>NC_136158.1:1276606-1876606 GCF_965212315.1 Lampetra planeri
CCGCTGAAATTGCGTGAACGTCGAACCTTTGTTTAAAAAAAAAAAAACACTCCAGAAAAATTATGTTATTGGGCAGTAGTCACATGTGGAAACGCAGCACGCAATAGCCACCACCATCCGTAACCTTCGTCCCCCTCACACCCCCCACAATGCATCACAACACCGGTGCTACAAACTGAGCTCGGGGAACATTACATTGCATTTGCGGCAGGAAGGGTGCTTCCCATTGCTGCACGCTGCAAGGCAAACGTTTTGGCTTCAAAAATACCACATTCCGCATCATGGAATGGGCGTTCTTTTAGCAAAGTTATTCCGCCTCGAAAGCAAAACGCAACCTACCAAACTGACGTTCATCTACTACGTTACTCGCCGCGTGACCGCGTGTGCCAACAGCGACGACTAAAAACTCGATATACGTGCAATTTAATCCTACGTACGAATCCATGATTATACCGTTCGTGTTATTGGCCTTGGAAGAAGAAGAAAAAAAAACCCGCAGCCACGATGCGGCGCTACATGCAACACGGTGCGGAGAAATGATGCGAAAAAAATCGATTCTGAACCGCATTAGGAGCAGCAAATTGTCATCCCGATCGACCCGCTTGGGTCGTGACCCGGGGCTATCCAACACGAGCTTTAGGCTTCTTCTTAAAGTTGCAAAAATGTAACTAAATATCAGTTAGCCGCTATGGCAAAGCTTTTGTAGCCTCCACGCACTGATACCATAATAAGCCGTATGGGTGTGATGTGTCAGTGACATCACCAGCGTGACACCAACTCGCTTGGCTTTATCTTAAAAAACAGCATTTTGTTTTCCTCTCATCAGCCTACAAAAAAAAACCACACCTACAAGAGAAGAGCCGTTCACTACTTTTGGGCTGCGTCTTCCCTCGGAGAGAAAGCCGGACGTTATAGCGACTTTACCGTGGCCGGCTCCGTGATGGCAAGCAGCCGACAACAAGATCGCTGGAGCAACACCCGGCGTCTTTTATGAAATGCGGCACCCATCTCTGTCGTCTTAGGTGACGACAACAAAATTTGCCACGCGCGATCCGAGTTCGCGTCCTACACGCTGGACTCCTCCGTGTCCGAAATCGCCAACCAGGGACGGTGGAGCGGGCGGGCGTTTCAATCCGGTGAGACGGAGCCCTTGAAGAAAACTTAAGCGTTTCGGCAAACAGGCGCAGTAACATGCACGGTTTTCATTTCCACCCCTACAACCACCGCCACCGCCACAATGCACGCGAGAGCCCGACGGACCCCTCCTCCACCGGATAAAAAAACTAAAACTGAAGACGTCTGTGACTAAAGTCGCCGTCATCGTGAACCGCAGTCGCCACGGCAAGAATGCTGCCACCACCGCTCCGTCGCCCTTCACAAAATAAAAAATACAAAAATCAAATCGCCCAAACAGCGTCGTCGTCGAGAATGGAAAAACAAATACGGTCAGGAGACGAAACAGCAAAAGACGGAAATGCTTAAAAAAAACAACAAACGTAACATGACTCGGCAAAACGGCAGTTTAAATGTAGTTCATTAGTAACACTGCTTGTAGCGCTGTAGGGTGGTTGCATTGATCAGTATTGCTTCAATAGTAACGCTACAGCTGACATCATGATGGTCCCATACAGACGCCTACGCAACCAAAACATTAAATACTAAATGCTTCAACGTAACACTTTTTAAATCGCACAAAAACACACAGACGGCTGAAATAAATACGGGTGAAAATTACAACGATTACCCCCCCCTCACCCCAAACCCCACCACCCCCCATCAGCATGCAACCCCCCCCCCCCCCCTTAGTTCCCTGTTAAACGCCATCGAGATTTTATTTTCAAATTGAAATCTTTCCTCCTCCCAGCACTGTGCTCCATGGGAGCAGTTTCATCAGAGATTCTCTATAAACACAACGGGGGGGGGGGGGGGGGGCGGGGGCAGGGGTTACAAACACGGCCTCTACCCCGTCACGCTCCCTCTCTCTCGTTGGCCTCCGTACGAGTCTCGCGGGGCGGAGAGTAACGTGCGGTGGCATAGCTGCTGCTGCTACTGGAGCTTGCACGGCTTCGGGTTTGAACGATGCGACAGGAAACGATGCCGCTCAACAACAACGGATGACAAACGGCACCCAAGCCAAATTGGTAGCCCTAACGTATTCGTAACCGCAACCCCTGGTCAATTATTCTTCTTTAGTGTCACCTGCCTCGTTCCCGATGCATCGCACGGTGGGTACCCGAGAGAGAGCCCATGGACCGGGTACGGCACGTGGCCACATCATGGGCCGTCCCCCCCTCTTCACCAACGCGGCCACACAAACGACGGTCATCCATCACCGCACGCATTTTCGTGGGCACTAGATCGCAATCAAGCGTGGGAATATTTCCGACCGGACACGCGCACGCCGCTCATGGGTTTTAGTGCGGCGCTCATGCCGCTCCCGTCACTGCGAGGGCCTCTTTATACGTCTGTCGACAGGCACACGATTCTTTGCGCTATCGTTGTTGGATAACGCCGCCACGCGTCTGTGTGTGTGTGGTTGCCTGCCTATTCAGCTCCCCCCCGGTGGAACGAAAGAGGTTCCACTCACCCACCCCATCTCTCCCGTAAATTATCACACCGCGCCAATTGTCCACTACAAAAGAAACTTGGCTTTAGGTTGGGCAGGAAAATTCGTCCACGCGGCGGTATTTCAACACCACCATGGCCAGCCGTGCGGGAGGCGGCAACGTCCACCACAAGGCCCCTCCTAGCAGAGGTCGCAAACGGGTTTTGATTCCTTACCTGTACCCGGCCGCACCAGGGTCGCAAACAGGTACCCGTACCCGGCCATACCCTACCCCCGTACCCGGCCATACCCTACCCCCGTACCCAGCCGGGTACGGGTATCGGGTACCTGATTGCGACCTCTGGGATGAAGCCATGTTGCAGGTGCGGGTGGGTTGATTCTAGGAACTTGAATTGTGAGAAGAGACAAGACGTTGGGAAATGAGTGACAAACGGTGACTCACCAGTGACTCACGGCCTACCCGTACCCGGCCGCACCAGGGTCGCAAACGGCTACCCGTACCCGGCTGGGAACGGGTAGCCGGTTGCGACCTCTGCGTCCTAGCCTCCCCCAACACCGGCTGGCAGACACTGGGACTGGGGCTTCTTCCCCCCCCCCCTGCCCCCCCCCACCCAGGTGGACGTCGCCCTCGACTCCCCCTCCTTATGTCGCGCCAAAAATGGCATTGGCAGTCGCGGCCACACACGATTTCGATTTGCGATCGACGCTCGGCTGAGTTGGGGGCCGCGGCTGCGATCGCTAACGACATGACGACGACGATCCCGATAATAATAATAATACAAAACACGCACAAAATATATTCGTGAGCTCAAAGTGCATTTCACTGGGCGGCTTTGAAGCAGCTGTGGAAGCATTTGGAATGCGGTGGAATAAACCTCGAAAGATAAGTCTGGGTGACCTGTAGCTTAAAAAAAACAACCCACAAACACGCAAAGTGATCCCTACATCGTTTAAGGAGTGGCCCCCCACCAATTTGCTCCATCTAACTAATCCGCAGCTTCTGTGGGCAATGACTGCAGGAAATGATTCCGAAAACACAGGCGAACAGATATCGGTTCCCATTTGTCATGCTTTTGAATGAGAGGGGGGCGGGTAGACGGATCCTGATTACACCCGTCCCACTCAACCCCGCAGAAAACCGATGACCCTTGCATCGATCAGTCCCAAAACACCGTGACAACTCCCCGCCCAAAAAAACAGCCAACGCCGATGGCTGAAACCCGTCCCAAACACCCTTCCCCTCGCAAGCAGCCGTGGATAACGGCCCTTCCAAACCATCGCCACAACACCAACCACCCCCCCCCCCCCCCAAAGCCACCGTTACAGCACCCTTTCCAACCAATCAACGTAAACACCCCGTCGCTAACAGCCATCCAAAACAACACCGCCACCACACTCTCCCCCCCCGCACCACACTCCCCCCCACCCCGCACGCGCAAAACCAAATCGATCATAACAAACGTTCGCAAACATTCATCATAACCCACACGCGCGCGCACGCACGCACGCACCAATCGCCAAAGCGCTACTGGACAAGCGCCGTCTCCAAACACAGTTCGGCCGCACAGCCACCACCAACCGCAAACGACCTTCACGACACCGCCCTTCACCTGCGTAGAACACCCGTTAAAAACACCCCCCCCCCCCCCCACACCGGACGATCACCGCACCACTCGTCCCCCTCCATCCCTCCCGCATCTTCAGCGGCACCATCAACGCCGATGGCCTGTGATGGTCACAGCCCCGTGCGCTGTCCGACCAATCCCAACACCCCCTGCTGAGCCCTTACCCCCCCCCCCCCACCTCTCATGAACACGCGATCATCATCGTGGCGACCACGACAATTTTGGCTCGAGAGAGCAGCCCAAACGGCTTATTAGAAAAATTACCTGGAAATAAATTAACGCCAAAGCATGTGCGCACCACTACACACTTTACCTCCCCCCCCCATCCCCCCAACGTGTGGTGGGGTGTTCCAATGCTAGCACATGGGGGGCGAGGCGAGAAGAGAGAGTTTAGTCGTCGCCGATGACCAAAACAGGAATGATCATCACCATCACCATGCCGGCGTTAATCGGCGGGCCCTCACTGTGCCATTTGTTTTGTAACGAGCGTTTGGGCTTCATGTGGGTGGGAGGACCAGAGCCACGTTAGGCCAACACGGGGGGGGGGGGGGGGGGGGAGGAGGGGGAATTTGAAAACAGAATTAAATCTAGGCCACGCACGTCACTCGCGGTGTCGCAAGGAGAAAAATGGAGATTCCCCGTCCAAGCGCTGCCGTGGGCGCACAAAATGAAAACGGCATCACCTTTGGTTTCTTCTTCTTCCGAAATGCGACTTCCTTAAGCCGTCGCATTTTTCGCACTCAGCGTCCGCCTCCGTGCGACGCGCCGAAAAAAAGGCAAACCCCCCCCCCCCCCCCCCCCAGTGCAGTGGAATTGAGCCGTGGGCGGTGGCTCAGAGCGAGCCGGCGGAATGATTCGGCGGAGGAATGAGTCACGAGGAATGAGTCACGGAGGAGAAAGGGCAGAGTGAATATCCAACCCGAACGAGGAGGTGCGGACGAGTGCGCGCCGGTGAAACGTTTGACCTTTTTTTTCCGAGACTAATTTTAGCTGCACAATTTTTTTAAAGGCAGAGAAGATCCCCCCCCCACACCCACCCACCCCCCACGCAACCCAAACAAGCAGCTCTTTACCCTGTAGCTTACACACCCGCGCACACCGCCGTGTGCCCTCGCGCAGTCAAAAAAACAAACGAGCTACCGAGAACACGGCCTTTCAAAGTGACGTTAAGAAGCACTCCCCCCCCCCCATCGCGCTCTGCAGCAGCTCGTATGAAAATCGGGGCAAGTCCACACTGCAGCGTGAACGTCAAATAATAAAAAAGTGTCTTTGTTATTTAACTAAACGGGGCCCCCCCCCCGCCTCGGAGCCCCCATGCGTCCACGCATGCAAGAGGCAAGCCGTGTGGAGCGTTTTTGACTTGGTTCTTCATTACAAAAGAAAATATAAAACACGGAGCGGGGAAAGAAAATAAGTTAAAGTAGAAAAGCGACCGCGAGACATGGGGGGGGAGGGGCGGTGGGGGGGTAGCTAACCGTCCAATCAGAGACTGGCACCCCAAAATGCGCCGCAGCATTCGTCCGTTTGCCTAGACGGCGACCTTCGCGTACAAGTTGCGCTCGCCAATCGTCAGCCACGATCAAATCCGCTGCTGGATGACGACCTCCCCTCGAGGCGTCGCAGTCTCTCGCACGATCCTGCGCAAACACGCACACAGTACTTCGTCTCCGTGGCAGACATCGACATCGCAGGACCACAGCAACAACAATAACTGGTGAAGGCATGGGGGAGGCCTTCATCCAGCAGTGGATCCATCAGGGCCTGACGATGTTGTATTTGGGGAGAGCTGCGGAGCGTTGCGTTTGCGGCCTTAACGATGCCAACAGCAGCTGCTGCGGCTCCGCGCGTCCCATTATAAACGCATTTGTCCTCAAAAGTAATCGATGGCGGATGATAACGTTACACCTTCCGAGCCGCGCAAGGCATCGTCACAGGGAGAGGAGGCGACTTCACGGTGTGACGTCGTCGCACGGGCCGAAAGGGCCTCAAGCCCTCCTAATGACGCTTTATCTGCACTCGTGCGCAAACGGTCTTTGGGCAAACCCCTTTGGGGAAAAAAGTGGTCGGTTTTCTCCAGAGCCAGTCCCGATAAATAGCAATCCAAAACTTGGGTCTAAATTTCCGGTTAAATTATATAAATCTTTCACGAGGGTTATCGTGACCGCATTTTTACACACGGAAAGAAGGCCAAAAATGCATTCGACCTTAAGAGTTGGAAAACACTAAAAGAGACTTTAGAGTTACGGTCGGGCGGGTCATTGGCACACGAGTGACATTCCTCCCAATCGTACTTCGGCTGCTTATCTACTGGCAGGAAAGTAGTCTCCATTCGGCATGATCTCCACGACACAAAGCCATCACTGTGGTCACAGCCCCGGGTCACGCAGCCTGGGGACACACGCAAACCCTCGCACGTAGCCGCTAACCTCGCGAGCGGAGCCGGCCTTTTGACGGTAATTAACGAAACCTACGGATGCCGCCACGGCGCGACGGTCATCACGCCGGGACAACCCAGAGGAGGATCGCTGGTGCACAATCCTGAATGGGAAGTTGAAACCTTGGGACACCGAGTCTTAAATCCGCCCAATGATGCGCCACACAGCTTCTCGCCGCCCGGCAGTATAAACGGGCACGCCGCAGCCGCCACTATCGGCAAGGGGTGCGCGGGCGGTGGGGGTTCGGCGTGGGCGCTCCGGTGTGAAAGAGTAGGCCAACGGACACCGCTTGAGGAGAGGAAGGGGATCACGCTTCTAGGGGCTCCATCGAGCTGCAGGTCCCCGACACGCCAGCAGTGGCTGCGGCAGAGTGGACTCTAGCCGCTGCTTTTTTAACCGAGACCTCTTTTTATACGAGACACATTCGAATCTCGCGACCCCGGCCGGAGGGGTCAACGGCGGCGGCAGCAACGGCCATCGTGACCGCCCCCACCAGCGCATCCCCCCCCCACCCCTACAGCAACTCATAAAAATAAGCTCCGAGCCACGGGCTGCATTTAGTGATATATATATACTGTATACAGATATAACTTTTGTATATTTATATAGTTACGCACGCAACGTCACAGATTAACTCTAATGTATAAAATTAGGATTTTTTTTTCGTGTTCTCCCGCCTCTTTTTTCTTTTGCTACGACAACTTGATGCGGCGAACGTCATCCGGTGGACGCGACCGTCAGAGCGCAGAGGCTCGGCCTTTCGAAGGCTCCGTGCACCGCCCCCGCCGTAGTGTTTACAAAAAAAACAAACAAAAAGTTCAACGCGCCGAACGGTGCCGACGTCGTAACGCGCGGCGTCGTTAACGGTAGTGTTCCCATGATGGCGGGGGGGGGGGGGGGGGGGGCGGGCGGGGGGGAAGACCGGGGGGGGCGGGGGGGCCGTTGCCAGTGGGGTTTCTACCAGGGGGCACCTGGCAGGGTACGGGACCCTTGAATTAACAGCAGTGCACCCCTGCCCCCCCGACTGTCCCCACCCCCCCCCCCCCTTCATCAAGTGCCCCTCAATTCAGAGACAACTTCTTGGGATGCTTGGGAGGCACTGGAGTTCAAGTTGACGAGGTGGCGGCGACTCGCAAACGCAAAACCTCTCCCACCCCCCACACCTCCTGTATGCCGCCATCTCTTCCTTCCTTCTGACAGATTCCACCAGCGGCTGCACGGTCGACACCGGAACCCCCCCCCCCCCCCCACCAAAGCCACCCACATCCCCCCCCCCCCAACCCAGGGACCGGACCTCTCAGTCAGATCCAACTCGCCACGGTTTGCATTGAGTGTGCGGAGGGGCGTGGGAAACCCCCACTACAGTGAGATAGTCGCGCTTGCCTGCTCGGTGGCCCCCCCCCCCACCACCCCCGGCCCCCCTCCCCCATGCAGACGACCGTGTGCTAGAATCGCCACTGTGGTTGTGCGAGCGGTGGCTGTGGAAGGAGCGCGGTCGCGTCAATGGGAAAGCACGGGGTGTCGTTTTTTCTTGTCGTCGTTTTTGGAAGAACTCTTGTTGTCGCGCACGCTGCCTACCCACACGGCACAAAACCACCGTCTGCTCTGCAATTTGTCCACGCGTCAAATCGTGCCACCACCGCCGCCGCCATTTCCACAACCCTGGGGGGGATGGGGGGGGCTCAATTTCCCAGTGCCCACCGACCAGTTAAAAAAAATAACACAAAAAACACAAGTGCCGTGTAAAAGTAAAAAAAACAAAAAAATAAAAAAAACGAAAACCGAACACAGCCTCGTGCGGACAACCGTTTTCCCCGACGGGCGCCTGGGACGAACCTCCGCGGCAAATGGTGCCACGATTGCCCCACCCCCCCATACCCACCGCGCCCACCTCACCCTCAACTGTCGTCATCCCCAGGTCACCCCCGCCCCCCCCCCCCCGCCAGCTGCCCCGTCCGGCACGGCGTGGGTATTTACGGCATTCCGTGGTGTCGACGACGGGGGCGTAGATGGCAGGGTGGGTCGGTGCGGTTTGGCCGAGTGGGGGCGGGAGGGTGGGGAGGTGTGGTCGCAGGCGAGGAGCCGGCAAGATCCCGGTGTGTGCCGTGCTGCCGGGCGCCGGCTCTACTGGTTGCCGCTGGCCGAGTAGGAGAACTGGGGGAAGTGGGGTCGCCGCTCGTTGTCGAGGGACTCCATGCTGTCGTCTGCGGAGGTGGGGAGAGGGCAGGGGGGTGGTGGTGGAGGGGTTTAGAGACACATACACGGGCACGGTGGCAGTGCTGGTGGTGGTAGATGTGGTGGTGTTGTCACTCATAACAGCTGGGCAGCGTAATGTTGACGATGGTGGTGGTGGAGAAAATGGCGCCGGTGACGACGACGACGACGACGATGCCACTCACGTCGGTCTGGCGGCATGCTGGCGGCGATGACGATAGTAAAGCCCGGTGGGAATTAAGTGGCGATAATGGTGGCAATGGTGGCAATGGTGGTGATGAAGGTGCTTACTCACATCGGTCTGGCGGCGTGATAGTGATGGTCTGTGCCGTGAACTCCTCGTCGAAATACCGCGTGTCCGTTTCCGACGTCACGTGCGGCTTGAAGGGGGGCGGCAGCTACACGGGGTGAGTGGGGGGGGGGGCGACAGAGCGACACGTGCACGTGCCTTAATACGTTGGCGTACGTGCGCCGTGTGCGCGCGAGTACAATACCAAACACGAGTGTGTGTTTATGTGTGGGGAGCGGTAGCGTCGGTGTAGCACTGCGAACCTGGCCCCCCAAGTTCAACTCCCGCCGATGGCCAACGTCAGTAACAATTGTGTGAACTGGTCCTGGGCCTCCCCTAGGTCGACTCGGCCTCAAATGAGTACCTGGTGCAGTGTGTAAATATCGCCACGACAAAGACAAAAGCAGCCGGGCGTGGTGCTGGCCACCCACTCCCGTGCGCCATGCCGGCCTTAATTCGATGCTCACTAACAAGCACTTGCCCCAGGTCGTCTGTTAAAGACAATAAAAAAAGAGGGATCTTACTCTTTAAAACACGTTCCTTCGGAGTGGGCAGGTACAGCACATTCGTGCACGACAGAAAGCTCGCGGTCACGTGACGCACTTCAACCAATCCGGGAAGCGTACTACATGTTTGGGAGGGGCTATGCACGACAGACAAATAATCCCTGGTGAGCAGTGTGGAACTGTTGTTCCTACCTATAAACGGGCAGTAACCGTAACCTCTACAATATTCATCGAAGCGTTATAGTTTTCCTCGCTTCTACCGATTTCTACGCAAGTTCCACCTCGTCCGTATGCGCCAGTCTCATCCGCTTCTACACCAGACAGGCTCCCGTGTGCAGCCAACCTCCATGCCTGGCGATCAACGTCAAGAGCCGCCCCCCCCCCCCTTGGGGTGCACGGCAAATTGGGGAAACCGCCCCGGGCCCCACGCTCTGGGGGGCCCAGGCTTTTGACGTCACGGTGTCAAGATGTAATACTTCCGCAGGGCCCACGCGGTGAGATTTGCCCCGGGCCCAGCACGCTCACCCCCCCCCCCCCCACCACCCACTGGCGAAAGTGACCACAACCTGCCCTCCAGAGACATGTTAGCGACTAAGACTATACCGTAAACTAGCAACGAGTGACCCCTGTTGCCAGTCCCGGCGGTGGATTCGTGGCCTTCCCTTTGGGCCGCTGCGGATGGAGCAGCTTTGTCGTCTGGCTCGGCAAGACGAACAGACCATAAAAATAGCAATAAATCTGTACCGTACGTCTCATTTGCTCCGTCCAGTTCTGTAGCAAGAGTTTCATTTGTCCGGTCTAGCTCGTTCGAGAGGAGCAATAGGAGCGATAGCAAGCCACGATCGATGCCGACGATGACCTAACGCCCGGCCCCGACGCGACCGCACGGTTCTGGCCGCCCGCACCGACCTTGCGCTCGTAAACATCCTGCCAGTTGGTGCCGGCAAAGAAGCTGTGCCTCATGATCTCCTTGGCGTCATCGGGTCCTCCTCCGAGCCTGCGCGGCACCGCACACACGCCACACCGAGGGGGTCACCGCACCGAAAAACACCGCGAGGTCACCGCACTGAACACGCGCCGCACCGCAAAATAAAATACCGGCTACTTGTTCGAATGGCATCTACCCCATAACTATCTGGGGGCAACGGCAAGTTGTTACAAACCACACCACCCGAGTACGATTCACAACCACTGCTGACAAGATAGAAGAGTGATACCTGAACGTAGATATTACGCGGCTAAATACCGCGTACATATACATATATGTACATATATGCGGTATTTGAGAACGATTCTTTAATGCCGCTCTAGAAATTATTATGATTAAATCGGCTCCATGCCGTCTGAATTCACTCGCACACGGTCAGACGCGGGATGTCGTCCGTGTAGCGATTCGTGCTACTCGGCAGGCGGCTGTGGTGCGATTTCGCTTTGTGTGCCCACTTTTTTTTGGGAAGACATCTACTCCCGCATGGAACCTGCACCAGGAGCACCGTGCAAACAGCAGCCGAGGGCGGAGACAACTGCTCAACCAGCCGCCAGGAGGCTACACGTGGGCATGTTCGTCTCGGGTGTCAGACTCGGAATCTTCAGCAGAACACTTAGCGATAACTGGAGCAATCCTACGAGCTGTAAAAGCTCTTTTCACAGATGTCCAGTAAGGGCCGGTACAGAACGTTACCACAACAAACAATTTTAAAAAACACGATCGAGTGTAAAGTATTAGGAAAGGTAAGCAAAGCACTCATTTTTTTTTACACTAGTTTATTTTAGAAGGTAAAGCTCACCGAACTATTTGCTTCTTTATTAGAAGAGAGCTGGACATGTAAACGACAGCTCAACAAAGCGGCTCAACAATCACGTGGAGATTCATACAGCAGCTGAATAAGTCAGCCCAGCCCCTGGACGGCCTCAAACGGTGGGCACCCCCCCCATCCATGCCCTCTATGCGGCGACGACGAGGTCAGGGCCCCCCTCCCGCCTCGGCGTGCCATGGGGCCACCTCTTTTTGGGGTCCTTGAGCAGCAGGCCGGAGAGCAGGGCCTTGGCGTCGTTGGAGAGCGTCCGCGGGAAGCGGATGTCCTCCATGAGGATGAGCTCAAACAGCTTCTCGTGGTCCTGGTTGTAGAAGGGCAGGCGGCCGCACATCATCTCGTACATGACCACGCCCAGGCCCCACCAGTCCACCGCTCGCCCGTAGTCATTGTCCTCCAGCACCTGGGGGGATGAAGCAAGGCGAGTTGGGGTGGTGGTGGTGGTGGGGATTGAGGGGGGGGGGGGGGGTAAGAGATAGGAACACACACACAGCAAGGCAAGAGTGTTGAGAGGGGGGGTTAGGAAGGAGAGTTGAGGATGCACACACACAGTAAGGGGGAGAGAGGGTTAGGACTGAGGTTATAATTGGGAATAGGGTTACATGACTGGAATTAGGGTTAGGAGGTAGAGTTAGGATTCGCATGCACACCCATAACACGAGAGATAATTAGGGTTAGGGGTAGGAGCAGGGATAGGGACAGATAAATCTGGACCGAAAGACACGGGGACAGATACAGGGGAAGATAGACGCGTGGATAAACAATGCCACGGATACATGGAAACATTAATGTACGGGGGAGACAATGCCAATAGAACACTGGGGGACACCGAGACAGACAGACCTTGGGGACATGGCGACACGGAAATAAGGAAGCCCAGAGACATGGGGATGAAGATTGCTCAAGAACACGGCAACCTGATGACACAAGAGACGCATGCGGACGTGAAAAACACGGGGACACTGAGACACGGTTGCATGGTCACACGGAGACACGAGACTTGCTGGCACAGGAACACAAGTGAGCGGTGACATGGAAACTCGGGGGCAAAAATAACTCGGACAAACAGGCTGTTGGCGGGGGGGGGGGGTCCAGTGACACACCTCTGGCGCCAGGTACTCGGGTGTGCCACAGAAGGTCTTCATGGTGGCGCCGTCCGTGATGCCCTCTTTGCACAGCCCAAAGTCGGTGATCTTAATGTGTCCGTCCTTGTCCAGCATCAGATTCTCAAGCTTCAGCATCGGGGGTTGGAGGGGGGGTGAAGCGGACAGAGGAGGAGATTGTGAGCAGGTGCCCAACCGAGAAAGGAATCAAAGTTTCAGCCCCCAAACTAAAATAAAAAAAATCAAGTGGGACCGTTTCGATTTAAAGCTTTCGTGACTGCAGGGATTCTTCTTCTTGGTTCTTTCGGTAAAGTCACGTAGAATGGAAATAATAAAATAATCATTTCTCGACAGACATGTTCTCCACCTGAGGACTGCTGCTTGCGATGTGGCTTACCGAAAGATCCAAGAAGAAGATCAAGTGGGACCGGTTTTATTTGATTTCGCTGTAAAAGTAGCGTGGACCCGCGGCACTGCATCCGGTTTTACTCCGCCTGCTGCTGTGAACCGGGAAAACCTGCCCCATCGTGTCCTGGAGACACCGAGCGAGCGGACCCAGCGGCGAACACTGACGCCGGTTCGGTCTTCAAATTCCCCGCCGGCGTGCCGACACGACCTCCCTCCGCTGGCTTAACGACGCCGGAAGCGCTTTAATAAAAACGTTGCACGTGTGAGGACACCAAGGCCCTCGTGCGAATCCACTGCTAGGCGGCAGCACGGCAAACTCCACCGCTGACGAGTGTGCCCCAAACAGAGCGGTGCGCGGAGATATCCGTCCAGGAAATCGTCACGGCCCAAAAGGCCGAGGGACGAGAATGAGGTAGGTCACCTTGAGGTCCCGATAGACGACGTTCTTCTCGGTGTGGAGGTAATCGAGCGCCGATACAATCTCGGCGCCGTAGAACCGTGTGCGCTCTTCCGAGAACACGCGCTCGCGTGACAGGTGGAAGAACAGCTGTGGGGTCGGGCGGCGCAGAGCACAAAAGGCACGTAGCACACACACACACACACTGCAGGATTAGCGCTCCCACACATCACTCGTGCACTACACTGCTGCTGGGGGAATTGCCGTTACCGAACTCCTATGAAGGACAGCACGGCACACAAGGGGGTGTGGACAGCACCATGCTCGGCCACATTAGTGTCTGCCCAGTGCCGATGATTTAATACGACACCATGAGATCGTTTAAGGCCGAACCAAATCGGGAAGAGGACACAGAACCGTTTCAGATTTTCATCGCCGATATTGGCCACGGGCACGAAACGAACGAGAGTCCCCGCGCGATCGTGGCGCAGTGTGGTGGTAGCCGTGCTGCCGCTCCCCAACGGCACTCGTACATCAAGCGCACGCACACCGCGCACACCACACACACCGCAGGAGCCTCACCTCCCCGCCGTTGACGTACTCCATGACAAAGCACAGGCGGTCGTGCGTCTGGAAGGAATACTTGAGCGACTGCATGGTGAAGGGGGGGGGGGGAACCAACACACAATGAGGGCACGGATACACCGAGGCCCAGGCGCCAGGCTTTAAAAGGAGGGGGAGGTGACATTGGACAAGGTGCTGCACAGCCACCTCACCTTACCGCAGGGGTGAGGCCAGCCATGCTGTTCCACAACAGCCACACGCACACTCCAGTGGACGTCACTACCTACAGCGCGGTATTAAACACATTCCTGCGGAGGGAGCTGGTAGGAACGTTGGGTTGCTCGGTCAATGGCCAGGGTCAACGGCGGCGTGGTGTATTCCGCAAATATGGCAGACTGTGAGGGCGGGCACAAGCCGGCGTGAGTAGGTTAAACGTTGAGTTTTATAAGGGCACCACGGGGTGACCAGCCCCTCCCCACGCAATCCCCTGTGGACCGGTGTAACCAGGAGGTTCCTACCAGTAAGAAAGCACTGCAGTCGTGCGGCAGTGATATCGCTGACGGTGTGCATGGAAGTCACGCGAGCCTTTTATTCTTATCGCCGAAGTGTCACAACAGTTGTGCGGAACAAAACAGGAAACGGCCAACGTGTGTAGCTACTGGAGGAAGAGCCGTGGACTATTTTTTTAAACACTTTGCAACTGTGGGTTGAAAGAGTTCACGCATCAGCTGTCCATCCTTGTTGTAAAAGGGGGCACAATGAACGATTACTGCGCGATTGTTCACAGCGTCGTACAGGCAGCTTTAGAGAATAAAAAAAAACACAACACACATTTTAATGTTGGACGAGCCCTCGGATTCGAAAGCTGCGAGCTCCATGGTGCCAAGATGTCAACAAGCTCGCCTAATATACAGGAGGTTTTGGGTTCTATCCTGACCCCGACACCTGCTGCGCGTCTCTCTCCCCTCCCGCCCCCGCCCTGGTGAACATGGATTTTTCTCTGGGTCCTCCAGTTTTTCCCTCCACATTTAAATCAATGTGCGTTCAGTGCATTTGGCTGCTATAAATTACCACGCGATAAGCCACTTCGTTGAGCTAACAATTGTGGCCACGTCGCTTCCGAAAGAGCGCTGTATAGCTCAGCGGGCCTGATCTGGTAACAAAAAAGTTTTGCTGATCGTTTAAATGGTTTAAAGTTTCCATACCGTGAGAAATGGGTGTCGGCAGCTTTGAAGCACTCGGTTCTCCGTGAGAGTGTGCGCCACCTCGTCCTAACGAGCACCCGCACACAGGCGACACCCGTCAACCGCACGACACGGAAAACACGGAATCTACAACCGCACGACACGGAAAACATAAAGTCTACAACCGCACAACACAGAAAACACCGCGTCTACGAGGGGCCCACGCGCACCTTGGCCACGATGACTTCCTTCTTGAGGATCTTCATGGCGTAGTACTTCCCCGTCGCCTTCTCCCGCACCAGTATCACCTTGCCGAACGTGCCCTTCCCCAGCAGCTTCAGGTAGTCGAAGTCGTTCATCGTCTGCCCAACACCAACACAAGACACGCAGGAGGTCAGCATGCCAGCAGCGTGCTTCGAGCTGATGTACATTTCGGTGTGCTACCGATTGAGCTACTGAGCGAAAACGCTATAGATGGGACCATGTGCAGAAGCGTGTGTGTGTATGCGCACATGCATGTGTGTTCATGTATTTACGTGTGCCTAGGTGTGCATTCTTACGTGCGCACACTTGAGTGCGTATGAACGTGCGTGCATATTACGTCTATGTGCGCGTGCCTTCGGATACATATGCACTTGCGTGCGTGCGCTTGCGTAGGTACGTGCGTATGTATGTGTCTGCGCGCATGTGCAGTGTCGACATTCATTAAGCGCTCGTGCTGTTCCCCAATATAGTTTGCATGCACGTTGAACTTCTTTCGCACCTTACGAAGCCAACCGCGCTAAATCGGAGGTGCGAGGGAAGGACAACCAAACACAAAAAGCAGTTCTACAGAAATGAGTTTTCAATCTCGTGTATAGCTCCAGTCAGCAGATTCCTATCAATCCCCCGTAAAGGCTAAATAGGGGATCATCGTCTTTGTGCGTGTGTGCGTGTGTGCGTGTGTGCGTGTGTGCGTGTGTGCGTACCACGCGTGGCTTGGGCCGTGTGCTGCAGGTCTCCATGCCCTCGGTGCACGGGCCCTCGCTGGGTTGGCTTGCCGTCACGTCCATCCTCTCCTCCTCCTGCTGCGCCAGCCGGTCAGCCACCGTCTGTATCGCCCGCATCCACTCCTCCCTGGCGCAGCGGCGGTGGGCGGCGCGGGGTGCGGCACGCGCATGCGGAAAACGGGGCGACCGCCCACCCAGTTAGAAACACGGACCGCAAAAAAACCCCACAAATATCCGAATGCGCAAGCGAGTAAACGCGAGCGCGCGTTCGAGCCAACGAGTGAACGTTTGCGCGGGCAAGCCAACGGGCGTGCGGCCACGTGCGTCGCCTTCTCGGTGTTTCACCAAGCGAGCGACTGCGTGCGCGAGCACACACGCCACGCGACCAAGCGAGCGGGTCGCGACGCGAGGGAGTAGGCGAGCGCGTGTGCGAGTCGGCGCACATTTGGAGAGAATGAGCGGGCGGAGCGCCTACCGCTCATCTGGCGTGTCGACGTGGAACGTGCGCTCGATGACGGTCGTCCACTGCAGGCAGCGGATGATGAAGGTGTTCGGCCGCGGCCGCTCCGTCTTCATCAGCTGGCACTCTGCGAGCACACGAGCACACGGCCACACGCCGGTCAGAGGGCGCCTCTTTCCACCGGCACCACGTGCCACAACACCCGTTTCGACACACACGCCGCACCGGCAGATATCCTACGACAACTGTGAGGGAACCGATGGCCCCCCGCAACTTCGTTCAGTACAGGAACCACTCCCACACGGGAGAACCGATACTTCGAATGGCCCGTAGAAGATACCCGTCCGTCACGCGCTTCTACCTGGGACCTGCAACCCGACACGAACGCAGTAACAAAAGAAAACCCGGTGCGGGCATCGCATCGGCACGACGAAGGTGACCCCTGACGACGATTGCTCTCGTTGTCACTGCACTAAGCCCAAGTGCGTATTCGTGCACGATGCTGCAAAAGGGATTTGAAAGGGAAACCCGGATGAGGCAGTTGCCAGACACTCACGATGCACATGGGCAGGTAGGTAACCCAGGTCGCTGGCATCCAAAGTTTGCTTGGCAGTTAAAAATCAACCAATTTAATGAATCGTCACGACTTCGGGGTGTCCATTCGAGTAAGGATTTAATCTTCCGCTTCGTTTTGTCTGGACTCGCATTTGTACTCTGCGCCTCATATCAGAGGTCGCAAACGGGTACGGTCGCAATCGGGTACCCGTACCCGATTGCGACCTCTGGGATGAAGCCCTGTTGCAGGCGGGGGTGGGTTGATTCTAGGAACTTGAATTGTGAGAAGAGACAAGACGTTGGGAAATGAGTGACAAACGGCGACTCACCAGTGACTCACGGCCTACCCGTACCCGGCCACACCAGGGTCGCAAACAAGTACCCGATTGCGACCTCTGCCTCATATGCACATCTTCTCTGCGCTGGCCGTGCCGTTGCATCGATATTGCAAGGCTTCGTTTGCGCCGTGACGAATGTGTATTCACTCATCGGTGACATCTTGGGAGCAGGAGCCTCGCAGTGGTCAGGGCATTGCGCTAGGAACCTGGTGACCTGTGTTCGATTCCCGAACACGGCTGACATCCTGGGCTGTTATAAATTTCGATTTAAAGCTTTCGTGACTGCAGGGATTCATCTTCTTGGTTCTTTCGGTAAAGTCACGTGACTCATAAATTGAACGAATGTCTGGGCTGTGCAGGAGAAGGCCGATAGGGCAGCATTAACAGATAAGTTTAGAAGCAGGCAACAACCACCACCCCTTCCGTTGCGATTCCACAAATTGTCCCTATACGGTTCAAGAAAAAAGTAACTTTTTTTTAACCACACATCGCGGTGAATGAATGTCGCACCGCACTAGCGACAGCTGGAGGGGGGGCCCTGCCTGCAGTCAAGGGCACCGGCGGAAGCGATTTGGCATGTGGCGCAGTGCCGGCAACTCACTGGCCACGGAGAAGTTGTTCAAGGGGTCTTGCTGCTCCGCCACCTGAGGCTTCTCCTTGTAGCCGATGAAGGAGCCGTCTGCCTTCAGGAGGAAGTAGCGTGCGCGCCATGTCTTGATGTACTCTCCTGCACGGCGGACAGCGTGGGGAACATGCGCACGCGGCGAACACGTACACACACACACACGCGAGTCAAGCTCCAGGCTCATCCTCCCCGCATACGATATAATTTCACAATTTGATACAATATCAACTTTTGCAATATAAATGAAACTAAACTATAAAAAAAAAAATTATTTTACCAGGCGAGGCCCACTAAAGCCATGTAGCTCTTTTTCAGACGCGACCTGGCCACAAATGATACCTCATGGACAAATTTACAGAAGCCAAACACTCTAAACGTACGTTCATTGTAAAACGTGGGAGAGAAAAACCGGAGGACCCAGAAAAAAATCCACATGACCACAGGGTGGGGATCGAACCGAAGACCTTCTGTACACCAGGCGAGGTAGTTAACACCTTGCCACCACAATATCAGCTTCCAATACATTTTTAAAACACGTAGCCTTTCGTGACCGACATTACGATTTGTAACTTTTTTTGGTGCAACATCGGGTTTTGGACCCCACCTCGCCAACTCACCTCTCTTCTGCAGCCATCCCTCCTTCACGATGCCGACCTCAGTCATGGTTGGGAGGCGCCGGGCCGCGCGGCAACCGCCCCCGTCAACGCGCCGTACCGCCGATCACGCGCAAATCTACGGGTTGGTGGCGGCGCACAAGGAAACAAACGAATGCAGCTATACAACAACAACAAAAAAACAACAAAAACAACAACCGCCATTCGCCACCAAGTGGTGGGGATGTCACCACGGCGTCTGTGCACTTCAAGGCCACGTGAAGTGTCGAACGCCCGCTGGTAGGTCGTCACGGGGACAGACCCGGGCGCCGTAGATTGACCGAATGAGATAACTGGCCGATGCACCACCTGTGCCTCGCCTTCGTGCGCCTACTCGCTGCGTTTCAGCCACCCTGGGGCTCCGCTCATTGGTCGCAAGTGTCGCTCCTGTGCCCCCACACACAACCAACCATTGCATACGCACATACATGCATAGAGAGGCCATACATTTTTAAGAAGCTCACCCATGACACATGGTTATCTAGAGGCCCCTCCCATCAGCACTGCCCACTTAAAAAAACTGCACACCCACTAAACTCCCAGCCCCCACCACCCACAGTCATTGGCCTCACTGCTCGTCACAACGGTGTTCCCTAGCTGTTCAAAGGCCCCAACCCCCACTGCCCTGTATCACGCGTTCAAGCAAGAAGCCAGAAAATGTTAAATGTGGAAGAAAAAAAAATCGTGATTTTCACGATTGCTTCAGGAATAAAACGAGACAGACTTTCAAAAACTATACTGGCCAAACCAGGACCTTTGGTAGCTTTACATATATATGAATAAACACACACATAGTATATGCACACAAACATGTACATTAGGTGTGCAAAGGGGGCACAGCGGTTTGAAGGTTTTATCTTAAATCTAATATCAACCCCACTCAAGGGGGTATCACAAAATCGTACAAAAACTAAATCTAAGATAAAAATCGGGTAAAACATACAGTACAATGAAATGCACTTAAGGGAAAGCAACGAGGAAGCAAGCGAGTCTTTACATTCCCTCCGAAAACACACGGAGACACGGAGTGCACCAGCTTGTCACGGGCAAGGACAACCCGTTCAATTGCTGGCTACCACCATCACCAGTGGCAGATGATACCCAAACCTAAACCAAAGCTCAACTATTTTTATTTTACAAGGCAAGGTCTACCGAGCACTTTGAGAAGCAACCTGACCCTCACAAATTATAGCTCAACAAAGTGGCTCATCATCACGTGGAGATTGATCGGAGCAAAATAATCCAGAAACACGTTTTTAAAATGTGGATGGAAAAACCGGACCCAGAGAAAAATCCGTGTGACTACGGGGAGAGAGACACGCAAACTGCAAATATACAACGAGCATCAGGGTCTGGACTGAACCCATGACCTTTTGCATAATTAGGCGAGGAAGCTAACATCTTACCGCCGTGGCAACCGCGTTCATAGTTGGAGTTTGTGGTGTCTCTCTCCCCGTGGTCGCGTGGATTTTTCTCCGGGTCCTCCTGTTTTTCCCCTCCAAATTTAGAATCACCATCACGCGTTCTAGATTATTTAGCTGCTATACATTTTTCAGATAAGCCACTTGATTGAACTATCGTTTGTGGCCAGGTCGCTTCCGAAAAAAAAGATCATGCACCATCGGCGATGAAACACCACACCGTTAATTGAGAGCCCACGAGCAGCGCATACATCTCCCAACCTGCTGTTAATAACGATATAAATGATGGCATGTAGCTCCCAATCACTCCCAACGATCAAATATAGTTATGCACTCACCGACATTCAAGTCACCTAATAATATTACTTTCCTCGAGTGACCTTGGCCAACCTGTCAGAGAAGGCAACAGGAGACTCGGCCTTGCCCGTGTCCCTCCACGGATGTTCATTTTCTTAGTGGCAGCGTAGGAAAACCACCACCCATTCATTGCCCGCCGTTGCTCGGGATGTGTGCCCACAACAGCCTGGCAACGGTCTAAAAGGAGCAACAGCCGACCGCATAAAAAAAAACACCCGCAAACCCAACATAGGTCACATCAATGACACGGGCAAGGCTGGGTCCCCTACTGCTTTCTCTCGCAGATCTCACACCTGACGGTGAATGGAGAAGCGAGATACTCAGCAGGTGTCAACTAACATGCCGAAGATAATGGAAGGAAGACTTAGAAGGTGTGGGCTCTTGCTTTAGAACAGACAAAGAAGTAGATGCAAATAGAGGATATGGAGATCATAGAGACCCACAAACAAGAGATCCATAAACCAAAAAAAAAAATCACTGATAAACTCACACACACACAGAGACCCGTAGATTAGGACTGTGGAGATGCCACCAGGGCAGGGCAGGGAGCAGAGGGTGAGATGCAAGGATGCGGTGGAACGAGATGCGAGGGCAGTGGATGCGAGGCGGCGGCACAGAATACATGTGTGCGGAAATAAAATGTGAGCAGCTAGCCAAGAAGACGTGAAACTGGACAGCGTTCACTTTTTGTAAGGAGTGGGTTGCCAAGAAAAATGCATAAGCAAGCTAACAGCATCGCAATTGTTTTCAGTGCAAATACTGTACCGGTGACAGGACCGAGACCATCTCCTACGGCTTGAGAACCTTGTTTAAAAAAATTACTGGCAGATAAATTAAATAAAATAACACAGATTCCAACCGAGGATATCCCAGCGGTGCGAGCTCGGCGTCTCCGATGGAGACACTACGAGGACAGGAAGCCTGAGAGACACGAGAGGTGGGACTGCTGACAAGGCTCAGCTCTGGTGCAGAGTGCGTCACAGCCAACCAGTGGTCTGGCTACTGCACAACAATATATAATCATGTACGCGGTATAACATAAACTCCGGTATATTAAGGGTCCTCAGAATACCAGGCTAATTTCAGGATGCCCCGGTATACCCATATTCTTAAACGGAACTCCGTTATGATCAAATTAAGGCCAGTCACAACTTGGAATGTTACGCGTGTTCAACGATTCACATTACAACCATCAAAACAAATGGTGTAACATCATTCAAAAAAGGTATGAAGAAATATTTCGATTTAAAGCTTTCGTGACTGCAGGGATTCATCTTCTTGGTTCTTTCGGTAAAGTCACGTAGAAGGGAAATAATAAAAATAAAACATAATAAAATAATTCTCACGACGTTTCGGCCACAACGGCTGCTACTTGCGTTGTGGCCGAAACGTCGTGAGAATTATTTTATTATGTTTTATTTTTATTATTTCATTATTTCCCTTGTACGTGACTTTACCGAAAGAACCAAGAAGTATGAAGAAATGTTCTAAAAACCATAACCTAAAACTTTACCTGCAGTCGTTACGTACAGCGGTTGCAGTACTACGCTGGGGCTGCTGCCTCGGCACGCGCAGTTTCTGCGCAGTGTGGTAGCTACGAGCCAGCATCGTTCTGCAGCGTTCTGCAGCTTTGCGGGCGAGGAACTTTCAATGTTCAGGAGGGTCCCAAAAATACCTCGTTACATGCCGGGACACCACACATGTCGCGGCTATGCCGACTTAACGAGTGTCGTGGTCACACACCAACGATCTGTACCGCTGCTGTACCAATTGTCGCCAATGGCCTTTACTGATAAGGCACAACATTGCGCAATTAAAAATCGTGCACATTGGGGGGGGGGGGGGCAGAAGGATGGCGGTCATACTGTCACAAGAAAATAAACTGTTCCGATGATCATAGGAAACTAAATAATGGTCAATTTAGAGGCAAAACGATCGGAAGAACGAGCTGGTTTGAGCAAAGGGGGTTTCGACTATTCACGAAAATCGGCAAGATTATTTAAAATATAACCGAATATATATTCATGAGAGTTCTTTGTTGTTGGTAAGATCGCGTAAACATAAACGTGTCGTTAAACCCGCCGCCACACGACAACCATTTATATTTAGGCAATCTAACCCCAAAAAAACTATTATGGATACTATAGGTAGCGAAAGCCTCCTACAACATGTTAAACAGAATATAAATAATTACCATTATACTTGGCTTTAGCAGGCTACGAAAGGCATTCATTTCAGTGGAAACATGCAGTCATCCAAACTCTGGCAAACAAACCTTAAAAAATACAAGAGAATCTGAAAATCAATTCCTAAAAACCAGGATCAGCAACAGCGAAAAGGGACAGTGACACGAAAACAATGTGAGAAGATAAGTCCGACGAGGCTTTTCACTCACCAACGCTGTTTCACAGCAAAAACGGAAGACGTTTCCTTTGGAAACCGGATTGGATAAAAAGAAGGGTTTAAATGACATATGGTAACGGTATTAACCGCTGAAAATTCAAAGACAGGCATTAAAAGCGATAGTGAATGATCTTTAGAAAAAAACGATTGGAAGAACTTTAGAAGGCTTCAAAGTGAGACTTCAAATAAATCCGAGGAAAACAAAAGTCAAGTACAAGTAGATTGAACAAAAATATAATCATATTAGGGACAACTGCAAGACCTACCGGAATATTACGTATCTGGGTCGATCATCAAAGGCAGACCGTGATCAAAACGAGGAAATAACAAGGAGAGTAAGATCAGGATTGAGTATACTGGTCGCGTACGCTTTCAATAACGGACAAAGGTGCCTGACGAATAACTTTCGCAATGTGTGTGTATTGCCTATCAGGACATAGGGATCTTAAAAAACATGGACAATGACAAATGAGAAGATTTAAAAAGTGCGCCAAGCAAGCGTGGAGGGGAATGCTTGGAATTCCAAGAGAACGTTCAATGCCGAGACGGCCAAATAAAATTCCAAAAAACACAACACCGCATTTCGATTTAAAGCTTTCGTGACTGCAAGGGATTCATCTTCTTGGTTCTTTCGGTAAAGTCACGTAGAAGGGAAATAATAAAATAAAAAAAATTCAACATAATAAAATAATTCTCACGACGTTTCGGCCACAACGCAAGCAGCCGTCCTCAGGTGAAGAATGTTTAGGAAACGTAAATTGGGCAGGATACGTCGCCATAAAGGGGTTTTGTGGGCAGTAGATGCCAAGATCACCGTGCAAGTTAGTTGGTAGGGACGAGGATTGGCTCGTGTGCAGGTTGTGAGACGATGCGTCGAGGTCATCCAGCAGCAGATAAATCGTTGACGCAGCACGACCACGCAAAACGCACTCTTGCACGGCGCAGTAACAGTCGTCACACGCCACGCACGCTCACAAACAACGATTCTGATTGTAAATGGAGATTCTGTTTAACAAACCGCTACGATGGCAATGACACACAAGCACATCCTGTATACGTGCAACCGTTATAACGCACGCACGCACGCGCGCGCAGAAAAACAAGAATTAGGGTATTAGTGTTTAAGCAAGCAGAATAACCCCAACAATAACAATACAGATGACCAAACCCACCCCGGAATGTGCTCGATCTCGTCAGATACCAACAACCACATTTTTCAAAATCTTACCAGGTCCACAGAGCTATGCAGCTCTTTTTTCAGAAGTGACCTGGCCACAGATGATAGCTCAGCCAAGTGGCTTATCATGTGGAAACTTAGAGCAGGAGCCAAGTACTCTTGACGAGTCTCAATGTACTTGGAAAAAACCGGAGGAACCCGGAGAAAACTCCACGCGACCACGGGGAGAAAGACACACGCAAACTCCAAATATATACAGCAGCAGGCGTCATGGTCGGACCCACGACCTCTTGTATACCTGGCGAGGTAGTCAACATCTCGCCACAGCTTGGAAGCAAAGCAGAGGACTGCGCCTGCAAATTTCTGGGAGGGGCGACTACCACCATACACACACACAGGTTGTTATCTACAGCCTGCTGGGAGGACTAACGTTATCAACAGAGGGTAGAAAACAATCCCATTATTGTACTGCACTTACATATATGCTCCCGGCGTCTATTGCACCCCCCGGCTCCACCAGGCCCGGCTAACATCAGTGATACATGAGAACCGGTGATATGGGGTTCCTCCCTTCACTACTATACACAAACACCACTTGTATACAATACACACTAGTATACACCACATGCACTTCCATATAAACTAAACTATACACTGCTATACGCTACGCGCACTGACCAGCGTGGTGAAGTATGGTCGAAACGCCCCCCACAGGCAAGGCGGGTGGGGTGTGCCGGGAGAAGGCCTTAGTGCAGTGGATTTTGACAACACAAAGTGCCGTTCTAGAGGGTAAACAAAACGATCAATAACAACAACACCACCATCATCACAAGCGTTTAGGGTTTAGCAAAGCACAGAGGACCCCACCCACCACATCGCTCTCTCACCACCACCACACCACCCACGCCGTGGCGTGAGCCCCTCGACAGATTAGCGAGCAATTTAGAAGAAGTCACGCAGGGAGGCGAGGCTCAACGTCCCTCGCGATGTGGATATTATAAACTCCCTCTAAGCCAGAGGGCCCGGCACAAGTAGGCCTCAGGCTTATTTTGTACCGCGGGCAGTGGGAGGCTGTTTAGAGGCGAGGCCTACCGCGTCCGTCTTTGTGTCTCTCTCTCCGCTCTCTCTCTCTCTCCCCCGCAAGCTCCTAGTCGACCCGCACCGAGCGACGCAGGAGCCGAGGACGCGGGCACAGGACGACGACGACGAGAAGGTGGACGAGGTGGATGAGGTTGAGTCGGAGGTGTAACAGGAGGGCCGCCTCCGCGCCCTCGCGGAGCCGAGATCTCGCGAGACTTCGCGCCTCCTCTCGCGAGATTTATACCCCTCCCCCCTTCCCCAACGCCCGCCGTGACGGACTTATGCTAATGTTAATATTCATGCGAGCGCGTCACGCGGGCTCATTTGAATATGCTAATGATGTGCGATGATGGCGTTTGCCATGCCCGATAACTAGATTTGAAGCTTTCGTGACTGCAAGGATTCATACTCTTAAGTTTTTTTCGGTAAAGTCACGTAGGTAAAAAATAAACAAAAATAAAAACGAAAAAAAATATTCTTTTATATAAATAATAAAATTATGCATAAATAATTAAGAATTATTTGATTTCTATTTTTATTTTATTTTTTGCCTACGTGACTTTACCGAAAAAAACCTAAAAGTATTTGCCATATCGTGTTGTTCTATGTTAATGAGGAAGCAGGCTGCGTATGTTGATGTGCCTGGCTTACGTTGGATGCAAATGTGGTTAATAATGATTACTTTGAGCGATGCAGACCCTGACTCCTGCGGTATATTCAAGATATTCAAAATCAAGATTGTATATTTGGAGTTTGCGTATATCCCTCATCATCATCACGGTGGCTATGAGATATTAATTACCTCGCTTGGTATGCAAGAGGTCGTGGGTTCGATCCTGACCCAGACGTCTGCTGCTGTATATTTGGAGTTTGCGTGTCTCTCTCATCACGGTGGCTATGAGATGTTAACTACCTCGCCTGGTGTACAGGAGGTCGTAGGTTCTATCCCGACCCTGATGGCCTGCTGCTGTATATTTGGAGTTTGCGTGTCTCTCTCTCCTCGTCGCGTGGAGTATTTGGCAGCTGCAAAACATTTACACGTGATGATGATGATGACAAGCCACTTCGTTGAGCTATCATTTGTGATAGCCAGGGTCGCTTATGAAAAAGAGCTAAATAGTAGCTCTGTGGGGCCTAGACCTGGTAAAAATTTGAAAACATGTTTTAGTTAATTTGGTGACCCTGCTGTTACCGCTGCGTTGGCAGTGGTGCACAAGTGATGCTCACAAAATAAATCTATTAACCCAGCCGTCAATGCACATTTTTTTAATGTGTACTATTTTCGTTCAACTGAGCGATCCTCCGCGAGATGTAACCGAGTCATCCTGGTGCTGGGAGTGAGTTTTCGTGCGTGTGGGCATTTAAATGCGGTACGGGAGGACGTGGGGCTGAGTGGACTTGCCAATGACCGGTACCAGTGGTGTCAAGATTGGCCTCTGTGGAGGAGGAGGTTCGTGAAGGACGCTGCTGCTGCTGCTACTGGGCAGTTGGAAGCAGTCGCCCTCCAGCAACAACAGAGGGCAGAGAGGTGCGACACTCACAACAACGAGAGGAATGGCAGGCGGATAAAATACTGCAAGTTAGCAGAATAGGACGTACAGCTGGTGGTGTATCTACCGGTCATCTCAGCCAACCCGTGGCAGCTGCTGGGTCTATCTCGAAACCTTCTACACCTAGCCTGGCACAGTAGGGTGGTACAGCTGGTGGTGCATCTACCATTCATCTCAGCCAGCCCATGGCATCTGCTGGGTCTGTCCCGAGACCTCCTGCACCTAGCCTGGCACAGTAGGGGGGTACAGCTGGTGGTGCATCTACCGGTCATCTCAGCCAACCCGTGGCACCTGCTGGGTCTGTCCCGAGACCTCCTCCTGTCAGCAGCGAGCCTTCGACACTTCACGTGGCCTCAAAGTGCACCTAGCCTGGCACAGGCGCCGTGGTGACGTCACTTAGTGGCGAATGGTCGGGTATCGGTATTGTGCATTTAAATATCCAGCAGATTTCTCTGTTCCGACTTGCGAACGGGTCTCCAAGGAACGAATTGCGTTTGTAAGTCGACGACTGTGCGTACTCCACCTTACCGTCACCTGCACACAAACTGACTTTAAACAAACTCCATCTCCCAGCGTTTCCCCCCCCTCCTCCCCCCATTGGCTGTCGCTCCGTTGTTAGTCTCAACCACAGGCCACCGGCCCTTGGTAAATGCCGCGTCCCAAGGGGCCGTCTATAAATGACGTCACGCGATTTTGGACAATTTTTGACCCCCCCCCCTCGTCACACGGCGTCACAAAAAGTCAGACCCCCCCCCTCCTCAAATATGACGTCACAAAGCTCTGCCCCCCCCCCAAAAATATGCTTCAAATCGCTTTAAACTATTGTCATTGCAGTGTGTAATTAATGTGCCGCTGCACTCTGATGTTGTAGGAGGAAACATTTATTAAAAAGTCTATTTAATTAAGTAGAACGTATTGTCTATATTCATTTAAAGTTGCGCATTTTTATGTGACGTCACATTTCTCAACCCCCCCACCTCGTCACACATCGTCACAAATGTCTGACCCCCCCCCCAAAAAATATAAACATGCTTCAAATCGCTTTCAACTATTGTCATTGTAGTGCGTATTTAATGTGCCGCTGCACTCTGATGTTATAGGAGAAAGCATTTATTAAAAAGTCTATTTAATTAAGTAGAACGTGTTGTCTATATTTGTTTAAAGTTGCGCATTTTGATGTGACGTCACATTTCTGAAACCCCCCCTCTTTTTTTTCGTCACAAATGTCTGATCCCCCCCCCCTCGGTGCGTGACGTCATTTATGGACGGGCCCCCAAGCGTGCAATGCCCCCCCCCCAATCCACTCGTTCTTCTTCCCCGTCTCTCATATCAGCGCAATCGCACCACGCATTTTTTCGCTCAACTGTTCGATTTTTTTTCTTCCGATAACCAATATTGCGTTTCTGAACGCACGCCCAAATGGGATAGGAGTCATTGATACGCCAAAAAAACCCCGTCTTCTTCTGTAAGATATTAATGTCAAAATAAAGTTCCATACCGACAGTGCTGAGCAAACGTGTTACTTTGTTGAGGCACAACTGCTGTGTGGCGTTATCTTGGCGTGTTCTGGGCACCGTTTGGTTGATATCTTTGCCGCCTCGCCCAATCTTGATAAAACTCCGACTTATAACACATTCCTGCGGAGGGAGCTGGTAGGAACGTTGGGTTGCTCGGTCAATGGCCAGGGTCAACGGCGGCGTGGTGTATTCCGCAAATATGGCCGACTGTGAGGGCGGGCACAAGCCGGCGTGAGTAGGTTAAACGTTGAGTTTTATAAGGGCACCACGGGGTGACCAGCCCCTCCCCATCCAGCCCCACCCCTCCCACCCCCCAGCCCCTCCCCACCCTCCCCACCCAGCCCCTCCCCACACAGCCCCTCCCCTCCTCAACCAGCAAGCCTCACCCCACCCTCCCCTCCCCACCCAGCCCCTCCCTCCCCACCCAGCCCTTCCCTGCACGACGGACGGACACAATAATCCCTTGTGGGCTGGTGTAACCAGGAGGTTCCTACCAGTATAATTTGTCTACATTGGCCTTCAAACGAGTTAGATAGTCCGGCGGAGGACTATCTGTTTGCTTAAAACACGTTAATATTATTAATCCTTGATCGTTTCTGCGTTGATTAAATATCGGCCGTTCTATATGATTCGGGGGGGGGGGTGCGTCAGGCGTACGTACGTACGTACGCATGTGGGGGGGGCGGTGTAAAAAGTTCGTGTGCGTACAGAGGCAGGGGGGTCAAGTTTTGACAGATTTTTGCGTAACGACTAAATGGATGGCCCCAAACGCTGCCAGCGTGGTGCTGATCGACCGATTAACGAATCGCGCTTCACCCACCGGGCCCGGCTTCCGTACCTCGCCTCTATAAAGCGTGGGGTGATGGCCGCCATCATGGCGGCGCCCACCCCCCCCCCCACGCGCACGTGGCGAGCACGTGGCGTTCCGTAATAGCAGAAACCAAGACTCGAACACGGACGCCCGCCGACCTGAGTTGCACAAATAAATAAATAACAACACACCGAGGGGGGGTGGTTCCGATTGAGGGGGAAAGAGCCAGGGACATCGTCTGGATATGCCATTGGGCCTGTGAAACGCGTTCACGCGCACTCGGGGTCATGGACGCCGTGAATTTCAACGCGGAGTGGTCAAGCGAGCAGACTTATTACAAGGACGGAAAGGTGTGGTGTTGGCCGCGTGTTTGCCCCATGTGCGTTGTGTGTGTGTGTGGACATAGCCTGGCACAAGCGTGACGTCACTGCCACTTAGTGGCGAATGGCGGTTGTTGTTGTGGTTGGTTATCGCGCTGTACTCTACAATTTCCGATTACCGATCGCGGGCCAGGATCGGTGACGATTATCTGAACCGGTTCAGGGGCCTCCCCTAAGTCGATTGGACTTAAACGAGATTCCTGGTGCGGTGTGTAAAAATCGCCGCTTAGGGAGACAAAGGCGGCCGGGCGTGGACTTGAGAGAGGTGTTACTCGCGAACAGCACTTGCCCCAACACACCGGTGTTGCTGTACTAGTAATTAATTGGCACGGTTACGTGATAAACCCGTACTGATTGGCTGTGTCGGGTGGTGGCAGGTCGAACGACACACCTAACCCCCAAAAAAACCTCGTATTATGATGACACGTTCTGTTTAAGTGACAAACTTTACTGATTGGCTGTGTCGGGTGGTACCGGGTTGAACGACGCATTTACGAGATGTAACCCCTAAACAAACCTATATTATGGATGATATTCGTCGCGAAAGTCTACTACGCGTTAAACAGTTGAAGGCGATACGGGGGGAAGGGGGTCTTGGGTGGTTACGCGAGCGGTGGCGCAGTGGTTAGCGCGTGGCAGCGTGGGCGACAAATCCGAGTTCGATTCCCGCTGGCGAGGCCGACGCCGTTGTGTCGACGGTCCGGGCCCTCCCCCCTCTTCAAGGCCGACCCTCGGGCGGTAGATCTCAAGCCTGAGATGAGTTCCTGTACCTGGTCGCGATGTGTGTGGCGTTAACGGATACCACTGGGCAGACGGAGGGGCAGCACCCACCTCCCCTCCACGCGAGATGCCGTCCTCAAAGGTAGCCGCTCAACACGGATTCGTGGTGGTGGCGATGGGGGGAGAGGGATGTTTGTTTTTGTGTGCGCGTGACAGGTCGCGCGCGTGCGTGCGTTACCACGTGGGGGAGCGGTGGTGTAGCGGTTAGCGCGCTGCGTTAAGAACTTGGCGACGCGGGTTCGATTCACGCTCACGGCCAACACCGGTGGCGATTATCTGAACTGGTCGTGGGCCTCCCCTAGGTCGACTCGGCCTCAAATGAGTACCTGGTGCGGTGTGTAGTAAACATTGCCACTGGGGAGACAAAGGCGGCCGGGCGTGGTGCTGGCCACCCACACTCCTCGTGTGCCGTGCCGGCCTTCATAGGTGCTCGCTAACAGCACTTGCCCCTACAGTCTGTTACAGGCTACACGGGGGCATCTTTGATCTTTGTTACCGCGTGTGCACGAGTGGTGCACGTGCTGCAGGACTGCGGGTTCTGTGACCCCCGGTGCCCCTGACTGGACATGTGTGGGGTGGGGGGAAGAAGAGCTTTATTGCTCATCGGATTCCTCCGGTATAAATACATAATTATGAGTGTGTGTGTGCACGTCCGCGTGAATTGGCTTGCGGTCTGTGTGCAGATATGCGAGAGAAGGAAAAAAAAAACCTCCGGCGTCGTTCTACCGATGTCAAAAAATGTTACGCTTTTATTTTACTCAGTCTGTTGTCGTTGTATCTTCAAATCTTGTAACTCAATTTTAACCCACTTGTGTTGGTGACGACCACCCACCCTGACGACAGTGGTGGTGGTGGTGCTGTGATGACCGCACGCCAGCGCGCGAAGGGTCCGCCCCCCCCGTCTTGGCCACGGGAGGCAAACAAAAGAGCCCAACAAGGCAGCAGCAAGGATTGCATTGTTGCCAGCGGCAGCCAAATGCCTTCGAAAAAGGAGCTCATCGTGCCCCAAAACTCACCCCGGTGGTGGTCGGGGTCTTGCCAGCGACTACGAGAGAGAAGGAGGGAGAGAGCTCGTGGGGTGGGGGGGGGGGTCTGGTGGGAACCCTGAGAGCCGCATGCGGTTGGGGCTCTTTTAAGGGCAGAGCGGTGAGGGCACTTGAATTGCCAAGAAAAACACAACATGCTCTCTTCATGTTACTTGGGTTGCGGAACACCAGACCGTGGGAGTCCAGTTTACTATGGAAGTCCAGTTCACCGTGGGAGTCCAGTTCACCATGGGAGTCTAGTTCACCGTGGAAGTCAAGTTCACTGTGGATGTCCAGTTCACCGTGGGAGTCCAGTTCACCGTGGGAGTCTAGTTCACCGTGGAAGTCAAGTTCACTGTGGATGTCCAGTTCACCGTGGGAGTCCAGTTTACTATGGAAGTCCAGTTCACCGTGGGAGTCCAGTTCACCGTGGGAGTCCAGTTCACCGTGGGAGTCCAGTTCACCGTGGATGTCCAGTTTACCATCTAAATCCAGTTCGCCGTGGGAGTCCAGTTCACCGTGGGAGTCCAGTTCACTATGGAAGTCAAGTTTACAATGGGAGCCTAGTTCACCATGGAAGTCCAGTTCACCGTGGATGTCCAGTTTACCATGTAAATACAGTTCGCTGTGGGAATCCAGTTCATTATGGAAGTCAAGTTCACCATGGATGTCCAATTTACCATGGAAGTCCAGTTCACGATGGAAGTCAAGTTTACTATGGAAGTCCCTATTGGGCATCTGTGGAAAAAGAGGTTCATAGCAGGCACATCATACCCTACCCGGCCAGGTACGGGTAGGGTACGGGTATCGGGTACCTGATTGCGACCTCTGGGATGAAGCCATGCTGCAGGCGCGGGTGGGTTGATTCTAGGAACTTGAATTGTGAGAAGAGACAAGACGTTGGGAAATGAGTGACAAACGGTGACTCACAAGTGACTCACGGCCTACCCGTACCCGGCCGCACCAGGGTATCGGGTACCCGTTGCGACCTCTGATGTGCACGCGCGTGTGTCGTGGGTAACGGTGCGTTGTGTGCGCAGGGTCAGCGGCGCGTGGCCTTGAGGAGCGTCAGCAACGTCAGCGGCGTCGCAGCGAGGCGACGATGCCAGGACCGGAGACGGCGTCCCAAGAAGACGCAGGCACGACACTCGAACCCCCCCCCCCACACACACACACACACTAACCCTTTCCCGTTCCGATGACGTACACGGGTACGTCATAAAAACGAAACCGGAAGAAATTTTTTTTATCCGTACCGAGGCTCCCACAAGGCCATGCGCGGGAGGCCATGTTGGCACAGTTTGTGGTCGTGTAAATATTGGATCTCTGCGGTGAGTAAAATGTACTCTTTGGTTCTTTCGGCAAAGTCACGTAGATGAAAAATAAAAATAATAAAAATAATAAAATGAAAATAACTAAATTACATCATTATTTTTATTATTATTTTTATTTTTCACCTACGTGACTTTACTGAAAGAACCCAAAGAGTATGGATCCTTGCAGTCACGAAAACTTCAAGTCTTGAGTAAAATGTCTTTAGAAAAACAATGGCGCTACGCCTCCCTAATTAAAATTTTCGCCGAGCCGCTCCCGCGTTCCGAGATTCCGCGGTGAACGGGACACCCCACCCTGCAGCGTGCAGCCTCGGAACGGGAAAGGGTTAACGGCACTCGCCCCAGCAACCTTCTATCCGACTACACAGATTCAAGAGCCGAATGGCTCACAGGGCTATACCTAATAAATGAACTTGAACTTGAACCGAGGATCTTTCACGGTTTTTCCACTGCACAACCGACCCATGCCGGGGGGGCTGGGCCCAACCACCCTGGCATGGGTCAGGAGCCTCCAGGTTTTAGATTCCACTATGGAAGCCAATGAATGTGTCTTATATAGCCCCGCCCCCAGCCTGGCCCTGCTTGGCCCCCCCCCTACCGAGCCAAAGTCAGAAGTGCTACGAGGCGGACGTATTGCGGTTTGGTTTCGACTCGGCGTGGACAACGACCAACGGGATGACCCCCCCCCCCCCACCTGTTTGCCCCCCCCCCCCACCCCGGACCTTTTTTTTTCTCCATCGGCAGCTCTGCACCCCCATGGTGGGGCCTCCGTTGCAGGCCGCCAGCAGTAGCGGCGCCGGCAGCGGCGGCGGCAGCGGCGCCGCCTGCGCCTTGGACGCGGGGGCCCCGCCGGCGCCGGCACGCAAATGCAGCCGCCGCGTGTCGTCCAGCGACGCCCACTCGGCCGTGTCGCGCGACCTCCGACCCCTGCTGCCGCTGCCTACCCCTGCCGCCTCCGCGTCGTCGTCGCAAGGTGGGCGGGTGTCCGCCGCTCGCCGCTGATGAACGGCGACACCTCTCGGTGACCTCGTCGACGAGCGTGCACCGTCATCGTCCCTGTGTGTCCGTCTGCGTGTCCGTCTGTGTGTCTGTCTGTGTACGTGCGCGTGTAGGCGGTGGGAGCGACCCGCTGTCTCTCCTCGCGTGTGTGTGTGTGCGTGTGTCTGTGTGTGTGTGTGTGCGTGTGTGTGTGTCCGTCTATGTCCCAGTGTGTGGAGGCAGTGTGAGCCACCCGCTGTCTTACCGTGTGTCCGTGTGCATGTGTCCCCTTGTGTGTCTGTCCGTGTGTGCGTGTCCGTGTGTGCGCGTGTAGGTAGTGGGAGCCACCCGCTGTCTTACTGTGTGTCCGTGTGCATGTGTCCCCTTGTGTGTCTGTCCATGCGTGTGTCCGATGTGTGTGTCTGTGTGTTGTAAGGCGCTGTAAGGATGGGTGATGGTCGCGGGTTGCTGAGGAGATGGAGTCTGCCTCAGTGGCCCGCGATCACAAATCACTATTTAACTCCATCAAAAAAGTAACCTGCAGCGCCACACCTATTACCATCATTAGAGGAAAAAACGGTGATCCAATCTCCGACCCCCAGGAACAGGTTTGCAGATTTGCTGAGCATTTCTGTGAGGTCCTGGGGGAGGGAAAATCTCTCAGCCAGGAAAACATCATGGCACAAAGTGGGGATAACCCTGCTGAGGCTGCGGTGCCTCAAATATTGGAAGAGGTCACCCCCTGTGAGTGGCTGGCTGAGGTGCCAGCTGTTGAGGAAGTACTGAGGGCGATCCGGAGTCTGAGACCAGGGAAGGCACCGGGCAGAGATGATCTCCCAAGCGAAATGCTGAGGGAGGGTGGCGTTTGTGCACAGACTGCCCTATATGACATCATAACAACAGTCTGGACCACTGGACGGGTTCCGCAGGACTGGAAGGATGCCCTGGTGGTCCCCCTCTTTAAGAAGGGGGACCGTACCGACTGTTACAACTACAGGGGTATCTCACTCCTCAGTGTGCCGGGTAAGGTCCTGGCAAGGATTATTCAACATCGCCTTGCTAGGCACGCTGAGGAGAGGCTTGCGGAGCCCCAATGCGGTTTCAGGAAAGGGCGGTCCTGCACAGATGCCATATTTTCTGTCCGTCTGCTACAGCAGAGGTGTAGGGAATTCCAAAAAGACCTACATCTCTGCTTTATTGACCTGGTCAAGGCCTATGATACCATCAGTAGGACTGGGCTCTGGGTTGTTCTTCGTGCTTTCGGAGTCCCTGACCCTCTGCTCACGATCATTAAGGACCTTCATGATGGTGAGCGGGCCCGGGTAAAACTACGTGGCCGGGAGTCGGAGCCTTTCCCTGTACACCTTGGGGTGCGACAGGGATGTCCTCTGGCTCCCACATTATTTAACATCTATTTCGACTGCGTAGTTCGTGAAGCCTTCAATAGCTGTACCGGGGGAATTTCCATTTGGTACAGATATAATGGGAGGCTGATCGACGCCCGGGTGCGATCAAGGGATGGCTCCCTATTGGTCAACCACGTTATGTATGCCGATGATTTGGTAATAGCTGCTCATTCAGAAGAGGAGTTGGAGACGCTGCTGCTGAGACTGGAGCATGCCACTAAGAGGTGGGGCCTTACCATCAGCCCCACCAAAACTAAGCACCTGCCTGGGTATTTTGTACCATCGGACACTCCACCCCCACAACTCCCAATTGGTGATGGGGCAGTTGTGGAGAGAGTGGAGAGTTTCCCATACCTGGGCAGTGTGCTTATGACCGGCTCCAGTTTATCAGCAGAGGTCTCACTCCGAATCAGTCGAGCGGCAATATCTTTTCATCGGTTGCGTAACGCTTTGTGGAAGCTACCTGGTCTGTCGCTCCGCACGAAGCTTCAGGTCTTCTCGGCCACGGTCATTCCCTCCCTTCTCTACGCTTGCGAAACGTGGACCCCCCTAGTGGAGCATCTTCGCCGGTTGGAAACATTTAGGCTGGCCTGCCTACGATCCATCCTGGGTTTAACCAGGCTGGATTGTGTGAGGAGCTCACAAGTCCTTGAAAGATCTGGGCAAAGTCCCATCGGTGAGCTCTTCCGGCAGGCAAGGCTGCGTTGGCTGGGTCATGTAGCCCGCATGCCCAGCCACCGCATGCCTAAACAGCTTTTGTTCGGCCGGATCGAGGGGGCTAAACGGGCGCGGCACGGGCTAGAGAAGAGATGGAGTGATGTGGTACAGGAGGATGTGGAGCTGAGTGGACTTGCCGATGACTGATACCAGCGGTGTCAAGATCGGCCTCAGTGGAGGAGGCTCGTGGAGGACGCTACTGGGCAGTTGGAGGCAGTCGCCCTCCAACAACAACGGAGGGCGGAGGAGCGACGCTCACAACAACGAGCGGAGCGCCGGGTGGCTAAAGCACAGCAAGTTGGTACAGTAGGGGGCACAGGTGGTGCATCAGCCAGTCATCTCGGTCATCTCGGTCAGTCGACCCGTGGCACCTGGGTCTGCCCCGTGACCTCCTGCCAGCGGGCGTTCGACACTTCACGTGGCCTCAAGGTGCACTTGGCCTGGCACAAGCGTCGTGGTGACGTCACCGCCACTTAGTGGCGAATGGCGGTTGTTGTTGTCTGTGTGTCTGTGTGTGTGTGTCCGTCTGTGTCCCTGTGTGTGGAGGCAGTGTGAGCCACCCGCTGTCTTGCCGTGTGTCCGTGTGCATGTGTCCCCTTGTGTGTCTGTCCATGTGTCTGTGCGTGTGTGCGTGTGTGCGTGTGCGTGTGTGCGTGCGCGTGTGCGTGTGCGTGCGCGTGCAGGCGGTGGGAGCGACCCGCTGGCGCGCATGCAGCTGCTGACGCTCAACGACGCTCGCACGTCGCCGGGCGGGCGGCCCCAGGAGCGCGACCGGCAGCGCGAGCTGGCGCTCACGTTGCAGCAGCTGGGCATGTGCTCCGAGGCCAACTACGCCAACGATCTCTACCTCTACATGATGGTGCGCCGCGCCACCCTCGCCACGCTATCCTCAAAAAATACATCTTGTAACTCAATTTGTACACACTTCCCAATGTGCTATCGACTGCAAACTTGAAAATAGCGATGTCATACTGATGACAACACGATATTCTATCGTAAAAAAAAATCCAAAAACATTTTTTTTACTTTTTACACGCTTTTATTTAACTTACTCTGTGTGTTGTCGTATCCAAAAATGTTGTAACTCAATTCCAACCGTATCCCCAATGTCGTATCGACTGCAAACTTCGTATACGTATGTCATACTGCTGATAATACTATATTCTATCATTAAAATTTTTATATATATTTTTAAGCAATCTTTTTTATATGTTATGTTTCGGCTTGGATCTAATTGTTCACGCTCAACTCGCGTTGGCTGTAAATCACCACGGTCAACTTACGTTATGGCAAGCTTCGGGGCCACTTCCTGGAGTCGTGGAGTTCTGCCATTACTCGTACGGTGCATTTCATTAAAGCGTGTTTTTAAAAAAGTATTTTTAAATATTACTTATTTCAGAAGTGCGACCTGGCTATCGCAAACGATCATTCACCCAGGTGGCTCGTCCACGCGACCACGGGGATAGAGAGAGAGAGACATACAGACCTGGCTGTCGTCTGATGCCGGTTGTAATTACTGGTGAAACGTCGTACTTAGATTGTAAATGTTGTGGATTTGCTCTCCAACACACCGGTTAGTGCTGTACTAGTATACTACACACTACACTATACACTACACTATACACTACACACTAGTGCTGTACTAGTGACGAATTGCCACGTTCTGTTTACGTGACAAACCTTACTACAGTGGTACCCCGGAGATCGGACTTAATTCGTTCCAGAAGGCCATTCGAACACCGATTTGTTCGAACACCGAATTAATTTTCCCCATAAGAATTAATGTAAATGACATGAATTGGTTCCAGACACACGAAATCTCTCATTATAAAGCATTTTTACGCGAAGTTTACAGTAATTACATGCATAAAATCATACAAAAAAACAAGAAACAATAAATAAATGGAATAAATGAATAATTAAATAGAATAAATGAAATAAATGAACATTGAACTTCACTTTACCTGTAGTAAGGAGAGTTGATAGCTTGAGTGGAAGGTGGTGGGGAGGAGGAGGAGGTGGTAAAACCTTTGTCTGGGCAAGCATCATGCACGCTGGCCATACGCGTCTCAGCCGTACAGGTTCTTTCAAGTCGCGATTTCCCCATTCGACCTCCAAATTTCGTTCGGTTTCCGGGGCAAATTTTTTTCTAAAATATCGTTCGAACACCGATTTGTTCGAGTTCTGGTGCGTTCGATCTCCGAGGTTCTACTCTAGTTGGCTGTGTTGGGTGGTGGCGGGTTTTAACGACACATTTATATTTTTAAGCGACCTAACCCAAGAGCCACCTCACCACCATCAACACCCCCCACCCCCTCCCCCGCCAACCCCACAGCGGCGCCATCAGCACCAGCAGTTCCGCGTCTCCGACGTCCCCCAGGCGCTGACTCAGCGCATGCGAGGCCTGCTCGTCGACTGGCTCGTGCAGGTGCAGGTGAGCGCACGCGTGACGGGGGCCGGCTGACCGCTGGCGCCCTGCACAGCCGGCGCCCGTGCTGACGGCTTTTCCCGGTGGTTCACGACGCATTTGACAGCTTGCGTCCTTTGCGGGCTGGCGCACGGGGCAGGTTGTTGCGCGCGACGGCATGGCGACGCGCGAAGGCTGCCCGACCGTGTAACCGCGTGGCTGCGTGCGTGCGTGTGTAACGGTGAGCGCAGGTGTACTTTGAGATGTCGGAGGAGACACTGTACCTGGCCGTGTACCTGCTCAACGCGTACCTGCGCGTCGCAGAGCTGCATGTCCCCACGCTGCAGCTGCTGGGCATGACGTGCCTCTACGTGGCCTGCAAGGTGGAGGAGAGCTCCGTGCCAGAGGCAAGGCAAAGACCCCCCCCCCCCCCCCCCCGTGTAGCTTGCGACAGACTGTCGGGGCAAGTGCTGTTAGCGAGCAGCACTTGTGAAGGCCGGCACGGCACAAGAGGGTGGCCAACGCCACGCCCGGCCGCCTTTGTCTCCCCAGTGGCGATGTTTACACACCGCACCAGGTACTCAATTGAGGCTGAGTCGACCTAGGGGAGGCCCATGACCGTTTCAGATAATCGTCACCGGTGTTGGCCGTGAGCGGGAATCGAACCCGGGTCGCCGGGTTCGTAGCGGCTCGCGGCATGGACCCTGCGAGCTGCGACGAATCCTGCGGATAGGCGCGTCACCACTGCGGAACGCGCCGCTGACCCCCTCGGCTGACCCCTGACCCCCTCGGCTGAGCCCCCCACCGCTCCCCGTGTTGACCCCTGGCAGGTGCACATGCTGTGCTACCTGATGGAGCACACCTACCGCAAGGAGCAGCTGCTGCGCATGGAGCGCCTGCTGCTGGAGCGGCTCAAGTTCAGCCTCTACTACGTCCAGCCGCTGCACCTGCTGCAGGTGCTGCTGCATCTGTCGGACGCCTGCCAAGAGGTACGTGCTCAGGCCCAAACCCACGGACACAACGACCCCCCCGAACCCCGACGACCCCGCCTCCCCCCCCCCCCCCATCCGTCCGTCCGTCCGATCTCACGGCCAACAACCGTTGACACCACGATAATTTCCAAAACCGGTCCTGGCGCCCTCCCCTGGATCGACTCGGTGCGGTGTGTAAAAAATTAACCCGTAAAAACAAAGTTTTTCACTATAAATCCTTTATATGCGTGGCGGCTAGAGTCCTCTCGTCCTCTGGCTTGAGATGGCTGCCACCTATGGGTCAGATGATTGCCTGCCACCATTAAGCAATTGGTAATTAAATATAATTTATTTTTTCCTAAAAAGTGTAAAATTTTGGAAAAAAAATTTTCACGAAAATAAATTGTCACGCACAACGAGTCTGTGTGCAAAATGTCAGCTCGATTGGATCACGGGAAGTGGGTTAAAAAACGACTGAAAGATTTGCACGCTCGTAAGCGCGCAAGCAAGCAAGTGAACTTAATATAAAGGATTTAAAAACATCGCCTACCGGGGAGACAAAGGCGACCGGGCGCGTAGTGCTGGTCACCCACCCCCCCCCCCCCTCACGTTCCGTGCTGGCCTTCATAAGTGCTACTCGCTAACATAATCGGAATCTGTAGTTATACTGAAGGAGGAATCCCATGTCCAGTAGGGGCACGGGGTCACAACGCAAAAACAGTACAAAAACACGATAGGAGTGCAAAGTACAAGGTGAACAAACATACAGATACAACTAAACCATCCCCATCCTGCCAGGCAAAGCCCACCGAGGTGTTAACTTATTTTTCAGAAGCTGCCTGGCCACCACAAATGATAAGCTCAACAAAGTGGCCCCTATCATTTGGACATTTCTAGTGACAAAATATATCTAAATAATCTCAACAACAGCACTTGCCCCCACAGTCTGCTGAGGCTACACGGCGCCGGCTAGCAAACCGTTGTTTGTTTTCTGACGCTTGAGTGTCGGGAGTCATTTTTTTTTTCAGGAGGGGTCCTGCCAAAATGTATCTTCACGCGGCGCAGTTGCTGCTCCGTACGATCCCCCAATCGCGTCGCGCGTCGCTTTCAGATGCACTTCTGCGGCCGTCTGAAACGCTCTTTCCTTACTGTAGATGTAGATGCCACACTGGTTCTTCACGTTCTGCAAATATAGATACCACTGGTTCTTCACTACACTATACACTACTATACACTACTATACACTACACTATACACTACTATACACTACACTATACACTACGCTGTACACTACATTATACACTACTATACGCTACGCTACACACTATACACTACGCTGTACACTACGCTGTACACTACACTATACACTACTATACACTACACTATACACTACTATACACTACACATTGTGCTCTGTGGAGGCCCGTCGTTAAGCGATTAGTCGTTAACGAGGTCGTCGTCAGGAGGGTCTTATAACTGCCGACCTCTGTGACCTTGCGATTCCCACCCCTCCCGCACCCCCCACCCACTTCTGACCCCTGACCCCTGACCCCACGAGCCAGATCACCTTCCTGTCCACGTACCTGATGGAGCTGTCGCTGAGCGACGTCGACTCGGTGACGTTTGGCGCCATGCAGCTGGCGGCCGGTGCACTGTGCCTGGCGCGGCACGTGACGCTGGAGTACCGGCACGGCGTGATGGGCATCGTCGACGGGGAGACGGCGTGGAACGACACGCTCGGCTACTACTCCTCGTACAGGTGAGGGGAGAGAGAGGAACACTCGTAGAGGTGACGGGGGGGAGAGAAACACTCGTACAGGTGACGGGGGGGAGAGAAACACTCGTACAGGTGAGAGGGGAGAGAGAGAAACACTCGTAGAGGTGACGGGGAGAGAGAGAAACACTTGTAGAGGTGAGGGGAGAGAAACACTCGTAGAGGTGAGAGAGAGAGAAACACTCGTACAGGTGAGGGGGGAGAGAAACACTCGTAGAGGTGACGGGGAGAGAGAGAAACACTCGTAGAGGTGACGGGGAGAGAGAGAAACACTCGTAGAGGTGACGGGGAGAGTGAATCACTCATAGAGGCGAGGGGAGAGAAACACTCGTAGATGAGAGAGAGTGAAACACTCGTAGAGGTGAGAGAGAGAGAAACACTCGTAGATGAGCGAATGAAACACTCGTAGAGGTTTGAGACGTATATATCTGTGTGCTTGTCTATGGACACGTGTTTCTATGGCCGCGTTTACAGACGTGTCTCCGAGCGTCTTTGTGAAGCCGTGTTTATCGACCCAAGTTTACCTGTGTTCATCACCTGCGTGTGTGTGTTTATGAACACGTGTTTATATACTGTGTGTGTGTATATATATAATATATATATGTGTGTGTGTGTGTGTGCCAGTGTTTATGGATGTGTCTCCGATTGTCTCATGTCTGCGTGTGCCAGAGAGCACGTGCTGTGCTTGCTGTACCTGCTGTGCCTGCTGTGCCTGCTGTGCCTGCTGTGCCTGCTGTGCTTGCTATGCCTGCTGTGCCTGCTGTGCCTGCTGTACCTGCTGTGCCTGCTGTGCCTGCTGTGCCTGCTGTGCCTGCTGTGCCTGCTGTGCCTGCTGTGCCTGCTGTGCTTGCTGTGCCTGCTGTACCTGCTGTGCCTGCTGTGCCTGCTGTGCCTGCTGTGCCTGCTGTGCTTGCTGTGCCTGCTGTGCCTGCTGTGCCTGCTGTGCTTGCTGTGCCTGCTGTGCCTGCTGTACCTGGGTGTCGTGGACACGTCTCCAGAGAACGCCTCTATGTTTCTGTGGCCACTCGGTGACCGTGCATCATGTGACCTTCTGTGTCTCTTGCCGTGTCAGTGGTCACTATGGCCACGCCCCCGTGCATCACGTGACCTGCTGTGTCTCTCGCTGTGTCAGTGGTCACTATGGCCACGCCCCCGTGCATCACGTGACCTGCTGTGCCTGTGTCTCTCGCTGTGTCAGTGGTCACTATGGCCACGCCCCCGTGCATCACGTGACCTGCTGTGCTTGTGTCTCTCGCTGTGTCAATGGTCACTCTGGCCACGCCCCCGTGCATCACGTGACCTGCTGTGTCTCTCGCTGTGTCAGTGGTCACTATGGCCACGCCCCCGTGCATCACGTGACCTGCTGTGTCTCGCTGTGTCAATGGTCACTGGCCACGCCCCCGTGCATCATGTGACCTGTTGTACCTACTGTACCTACTGTGCCTGTCTTTCATGGACACCCCTCTGCGGAGAGTCTCTCTGCCTCCATCTCTCTCCGTCTCTCCCTCTCCGTGTGTCCGCCGTAACTCCGCCGACCCCGTGCCCCCCGCGTGACCCTGCCCCCCCCCCGCCCCCCACCCCCGTGACCAGCGAGCGCCTGCTGTACCGCTGCATGCACCGCATGTCGAGTCTCGTGCTGGGGGCGCAGTCGTCGCGCCTGCGCTCCTCCTACACCAAGTTCTCGGCGCCGGCGTGGCTCGGCGTGAGCCAGTGCCCCGCCCTGGACGCCTCGCGCTTCCTCAAGTTCTGCGCCGTCGACGTCTGCGACGGCGCCCCGCCGTGACGGGGCGGCGTGCGAGGTCTTTGCAAGCGGCGCCGGCGTTAAATGACGGACGTGGGGGGGGGGCGCAACGACGAGCGGCGGCGCAGCGGTTAGCGCGCTGCGCCACGACCCCCAGAATTTGTTTCCCCGCTCACGACCCCGACAGTAGCGGCGGCGAAACATCTAAACCTCGTCCTGGGCCCCCCCACTAGGTCGACTCGGCCTCAATTGGGTGCAGTGTGTTGGCAGCGGCGTTGGGGCGTGGTGTTGGCCACCCACTCTCGCAACCCGCTCTTGTGCCTTTCCGACTTTTGATGCTTGCCCCGACAATCTGTTAAAGGTTATATGGGGGATATTTATATTTGTGTGCGTGCGGTGTTTGCTGTGGGGTTTGCACTGTCGTATTTTTACACGCGTGGAGATGCAGTGACGATGTCTGTAGAACAGACACGTCACGCACGCACACGCGCACACATCCCAACAGACGTGCACACGTTTGTCAACACAGATCCACAAACGTAACCAACACATCGCCACCATCAAACCATCACAACATCATCGCGGTCACACCACCGTTGCCATCATCACACCATTGCAACACCATCATCATCGTCGCCATCATCACCACCAGCACCATCATTTTTGTTGCATCACCATTACACCATTGTTACGCTATTCACGAACATGCATATCGTCATCATAACACAACCACCAGGTAAGCGTTTCTTTGAAAGCGTTCTAAAGAAGGATAGAGTTGCTTGAGGAAGGCCGCTTGGCAAAACAAACGTTTGCTTTCTTTCGCAAGGTCAGCCTCCGTGCAAGAAAACAGATGCCAGCTGAAATGTCAAGGTCTTGAAGAGCAGTCTGCTAAAGAATTGTCGCACTTTCTACAAACGCAAAGTTGACGAGAATTTGCTTGACCTGGGAGAGACCTCTCGGCCCGAGGCAAGTCGGGGCGAATGTTGAGCACTTTCTCTTGGCGACGGCAAAACAAAATAACAACCCCTGGCTCTTATTTTGGTGAAGCCGGTATTTATTGTGGTTAAAGACCACAGTGGTGGTGGTGGTGGTGTCGTTGGGCCTTCCGAAGGATCTCGTCATTCGCGTCTTGAGAACGTTTTGTCCGCTTACTTGTACGCTTGGCTAATTGCCTTTATTTTGAGCGTCCCGTCGCAGTGAAAATGCTGCGTACGAGCGAAAATACGCGCACGGTGCCGCGTTTTTAATATCTGAAATGCAGCTGGGCGAGGTCACGAAGTTCAAATCGTGCCCCCCCAACCCCCCGGGGGTAAATTCGCGTGTTTCGTTGACTCGCACCGGACTGGCGATCCGCCTGCCAGCAATTGTTGCTAGAATTGACATGGCGGTGGTTCGTTTGAGGACAGACACAGGGAGGGGGTGGGGGGTGCCCACGTCACAAAGGATGTGGAATTTACAAAATAGTTTGGAGACCTGCCTAGCCCAGTTGAGGGCGAGGGTTAATGTCTTTGAAATGAGGAGGGGAAGCTTGATCCCCCCCCCCCCCCGACGAAAGTAAACGTGTGCGGAGACTTGACGAGGCTGGCCCCGTGTCTCCGACACTGCAGGGGGTGCAATAGAGAGGTAGAGATTTAAAAAAAAAAAGGACATTAACTTTATGGTAAAAAAAAACGTACGCGGTCGTCGTCCACTCCTTTGTCAGCGGGTCACATCGGTGCATCTTCTTGGTTCTTTCGGTAAAGTTACGTAGAAGGGAAGTAATCAAATTGTAAAAATAAAACATAAAATAATTCTCACGACCAGGTCTGTCGGGGAGACGGACCTGGTCCATTCAGACGCTGTCTCCCCGACAGACCTGATCTTCACCTGAGGACGACTGCTTGCGTTGTGGCCGAAACGTCGTGATAATTATTTTATTATGTTCTATTTGTATTATTTTATTACTTCCCTTCTACGTGACTTTACCGAAAGAACCAAGAAGATGACCTCTACATTTGATGGCTATGACATGTGTGTCGCCTTTAACAAAAAAATATTCCACGAGACGATGTTATTTTTGTTTTGTGTGGAGCGTCGTGGGGGTGCGCGTTGGTCAGCCACGGCTAAGATGATCAGTGACCTGGGCTTGCCTACCCCCCCCCGCCCGCCCATCCTTCATCAACCTTCACTGGCCAGCAATGGTGAAGTATGGTCAAGCAACCCCCCCCTACAACGCCAAAAGACTGCATCATTAGAAGACCGATCCAGCAGTGAATTGACAGGAGGGCTGAAAATGGATATAAAAATGAATTGTTCAAATAATTGTACTTATGATGTGAATTATGTAAAGAAAGGGGACGAGTTTTAACTGTATGTCTAAGGCACTTCTATTTAAGACTTTGGAAACTTTAGTCGAGTTCGCGTGACGTTCTGTTTATGTGCGTGTGAAGATGGGAGCGGTGGTGCAGCGGTTAGCGCCAAGCAGCGGTTAGCGCCAAGCAGCGGTTAGCGCCAAGCAGCGGTTAGCGCTACGCCGCGCTACGAACCCAGCGAGCCGAGTTAGATTCCCGCTCACGGCCAACACCGGCGACGATTCTATCTGAACCGGTCCTGGGCCTCCCCTAGGGTCGACTCGGCCTCAAACGAGTACCTGGTGCGGTGTGTAAACATCCCCACTGGGGAGACAAAGGCGGTCGGGCGTGGTTGCTGGCCACCCATCCCGCTCGTGTGCCGTGCCGGCCTTCATAGGTGCTCGCTAACAGCACTTGCCCCAACAGTCTGTAAAGGCTATACGGGGGGAGGGGGGGGATCTTTGTCTATAAAAAATGGGTAACTTTGTTTATGATGCTAATATTTTCCACGTGTTTGCTGCTCTGTCGTGGCCCACATCTCGCGTGTGTCCGTGCTGCCTTGTGTTCGTTTGTTTTGTTACGTGGTGCTGTTTAACACACAATGCGTTTAGTTGTCTTGAGATTATTTTTTTTTGAGAACGGCGAAATAAAGTGTCAACAATAGTGTCGATTTTTAATCCACCACCCACCACCACCACCACACAGTCTTCACTCGCTCGCAGAATCATAATATTTACACTGCAGGAGAAATCTGATGAGCTTTTTTTTCACAAATGTCCAGTAAGGGCACAGGGTAAGAACGTTTCCAACAACGAACAATACAATAACACGATAAATTTTGATTTAAAGCTTTCGTGACTGCAGGGATTCATATTCTTGGTTCTTTCGGTAAAGTCACGTAGAGGGGAAATAATAAAATAATAAAATGAAAAATAATACAATTTAGTTTCTTTAATTATTTTCCTTCGGCGTGACTTTACCGAAAGAACCAAGAATATAAAAACACGATATTAGTGCAAAGTACAATAAAAGGTAAACAAATCACCCAAATACAAACAAATACAATACTAAACCACCCCCATCCTACCAAGCAAAACCCACTCGGGTATTAACCTATTTTTTAGAAGCGACTTGTCTACCACAAATTATGAGCTCAACAAAGTGGCTCCCATCATTTGGACATTTATAGCGGAAAAATACTCTCAATGCATCTATTTTTTTTTAAAGCCCGGCGTTACGTTTGTCCGTCAAACTAAATTACGAGTGCCTTTCAGAAGGGCCTGGATCTAAAAGTTATAGAAAGTGGACCCCCCCCCCGACCAGATGTGAGGGTAAAAGTTGATCCAACAGGATTCCAAAATGTTGTAGGCATGTAATGGGTGCTTCAAAAAATTGTTAACACTTATATGGGACTATCGTTTTTAATGGAACGGATAATACACTGTATCAGGATCACATTCCTGCGGAGGGAGCTGGTAGGAACTTGGGTTGCTCGGTCAATGGCCAGGGTCAATGGCCAGGGTCAACGGCGGCGTGGTGTATTCCGCAAATATGCCCGACTGTGAGTGCGGGCACAAGCTTTTGTGACCAGGACTTTATGTGAAGGAATGACACGTGCACATGTTTTCTCAATAATAGGTAAACCCACTGGCTATCGACAAATATTCGTTACTGAAGCCATCCATATATATACAGACGTAGATACAATTTCAACCGAGAAGATGGGTACAAACTCGGCCATCACTGGAAGGACATTATCAACCAGTTAGTCATAACTGGCTGTAATGTTTCCATTTTAGACCTGGCAACCCTTTAATTGGTGGAAGCCCACCACCAGAACCATCACTGCCCACTACTACCATCACCACGCGCAGTAGCCCTTTAATTGGTGGAAACCCACCACCAGTACCATCACTACCCACGACTACCATCACCACTAACAGCAAACTCCACCATCAACAGCGAGTGGCAGCCCTTTAATTGGTGGAAACCCACCACGAGCTCAGTCGTGGCCCGCTACCAGTACTATCACATCAACATCAGCTGCCCCGCCCATGCTTACGTCATGGCAAGCAAAGGACAACAAAATGAACAAATGTAACCAAATTTCGATTTAAAGCTTTCGTGACTACAGGGATTCATATTCTTGGTTCTTTCGGTAAAGTCACGTAGAAGGGAAATAATAAAAATATTAAACAATCAAATTCTCACGACGTTTCGACTTTACCAAAAGAACCAAGAAATTTAACCAAGCTTTTAATTCTTGGTTCTTTTGGTAAAGTCACGTAGAAGGGAAATAATAAAATAAAAATAAAACATTAAATTCCTCTTCATATGCTAATTATTTTGTCAAGGCGCTCTTCCCCCTCCAACCCAGCTTAAATATACGCTCCAAGCCTGAGGTGTTTCATTCAGATGCTGTCTTCCCGACAGACCTGTTCTTCACCTGAGGACGGCTGCTTGCGTTGTGGCCGAAACGTCATGAGAATTATTTGATTGTTTTATTTTACTATTTCCCTTCTACGTGACTTTACCGAAAGAACCAAGAAGATGAATCCCTGCAGTCACGAAAGCTTTAAATCGAAATTTAAGCTTTTAATTGATCAGGTAATTTGCCAACAGCCCCCGCCCCAAAGCTCTGCGATCCTCGCTATACGAAGGTGTTAAAGAGTTATCAATGCGTGAGCGTTAAGAGGGTGGCGGATGGTAGTCCACGTTGATCCGATGTCTCGCATTTAAAACGTTTACGTCGTTTTAATTACAGAAATGTACAACAACGTAGTTTACGTTCGTCCGCCAGTCAACTTTGAGAATATTAAGGGCAGTTTAACACGTAAGGGCAGTTTAACACAAATGAATATTAAGGGCGCGAAGCGAATGTCGCGTAATGGGCATAGAAACGCACTTTATAATGTTGCAACAGAATTAAAGAGACTTTCAAAAGGTGAATGTATACGGTTAATGAAGTTCGTAATATAGTAATGTAATATATAGCAATACGATTTACTAGAGGCGTGAGGTGACGGGGCTTTATCGTTTCGCGCAAATTTACGAGGTCACATTTGTTCACTAATCACGAAATTAAGTTACATGAAGGAGGTTTTTTTAATAATATAGTAAAACTGTAGTCCTAATGTTCAATAAAGTGTTACTGATGACAACCTTTGCAGGGGTATGCGGCGCGCCATTAGGTACGTTATTCAAATCGTAAATAATTTATCCACGTAATTAAATATAACCTTAAAGTTGTAAATTAGAAATATACCAAATTTAAGATAAACTTGAGGATGACGGTGCAGTTTACAATCGAATATAAACGCGTTGAGTCACGTTACTGGAGCTTGCTCAGTAATTTAATAATTGCACTCGATGTACTAATTTAATAAATGGTTAATTATATAAGTTAACATTTTATCATTGTAGTCGAGTGTCGTAGTAATCTTACACCAGGTCCGTGAAGCGGTGTCGCTTCTGGATGCGCGTCGTGTTGACCTTGAATAAATGTTTTAATTGTCAAAACACGAAATACATAAAGGTAAAACGTAAAGAATTAAATCAATGTATTAATAACGAATTGGTAATAATAATTGTATTGATAACGGGTGGTAAATGTGATTTGATGATAAAGCGGCCTGCACCGTTAAAACAAATACGTAAAATACTTACTTTTAATTAATAATACAAACTAGTTTTAATTTATGTTATTTTAACAAATGTACCTAACAATGCTGTTGGTGATAGATTAAATCTGCGAGGCGTTTGTCGGTTTCTACGACGCCAGCTACTAACGTAATATAAAATATTCAGTGTGGCTTTTATATATTCCTGTACTTTAGTTTTATTAGCAATATATCGTACTATATTTTAAAACGCATAAACAACGTTTTACTTTTATCGTCAAATAAGAATAATTGTACGGCAATGAATGTTAATGTTCAGCGCGCGTTAAACAATTAGATCAATATTACACCTAGATGTATAATTATTGTACCGTGTTAAAAACTTTATATAACGTGTGTTTAAAAAAATCAAATCACAGTATACGCAATAATATTGATGTATTTTGTTTTATATATATACTGTAAGTGCTTAACGCCAAGATACAGCCTGGCGCCAACGGTAAATACATTAGTATAACAATGTTAGATTTAAGCGTGAAATTATATAGTATTAAAACACCCGTTGCAATAATCACATTTGAACGAACGTAATGATTATAGTAACACGGTGGTGGTGATGTGTCAATGCGAAGCGAAATGTCACGCGCAGTGAACGTTCAACCACACTTTAAAGTAACTTAGGCTAAGCGTTAAGTGGTTGCCAATGTTATTGTTAAACTAAGCATTAAAACAGTAATGTTTATTTAGCGTGGATCGAACCGTGTTCGATCCACTGCTGCACTAAGGCCCTCCACCAAAGTCGACCCCGCCAACTCTGACAATTCCTGCGAGATATTAAAGTCGTATGCTAGTATTTAATTTATAATTTTCTCTTTATACGTGACTTTACCGAAAGAACCAAAGAGAGATATTAAAGGGTCACTTTCTGTACATAATATAGGTTGTTTTTTTGGGTGTTAGATCGCTTAATTATAAATAAACATTACTATAAAACATTAAGTTTTTAGAGATTAAAATGTCCGGGGGGGGGGGGGGGTCACAAGACATCCGGACCATGGCGACAATATTCTTGTTTTTTTTGGTAAAGTCACGTAGGTAAAACATTTAAATAAAAATAAAATAAAAAACAAAATAAAAAATCACGACGTTTATTTACATTTTTTACCTACGTGACTTTACCGAAAAACCCCAAGAATATGAATCCTTGCAGTCACGAAAGCTTCAAATCTAGAACTCATGGCGACAATCACAGTACAGTACTTTGACTTGTGCATCTCTATGGGTCTCGAGAGATGTGCGCTTTTAAATCCAGATTTAAAACTCAACTTTACAAGTGCTTTTTATGTGTAGTTGTCCTTCCATGTTGACTACGTACGGTGCGAAACGTATCCATCTCCGAGGCTTAGTCTCTCAATGTATCTCTTTATGTGTGTCTAAAGATTTATGTCTGTCTATAGGGATGTAACTATGTGGCCCAAAGTGTGGGTTATGTGACCACTCTCGCACGCGATTGTGGCTGGCGTCTTTTATTTTCCACTCATCAAGGGAGATGTGCACATTGGCCTGGTTGATGTTGATGATGACAACGATGTTCTGATGGGGTTGGTGGTTAAAACCACCACTTCGAGATGGAGGAGGCATTGCCGGATAATTGTCGTAGCACAAGTAGCTACATATGTAGCTACGGGCCCGGCATTTGCTAAATGCTGTCAAGCTATAAATTCCGCATATTCTTAGGTTTTTTCGGTGAAGTCACGTAGGTAAAAAATTAAAATTAATACAAGTAAAATAAAATCACGACGTTTCGGAGGCAACACAAGCTTCCGTCTTCAGGTGGAACCGTCACAGCATGATAGCTGTATCAAGTAAGAGACATTCCAAGAACACAGTATTTGTATATATACTGGTTGAGGGTGGGAGGAGCCAAGGTAGGCCCTGCATATTATTTTTGTGAGGTTCGGTGCGGCTGAAGCACGCTTTTATTAATTTAATTTTTTACCTACGTGACTTTACCGAAAAAAACCTAAGAATATGAATCCTTGCAGTCACGAAAGCTTCAAATCTATAAATTCCGCTTCAGTGATTCTGCACTTGCTCTATTACTATAGTACTATACCGCCTTCAACTTTTATGAACGACCGCGTGTTTAAGGTTAGTGATTTGTCGTATTATCTGGCTGTATAGCAAACGAAAACACGCAATTACTTTACCATGCAAGTTAAACATTGGTGTTGTAATGTTTTTTTAGGGCCCCACATTAGCTTAATCCGGCACTGGGACGAGGATTGTGGGTCTCGAATGTGGGTGTTTATATCTGGACGGTCGATACGCGTTGGTTCCACCGTTTGCGAGCGATCTCCGGGCTCTGTGTGACCTTTGAGTGATGGTGACAACATGAGCGGGAGAATCGCGGTCACGAGATTTCTAGATTTGAAGCTTTCGTAACTGCAAGGATTCATACTCGTAGGTGTTTTCGGTAAAGTCACGTAGGTAAAAATAAAAGAAAATATTTTTTATAATATAATTTTTTTTATTATATATATTTTTCTATTATCATTTTTATTATTTTTGTTATTTAGTTTTATTTTTACCTACGTGACTTTACCGAAAAAACCTAAGAGTACAAGATTTGTAACTTGGGTACCGGCTTATCGGGGGTCTGGCCCGCTTTCTATTCGCTCTGGCGTCACACTCAACCCGAGGCGAATTACTGTGTATAGGGTAAGCGTACTCGCTTCACCGATGACGAGCCCAAGCGTTGTATAAAGATTTGAAGAAATGTAGAACTCTATGTGTGTGTAAATAAACAAAAAAGAGGGCATTGTTCAATGGGTCGCAATGATTGGAAATATTTGGCAGGAATCGCGTGACGTCACGTGATGACGTCACATACTATTTAAGGAAGGAAGTGACGTTTATATAATTGGTTCTTTCGGTAAAGTCACGTAGAAGGGAAATAATAAAATAATACAAATATCAAACAATCAAAATTCTCACGACGTTTCGACTGCAACACAAGCAATCGTCATCAGGTGTGAAATCCACAGCAAGAAAATGGATTTCACATCTGATGACGATTGCTTGTGTTGCAATCGAAACGTCGAGAGAATTTTGTTTAATTTTTATTATTTCCCTTCGACGTGACTTTACCTTAAGAACCAAGAATATGAATCCCTGCAGTCACGAAAGCTTTAAGCAGAAGTGAGGTTTGTCACGTAAACGAAACGTGCCCATTAGGTAATACTTCTGCACACTGGTGTGTTGGAGAGTAAATCCACACCATTTACAATTCGAATACCGTGGTGATTACAACAACAAGCTTCATCAGGCGATTAGGCAGAACTGTGAAGAAATCCTATTTCGGTCTTAAGTTTCAGTTTTCATTGATTTGGTATAACCCTGTGAGACATGCGGCTCTTGACTCGGGTGCAACCGCAACCAAAACAAAAAACATGAACAAGAAAACATCTTAAAGTGATCGCAAAAGCCGATACGTGTTAAACCGAGGCATTAGATCATGCACAAATGTCGTCGTTTTCCATTGCATCTTTAAAAGGCGTTCATTTCATACTAATAGCAGTTACAGATAATACAATATTAAGCAAGTCCATGGGAGGTCAGCTTTGACCCTTGGCCGCCAGCATTTTTATCTCACCCAGATCCGGAAGAACGCTGCTTGGCGATCAGTGGGATCAACAGGTACGTCCAGAATGAACCTAAAACCTGATTTTATTCTACCAGCGAGGACCCACTGAGCAATGTTGCTTTTTTCAGAAGCGACCTGGTTATCACAAATGATAGCTCAACGAAGTGGCTTATCATCATCACGTGGAAATGTATAGCTACCAAATACTCTAAACGCGTGATATTTATTCAAAATTTTGAGGCAGAAACTGAAGGACCCGGAGAAAAATCCACGTGACCACAGGGAGAGAGAGAGACACAAACTACAAATGTACAGCAGCAGGCGTCAGGGTCGGGATCGAATCCACGACCTCCTGCATACCAGGCGAGGTAGTTAACATCTCCTAGCCACTGCGGCAACCATGCATTTGCAGAATAAACACCTCGTTGGAGCCCCAAACAAACGTGGCACATCGCCTGCCCTTGACATTCCAAGATTCCCCACATCCACTGCGTGAATGGAAAATGAGTACGCATTGCGATTTCGGCTATGAAAACCAACTATGGGCCGCATATCAAGCCCATAGTGACAAAAACATAATACTCATCAAGAGATACAGAGACACCTGGAGATTCATAGAGACACAGAGAGCCATAGAGATACATTAAAGACAAGCCACAGTCGTGTGGTTGTGGACATGCAACCCAAACTATGGACCGCATACATATAGTAAACCTAAATGGCATTTAGTGCCTGAAAATATTGTCATAACTAAAAAATATGTGTTGTTAAAACCTTGCAATGTGCGTTCATTTTACACTGGTAGTGATGGTAACACGGCAGGAGTTGTGGTAGTTAGTGGTGGTGGTGGTAACTAATACAAACGTACTGTGTTGAAAGTGCATGGTGCCAACGTGGGTTCATGGCACATTGCAGTTGGTAGTACAGGACTGGAGTTTTCACTACAAGATTGTAGTATTCAATACATTACTGCGGTATTTAATACATTACTGTGGTATTCAGTGCAGGACTGCAGTATTCAATACATTGATGTAGTATTCAATACAGGACTGCAGTATTCAATACGTTGATGTAGTATTCAATGCATGACTGCAGTATTCAAATACATTGATGTAGTATTCAATACAGGACTGCAGTATTCAATACATTGTTGTAGTATTCAATACAGGACTGCGGTATTCAATACATGACTGTGGTATTCAATACATGACTGTGGTATTCAATACAGGACTCTGGTATTCAATACCAGACTGTGAGATTTAATACAAGACTGGAGTATTAAATACAGTATTGTATTCAATACCAGACTGGTATTCAATCCAGGACCGTAGCATTCAATACAAGACTAGTATTCAATACAGGGCCGTATTCAATACAAGATTGTGGTATTCAAAACAGGGCCGTAGTATTCAATACAGGACCGTGTTATTAAATACAGGACCGTAGGATTCGATACGGGACCGTAATATTCAATGCACAAGCATGCTCGTTTGATATTAAATCTCTTTATATTAACACGGTATTTGTTATACACATACGCTACATAAAAAAAAAACACAAGATGCGTGCAACTTCAAAGCGTTGGTGGCCACAGTAATAACACTGCAGGAGCAAGTTTTAATAGTTGTAAGTAGTAGTAAGTAGTTGTAAGCAGCAGTAGTAGTTGCAAGTAGTAGTTGGAGCAGCAGGAGTACGTAAATGTGAATAATATAACAAATATATAAACAGAGAGAGAGAAGAGGAGCTCTCGGCGTGCCAGTTAAGGATGAAGCAGCAGCAGGAGCAGCAGCAGAAGGAGGAGAAGCAGCAGCAGCAGCAGCAGCAGGAGCAGCAGCAGCAGCAGGAGAAGCAGCAGCAGCAGCAGCAGGAGAAGCAGCAGCAGCAGGAGAAGCAGCAGCAGCAGCAGCAGCAGAAGCAGCAGCAGAAGCAGCAGAAGCAGCAGCAGCAGCAGAAGCAGCAGCAGAAGCAGCAGCAGAAGCAGCAGCAGCAGGAGAAGCAGCAGCAGCAGAAGCAGCAGCAGCAGCAGAAGCAGCAGCAGAAGCAGAAGCAGCAGCAGAAGCAGCAGCAGCAGGAGAAGCAGCAGCAGCAGCAGAAGCAGCAGCAGCAGAAGCAGCAGCAGCAGAAGCAGCAGCAGCAGCAGCAGAAGCAGCAGCAGCAGCAGAAGCAGCAGCAGCAGGAGAAGCAGCAGCAGCAGCAGAAGCAGCAGCAGCAGAAGCAGCAGCAGCAGAAGCAGCAGCAGCAGAAGCAGCAGCAGCAGAAGCAGCAGCAGCAATAGGAGCAGCAGGACGAGAGGAAGCAGCAGCAGGAGAAGTGTAAGAAGGAGGAGCACAATGAGAGGAAGCAGAAGCAGCAGCAGCAGGAGAGGGAACAGCAGCAGAAGTAGGAGCAGCAGCAAGAGCAGCAGCAGAAGTGTAAGAAGAAGAAGGAGCAGCCTTAGCAGCAGCGTGGACTTTTCCAAGGCGTCGTAAGCCCGCTCTCATCACCACCAGCACCATCACCACCATCACCATCAGCACCATCACCACCACCATCAGCACCATCACCACCAGCACCATCACCACCATCATCACCATCATCATCACCATCACCACCATCAGCACCATCACCACCACCATCACCACCACCATCACCACCATCATCACCACCACCATCACCACCACCATCAGCACCATCACCACCACCACCATCACCACCACCATCAGCACCATCACCACCATCATCACCACCATCAGGATCACCACCCCAAGTAGGTGGTGAACCTCGCACACCGCGTGGCGGCGGTGCGATTCGAGAATTGTGTCATGGCCAAGTGTTGGTGATGTGTAGGTGTCACGGCATTAGCGAGTTAGCGGCGGTAATCGGAAGACTAAGAAGACTAAGAAGAATAAAACTAAATAAAGATGTGTGCATTATATAATTATTATTGTTATTATATAAGGGCGGAGCGGGCCAGTGGTCCCGCGTGACGCCACTGTACGCGACACAACATGGCGGGCGGGCGGCAGCTCTGAGCGATGAGGTGGGGGGGTAACATCATCATCGTCGTCGTCGTGATGGTCGTCGTGGTTGTCTAACACATCGTTAACATCGTCGTCTTCTTCTTCTTCGTCAGCAGCGGTTGCTTCGGCTTGGTTAGCAGCAGGAGGTGTTGTTGCGATGATGATGATGGTGGTGGTGGGTGGTTGGTGATGATCGCGGCCGAGAGGGGGGCGGGAGACACGGGGCTGGTGGCGTGGTGGTGATGTGGGGGGGTGGTGGTGGCGTGGTGGTGATGTGGGGGGGTGGTGGTGTGGGGGGGGGGTGGTGTGGGGGGGGGGTGGTGTGGTGGTGTGGGGGGGGGTGGTGTGGGGGGGGGTGGTGGTGTGGGGGGGGGTGGTGGTGGGGGGGTGGTGGTGTGGGGGGGTGGTGTGGGGGGGGGGTGGTGTGGGGGGGGGGTGGTGTGGGGGGGGGTGGTGTGGGGGGGGGTGGTGTGGGGGGGGGTGGTGGTGTGGGGGGGGGTGGTGGTGTGGGGGGGGGTGGTGGTGTGGGGGGGGGGGTGGTGGTGTGGGGGGGGGTGGTGTGGGGGGGGTGGTGGGGGGGGGTGGTGGTGGGGGGGTGGGTGGGGGGGGTGGTGGTGGGGGGGGGTGGTGGTGGTGGGGGGGGGTGGTGGTGTAGGGGGGTGGTGAGGGGTGGTGGTGTAGGGGGGGTGGTGAGGGGTGGTGGTGTAGGGGGGTGGTGAGGGGTGGTGGTGTAGGGGGGGTGTGGGGGGATGGAGGGGGACGGTGGTGACGGCTCTGCCCCAGGGCCCGGGACGAAGGCGGCTTCACCGTGACACGGGAGTCGCTCGTGGCACATGGTGTGAGTGTGGCACATGGTGTGAGTGTGGCACATGGTGTGAGTGTGGCATGGTGGTAGTGGCACATTGTGACGGCGTTGCAGCGTGTGGCACTTGTGACGCAAGATTTTGTGGACTGTCAGTCCGACAAAACGGAAAACGGCTCGCGTGAGAAGTGCCAAGGGCGTCGTCACTGACGGTGTTAGCGGCACACAGAGTGATGCCACAGTGTTGCCTGTCGATGCCACAGTGTTGCCTGTCGATGCCACAGTGTTGCCTGTCGATACCACAGTGTTGTCTGTCGATGCCACAGTGTTGCCTGTCGATGCCACAGTGTTGCCTGTCGATACCACAGTGTTGCCTGTCGATACCACAGTGTTGCCTGTCGATACCACAGTGTTGCCTGTCGATGCCACAGTGTTGCCTGTCGATACCACAGTGTTGCCTGTCGATGCCACAGTGTTGCCTGTCGATACCACAGTGTTGCCTGTCGATGCCACAGTGTTGTCTGTCGATACCACAGTGTTGCCTGTCGATACCACAGTGTTGCCTGTCGATGCCACAGTGTTGCCTGTCGATGCCACAGTGTTGCCTGTCGACACCACAGTGTTGTCTGTCGATACCACAGTGTTGCCTGTCGATACCACAGTGTTGCCTGTCGATACCACAGTGTTGCCTGTCGATGCCACAGTGTTGCCTGTCGATGCCACAGTGTTGCCTGTCGATACCACAGTGTTGCCTGTCGATACCACAGTGTTGCCTGTCGATACCACAGTGTTGCCTGTCGATACCACAGTGTTGCCTGTCGATACCACAGTGTTGCCTGTCGATGCCACAGTGTTGCCTGTCGATACCACAGTGTTGCCTGTCGATACCACAGTGTTGCCTGTCGATACCACAGTGTTGCCTGTCGATACCACAGTGTTGCCTGTCGATGCCACAGTGTTGCCTGTCGATACCACAGTGTTGCCTGTCGATGCCACAGTGTTGCCTGTCGATACCACAGTGTTGCCTGTCGATGCCACAGTGTTGTCTGTCGATACCACAGTGTTGCCTGTCGACACCACAGTGTTGCCTGTCGATGCCACAGTGTTGCCTGTCGATGCCACAGTGTTGCCTGTCGATACCACAGTGTTGCCTGTCGACACCACAGTGTTGCCTGTCGATACCACAGTGTTGCCTGTCGATACCACAGTGTTGCCTGTCGATACCACAGTGTTGCCTGTCGATGCCACAGTGTTGCCTGTCGACACCACAGTGTTGCCTGTCGATACCACAGTGTTGCCTGTCGATGCCACAGTGTTGCCTGTCGATGCCACAGTGTTGCCTGTCGATACCACAGTGTTGCCTGTCGACACCACAGTGTTGCCTGTCGACACCACAGTGTTGCCTGTCGATACCACAGTGTTGTCTGTCGATGCCACAGTGTTGCCTGTCGATGCCACAGTGTTGCCTGTCGATGCCACAGTGTTGCCTGTCGATGCCACAGTGTTGTCTGTCGATACCACAGTGTTGTCTGTCGATACCACAGTGTTGTCTGTCGATGCCACAGTGTTGTCTGTCGATGCCACAGTGTTGCCTGTCGATGCCACAGTGTTGCCTGTCGATGCCACAGTGTTGTCTGTCGATACCACAGTGTTGTCTGTCGATACCACAGTGTTGTCTGTCGATACCACAGTGTTGTCTGTCGATGCCACAGTGTTGCCTGTCGATGCCACAGTGTTGTCTGTCGATACCACAGTGTTGTCTGTCGATACCACAGTGTTGTCTGTCGATGCCACAGTGTTGTCTGTCGATGCCACAGTGTTGTCTGTCGATGCCACAGTGTTGTCTGTCGATACCACAGTGTTGCCTGTCGATGCCACAGTGTTGCCTGTCGATGCCACAGTGTTGCCTGTCGATGCCACAGTGTTGCCTGTCGATGCCACAGTGTTGCCTGTCGATGCCACAGTGTTGCCTGTCGATGCCACAAATCGTGTGTGGAGGAGAGGTAAGAGCGTGTTCCAGTGACACGGCACGTGTGGCAAGAGTATGGGGAGCGGTGGTGGTGTGGTGGTGTAAGCGGCGTTGCGAGATACGAACCCGAGATCGATACTCAGCTCGCGGTCAACATCGGCGTGGGAATATCTGAACCGGTCCTGGGCCTCCCCCCCCCCCCAGGTCTACTCGGCCTAAAGTGTGTACCCGGTGCGGTGGGTAGTTAACATCGCCACTGGGGAGACGAAGGCGGTCAGGCGTGGTGCTTGCCACCCACCCCCCCCTCGTGTGCCGTGTCGGTCTTCGTAGGTGCTGCCACTCGCTAACAGCACTTGCCCCTACAGTCTGTTGAGGCTACACGGTGGAGGAGGGGGGGTGTCTTTGTCTTTGTGGCAGAATAGTGCGAAGTGAACGAAGGCAAGCCACGTGCCGGCAGTGTTAGTGGCACAGATTGTGGGTGACACCGTTAGCCAAGCTAGAGGGGTGTGTGTGTGTGTTGTGTGTCTATCGGTGTTAGTGGCGCGGAGTTGTGGCCGGTCGTGTTGGTGACAGATAGAAATGCGGCAGAGGGTGACACTGCCAGGATCAGGAGTGTAGAGAGGGTTAGGGTGACACTCAGAGGGTGACACTCAGAGGGTGACACTCAGAGGGTGACACACAGAGGGTGACACTCAGAAGGTGACACGATACAGTCCTTGGAGGGTGACAGTTTTCAGGAGCACAGCGTTTGACGCCGTGTGTTTAATCAGAATCGTTCGAATCGGAATATTTATTCATCCTGTCGGAATCCGATGAGCTGTTAAATAGATTTTTTCACCCACACACATACACCCGTCCAGTCGTCGCACATTAGTGGCACAGAGTGTGATGCAGAGAGGGTGTCGCAGTGAGTTGGGAAAAGATCAATTGTGACACTTCCAGGATCAGGAGTGTAGAGAGGATTAGGGTGACACTCAGAGGGTGATGCTCAGAGCGTGACACTCAAGAGGGTGACACACAGAAGGTGACACGATACAGTCCTTAGAGGTTGACAGTTTTCAGGAGCACAGCGTTTGACGCCGTGTGTTAAATCAGAATTGTTCGAATCGGAATATTTATTCATCCTGTCGGAATCCGATGAGCTGTAAAATATATTTTTCACCCACACACATACACACGTCCAGTCGTCGCACATTAGTGGCACAGAGTGTGATGCAGAGAGGGTGTCGCAGTGAGTTGAGAAAAGATAAATTGTGACACCACCGATGCAAGTCGAGACGGGTTCGTTTTCGCTCAACGTGTGTGCGTGTGCGTAAATTGTGTGCGTGTGGGGAGCGTTTGTCGTGAAATAGCTGCCCGGCCGAAATTGCTGTGCCGCTAAATGATTGTTGACACGTCCCATGGCAATGCTGGGTTTGAAATTAGTTCCGATGCCTCGGTGTTAGCGGGGGGTGGGTGGTGGTTAGGGTTAGTGTCACTGGGTTTGTCAAGTTTTAGGGGTTTTATTTACCAAAGAGCGGTTGTGGTTCCTCAACTCACGCTGGCGCGAGAGAGGTCAGCCTTTCAGGATGGGTGCAGACTGCCACGGTCAGTGGGGTCTTTATTGGCACTCGGTGTTGGTGGCGGTGTTGCCACCGTCATCTGCCACTGCTGGGTGCCTCTGTGACACTTGTCGGCACCAGCAGGTTCTGCGTACTGGGTCGGTACCGGTTGAAGATCAAGCGCGGAGTGTTTTAAGGTGAAATACAGGGTGCTTTTTCCGCGTGGTAGCTGAGGCTGATTTGAGTTATGAGTACAAGGGAAATGTAAAAAGATCAGTCGTGTTGGTTCAAGCTTCAGGTGTGGGATGACTTAGGAGGCAAGTGGCCGGGTGGTAAGAAACGATTGCATGGTGTTGTAAGGTTAATGTGCATGGCGGGTTAATGGTAAGAGGCTGCAGAGTTAGTTGTGCAGGGTGTTGTAAGGTTAAAGCGCATGGTGGGTTAATGGTAAGGTGCTGCAGAGCTAGTTGTGCAGGGTGTTGTAAGGTTAAAGCGCATGGCGGGTTAATGGTAAGGTGCTGCAGAGTTAGTTGTGCAGGGTGTTTTAAGGTTAAAGTGCATGGCGGGTTAAGGGTAAGGTAATGCAGAGTTAGTTATGCAGGGTGTTGTAAGGTTAATGTGCATGGCGGGTTAATGGTAAGGTAATGCAGAGTTAGTTGTGCAGGGTGTTTTAAGGTTAAAGCGCATGGCGGGTTAATGGTAAGGTAATGCAGAGTTAGTTGTGCAGGGTGTTGTAAGGTTAAAGCGCATGGCGGGTTAATGGTAAGGTGCTGCAGAGTTAGTTGTGCAGGGTGTTTTAAGGTTAAAGTGCATGGCGGGTTAATGGTAAGGTGCTGCAGAGTTAGTTGTGCAGGGTGTTTTAAGGTTAAAGTGCATGGTGGGTTAATGGTAAGGTGCTGCAGAGTTAGTTGTGCAGGGTGTTGTAAGGTTAAAGCGCATGGTGGGTTAATGGTAAGGTGCTGCAGAGTTAGTTGTGCAGGGTGTTTTAAGGTTAAAGTGCATGGTGGGTTAATGGTAAGGTAATGCAGAGTTAGTTGTGCAGGGTGTTGTAAGGTTAAAGCGCATGGCGGGTTAATGGTAAGGTGCTGCAGAGTTAGTTGTGCAGGGTGTTTAATGATAAAATGTGAGGTGCTCAAGGTTAGAGTGCAGCGTGGTTATTTGTAAGGGTGCACTCGAAGCAAATACTGAATACTTTCAATAACGATCTGGTCGCATTTGACCCCCAAGACGAAATACGGGCACGGCCAGGTGAGAGGTGAAAACAAGAGAATCGAGAGATGTGATGGTCACGAGGCGCACCGGATGAGAGATGCGGTAATATCTTCGAGAGGTGCGAAAAGCGGGTGGATGTAGCGATACGAGAGATGCGGCATACATCTGCAAGAGACGTGGACAACGGATGGATGCAGAGAGATGCAAAAATAAGAGATGTGGACGCACGGCAAGAGGAATGGTAAAACGCCGGGTGTAGGCGAGTCATTGAGATGTAGTGATGTAGTGAGATGAGAGTAGTTGTAGGCAACAGCGTTTTCATGCGACGCGGGAGATCATAATGATCCGTTTTGATCTCGTGTCATATTCGCAGGGATGTCAAGGCGATTTACAGACGAAGGCAATAGACCGATGTGTGTGTGTGTGAAGCGGGAGAATATACAGGTGGGTTAGAGAGGTGGGATCAAAGAAGGGTCAACGTGATTTAACGATGTGACAAATTTATTTTGATGGCGTTGAAAATAGTGAGCTTATTGGAGAGTTAACCAGAAAAAAAGAATATGTTAAAAGTTGTATCCGGGTGCGATAGAAGAGAGGAACCGCTAATTATTGATGGATCTGTTGAAACAAGATTGAGTTGATGGTTGGAGATGTATCAGGATTGGAGTTTAATAGTTTATAGTTGAGTAATAGTAGATGAGATACAAGAGGAAGGTGATGGGAGATTTTCAGACAATTTTGAAGACGTTTGAATATTGATACATTAATATGAAATAAAATGTATTAGAATAGATGTATTCATATAAGAGATAGGAGAGAGATGTATTCAGAAGCAGTAGAAGATAGATGTGTTATATAAGTTGTCAAGGAGAGGAATATATTCACAATAGATCCAAAAGATGTAGGAGATAGATCTAACCAGATGAGGTAGAAGAGAATAGATATTTTAAAAAGATATGAGAGTGATGTTATCAGAGATGAGAGGTGTGTTGAGGAAAGACGGGAGAGATAGCAGATGCACAAGGAGTGAGGTGCAGAGCTAGAACCACGTGGTTACAGCACTTGCCAAATAAGAAGAATAGGTGTTTACCCTTTCTGGCAATAAAGCAGGAATTGTGTTAATATGTTCAAATACAAAGTAGTTACCTATGGCAAGCCATCAAGTCTGCATTAACCACACATGCTTGTGGCAAAAATATCCAAACAACCAGAGGTTACTCTTTGGTTCTTTCGGTAAACCCGAGGTTATTAATGCTTTGATATTTGCATTACCTTTTGGCGTTCCCTGGTCTAACACCGGTGGTGAGACAAGCCCATAAACAAGGCTGTCCCGGGTGTAGGGCAATCAATTCCAAAGACAATGCATGTATTACACTGGTCAACAACAAAAATAAAATTCTGGCCTGGACTTTTGCAGCTGTTTTAGACTTATTTCAGGGTGCTGATTCCAAATCTGATCTCAGATTTGCTCAATCACATCTCATTTTTATGCTATCGGCATACCCCATTTTCATTGCTTTTACCCGAAATTAACTCTGTCACTTATGATTGCAAGTTGTTGCGAGTCAGTGACTGCTTTAGTGTTAAAATATGGTGCTGTATTTTTAGGATAGTGTGTTTATAATATCATCATTTTATGTAGATATCCACATTTATTTAATATTTTTCTTCTGCAGTTTTTATTGAAAATGCAATATTTGATATCTCAAAAACCTGATGTGATAGACAAAAACTGATGCCAGATTTGTAATCAGCACCCCAAAATTACCTTATGCCAGAAAAAGTGTGTTGACCAGTGATATCAGATCGTGTTTGTTTGCATGTTTTGCTATGTGTGTTTAATGCAGACTTGATGCCTTACAATAGGTATCGATCGGTTGTTCGAACATCTTAACACCTATTTCATGTGCCAGAAAGGCAAAAGCCTACTCTTCTAATGTCAACATTTTGATACTGCCAAAAAACAAATGTCCCTTAGACTTGCCAGATGCTGTGCTGCTTCTAGTGAAGACGTCATCTCGAAGGCACCCTCCACTCACCTTGGAGATGACGTCAACCCGTTTGACTACAAAGACCAAAGTACTGGTCACGCAATATAACTAAGTACGCAGTATAGGTTTACATACCTGGCAAGCCATGCGGTTTACCCGTATTCGTTTACGGGGAAATTTAGTTTGCAGGTCCATACGGCGTACAGACGTTTTAATACGGGCAAAACATTCATATGTCCGTTTGTTTGATGTGACTTTGTAGAATGAACGTTGAGATTTGTAAGGGCACGGGGTGACCAATAAGGTCTGAATTGGTCTATAGTATGATAGGGCACTGATGAAGGGGTTGACTGGTATGTAGTGGTAAGTACTTGTGGTGAGTGTAGTGTTGAGTGTACTAGTGGTGAGTGTAGTAGTGGTGATTGTCTATTTGTTTGTGTTTCTCCCTTGTGATGGGGCTTTTTAGGATGAACGTTGAGATTTATAAGGGCACGGGGTGACCAATACGGTCTGAATTGGTCTGTAGTAAGGTAGGGCACTGATAAGGGGTTGACAGGTATGGGTTTGTCGCAGTAAAACATAAACAAAAACACATCCAGAATCTAATTTTGTTAGCATTCACCGTTCGGTCTTTTCCTCCCCATACATTTTGGGCCCTACCAGTGGTGGTCAACACGTGAATCTCGGGGCAAATTAGAACAAACAACAGAAGAAGAACGAACAAAGCAAGCGGTATTGAACACATTGCTGCGGAGGGAGCTGGTAGGAACGTTGGGTTGCTCGGTCATTGGCCAGGGTCAATATCCGTACCCGGCCGCACCAGGGTCGCAAACGGCTACCCGTACCCGGCCGGGTACGGGTAGCCAGGTATCGGGTAGGGTACGGGTATCGGGTACCTGGTTGCGACCTCTGATACATGGTGGCCGCCCGACACGTTCCAGTCCATCGCAAGTAGATCTGTGGCCGAGCACCTATGGGGTGTCAACGGTGGCTAGGAGATGTTAACTACCTTGCCTGGTATGCAGGTGGTCGTGGGTTCGATCCCAACCCCTGACGCCTGCTGTTGTATATTTGGAGTTTGCGTGTGTCTCTCCCCGTGGTGGTCGCGTGGGTTTTTCTCCGGGTCCTCCAGTTTTTCCCTCCACGTTTAGAATCGACGTCGCGCGTTTAGAGTAGTTGGCTGGCTGTAAATGTCCACGTGTTGATGAGCCACTTCGTTGAGCTACCATTTGTGACAGCCAGGTCACTTCTGAAAAAGAGCTACATAGCTCAGCGGGGCCTTACCGAGTAAAATAAAAAATAGTTTAATAGCATCCATGCTAGTTATTTAATTGTTCAAGTTACGATGCACCACCTCCACATGACTTGGCTCTTCCACTATTGTCCCCGGCGTTTTAGTGTTTTTTAAGCGAGGTGCACAGAAGATGTGTGGCTTGTAGAAGCTTTCTGAAGCTTCTAAGAACCAGCGCCACAAGGGACGTAACAAAAATTGTCACCGCTACGGAAGCACCATCGACCGCTCTCAGTGCACTGCTGGCACAGCCTAATCGAAAGCTTGGAACAGCGCTGACGAAACAGCGTCAGCACGAGCCCCGGTGTGCTCCAATTGACTCGCCGTATGGCAACGTACGTGCAGGGAGGCGCGTGGAGCGAGCATCCTGAGAAGTGAGCGATCCGCGTGCTCCCTTCTGTTTGGCGGGGAGGGGAAGAGTGGGTGCGGCGTTGTTTCTGCCAGCAGCAACCGTGCTCTGAAGGGCCAAAGGACAGCGCAGCCGGAGGTCCCCGGCTGGGGTAGTAGCTGCTCCCTGGGGGGGGGGGGAGTCAGTGGCTGCTCCCCGAGGGGGCAGCCGTATAATACCAAGTCGCCGTTATCACACGTTCGCGCGAACGCCCTTCACCTGTGTCCGCAAACCCCCTTGCCGGTCCTTTCAGATTCCTATGAGGCATGGCATCGCTGCAGCACTGCCCGGTCTCCATGACAACCGGCGAGACAGGCTGGGGGGGCGAGGGGCCCCCCCCTCCCCAAGGCGACGAGAGGAGCGGCGCGGCCCCGGCGGCCGCCACCTCCGTCGGCGACTACGCCCCCGGCCTGGAGTTCGCCGAGAGCTTGGCGGGGAGCGCCGCCGGCGCCGCCGCCGAGCGCGCGCACGACGCGATGCTGGGACTGGAGGCCCCGCCGTGCCGCGCGGCGCCGGCGGCCCGGCGCGCCGCGCCGCCTCGCCGCGCCCCCGCCGCCGCTACGGCCGCCTCCACGGCCTCGCCCGCGCCGGCCGCCGTTGCCGCCGCCGCCACGGCCGCCGCCGCGAGCGGGCGCGGCGCGCGGAACGCGTCCTGGCGGCCCGGGAAGACGACGGCCGTGGCCTCCACGGGCGCAGGAGGGCCTCCGAGCGAGGCGGCCCCGGAGGGCGCGGCAGCGGAACCGGGTGGCGGACGATCGGCAGGCGGCGGCGGTGGCGCCGAGGGCGACGTCCTCGTTCTCAAGCAGGGCTCCTGGGACCTCTTTCCGTGCCACTTCTACTTCGAGCCGCGCAAGCGCCGTCTGGCGAGTCTTAACGCCGAGGCGCTCGTCACCGCCCTCCTGGAGCGCGACCTGCCCAACCTGGCGGCGGCGTCGGCGTCGTCGTCGGTGAAACCGCCGGCCAAGCGCAGCCGCCGCCAGTGCAGCCTGGACGGCGCCGGCGCGGCGGGGGGCTGCGACCGCGGGGGGATGGCGCCGAAGCGGCGCGGCGCCGGCGCGGCGGGGGGCTGCGGCAACAGAACAGCTAAGAACGCCGGCGCCGCGAGTCGGCGCAAGCGCCCGCGCCGTGCCGGCGGCGCCGGCGGCCGCGAGCTCGTGCGCTCCCGCTCCGATCCGGGCCCCTCGGTCGTCGCCCCGGCGAAGCCGTGCAGGCCGGCCGGGCGGGGCGGGCGGGCGACGCGCGCCAACCCGGGTTCCGCCGGCGCCGGCAGGGCGGGCGCCGGCCACGCCGGAGAGCGGCGGCAGTCGCCGGTGCGGTTCCCGCGTCCGTCAGCGAGCGCCGCTCCGTCGTACGCGCCGTGCGAGCCCTGCCGCGAGTGGGGCTGCGGCTGCGGGTGCCGCGTCGGGGAGGAGGCCGGCGCTGGCGCGGGGCCGGTGGGGAAGGCGGCGGTCGGCAGCGCCGTGGACCCGCGGGCGGCGAGGGTCTGCCTGGTGAAGCTGCCGCATGCCGAGTCCGTCGTGTACGGCACGCGCGCCAACGGCAGCTCCGACGGCAGGCGGACGAACCACCAGCACCACCACCGCCACCGTCGGCACCAGCAGCACCACCGGCACCACCACCAGCAGCATCACCACCACCAACACAAACAGCAGCACTCGCACCCCGAGGACACCGAGGACAACGAGGAGGAGCACGGCGGCTACGGCTGCCGTGCGGCGCAAGCGCGGCACCCCAGTGCCCGCCCGGCGTCGGGTTTGCCGCGGCCGCTGGCCCTGTACCCGGCACGCTCGATCCCTGCCAGCCCCTACCCGGAGCTGCCGTCACCGGGCTGCCGGGACCACCCGGGCACCGGGCTGTTGCTCGTACCGGCCGTCGGCGGTAGTAGGGCGGGCGCCGGCCGGGGTGCGGACAAGCGGGGCTCGCACGGGGGCATGCGGGGAGCGAGGGGCGCGGCGGCGTCGGCGGCGTCGCTGGTGTGCGAGGTGGCGCTGAGCTACACGGCACGGAGGCAGACCAACGGCTGGGTGCCAGTCGGGGAGGCCTACGAGAAGGCCGTCTACGTGGCGGTACGCCTACTCGCACCTCGCACGCACCCACACGCACCCACACGCACCCACACGCACCCACACGTACCCACACGCACCCACTCGCACCTCGCACGCACCCACACGCACCCACACGCACCCACACGTACCCACGCGTACCCCACAAAACACCTCGCGCGCAACCCACACACACAACAAGAACCGCCATTCACGACTGGTGACGCCATGACAGTGTTTGTGCCATACCAGGTGCACTTTGAGGCCACATCAAGACAAGGATCCCCCAGGCCTATAACAAGTGCTATTAGCGAGTGCCGTGCCGGCCTTCATGAGGAGTTGCGTGGCCAGCACCCGCCTGGCCACCAGGTAGCGTAGCGGTTAGTGCACTCCGCTACGAACCCGGTGTCCCGAATTCGATTCCCCCTCCAGTGACGAATATTTGAACCGGTCTTGGGGCCTCCCCTAGGTCGACTCGGCCTCAAATGCGTACCTGGTGCGATGTGTAGTGAACATTGCCACTGGGGAGACAAAGGCGGCCGGGCGTGTTGCTGGCCACCCACCCCCCCTCGTGTGCCGTGCCAGCCTTCATAGGTGCTCGCTAACGGGCCTTGCCCAAACAGTCTGTTAAGGCTATACGGGGGAGCTTTGTCTATGCATCATTTACTTGCACACATGCACATTGACTGGGCTTCCGCTATGAAGAAATAACAACTCTTTCCATTAAAGTCAGTTGAGTAATTTCACATTTTTGCAAAAACAGAATTCTTTCTTGTGATCAAGCAATTAGATATTTTTTTTTGCCGAGTGCAGTGCCATCTACTCAATTACAGCATAACTAAATGCAATATCGCATACCTGTCAACCCCTTATCAGTGCCTACCTTATTACAGACCAATTCGGACCTTATTGGTCACCCCGTGCCCTTACAAATCTCAACGTTCATCCTACAAAGTCCGTATGGACATGAAAACTCAATTTCCCTGTATAAGAATACAGGGTAAAACCGTATGCGTTGGCAGCTTTCGATTTGAATAAACTTAAAAATTTCCAGCGCGTGCACGGTTCGATGCGATTCATGATCATGATCTTGGTTCACTTATAATTACGATTGGAGCAACAGATGTATTGGTCTAAATTACAATAATGTTGAAATTGCGATATGTTACGAAGGACAGCATTGTAATTGAATTCAGAACTGTTACCCACCCTCCTAGATCTTGCTTGCCTTTTAAACGCTTGGCACACCGACGGTCTGTTCTCCCATAACGCGGTATTAGTTGCACTCCTGGAGAACACCGCGCTGTGGGAAAATCTCGTTATAATAGGTGACATATAATATAGGGTAAAGCGCACGTTCCGCCATAACACGTGAGATGTGTACGCAGGCTGAACAAACACCGAGGCGCGTGGGTAGCATCTAGAAGCATCCAGCAGCATCCCACGGCCTCCCACTGCCTCGTGTGATGATGCTTCGCCGAGGCAGCCGCACAAACGCTTATTGCTACTCGTGCGACGTAGTTCCATTCACTCAATCGCGTTAGATCCAATTTGCCTCCGCGTCATAACAAAAATGCGTTCCCAAGTACATTAGTTGCGACGTTATAGGAGAACGATCTGTACTCTGCATTTCCTGAAAGTTGCCACGTCCTGCCCCTGCAAGAATATGTATGTTGAACTTCTGTCACACCGTACGTAGACGACGGTGCTAATCGGAGGTACGGGGGAAAGGACAATAAACTAAACAGAATAAGCGGTTCGTAGGAAGTGAGCTTGGCAATCTCGACGATGATTTAAAAGTGCACAGCTCCAGTGGCTCGGAAGGAAGAGCGTTCCAGATGGCCGCGGAAGCAGCGCATCTTGTTGGCGCGCGACGCGGCGACCGTCTCTGTTCGACTGCTTCGCCAAAAGCCGCCGCTGCTGCTGCTGCAGTGATGACGCGGCGTGGTCATCGGTGATGACGCGGCGTGGTCATCAGTGATGACGCGGCGTGGTCCGTGCCTCCGTTGGGGAGCAGGGCGAGCTGGAGCTGGTGCCGAGGCGCTGCTACGGCGCCGTCCGACGCGGCGGTGACGTCATCGCGGTGCGCGACTGCGTGCTGCTGAGGTCGGGGCCTCGTCGCAAGTGCCTGCCGTACGTCGCCAAGATCTCGGCGCTGTGGGACGACCCCAAAACAGGTGCGGTAGCCGTGGCTAATGGGAGTAATCCGGTGAAATAACCACGGCTTAACAGGTACTAAAGTGACTGCTAAACTGGCGCTATAGCCACGGCAAAACAACCAGGTGAGTCACAAATAAACCCACACACCATTATGTGCTTTTCTGCCCTTGAGGATTGCTCGTACGTATGGTGTGCATGTTGAAGGTCTTTCCCACCCCGACATCCGCACCCGTGCCGATCGCATCGTGCGAGGCTTTAGTGGGGGAACTGTGGTGCTGTGTGTGCAGGGGAGCTCACCATGAGCCTGCTGTGGTACTACCGCCCCGAGCACACGCAGGGTGGCAGGGTTCCTGGCCAGCACTGTGAGGTACGGCCGCCCCCCCCCCCCGCACCACCCCTACCCACCTCCCCCCACCACCTCTTCCTGTCTATGCTCTCCCTTATCTACCCTGTCTCTCTCCCTTGCACCCTCTCCTTACCTGACACTTTGTCCCACTCTCTCTTCTCTCTCTCCCTGCCTTCTGTGTCCCCCCCCCCTTGTTGGTCCTCTCTCCTCCTATCGCCGCGGTGGCTAGGAGATGTTCACTGCCTCGCCTGATGTGCAGGATGTCGTGGGTTCGATTCCGACCCTGACGACTGCTGTATATTTTGAGTTTGCGTGTCTCTCTCATCGTCACAGTGGCTAGGAGATGTTCACTGCCTCGCCTGATGTGCAGGACGTCGTGGGTTCGATTCCGACCCTGACGCCTGCTGTATATTTTGAGTTTGCGTGTCTCTCTCATCGTCACAGTGGCAAGGAGATGTTCACTGCCTCGCCTGATGTGCAGGACGTCGTGGGTTCGATTCCGACCCCTGACGCCTGCTGTATATTTTGAGTTTGCGTCTCTCTCTCTCATCATCATCACGGTGGCTAGCAGATGTTAACTACCTCGCCTGGTATACAGGAAGTCGTGGGTTCGATCGCGGCCCTGACGCCTGCTGTATATTTTGAGTTTGCGTGTCTCTCTCCCTGTGGTGGTCGCGTGGATTTTTCTCCGGGTCCTCTGGTTTTTCCCTCCACATTTAAAATGAACATCATGCGTTTCGAGTATTTTGTCTTCTATACATTGAGCTATCGTTTGTGATGACCAGGTCGCTTCTGAAAAGTAGCTACGTAGCTCAGTGGGCTTTGCCTGGTAAAATAAAAATGAAAACAATTTAGTAAATAGTTTAGTTTTCTCTCGACTTTACTTTCCCTATGTATCTTCCTCCTCTCTCCTTCCTTTCTCTCTCCACCTTCGCTCTCCCTTCCTCGCCACTCTCCCTCCACGCACTCTCCCTCCACGCACTCTCCCTCCACACCACTCTCCCTCCACGCACTCTCCCTCCACGCACTCTCCCTCCACGCACTCTCCCTCCACGCACTCTCCCTCCACGCACTCTCCCTCCACGCACTCTCCCTCCACGCACTCTCCCTCCACGCACTCTCCCTCCACGCACTCTCCCTCCACGCACTCTCCCTCCACGCACTCTCCCTCCACGCACTCTCCCTCCACGCACTCTCCCTCCACGCACTCTCCCTCCACGCACTCTCCCTCCACGCACTCTCCCTCCACGCACTCTCCCTCCACGCACTCTCCCTCCACGCACTCTCCCTCCACGCACTCTCCCTCCACGCACTCTCCCTCCACGCACTCTCCCTCCACGCACTCTCCCTCCACGCACTCTCCCTCCACGCACTCTCCCTCCACGCACTCTCCCTCCACGCACTCTCCCTCCACGCACTCTCCCTCCACGCCACTCTCCCTCCACGCACTCTCCCTCCACGCACTCTCCCTCCACGCCACTCTCCCTCCACGCCACTCTCCCTCCACGCCACTCTCCCTCCACGCCACTCTCCCTCCTCGCCACTCTCCCTCCACGCACTCTCCCTCCACGCCACTCTCCCTCCACGCCACTCTCCCTCCACGCACTCTCCCTCCACGCACTCTCCCTCCACGCACTCTCCCTCCACGCACTCTCCCTCCACGCACTCTCCCTCCACGCCACTCTCCCTCCACGCCACTCTCCCTCCACGCACTCTCCCTCCACGCACTCTCCCTCCACGCACTCTCCCTCCACGCACTCTCCCTCCACGCCACTCTCCCTCCACGCCACTCTCCCTCCACGCCACTCTCCCTCCACGCCACTCTCCCTCCTCGCCACTCTCCCTCCACGCACTCTCCCTCCACGCACTCTCCCTCCACGCCACTCTCCCTCCACGCACTCTCCCTCCACGCACTCTCCCTCCACGCACTCTCCCTCCACGCACTCTCCCTCCACGCACTCTCCCTCCACGCACTCTCCCTCCACGCACTCTCCCTCCACGCACTCTCCCTCCACGCCACTCTCCCTCCACGCACTCTCCCTCCACGCACTCTCCCTCCACGCCACTCTCCCTCCACGCCACTCTCCCTCCACGCCACTCTCCCTCCACGCACTCTCCCTCCACGCACTCTCCCTCCACGCACTCTCCCTCCACGCCACTCTCCCTCCACGCCACTCTCCCTCCTCGCCACTCTCCCTCCACGCCACTCTCCCTCCACGCACTCTCCCTCCACGCACTCTCCCTCCACGCACTCTCCCTCCACGCCACTCTCCCTCCACGCACTCTCCCTCCACGCACTCTCCCTCCACGCACTCTCCCTCCACGCCACTCTCCCTCCACGCACTCTCCCTCCACGCACTCTCCCTCCACGCACTCTCCCTCCACGCACTCTCCCTCCACGCCACTCTCCCTCCACGCCACTCTCCCTCCACGCACTCTCCCTCCACGCACTCTCCCTCCACGCACTCTCCCTCCACGCACTCTCCCTCCACGCACTCTCCCTCCACGCACTCTCCCTCCACGCCACTCTCCCTCCACGCCACTCTCCCTCCACGCCACTCTCCCTCCACGCACTCTCCCTCCACGCACTCTCCCTCCACGCACTCTCCCTCCACGCACTCTCCCTCCACGCCACTCTCCCTCCTCGCCACTCTCCCTCCACGCACTCTCCCTCCACGCACTCTCCCTCCACGCACTCTCCCTCCACGCACTCTCCCTCCACGCCACTCTCCCTCCACGCACTCTCCCTCCACGCACTCTCCCTCCACGCACTCTCCCTCCACGCACTCTCCCTCCACGCACTCTCCCTCCACGCACTCTCCCTCCACGCCACTCTCCCTCCACGCACTCTCCCTCCACGCACTCTCCCTCCTCGCCACTCTCCCTCCACGCACTCTCCCTCCACGCACTCTCCCTCCACGCACTCTCCCTCCACGCCACTCTCCCTCCACGCACTCTCCCTCCACGCACTCTCCCTCCTCGCACTCTCCCTCCACGCACTCTCCCTCCTCGCACTCTCCCTCCACGCACTCTCCCTCCACGCACTCTCCCTCCACGCACTCTCCCTCCACGCACTCTCCCTCCACGCCACTCTCCCTCCACGCACTCTCCCTCCTCGCACTCTCCCTCCACGCACTCTCCCTCCACGCACTCTCCCTCCACGCCACTCTCCCTCCACGCACTCTCCCTCCACGCACTCTCCCTCCACGCACTCTCCCTCCACGCCACTCTCCCTCCACGCACTCTCCCTCCACGCACTCTCCCTCCTCGCCACTCTCCCTCCTCGCCACTCTCCCTCCACGCACTCTCCCTCCACGCACTCTCCCTCCACGCACTCTCCCTCCACGCACTCTCCCTCCACGCACTCTCCCTCCACGCACTCGACCTTGTGCCGTTCCTCCTCCTCGCCTGCGACTTGTACAGCCGCCTTCACCGTCATGCCCCCAGTATCGCTGCCACTCCTTCCATTGTGCGCTGAGCGCGCCCAGAGACTCTCTCTCTCCCCGGGGCCCAAGTGCGGTGGAGATTGCGACGGAAGGGCCTTGTAGCGTTTCACGGCGCTGCCGTACCTACGTCTCTCTCCGTCGCGTTTTCGCGCCGCGCGGTTGTTTTGCCGTCGTCGTGACATCCCGCCCCACCCACACCGCCGCCACCACGCGCCGGGAGCTTCTCGTCACCGATCCCACCCCAGAATTCTCTTCAGTTCCCCCGAAGAAAAATCGGCCCCGGCGTGCGCGCTGTAACAACAACCCCGGGGGAAAGTTGCTCGCTCGTACGCCGCAGCCGACGCCGTGCTGTCCCCACCCACCCCCTTCCGCTTGGCCGCCCACAGAACGAGGTGTTTGCGTCGCGACACCAGGACGAGAACAGCGTGGCCTGCATCGAGGACAAGTGCTACGTGCTCACCTACCTCGAGTACTGCAGGTGGCTCTCCGCACGCCCACACAACCCTTGCCCCCACCTCGCCTGACCGTCTGGACAACGTCTGTCCCGTTTTTATCTCTCTCCCTCTCTCTCCCTCGCTCTGCGTTCCCTTCTAAGTCGGCCACGGTCGTCCATTCACTAAGTTCGGGGTACGTGTGTCGAACTTTTTTCGCGCCGTACATAATCGACCCCGTGCTAATGGGAGGTGCGGCAGAGTGCAGTGTGGTGCCGTGTGCCATATGGTGTGTTGTGTAGGGCAATACGATGTGTAGACTAGTGCGTTGTGCGGTGGAGTGCAATGCGATGTGTGGACCGGTGCGGTGCAATGAGGACAACAAACTAAACACAAAAACAAAACGTCCCACTCCTGTCGCTCAGCCCACCGACCTTCCATCCTCTCCCTTCCCCGCCACGTCTAACCACACTCGCCGTTCTCTCTCCCCCGCTCCCCAACCCCCGCTCCCTGACCCCCGCTCCCTGACCCCCGCTCCCCGACCCCCGCTCGCAGGTTCCAGGCCGAGGTTCGCCAGCGCGAGGAGTCGGGGCGGCGGGCGAGCCCGTTGGCGAGACCCTCGGCGGGCGTGGTGCCGGCGCTGCCGGCACGCGTGGCCCCCCCCCACCGCTGTTTGCCGGACCGAGCCAACCCCGGCCTCGTCTACCTGTGCCGTCGCGTCTACGACTTCCGTCTCGGACGCATCCTCAAGAACCCCATCTAGCGCCCACACCATCGCCCCGGGCACTGGCTGCCGGGCTGTAGGCCGTACTGCCGCGTTATACGCCAGGCTATACGCCGTACTGCCGGGCTGTACGCCGTACTGCCGCGTTATAGGCCGTACTGCCGGGTTATACGCCAGGCTATACGCCGTACTGCCGGGCTGTAGGCCGTACTGCCGCGTTATAGGCCGTACTGCCGGGTTATACGCCAGGCTATACGCCGTACTGCCGGGCTGTAGGCCGTACTGCCGCGTTATAGGCCGTACTGCCGCGTTATACGCCGTACTGCCAGGCTGTAGGCCGTACTGCCTTGTTATACGCCAGGCTATACACCGTACTGCCGCGTTATACGCCGTACTGCCGTGTTATACGCCGGGCTTTACACCGGGCTGTAGGCCGTACTGCCGGGGCTGTGCACCATACTTAGCGGGGCTGGGGGGGGGGTGCGGCACAGCCGCGCACCAACACGAGACCGAGAGCCGCCGACGCGGCAACGCGCGGTCGGTCGGGCGAACTCCAGGACGCTGCGTCCTGGAAGCGGCCAGAGCCGTTCCACCGATTGAGCAAAAATCCCCGCAAAGATGTATTCCGATTGCCGTCGCTCTCGCGTATTTTGTATTTTTCGATTGAACCTATTCGGTTTTGTGTTTATTATACATAGCTATTATATATATATTTTTGCGGAACTCCTTTTAGAGTCGATTGGGGGCGGGGGGGGGCAGGGGGGGGAATGCGCAGTCTGGAATGTGTTGGGTGGGGGGGGGGGCGCCTGTTAGTGCTGCGCTGACGGATTACTACGGTCCCTCGCAACCCCCCCCCCCTCCCACCCCCTACTCGCCAACCTTTAGTCCCTGCCATGGTGAAGAGAAATCAAAATTGGTATATTCGCCAAAATTCCTGCCTCAGTCCTACTTTGGCGTGGTGTGGGTGCGTGTGTGCGCGTAACTGTTGGCGTGTGTGCGTGCGTGCGGGTATGTCTGGGCGTGTGTATGTGTGTGATGCCCTAACAGTCTTGTGTGGGATGCCACCGATGGGATTTCTATGCAGTTTGCGAAAGACGCTCTTAACGTTGGCACTTAGGGGAGGGGGGGGGTGGGGCAGACAGCGGTTGGGGGAAAGTAGAAATTCGAGCACAGGCCGCGACCCAGAGAGCAGGTCGGGTGCGGTGGGGTGAGACGGAACGTTGACCGTGGCTCTGATCTTTACCTTTACTGGACCAGTACCCTACCTCTCTAAGCCAAGTGCACGCCTTGACCACAGCCCACACACTTTTGAACAATAATCTTAATTCGAACTGTAACTTTAAACCTCCCCAGCTGTTCGTTATAATACTGACCTCATCCCGAGTCATTACTTTTGTAGCCCTAACGTTTGCCCTCTATCCGACTGTAACCAAAACTGTTACTCTGACCATAACCCTGACCTTAACGCGTGACCCTTACCCCTAACCCCAACTCTAATCATAGCTCTAATGACCAATCGTAACCTGAGCTCCTAGCCCCCACAGCGCCAGCCATAACATCCCGTCTGTCCAACTGCATCCCCTCGTCCACACGTGCGTCGTCGCTTATTTGAACCCCCCCCCCCGCCCCCCCTAACGAGCATACTATTTATGACGTTTCTCACCGCTTTCGCTTTCACGTTAACTAACCGTCGGGACAGCGTTTTTTATTTTTTTTGCTGCCGCCTTTTCCGACATAGTAGGCCGCGTTAAATTTGAGAAACACATTCCTCGTTTTGAGAATTCGTCCCCCCACCCGACCACAGTCCGGCTTAACCCCCCCCCCCCCCCGCTAGCCCTGGAAGACCTCAAGTGATGCCATATTTATCCCTACAATTCTCGCCGATGCCAGTTTTCCGCCGAGCACTGTCGTGCGCAAGGAGCCAGGGGTTTTGAGGAAGGAGCGGGGGGGGGGGAGGTAGCGGACAGGTGGAGAGATCAAGGGCACAGTAGAACAGCACCATCTTCCTCAAGCGAGGCTCTTGGAGGAAGCATGGCGCCACAGTGGCGAGATGTTGACCGCCTCGCCTGGTGTACAGGAGGTCGCGGGTTCTATCCCGACCCCTGACGCCTGCTGCTGTATATTTGGAGTTTGCGTGTCTCTGTCCGTGGTCGCGTGGATTTTTCTCCGGGTCCTCCGGTTTTTCCCTCCCACATTTCGAATCAACGTGCGTTTTGGCGTATCTGGCTGCTATAAAGTTCGACACAATGATGAGCCACTTTGTTGAGCTGTCATTTGTGGCCAGGTCGCTTCTGAAAAAGAGCCGTGTCGCTCAGTGGGGCTTTACTTGGTAAAAGAGAAAAAAAAAGAGAAATGTTTTTATATATTTTTTCCACTGCACAACTGAGCCGTGCCAGGGCGACCCCGAGCCCAGCCCGGCGGCGCGGCTCAGGGAGGCGCCAGTTCGTTTTTCCACCGCAAAAGCCGAGCCGAGCCATGCCACAAAGGTCACACCGCAGTTGTGAAAATGATTAGACGACAAACCCCCCCTGGCTCCGTTTTGGCCAGGAGCCAAAATCAGACGTCCGGCCTCGGCCAGAATTTCAACGGCTTGGCTTTGTCTGTGCTGCGGCAAATAGCCAGAAGTGGATTCTGCAGTTCGTCAAATTCCTCCCAGTGCGTGGACCGATATTTGAGGCATGCCGAACTACTTGGGGTTGAACCCTGAGAACGCTCCGGAGAGCTATACTCGCGACAACGAGCAGACGCCTACGCGGCAGTCGAAGACGTGTCCGTACCGCGAGTGGCCGCACGCTGGCGTGGCTCTGATCTGATGTGCCAGTGGAAAAGGGGTTAGAAGGGACCGATGAACCGGGGGGGGGGGGGGGGGGTGAGGAAGTTTGACGGTAAAGGGGATGGGGTTTCAGACAGTGGGGGGCAGCAGAGGAGAAGGAGCAGAAACCTCCGCAGTGGTTGATGTTAACTTAGCCATAATTGTCCCCGTGCAGTGGGCAGGGCACAACAAGCAGTGGAGTAAACAATTACTGCCAGTCTTAAAAAATCCCGTTTAGCGCCAGAGGTGGCAATGGGTGTTCAAGGAGAAAAGGCAAATAACAACCCCATCAATTTATTCAAATGGATGTTTATGTTTACTATAGCTGCGTTTGAATTGATGGGGGAATTAATGTTATTTGCAGTTGACGCAAAATTCTACTGCTACGTTTTGGGGGGGGGGGGGCGGCGCGGCGTTGCGGATGCGGTCAGGACCACCGATTTACCGCTTCGCTAAATTGTCGGCAGCGGTTTTCTACGCCGTAGCAAGTGACGGAGAGAGACGGGGCGCGTGAATTCCGTTCGCCGATTCCTTTGGTTGTTCCCACGTGAGTGCTGGGTCGAGCATGAATGAATGGAGCAAGGTGGGACAGTTCAGTGAGTAGAGATGTAATGCTTTGGCGATTGAGGTGATCCGGTGTGTGGATGATAAACTGGCTGCCTGCCACTGCGGGTGTTTTTTCGGCAGATCTGATATTTTGCTAGGGCGTTTTGACCATTATTTAGACCCCTGAAACACAATACACTAACTCAAGGTTTCACAGCGCCACTGCTGAGTGATCGCACACATGACAGTGTTGCGTCTGTCCTGTGTTGCGCCGCGGTGGTGAGATGTTAACTCCCTCGCCTGGTACGCAGGAGGTCGTGGGTTCGATCTTGATCCTGACGCCTGCTGCTGCTGTATATTTGGAGTTTGCAATGTCTCTCTCACCGTGGTCACGTGGGATTTTTCCCCGGATCCGCCGGTTTTTCCCTGCACATTTAGAATCGACATCACCACGCGTTTTAGAGTATATGGCTGCTGTACATTTCCACGTGATGATAAGCCATTTCGTTGAGCTATCATTTGTGATGAGGCAGGTCGCTTCTGACAACTATATAGCCTTACCTGATAAAATAAAAAAAATTGTTTAGTTTAGTTGTAAAACCTTGGCTCTTGAAAGCTTGGGGGTGGGTGGGGGGGGCATGCCTTCACCTTGCCGATTTTTTCCCTTTCTCTCCAAAAAATAATGTCGGGACGACATGAACTTCACGTTGGCGACGCGTCGTCAAAGAGTTAATTTGCTGTACATCCACCGTCGTGCAGGAGATGGGCATTTGTATGCATCCGTATAGTACAATGGTAATCGTAACAAAACAAAAAACTTAAATAATCACAATCTTAACCACACGTTTTTATAAAATACACTTCTTTGAAAGGGGACTTTTATTTTAGGAGGGGTTGGGATGGGGTCCTTTGGTTGTTCCCGCCGGCTAAGCAAGAATGTATTACCGTATTTATCCTATTATAAGGGAGGTAGATGCCAGGTGTGTAATGTTTACACAGGGAGGACAGCCCTCGCCTCTCGACGAACCGTATTCCTTGTTATAATCTGCCGTATTGAAAAATTAATTGTTGAGGTGGCACCGTCGCGACGTTCCCACTCCTGCACTTGTGTCTCGTGCGTAAAATAGATTCTTGAAGATTTGATTTGATTCTTGAAGGCAAATTTTGGAACGAGTCGTGGACAATCGCCTCGCCGTGGCTGCGAGTCGGAATCGTCACGTGCCTGCTATAAATACATCCCCAAACGCTTCAAACTGTTTGTGAGCTTTCAATTAAAAGTCAGCTGCGTTGACAGCCGTATACGAAACTTAATGGATGTAAAAAAAAAACAACCCCCACCATCGGCCCCTTACAACGGGAAAAAAAACTAAAAATTATATTTTTCTCTTGCAAATGTGATTCCTTTTGTAAGGCAGTGTCAGTGACAGGTGGCGAGAGCTTGTTGTTGTCGTCTGCATCCTGGATGTTTCCACAACCCTAAGAATCCTAAATATGCCTTAGTTTGGCGCAGGCTGATGTTATGGATCGGGCGAGGATGGGGGGGGGGCGAGTTTGCAATGAGGGAGGAGAGGAAGAGAAAGGAGGAGGAGGAGTGGGGGAGTAGAAATGTTGGCAGCCCAATGGCTGGGTCGCGGAAGATTCACGGATGGTGGTTGGGGACGGGGGCAGGGGGTGGAGGTGGCCGCGATGTTTTCTGTCTGCGAACACCGAAACTTGAAAAGGGAACAAAACGTGAAAGAGAGGAGACTTGGCATCGCGTCAGGGGGTGGTGGGGTTTCGGGGTGGGTGGCAGAGGTCGCAAACGGATTTTGATTCCTTACCCGTACCCGGCCGCACCAGGGCCGGGTACGGGTACCCGTCCCCTACCCGTACCCTACCCGAAATGAGTGACAAACGGTTACTCACCAGTGACTCACGTCGTACCCGTACCCGGCCCCACCAGGGTCGCAAACGGCTACCCGTACCCGGCCGGGTATCGGGTAGGGTACGGGTATCGGGTACCCGATTGCGACCTCTGGCGGGTGGTTGAGAGAGGGACGCGGCTTGTCCTGCTGTGTTCGTTCGGCCTGCTCGTTTGGGCGGCGCCTCCGTTTGGTTAAGTCGCGCGCAACCTCCGACTTGGCACGGTCAGCTCCGCACGGCGCGGACCAAGTTCAGCGTACGGACGGTCCAACCCGTGTGCTCTCCCCCCCCCCCCCACCAAACCGCTCGTCGCCCCCCCCCCACCTCTCCCTGTTGATTACAACGCACGCGGCCGTTTCACTTTGATGTTGTTGGTGGCCACTTTTCGATGGAGTGGGGGGTGTTGACGGCGCTGCCGGCGCGTACCGAATGCACCGTCCCGACGGCGTCGTTGGCTTCACTTGTCGTGAAGGGGATGGGGGGGGGGGGCCTCAGCTTTGCCAGTGGGGGGGAGCCTTCTGGGTGTCCCGTTGCTTGCAGGCAGTTTAGCATTTAAACGATCCTTGCGAAGAAAATAAAATTTTCGTCAAATGAGTCGGCAGCCCAGAGGGCATCGGGCAAAGGAGCTGAGATTCGGTCGCCTAAACGTTGCGTCAGCGGCAGCGGCGTGTCTTGGGCGGACGCTAATAATGAGACGTCCGGTCCAGGCAGCGCCCTCTCTTGAGAGCGAGTCTTGAGACTCGGGCGTTTCCCAAAACACAGGGTGATCCGTGTATAAATGAATCACACGGCAGATGTGGCCGAGAAAACGTTTTGCATCAAGGGGCCTCTGAGCGTCCCGCCGATCTCGGTTCTCGGTCAAGTCGTTTTCACTCTCTCGACCGATACCACCTTTTTTGGCCCCCAACCCTCGCCAGTGTGATCTGCTTGCAAACGCGTAAGCCGAGCGGGCCGTCGATTTGTCGTGTAACTCTGTCCATTTCGATTTCACCGCCCGGCACGAGAAATAAACCGGTCGGGGTTACGTTGGGGGGAGGAGGGGAGGGGGTAATTTCGTCGGCAAACCAAAATAACAACAAGATGAGCCATTTTTGTTTCGAATTCAGTACAAAAAAAAACAACTCAATATTTCAAGAGCCGCAATTGCAACGCGAGGAACACGAGACGGGGCGGGGTCCTTTAATGAACAGCGTCACGAAGCCAAAGCACTCGCTTTAAAGAGCCCCACGCGGGCTGGGAGATCGCAGGTTGTTGACGCCCCTCTGTTCGGGAAACTCTGTAGGGGGCGGGGGGGGGTACGACCACACCAGCGTTCCACCTCTGTCCATTCATCCGTGTCTCTGGTAAGAAACCTCACGTACTGCCCGAGACCAGGGGGCGTCTTGCACGGGGATTTGCCCTGTTGATGATAGTGGCATTGTTTTTTAGCATTTGATTAAATGAGCCTTGTGGCGCCTGGTCTCGTTCATTAAGCTCATTGGCAATCCACATTGCCCTCTGGCCTTCCCACCTGATTAGCTCACAAGGGATGACGTCGCGTTTATCCCCAGCCCGTGTCTGTTTAAGACCGACACAGCAGGAGGATTTATCCACAACTCTCTCTGGCTGTAGTCTGATGAAGCTGGTTGTAATTACTGGAGAAACGTCGTACGCCGATTGTAAATGTCGTGGCTTGGCTCTCCAACACACCGGTTAGTGCTGTACTAGTAACGAATTGGCCACGTACTGTTTACATCGAAAACCTTAATTGGCTGTGTCGGGTGGTGGCGGGTTTAACGACACATTTCTATATTTACCCGATCTAACCCAAAAAAAACCTGCATTATGGATTCATGAATCTCATTGGCAATGTAGGATCGACTAAACCCCAACTCCAGACCTCCCCCCCCCCCCCCTCGTCGGTGCCACCTTTCTGAAAAGATTGCCAGAGCGACAGAAGAGTAAGCAGCTGAAACGGCCTTGAAAACAAAACGCTCCAGTAGACGGCGTGTCTAGGCGTGTGTCCCGGGCTGTGTGACGTGGATCTTACGCTTTGTTTAGTGAGAGAAAGGCCTCAAAGTTTACGGTCGTGCGTATTGGTCTCGGTACTTGCACGCGGCATTGATGCGTTCAAATGTGCGGGTGGGGGGGGGACATTGCTACAGGGCGAGCGTGAACCGTCGTACCTTGACTCTAAAAGTCCTCCCCTCGTTAACGAAGCTTCGGTCTCACGTCGGGCAACCCCGGAGGGGAACACTGCCGCGGTGTCGTTATCTACGGGACAATTGGCATTGTCATTCTGTCCGGTGGTAGTTTCGCTGCGTGCCGCCTTCCAATTCGGTTCGTCTCCTGCAACGGAAATCGTTCCCCTCCCCGCCACGTGGAATGACCACCACGGTTCTTTTCGAGAGCCGTCGTTTGTATTTGCGACGTGGGATCTCTCCACATGGACTCGTTGCACTTGAGATTGACGTTATTCTCCGGCCAAAACCCCCCTTACTAGTTACCCCACCACCACCACCCTGGTCAGACGAAATTGCTGGCGTCGGAGTTGGGGGAGGGGGGGGAGAGTGTTGGTGTGAAGCGGCCTCACGTTTCCATCGTTTTCACTACTTTCGTCGGCGCGTCACTGACCCAGTCGATGTCGGCACGGTACACGTTCACCGGATGCGGCCACATTTCAGCCATGATGTTAACGACGGTAATTTGGCGTTCTGCAATTATCGCCGCAGTTCTGTGTAAGTTATCTCCAAAGTTACAAGTGCGCTTCTGCCTTTTTAAAGATGAGTGAAATGAGGTGGGATGGTTGGTGGGACGTGGTGGGGGGGAGCGGGCGGGCGGCTATCAAGAGCAAGCAACTCACAAGGTGCGAGTTGGACCCAATGTTCCGCTCGGACGCAGACATTGACCGAGGCCACTGGCGTCGCCTCTAGCATAAAACAAAAATGCACAATCGGTGGCGGCGATGATGGTGATGATAATGTCGCAAACCTATGAGCCAGCGCCTTGGGTTGCGAGGGTTTGGTGGATTGCATTGGTTTGTAAAACTCCGCTGGGCTGCAAATGTGGCCAGGGTGGCAGTACAGAAAGTCGGTCCGTGAACCCATCTGTATGAACCTTCTGTTGAGCGTTATCCCTTTTCGATGTGCTTCGTGGGTGTTTGCCAGATACTTTGGGCTTCCTCCCACACTAAATCAAAAACGATCACAGTGATCTTTTTTTACCCAGTGAAGCTGCATCGAGTGTGAACAACTTTTGACGAGGAGGAGGAGGGGTAGGCTCCTGCGTTTGGGATATTCGGCCGACACGAATTATATTTAGTGTCGGCCTCAAAAGTACAGAAAATGGTTGTTATTATTCCCCCAAAATGTGCTTTTGTGACCAGGACACAAGCAGAGTTAATAATCCACTCCATTAATAATAACACTGTAACAAGAAAATATATGTTTTGTTCCTGGGCCGTAAAAGTGTTATTTCCTAATTGCTTATGCCTCAAAGGTACAGGAAGTGGCTATTATTCCCCACAAACTTTGCTTTTGTGACCAGGACAGTGATATTCTGAAATTTACCTATTTTCAATGACAACACGTGGTATGCATTTGCGTCTTTCCTTCACGTAAAAGTCCTGGTCACAAAAGCAAAGTTTGTGGGGAATAATATCCATTTTCTATTCTTTATAGGAATAAGCAATTAAAAAATAACGCTTTGTACCCAGGAACAAAAATTGTGTTTTACATCGTGTTATGCAAGTACGCGTTCAGCTGTGGGAGGAAACCCATGGGGGGGGGGGGTGTGAAGAACGTGTGGACGCCACGCGACAAAGGCTATCTTGCTCGAGTCCCGAATCGAACCCCCGAGGTGCTTGCTATTGGGACCCAAAGTATCACCGCTGCACCACCCAATGCTGGACATCCCGATGCAGAATCCCCCCCCTCCCCCCTTTGAAAAGAGAGAAAAAAACACACACACACATGGGAGTCTTGAGACTCGGTGATGCTTTCCATAGATAAACAAATGGCATCATTTTTCGATTTAAAGCTTTCGTGACTGCAGGGATTCATCTTCTTGGTTCTTTCGGTAAAGTCACGTAGAAGGGAAATAATAAAATAATAAGAATAAAACATAATAAAATAATTCTCACGACGTTTCGGCCACAACGCAAGCAGCCGTCCTCAGGTGAAGAACAGGTCTGTCGGGAAGACAGCGTCTGAATGAAACGTCGTGAGAATAATTTGATTTTTTATTCTTTTTATTATTTCCCTTCTACGTGACTTTACCGAAAGAACCAAGAAGAGAAATGGCATCATGATGATGATCGTCCATTGGTCCTCCCACCATCCCACCCCCATCCATCCCCATTCCTCCAGTTGGCTTTTTGCACTCAATTTGGTGGCACGGTGGCTTTAAGATGATAAACGTGTCCCAAAGTAGGGCGCACACTCACACTCACAGCCAAGAGCCCAGTTGTATACTCCCCCCCCCCCCACACACCACCACCACAATCCCCACGTGTGCTTTGTAAGCAAGCCTTTAGCCCACAGGAGGTCACCTACAGTATTTAAAACCGTATCGTCTCGGGCCAATGTGGAACGCCACTCCCGTCAAACAAGGGGTGGTCGTTCTACACTCCACATTTCCATTTTATAATAATAATAAGTCTTGTTTATGGGAGTTTGGATGACGTTTTTTTTTGTTTGCCTCGTCTTTTGAGAGTACGTGATATATGTGTCGGTAGAGGCTCCATTCTAAAATAAAATGTAATTATATTTATTAGGCGTTAAGTTAATGCGCGCGCTTGTGCGTTAATATTAAGAAAAGACAATAAATCATTACTGGCAAATGATAATGGGGGAAAAAAAACATTTAAAGTACATGTTAAGTTATAATTGAAATCTACTGTATTGTGCTCATGATACATAACCATATATAATTTTGTTTTTTTAAGAACATGATCTAAAGCAATTGTCAGTTGATGTCACGTTTTTTAGTGTAAGCAACACTTCACGCGAACACAATGACCACACTGGCACGCACACGCACACTCATTCTCAAAGACAAAGATCCCCCGTATAGCCTCAACAGACTGTTGGGGCAAGTGCTGTTAGCGACTAGCACCTATACAGGCCGGTACACGAGGGGGTGGGTGGCCAGCACCACGCCCGACCGCCTTGGTCTTCCCAGTGGTGATGTTTTTACAGGTACTTATTTAAGGCTGACTCGACCTAGGAGAGGCCCACGACCGGTTCGGATAATCGTCACCGGTGTTGGCCGTGAGCGAGAATCGAACTCGCGTCGCTGGGTTCGTAGCGCTATATTCTTAGGTTTTTTCGGTAAAAGTCACGTAGGTAAAAAAAATGTAAATTAATAAAATTAAAATAAAAAGAAATTTTTATTTTACTTTTATTATTTTACATTTTTTACCTACGTGACTTTACCGAAAAAACCTAAGCATATAAAAAGACATTTTTTTTTTACTTTTATTAATTAAAATTTTTTTACCTACGTGACTTTACCGAAAAAACCTAAGAATATGAATCCTTGCAGTCACGAAAGCTTCAAATCTGCGTAGCGCTAACCGCTGCACTACCAAAACAAAGACCCCCCGTGTAGCCTCACCAGACTGTTGGGGCAAGTGCTGTTAGCGAGCAGCACACGAGAGAGAGGGGGGGGGCAGCACCACGCCCTCCAGCACACGACCACTGATCGGGCACACTCACACGCGCGCTCGTTACACACTCATCCACGTCCACTCATCAGCGGTGTCGAGAAACTGTGTATCTACATGGGAACTCGCCGTCTAATACCCGCAGTCGGCCCACATGCCGTCATTCACACACACACACACGCGTGATCTCGTACGTGACACATGAATCAGAAGAAGACCGAGGTTCCGTGTGTGGCCTTTGAACATAATTTTTGGGGAGGGGAGAGAAAGATTATGTTGGCGAGCACACACAACGATCCCCCGTATAGCCTTAGCAGGCTGTTGGGGCAAGTGGTGTTAGCGAGCACCTATGAAGGCTAGAACGGTACACGAGGGGGTGGGTGGTCAGCACCACGCCCGACCGCCTTTGTCCTCAATGGCAATGTTCACACCGCAACAGGTACTCATTTGAGGCTGAGTCGACCTAGGGGAGGCCCAGGGGCGGTTCAAATCGTCACTGGTATTGGCCGTGAGCGGGAATCGAACTCGGGTCTCTGGGTTCATAGCGCAGCGTAGCGCTAACCGCTACACTACCGCTCCCCACGCACACACAGCCACACACCACACACACAGTCACACACATTCACACACACACACAGTCACACACCACACACACAGTCACACACATTCACACACACACAGTCACACACAGTCACACACCACACACACAGTCACACACATTCACACACGCTCATTACGCCACTACTACAGCAGTTAGCCCGGGCATTTCGCGTCTCGCCTTGCACCAATCCCCTCCCCCCCCAAGCGAGAGACCGGTGCCCCTCCAAACCGACGATGACACACGCGCAAGTTGACCCCAACGTGACCCCCCCCCCCCAAATCCCTCGACTCCACCCACCCGTGCCCAGGGCTCGGCAAACGAAATTTACAAGAATTATTTTTTTTTTTCGAATTCAGAAAAACGCGCCTGGAAACTAGACGGGCGGGATCCTTCAACGAAGAATGGTCTGAGAAGCATTTTTCGCTGAGCCGAGTGCAGTTTGCCGACCCCTGCGCGTGGCGGCACGACAACTCGTCTCGTCTCGGGGTGTCCCGCATCAGTCCACGTCGCACTAGGCCGTGTCAACATTTCGTGGTGCCAAGTTCGAGAAAGCCACCAACTCCACCCTGTCTTGTTGGCGGTTCCCAGAGGCGACGCGTTGCAGCAAGATGCATTGAGCGGGCTTGCTCAATATGGGATTATACGGAGCAATAATTATAATCACCCACCCCCCACCCCCCACCACCACGTACTGGAAGATCGATAATCTCGGTCACACTTATGGAAATGAGGCTATTCTGGGGTCTCGAGCGATTCCCCTGGTTACAACAAAATGTAAGTTTTTTCGGTAAAAGTCACGTAGGTAAAAATAATAAAATTAATAAAAGTTAAATAAAAATAAAATAAAAATCACGACGTTTCGGAGGCAACACAAGCTTCCGTCTTCAGGTGGAACCGTCACAGCACGATAGCTGTATCAAGTGAGAGAAATTCCAAGAAACAGTATTTGTATATATACTGGTTGAGGGTGGGAGGGCGGAAGCTTGTGTTGCCTCCGAAACGTCGTGATTTTTATTTTATGAAATTTTTTTTACCGAAAAAAAACCTAAGAATATTAATCCTTGCAGTCACGAAAGCTTCAAATCTAGAACAAAATTTAACTTTAAAGCGCTTTTGTAGTGGCGGTCCAAAATTCGCGTGTTCGCTACGAGACCACCACCCCGCTGCGGTCTTGCGAAGCTCCTGTCGTTCATCGGTTCGAGCCCCCATCCTCGCAGCCTACGCCTCGTCATTTGGAGTTTGAAATGAATCTATGAGCCATCATCCGAAGACAGCGCGGACATGCGCGTTGCCAAGCTGCGGGGGAGCACGTGAGCTGTTCTTGGCAATGTTTTATCGGTCGGTGGAAAGCGCACGACGCTGAACACCGCCGGGGCTGTCTCGCGCCATTGGCGAGTGATGTCTGCAAATCGACCTTGGGCAAACACCTTTCAGCCCGCATTGACCACCGTGGTGAAGTATGGTCGAGCAGCTTCCGTAGCCTACGCTGGATACAAGCGGAGGATGGTTGTCGCGCAACTTACGAAACGAAACTAAAAATACCAAATTCGCTTCTTTTGAGCAAACGCCTGGGAAACACAATTTTCATTTGCAGACTCAAAACACGTGGACTGGGCAAGGCATTTGCGATATGGAGTGGCGCCTTCCCAACCTTAGTTTCGGCGGCGTGCTGGCTGTAACAGCTTGGCACATAACCCCAGGGGGTGAAAGGACGGCAGGTATGTTTCCGTTGTGGGGGGGGGGAGGAAATACAAACATGTTGCACTACCACCTAGCTTGTTCTTGTTTTGAGTTATTTTACTGGTAGGAACCACCTGGTTCCACCAGCCCACAGGGGATTATTGTGTCCGTCGTGTATCCAAAAATGGGAGGGGTGGGGCTGGGTGGAGAGGGGAGGGTGGGGAGGGGCTGGGTTGGGGGGTGGGAGGGGTGGGACTGGGTGGGGAGGGGCTGGTCACCCCGTGGTGCCCGCCCTCACAGTCGGGCATATTTGCGGAATACACCACGCCGCCGTTGACCCTGGCCATTGACCGCGCAACCCAACGTTCCTACCAGCTCCCTCTGGATATCGGTCGCGAAAGTCTACGTGTTAAACTAATAGAATATCGTAAAGTCCACTAGCCAGCGAAGAGATACGACAACTTGGGAACACATTCCTGCGGAGGGAGCTGGTAGGAACGTTGGGTTGCTCGGTCAATGGCCAGGGTCAACGGCGGCGTGGTGTATTCCGCAAATATGGCCGACTGTGAGGGTGGGCACAAGCCGGCGTGAGTAGGTTGAACGTTGAGTTTTATAAGGGCACCACGGGGTGACCAGCCCCTCCCCACCCAGCCCCACCCCTACCACCCCCCACCCAGCCCCACCCTCCCCACCCAGCCCCTCCCCACCCTCCCCTTTCCACCCAGCACCACCCCTCCCATTTTTGGATGCACGACGGACGGACGGACACAATAATCCCCTGTGGGCTGGAGGAACCAGGTGGTTCCTACCAGTAAAAGTGTTCTCACTCCAGCAGCTGCATTACTGAGAAGACGTGGGGTCGGTTTTAAGAAGGTGTACATACACGTCTCAACAATGTCGCGTTCGCATGCCAACAGCTGTTTTCAAATCTGCACTCGGTATTAGGACCACTCGGACCTGTTCAGGAGTGGGTCCCGAGGCTACGGGAGTTTCACTTTCCACCCGAAATTTATTCCTGCCAGTCGGCTTATTCAATCCAGCTTCAATACACTCGTTATTAAAAGCCTTTCTCACTTCCTTGATACGCCTACTTTTTCTACCCTTGCGTTTTCATGCTATTTTATTTGGCGGTGTTTTCTTATCACCAGCCTGCATGTTTCTTTTTGTAATTCATTTGTTTCCTTAAATGTATTGTTTTTAGCTCTTGTCAACATTTTGTGACCTCCGGATGAAAGGCGCTTTGCGGTGTCAATGATTATTTTTCGGAATTTGAAAGAGAATATCGACTTTTTATTTATCAATAATCGTTTACCGAATCGATTCCAGAAGTCATAGAATCCATCACCCAGCAAACTCCTCTTGGGTTCGTTCCCACGTCTCCTGCTTGTCGATACCACCAAGATGTTGACTCGCTCAAGAGAATGTTCCCATTAAGGCCGTAGCCATGGAGTCAAAATTGGGGGGGGGGGCAAATGTGTTAGGGGGTCTGGGGGTCCCCCCCCCAGAAATTTTTTTAAATTTGAAAACTAATTTCCTGCCATTTCCTGCCTAAAATATTAACAAATTCACTAACACGTGAGATGGACTTTTTATTTATTGTTTACAATAATGTCTAATAGTTTATTGTATTACATTGCTGTTTTTTTATTTTTTACCTTTTCTTGTTTCATTGCATGTAATGGCAGAGATTAGGGATTCATAAAGTACAACCATAATTACAATCATATGAACAGAAATCGATGCATTGTTATATGAAGACAGGTCCTGGCCAAGGTTTAGCAATTTTTTTTGTTTTGTTTTACATAGCATCGCAATTATTATTTAAAAATATATTTTTATAGCAATAAATTGGGGGGGATATTTTGAATATAAATTATAATTACGGTCTTGGTTCCATTATCTCCGGGACTTGCATTCGCCTGTGTGGTTTTGAGCTGATCTCAGAATAACGCACCACGACAAGGACGGTTTATGGTGATGAAAAATGTCTCCTTACGCTCAAGATGCGGACAATCGTTGTTGTGTTTTTACGTTGCTTTTATGTTTAAATGAGGGGGCCACCGACTACAGATATGGGTGCTCCCAAACCTCTCCCCAACCACCACCTTCCCCCCCCACCACCACCTTCCCCCCACCACCACCACCAAAACCTTCCCCCCACCATCTCACCACGGAGAGAGAGACACACAAACTCCAAATATACAGCAGCAGGTGTCAAGGTCGGGATCGAACCCACGATCTCCTGTATACCAGGCGAGGTAGTTAACATCTCGCCACGGAGAGACACGCAAACTCCAAATATACAGCAGCAGCAGGCGTCAGAGTCGGGATCGAACCCACGACCTCCTGCATACCAGGCGAGGTAGTTAACATCTCGCCAGGGAGAGAGAGAGACACGCAAACTCCATACATACAGCAGACGTCTGGGTCGGGATCGAACCCACCACCTTGTGTTTACCACACAGGAAGGCTGCCATTTAAAGCTTTACACACAACGGCGAGGGAATCGATCCGATATGGATTTCGCGTCCAAATTAAATCGATTCCTTCACGTGAGCGAGCCGGTTCATCGCGCGTCACAATCGATTCACCTTCGCGGTTCCAGAGCATCGTATCGAATGCGGCCAGCTGGTTACCGTATTGATGCTAAACGAGGGCGCATAAAAAAAATATATAAAACATGCTTCAAATCGCTTTAAAACTATTGTCATTGAGTGGGGGGGGGGGTGAGTGGGGGGGTTGGTGGCGGGGTGGTTGGTGGCGGGGTGTGATTGGGGGGTGAGTGGGGGTGAGTGGGGGGGGGTGAGTGGGGGGGGGGTGAGTGGGGGGGGGTGAGTGGGGGGGGGGTGAGTGGGGGGGGGGGTGAGTGGGAGGGGGGTGAGTGGGAGGGGGGTGAGTGGGGGGGGTGAGTGGGGGGGGTGAGTGGGGGGTGGGTGGGGGGGGGTGAGTGGGGGGTGAGTGGGGGGGGGTGAGTGGGGGGGTGAGTGGGAGGGGGTGAGTGGGGGGGGGGTGAGTGGGAGGGGGGTGAGTGGGGGGGGGGTGAGTGGGAGGGGGGTGAGTGGGGGGGTGAGTGGGGGGGGGTGGGTGGGGGGGGTGAGTGGGGGGGTGGGTGGGGGGGGTGAGTGGGGGGTGGGTGGGGGGGGTGAGTGGGGGGTGGGTGGGGGGGGGTGAGTGGGGGGGTGGGTGGGGGGGGTGAGTGGGGGGTGGGTGGGGGGGGTGAGTGGGGGGTGGGTGGGGGGGGGTGAGTGGGGGGTGAGTGGGGGGTGAGTGGGGGGTGAGTGGGGGGTGGGGTGGGGGGGGGGTGGGGGGGGGGGTGAGTGGGGGGTGGGTGGGGGGGGGTGAGTGGGGGGGTGAGTGGGAGGGGGTGAGTGGGGGGGGGGTGAGTGGGAGGGGGGTGAGTGGGGGGGGGTGAGTGGGGGGGGTGAGTGGGAGGGGGGTGAGTGGGGGGGTGAGTGGGGGGGGTGAGTGGGGGGTGGGTGGGGGGGGTGGGTGGGGGGGGTGAGTGGGGGGTGGGGGGGGGTGAGTGGGGGGTGGGGGGGGTGAGTGGGGGGTGGGGGGGGTGAGTGGGGGGTGGGGGGGGTGAGTGGGGGGTGGGGGGGGGTGGGGGGGGTGAGTGGGGGGTGAGTGGGGGGTGAGTGGGGGGGTGAGTGGGGGGTGAGTGGGGGGTGAGTGGGGGGGTGAGTGGGGGGTGAGTGGGGGGTGAGTGGGGGGTGAGTGGGGGGGTGAGTGGGGGGTGAGTGGGGGGTGAGTGGGGGGTGAGTGGGGGGGGCAGGACGTGACCGTGAGAGAGTCTGAAACCTGGTGAACGGAAGACGTCTGAGCACCGTGAGGAAGTAGACGCGACGAGAGGGAGAGAGAGAGGCAGGAGGAGAGGCAGGAGGAGAGGGGTGAGAGAGGCAGGGAGAGAGAGAGGCAGGGAGAGAGGCAGGAGGAGAAGCACCAGAAGTCGTCGTCGTCGATTCCAGTGAAGGCGGAGTCGCTCCAGGCGACGGAGGTTGGAGGCGCAGCGCGCCCACCCCGCGCCCGCCATGGAGCACGACCAGAGCGGAGCCACCAGCAGCAGCCTGGAGCACTGCGCAGCAGGTACACACACACACACACAGGTACACACACACAGGTACACACACACAGGCACACACACACACAGGTACACACACACAGGTACACACACACAGGCACACACACACACACAGGTACACACAAACAGGCACACACACACACAGGTACACACACACACAGGTACACACACACACAGGTACACACACACACAGGTACACACACACAGGTACACACACACAGGTACACACACAGGTACACACACACAGGTACACACACACAGGTACACACACACAGATACACACACAGGTCCACACACACACGTATACACACACAGGTACACACACACACAGGTACACACACACAGGTACACACACACAGGTACACACACAACAACAACAACAACCGCCATTCGCCACTAAGTGGCGGTGACGTCACCACGACGCTTGTGCCAGGCCATGTGCACCCTGAGGCCACGTGAAGTGTCGAACGCCCGCTGGCAGGAGGTCACGGGGCAGACCCAGGTGCCACGGGTCGACTGACCGAGATGACCGAGATGACTGGCTGATGCACCACCTGTGCCCCCTACTGTGCCAACTTGCTGTGCTTTAGCCACCCGGCGCTCCGCTCGTTGTTGTGAGCGTCGCTCCTCCGCCCTCCGTTGTTGTTGGAGGGCGACTGCCTCCAACTGCCCAGTAGCGTCCTTCACGAGCCTCCTCCACTGAGGCCGATCTTGACACCGCTGGTACCAGTCATCGGCAAGTCCACTCAGCTCCACGTCCTCCTGTGCCACATCACTCCATCTCTTCTCTAGCCCGTGCCGCGCCCGTTTAGCCCCCTCGATCCGGCCGAACAAAAGCTGTTTAGGCATGCGGTGGCTGGGCATGCGGGCTACATGACCCAGCCAACGCAGCCTTGCCTGCCGGAGGAGCTCACTGATGGGACTTTGCCCAGATCTTTCAAGGACTTGTGAGCTCCTCACACAATCCAGCCTGGTTAAACCCAGGATGGATCGTAGGCAGGCCAGCCTAAATGTTTCCAACCGGCGAAGATGCTCCACTAGGGGGGTCCACGTTTCGCAAGCGTAGAGAAGGGAGGGAATGACCGTGGCCGAGAAGACCTGAAGCTTCGTGCGGAGCGACAGACCAGGTAGCTTCCACACAGCGTTACGCAACCGATGAAAAGATATTGCCGCTCGACTGATTCGGAGTGAGACCTCTGCTGATAAACTGGAGCCGGTCATAAGCACACTGCCCAGGTATGGGAAACTCTCCACTCTCTCCACAACTGCCCCATCACCGATTGAGAGTTGTGGGGGTGGAGTGCCCGATGGTACAAAATACCCAGGCAGGTGCTTAGTTTTGGTGGGGCTGATGGTAAGGCCCCACCTCTTAGTGGCACGCTCCAGTCTCAGCAGCAGCGTCTCCAACTCCTCTTCTGAATGAGCAGCTATTACCAAATTATCGGCATACATAACGTGGTTGACCAATAGGGAGCCATCCCTTGATCGCACCCGGGCGTCGATCAGCCTCCCATTATATCTGTACCAAATGGTAATTCCCCCGGTACAGCTATTGAAGGCTTCACGAACTATGCAGTCGAAATAGATGTTAAATAATGTGGGAGCCAGAGGACATCCCTGTCGCACCCCAAGGTGTACAGGGAAAGGCTCCGACTCCCGGCCACGTAGTTTTACCCGGGCCCGCTCACCATCATGAACTGGACGGGCCCACGGGGTCGCATCTCGCAGTGCCCGTCGCGCCACGTAGCCAGGGAGAGAACGTTGTATAGGGACTCTTCTACTTGCGAACTTTCAGAGATACGAACAAACCTGGTCCGTACGTCCAGTTGCCTGTTCAGACCGAGAGTCGTAAGTTCAACCCACGCGCAATAGATGGTGGTGGTGGCATCTACATCTGCAGAACGTGAAGAACCAGTGGCATCTACATCTACACAACGTGAAGAACCAGTGGCATCTACATCTGCGGAACGTGAAGAACCAGTGGCATCTACATCTGCAGAACGTGAAGAACCAGTGGCATCTACATCTGTAGAACCTGAAGAACCAATGGCATTTACATCTGCGGAACGTGAAGAACCAGTGGCATCTACATCTGCGGAACGTGAAGAACCAGTGGCATCTACATCTGTAGAACGTGAAGAACCAGTGGCATCTACATCTGTAGAACCTGAAGAACCAATGGCATTTACATCTGTAGAATGTGAAAAACCAGTGGCATCTACAACTACGGAACGTGAAGAACCAGTGGCATCTACATCTGTAGAATGTGAAAAACCAGTGGCATCTACATCTGCAGAACGCAAAGAACCAGTGGCATCTACATCTACAGGAGATTATCCAACTGTTACAGCCATTCCCCGTGTTTAGTGTACACGCCATACAACGTGTTTGGAATCGACAGGAGTGAACTTGGACTTGCGAACAAATCGACTTACGAACACACCTCTGAAACATAACTCCTTCGTAAGTACGTGCGCTCTGCGGCCTCCGCTAATCGACTCGTGAATAAGAGGTTTACTCGGAATCCCGTGGGCGTGGATCACACCGCCCGCCGCCCTCTCTGGAAATGTGACTCGAGCCGGTCACGGAGAGAGGCGGAGGTGGAGACGCTGCGAGCCGATTGCGAGCGGCGGCGGAGATGATGAGTCACGGGGCCCCAAGGAGGTTGTGGGTTTTCAGGCTTAGCACTCGGGTCAAGCTCAGAGGTCGCAACCGGGTACCCGATACCCGTACCCTACCCGATACCCGGCTACCCGTACCCGGCCGGGTGCGGGTACCCGTTTGCGACCCTGGTGCGGCCGGGTACGGGTAGGCCGTGAGTCACAGGTGAGTAACCGTTTGTCACTCATTTCGGGTAGGGTACGGGTACTGGTAGCGTACGGGTCCCAATACCCGGCCGGGTACCCATACCCGGCCGGGTACGGATACGGGTAAGGAATCAAAAGCCGTTTGCGACCTCTGGTCAAGCTCCAGCGGGGAAGGATTGGGGGGAGAGGGGGGGAGTGGTTATAGGGTTTAGTGCTATGGGTTCCACGCTTTTTTTTGGGCTAAGTGAGGTTTAGGCATCGTGTTTTAGGGGTTGTAGGTTACGGATAAGACGAAGCTTCGTCGGGGAAATGGGTGAGGCGTTGAGGCTAGCTTTGTGGTCTCGGGTTAAGGTGAGGGGGGTACCATTATGGGTTCTTAGCTCGGACATCAGGTGAGGGTTATGGCAAGCCGTCGGACTGCGAGAAGGGCTGCGTGCAGAACGAGAGAGAGCGAGAGAGAGAGCGAGAGAGTGAGCGAGAGGTGGGGGTTTAATTTCGATTTAAAGCTTTCGTGACTGCAGGGATTCATCTTCTTGGTTCTTTCGGTAAAGTCACGTAGAAGGAAAATAATAAAATAATAAAAATAAAACATAATAAAATAATTCTCACGACGTTTCGGCCACAACGCAAGCAGCCGTCTTCAGGTGGAGAACAGGTCTGTCGAGAAGACTCTGCCTTCTCTGCCTTCTCGACAGACCTGTTCTCCACCTGAAGACGGCTGCTTGCGTTGTGGCCGAAACGTCGTGAGAATTATTTTATTATGTAAAAATTTTCATTATTTTATTATTTTCCTTCTACGTGACTTTACCGAAAGAACCAAGAAGGTGGGGGTTTACATAAAGCAAAGTTTAAAAAAAATTACGAAATGATGAACGAAGCAAAGTGCCGACTATAGCGAGCATCTTCTTGTTTCCACTGATCGTAAAAAAAGAATAAAAAAAATACAAAATTAAAGAGTGATGTAGGACTTTCCTTAATGCGCCAGGTCTAAGTGCTGTGGCTACTGGCTAGAGTAATGGGCTCAGAGTATGGGTAATAGCCTGCAGCAGTAAGTGGGCTATTATTAGGAAGCGACCGTGAGCTTTGCAATGTTAAATCTACATTGAAAACTCATTTCTTTAGAACTGCTTTTGCGTGTTTAGTTTATTGTCCTTCCCCCCCCCTCCTCCCCCCGGCACCTCCGATTCGCATGGTTGGCTACGTACCGTGTGAAAGAAGTTCAACTTCCACGCGCGCATTACATTCGGGCTGGCCATGGCTATGGTGGTGGTGGTGGAAGCAGCAGAAGCAGCAGTGGAAATCGTGTGTGGTCTCTGCTGCGGGTTTCTGGTTTCTTGGAAAAAAAGGCGGTTAGAGAACCAGGAAGAGGGAGAGAGAAAGACATGCGTGCCCACACTTGCACGTGTGTGTACACGTGTGTGTGTGTGTGCGCGCGTGTGTGTGTGCGTGTGTGTGTACACGTGTGTGTGTGTACACGTGTGTGTGTGTGCAGGTGTGTGTGTGCACGTGTGTGTGTGTGTGTGCGCGCGTGTGTGTGTGCGTGTGTGTGTACACGTGTGTGTGTGTACACGTGTGTGTGTGTGCAGGTGTGTGTGTGCTAACGCGGCACGTGTACGTACGCGATGCAAAGGCAGAGCGTCTCTTTCTCGAAATCTGTAATGGCCATGTCACACACGAAGCCAGCGCCACCGGTCTATGGGTCTCTGTGTGTAAGTCTTTGGGTCTCAGTGGCCACTTTGTCTATGATGACCTGTGTATGATGACCTGTGTATGATGCCCTGTGTATGATGACCTGTGTATGATGACCTGTGTACGATGACCTGTGTACGATGACCTCTCTGTGTATGATGACCTGTGTACGATGACCTGTGTACGATGACCTGTGTACGATGACCTCTCTGTGTATGATGATGACCTCTCTGTGTATGATGACCTGTGTATGATGACCTGTGTACGGTGACCTGTGTACGATGACCTGTGTACGATGACCTCTCTGTGTATGATGATGACCTCTCTGTGTATGATGACCTGTGTACGATGACCTGTGTACGATGACCACTCTGTGTACGATGACCTCTCTGCGTGCAGTGCCGGCCAAGGCCGCGGCTCCGGCCGGGAACGGCTGCTCGTCCCCACGTCGCCCGGTGGAGTCGGACTACCGGAGCGACGCGGCCGCCACTCTGGTGAGTCCGCGCGTCACGGCGCTCCGCTGCGCCGCGCCTGGCCGGCCGGGCGGTGCAGCGGTGACGACCGCTCTCGCCTCCCGGCAACGAGGGGCCCGGGTTCGATTCCCGACCTCGGGCGCCTTTCCCCGCGGAGTATTGTCCGCTCTCTCCCGGCCTGTGCCGATAGGGCGTATGGCCCCCGGGTTCGCTGGTTTCCTACCGTGGATCAGAGGTCGCAAACGGGTTTTGATTCCTTACCCGTACCCGGCCGCACCAGGGTCGCAAATGAGTGACAAACGGTTACTCACCAGTGACTCGCGGCCTACCCGTACCCGTACCCAGCCGCACCAGGGTCGCAAACGGCTACCTGTACCCGTACCCGGCCGATACCCGTACCCTACCTGATACCCGGCCGGGTATGGGTAGCCGGGTATCGGGTAGGGTACGGGTATCGGGTACCCGGTTGCGACCTCTGGTCTGTGTGTGTGGATTGTTGCTCGCTCTGGGGGAGCGGTGGTGTAGCGGTTAGCGCTACGCTGCGCTGTGTTACCCGGCGGTCCCCGAGTTAGATTCCCGCTCACGGTCAACATCGGTGACGATTATTTGAACCGGTCCTGGGCATCCCCTAAGGTCGACGCTGGTGCGGTGTGTAAACATCGCCACTGGGGAGACAAAGTCGGCCGGGTGTGGCACTGGCCACCCACCCCCTCGTGTGCCGTTCCGGCCTTCATAGATGCTACTCGCTAACAGCACTTGCCCCAATAGAATGTAAAGGCTACGCGAGGGATCTTTGTCTTTGTTTGTATGTGTAGCAGGTGGTGACCCCCGTGCAGGAGACGGACCCAGTGCAGGGAGAGCTGGGTACGGTGACTCCGCACGGCACCACACCGCACTGCACCACACTGCACCACACCACACCACACCGCATCACACTACACCACGCCACACTGCACCACACTGCACGACACTGCATCACACTGCACCACACTGCTCCACCCCGCATCACACTGCACCACACACCACCCCACACTGCACCACACCACCCTGCACCACAGCACCCACACTGCACCACACCCCACAACACTGCACCACACTGCACCACACACCACCCCACCCCACATTGCACCACACCACACTGCACCACACTGCACCACACCACCCCGCACCGCATCACACCGCACCCCACTGCACTGCACCAAACTGCACCACACCACCCCACACTGCATCACACTGCACCACACTACACTGCACTGCACCACACCACACCAGCCCAAACAACTCTGCACTACACCGCCCCACACCGCACCACACTGCACCACCCCACCCAACCCCACATCAAATGACTCCACACTGCACTACACCACCTGTACCACCCCACACCACCCCATACCACACCAAAGCGCACCACCCCACGCCACACCACACCGCACCATGTGGCTACAGAACCGTGGCGTGCGAGAATGTGTGCTCACTGATGTTAGTCTGTAGGGAGCAGTGGGGCAGTGGTTAGCACACTGCTCTCTGAAACCATCAACCTGATTTCCATTTCCGCACCTGGCCACCTTCAGTGATGAATACCTGAACCGGTCCTGGGCCTCCCCTAGCCTTAAATTAGTACCCGGCATGGTGTAAACTTCAGAATTGGGGAGACAAAGGCGGCCGGGCATGGTGCTGGCCACCCAGTTCCACGTGTGGCGAACTGACCTTCATAGGTGCTCGCTAACAGCACTTGCTCCTCCAGTCTGTTAAGGCTACACGGGGAACCTTTTGCTTTGGAGCGGCGGAGTGTTAACGCACTGCGCTACGAACCCGGCGACATCTGAACCGGTCATGGGCCTTACCTAGGTTGCCTCGGCCTTAAACGACTTCCTTAAGTGGTGTGTAAATCATCAGCACTGGGGGAACAAAGGTGGCTGGGCGTGGTGCTGGCAACACCAGCCCCTGGCGCATCGTACCTGCCTTAATAGGTGCTCGCTAACAACAGCACTTGCCAAGACGGTCTGCGAATGCTGTATGGGCATCTTTGTCTTGTGCATGTGTGCGCTCACAGCCGCGTGTGTGCATGCGTGTACCTGGGTGTGCCCCCCTGTGTGTCGCAGTGACTGCGAATGAGAAGCTGCAGAGTCCCGGCCTGACGAAGGAGGAGACGGCCCCGTTTGTGGGTCACGCACAAACGACCTCTGACCCCTCCTCGCCTCTCCAACATGAGCACCGCTTATTGACCTACCACGCGTCACTTACCGATGAACTCATTCAACCACACACCCACCCACCCACTCACCCACTCCCTCACCCTCCCACTCACCCACCCACTCCCTCACCCACTCCCTCATTCACCCACACACCCACCCACTCACCCACTCCCTCGCCCTCCCACTCACTCACCCACTCCCTCAGCCACCCACTCATCCACTCCCTCACCCTCCCACTCACTCATTCACCCACACGCCCACCCACTCACCCACTCACCCACTCCCTCACCCTCCCACTCACTCATTCACCCACACGCCCACCCACTCATCCACTCCCTCACCCTCCCACTCACTCATTCACCCACACACCCACCCACTCATCCACTCCCTCACCCTCCCACTCACTTATTAATTCACCCACCCACTCCCACACCCACCCCCTCACCCTCCCACTCACTCATTCACCCACAAACCCACCCACTCACCCACTCCCTCGCCCTCCCACTCACTCACCCACTCCCTCAGCCACCCACTCATCCACTCCCTCACCCTCCCACTCACTCATTCACCCACATGCCCACCCATTCACCCACTTCCTCGCCCTCCCACTCACTCACCCACTCCCTCAGCCACCCACTCATTCACTCCCTCACCCTCCCACCCACTCAATCTCCCACGTGTCACTCACTCGCAAAGCCACCGAGTCACTCGCTCACGCTCCCACTCACTCACAAAGCCAACATCCACCACTGTCACCGAGTGAGCACGAAGCCAGTAGCCTCGACCTTCGTGCCTACTCAATCTCTCGCAGCGTCCTCCCCACCCCCGGCCATGTGAATGTGTAATTTCCACCGTTGCCTAAGCAGCGTAACAACTGGGAGATAACCACCGCCCCAATTTCGATTTAAAGCTTTCGTGACTGCAGGGATTCATCTTCTTGGTTCTTTTGGTAAAGTCACGTAGAAGGGAAATAATAAAATAATATAAATAAAACATAATAAAATACAATTCTCACGACGTTTCGGCTACAACGCAAGCAGCCGTCCTCAGGTGAAGAACAGGTCTGTCGGAAAGACAGCGTCTGAATGACAGCGTCTGAATGACAGCGTCTGAATGACGCTGTTTTTCCGACAGACCTGTTCTTCACCTGAGGACGGCTGCTTGCGTTGTGGCCGAAACGTCGTGAGAATTGTATTTTATAATATTTTTTTATTTTATTTTATTATTTCCCTTCTACGTGACTTTCCCGAAAGAACCAAGAAGACACCGCCCCAATGCTGCTTGAGCAGCAGGACATCGCTTTGAGAATGCTGCGCGACGAACACTCCTGGCAGGGCACAGAACATCAGGCGTGCCACAAATTTTGCTAACTGGGGTCGTGTCTGCGATTCGCACAGAAGGAGACTGGGGCCAGCATCCCCATCGCGATCCCTGGCAAACCTCCGACGGAAACCCCCACTGGAAAGGCCGCTGGAAGTCCCAACGGCAGTAGCGGCGGTGAGTCTCGGGCGCAGGAGGCAAATGTGTAGAGGTGTTACGGAGGGCAAACAACCACACTGGGCGTGGTTATGCCCGTACGCCAAGAGGTGCTTACATCCACGTCCGCACCGTTGAGCCTGGGGGGCTAACACGGCGCTGTGATCCCCCACGGCTCCACCCCTCAGTGGGGGAGTTGCTATACAAGGCGGTGAGCCGGAGGGCTCGGGGTTCAGTGTTCAGCTTTAACCAGCGAAGCAAGAAGACCGGCTAGATAGGCCCTGGGACTCCCCTGGATCGCTGTCCTTCTCAGGACCGACCAGGGAAAGCCAGTAGCGTGGCCCCAAGAGCCCAGAGCCGATGCTCTTGTAAGAGCCGGTCTGGGGACTCAGGGTGCCGTAATCCCAGCTTAACCAGAGCTGGGTTAGCTAGCCTCCCCTAGCCCTGTAGTGGAGGACCTAGGAGTAGGCTAGCCATGACATAGATGGTGTGATCTCCCTGTTAGACGGGTGAAGGGGCCGATACCCCTTCGAGTGTTGTACATCTCGGCCTGTTATGTACATTGTGGTTAATAAATAAGTGTGCCTCCAACTACGTCGTCCAAGTCTCCTGGAACCTACTACAAATGGGTAACGAGTCGAGACTTGATTTAGAATCGATTCGTGAGTTACCTGTGCGCGTGTCCATAGCCCCGTGCTGGCCTCCAAAGGTGCCGCTCGCTCAGAGAACTTGGCCCGAAAGTCGGTTAACGCTGTAGGTTAACGCTGTAGGTTAACGCTGTAGGTTAATGCTGTAAGGGTAATAATTGTCTTGTGGTGGGAAGCGACAGTGCAGTGGTTAGCGGACTGCGCTACGAACCCAGCGACCCGAGTTCAATTCCCACTCACGACCATTAACAGTGGAGAATGTTTTCATCGATCCTGGGTCTCCCTTACGTCAACTTAGCCTTAAACAAGTACCACCTGCAATGTGTAAATTCCAGTACCTGGGGAGACGTAAGTTGGCAGGCGTGGTGCTCGTCAACCAACCCCCTCATGTGCCGTGCCGCCCTCCATACATCCTCGCTAAAGACACTTGCCCCAACAGTCTGTTAAGGCTATACGGGCAATATTTGTCTTTGTGTGTCTCCGTGGCGAAATGTTAACTACCTCGCCTGGTATACACGGGGTCCTGGGTTTGATCCCGACCCTGACGCCTGCTGTATATTTGGAGTTTGCGTGTTCTTCCTGTGCTCCAGTTTTTCCCTCCACGTTTAGAAACAATGCGTTGAGAGTATTAAACTGCTATACATTATCCACGTGATAAGCCACTTCGGTGAGCTATCATTTCTGATAACCAGGTCGCTTTTGAAAAAGAGTTACATAGCTCAGTGGGCCTTACCAGGTAAAATAAAAACAGTAGTTAATTTTCTTGGTTCTTTCGGTAAAGTCACGTAGAAGGGAAATAATAAAATAATAAAAATAAAACATAATAAAATAATTCTCAAGACGTTTCGGCCACAACGCAAGCAGCCGTCTTCAGGTAGAGAACAGGTCTGTAAAGGAGACAGTCTGAATATCTCCTCGACAGACCTGTTCTCTACCTGAAGACGGCTGCTTGCGTTGTGGCCGAAACGTCGTGAGAATTATTTTATTATGTTTTATTTTTATTATTTTATTATTTCCCTTCTACGTGACTTTACCGAAAGAACCAAGAAGATGAATCCCTGCAGTCACGAAAGCTTTAAATCGAAATTTAACAGTAGTTAAGTTTAGTCAAGTGTGCCCCGTACATGTGTGTGTGTGTGTGTGTATGCAGGTCAGCCATGTCCCAACCTGCCCCTCCCCCCCGCCGTTGACCCCCTGACCTCTGCCCCCGTCTCGCTGTGCTCGAGCACCGAGCGCCCCCAGCCCACGGTGCTGGACTTCATGGACGACGCCGAGGCCTTCTACAGACTGAAGGCCAAGTTGGACCCCAGCCACAGCATCATCAAGGTGCGACGCAGTGCCACGGCGACCAATCGACTCGCGTCGTCCTTACCCCCTCCCGCCCCCGCACCTCCGATACGCACGGTTGGCTACGTATGGTGCGAAAGAAGTTCAACATACATACATAGACTAGCATCAGACCGATAGACTCGCACAGAACCTAGAGACTTACGTACACCCATAGACTAACATAGGACCCCATTGGAACCTCATTTGCCAGTAAAAAATATGATAATTGGTTTTTTACCCTTCTATCTGGCAACAAAACTGACACCTATTTTTTTACTGGCAAATGAGGTTCCAATGGTGTAAATGCTTACCCCGAGCTCTCATACTCTGATGGTGCATTGTCTTTGAGTTGTGCGCCTTTTGGCGTCATCTGGTCCAACCCATGTGAGACTAGGCTCTAAGGAAAGCTGTCTCGGGTGTGGACCAATCAACTTCAAGGACAGTGCACATTATCAGAGTTATGTTTTTTGTTTGCATTATGACTGCAGGTATTGTGGTCTATGTAAACATGACTCCTTGTAAAAAAAAGGTGTCAGTTTTGTTGCCAGATAGAAGGGTAAAAAACCAATTAACATAGGACCCGTAGACTATTATAGGATCTGCGAACTCTGGCATAGGACCCATAGACTAATGTAGACCCAGCGATGTTGCTATCGAGGTTGGCCACTGTTCAGTGCACAGTAGATAAGATCAGTCGAAAAAATCGGCACGTTTGCTTTTGCAATGCCACACGAGAGGAGAGATGGCCATCGTGTTACCCACCGACACGGCCACTGTGAAACCTATTCTTAGGTTTTTTCGGTAAAGTCACGTAGGTAAAAAAGAAAAATTAATAAAAGTAAAAAAAATTCTATTTAATTTTTATTTTACTTTTATTAATTTTAATTTTTTACCTACCTGACTTTACCGAAAAAAACAACCTAAGAATATGAATCCTTGCAGTCACGAACGCTTCAAATCACTGTGAAACCCGCTGCCGCCCGCAGAACTGGCGCCACGTGGGCTCACGCTGGGGCCTAAGCTACGACGAGCTGAGCCTGCTGGAGGAGCGGGGGAGGGGCGGCCGCAGCCCCACCGAGGAGGTGCTCCTGCGCAACGGGCACCGCCCGCTGGCGCAGCTGGTGCAGCAGTGCCGAGACCTCAACCGGATCGACGCCGTCTTGCTGCTGCAGGACTGGGTGGCGCAAACGTGGCGCCGGGGGCCACGGCAGCAGCAGGAGGAGCTCGGTCACTCGTGGCGCTAGCGGCGCCGGCGGCGAGGGCCGCGGGAGAAGCGCCCGGGCGCGGGAGATGTCGGGACGTTGTGCCGAACGACGCGTCGGCGGCGGCGGCGCCATCGCCACCGTGAAGCTTTGAGATATGGGTAGAATGGAAATGACGTGTGAATTAGAACGGGGACAATTAGTCGTTGAGGCCCGATCGATCGACGGATAATTGCGATCGACTACTTCTTACTCTTGCGACGGCGTGTGTCGCGAGAGAATTGATTGTTTTGATGCTTGTAAGTGGAATGCGGATGATGCGCTACAGATACGTTGAGGCGAAGAGAACAAACGAAACCGTACAAACACGAACTTGAGCCATAAAAATAAAAAAAATACAAAGGGCACGGTGAAAATTATACAGGAAAAAAAATTGAGCCTTAAATCGAATCGCGATACTGAACGGTGACGATTTATAGAATTTTGTTTGGTTAATGGAGCTCATGGGATCGCATGCGGTTAAGGGCGATTGGTTTGTGGTTGTACAGATGATGTGAGGACAAATCCTACGCTTTTTGGCACATTGATCAAACGTTTACACAAGTGCCCACGTGCAAATGTTTTAAGCAGACCGGCTGTGCTGGGTTCACGTTACGGTTATGTGGATGGACGCAGCGGTAGTTACGGGAAGACGCAGCCCAAACAAGTTAAGAAAAAAAAGCATACGCATGGATTCTTCAACGTTTCCAACGGGCGTTCGTCCTCGGAAGTATTTAATCAGCGGCGTGGAAACCGGGGATATATTTGGGGCATATTTGCAAATACTGTGATCCTTTTGTCTCTTGTGTTTTGTCTCCCAAGTTTCAGGCAGCACTTTGACTAACCTGGCTAGTTTTCTAGATATACTAATAGGGGTTTTCCCCTTTTTTCTGGCAACAAAACTGACACCTTTTGCAAGGAATCATGCTTACATTAACCACAATACTTGCAGTCAAATGCAAACAAAAAACAATACTCTGATAATTTATGCATTGTCCTTGAAAACTGATTGGTCCCCACCAGAGACAGCTTTCTTTAGAGCCTAGTATCATATGGTGTTCGACCAGATGACGCCAAAAGGCGCAAAGGAGGTCCCATGATGTAGTTTTCTAGAGTTCTAGAGGGCAAGTCCCTGATAATGGTAACACAACCTTAGGCCCATGCCTTCAAGTGATACAACCTGCAGCAACACGTGGCCTCCTCTCACTTCAAAACAGGTCCCCAAACAAGCATTGTTTCTTCACGACGAGCATCTTGGCCGCACTAATCGGAGGGGAATGTGTTTGACCTGGCGGGCACTAATTTAAGCACGTGCCCAGTCACTCCTGTCACTGCGAGGGCCTCGCAGAACCTTGTATAAATAGGACCCAGCATCTCGGTAGCACTAATGGGGTCCCGGAGGGCAATTTTTTCAACCTGGCGACAATAAATGCGTTTCTGATTTCGGCATGCTCGGTCGAATTCTGTCACTGCTTCTTCTTGCCCGGTCAAACACGCGCGTTTTATTTTGAAGTTTGTTATTTGGGTAGCGATAAGGGGTGTGAATGTAGTGAGGTGGCTTGCTACATGTGTGTGAGCGTCCTGTTGGGCCCTTTGTAAGGAAAAGAGGTTCCCCACTCTGGTTCTGCTCGAGTTGTTGTTCAGGATCTTTTTCTGCGTGTAATTATTCCTAGTATAATAATAGGGGTTTGCCCCCTTTTTTATGGAAACAAAACTGAAACCTTTTTACAAGGAATCATGTGTGCATTAACCACAATACTTGTGGTCAAAATGCAAAAAAGCCACACTGATAATATATGCATTGTCCTTGAAACTGATTGGTCCACACCAAAGACAGCTTTCTTTTGAGCCTCGTCTCAATTGGTGCTAGACCAGAGGACGCCAAAAGGCGTACAGCTCAAAGACAATGCACTATCAAAGTAATGAGGGCTCGGGGTGAGCATCTACATTATTAGACCTCCTTTGCCAGTACCAAAATAGAATAATAGGGTTTTTTCCCATTTTTTCTGGCAACAAAACTGAAACCTTTTTACAAGGAATCATGTCTGCATTAACCACAATACTTGTGGTCAAAATGCAAACAAAATTTACACTCTAATAAGAAATGCATTGTCCTTGAAACTGATTGGTCCACACCAGAGACGGCTTTCTTTTGAGCCTCGTCTCAATTGGTGGACCAGATGACGTAGGGTGGGTTTTAATGTGGACTGTGTAAAAGGTGTGTTTTGATGTATCTATGTTTAACACAGAGTTAACTAAGCTTGGAAAACAAAAAAACCCTACTTGGTATGCTGGCTCATACTGATGGAAAGTACAGACTTTGCACTCCGTGGTAAATGTTACGTAGATAAGAGTTTTGTTTTGGATGTTTTTTAATACGTAAATGGTGGAGCTTTATATATAAAATGTTCTGAAGTGACCTCTGCTGTATGTGTTTGTGTTATGGGATTAGACTTGCATCGCGTTTATATTCTATTGCATTATAGTGAACTTCTTTCGCACTGTACGTAACCAACCATGCTAATCGGAAGTGCATTGTTGAGTCTATGGGCAATGCTGAATCTATGGTCAGTGTTGAGTCTATGGGTAGTGCTGAATCTATGGTCAGTGTTGAGTCTATGGGTAGTGTTGAGTATATGGGTAGTGCTGAGTCAATGGGCAGTGCTGAGTCTATGGGCAGTGTTGAGTCTATGGGCAGTGTTGAGTCTATGGGCAGTGTTGAGTCTATGGGCAGTGTTGAGTCTATGGGTCGTGTTGATTCTATGGGCAGTGTTGAGTCTATGGGCAGTGTTGAGTCTATGGGCAGTGTTGAGTCTATGGGCAGTGATGGTGATGAGTCTATGGGCAGTGTTGAGTCTATGGGCAGTGATGGTGATGAGTCTATGGGCAGTGTTGAGTCTATGGGTCGTGTTGATTCTATGGGCAGTGTTGAGTCTATGGGTCGTGTTGATTCTATGGGCAGTGTTGAGTCTATGGACAGTGTTGAGTCTTTGGGTAGTGTTGAGTCTATGGGCAGTGTTGAGTCTTTGGGTAGTGTTGAGTCTTTGGGTAGTGTTGAGTCTATGGGCAGTGTTGAGTCTTTGGGTAGTGTTGAGTCTATGGGCAGTGTTGAGTCTATGGACAGTGTTGAGTCTTTGGGTAGTGTTGAGTCTATGGGCAGTGATGGTGATGAGTCTATGGGCAGTGTTGAGTCTTTGGGTAGTGTTGAGTCTATGGGCAGTGTTGAGTCTATGGACAGTGTTGAGTCTATGGGCAGTGTTGAGTCTATGGGCAGTGTTGAGTCTATGGACAGTGTTGAGTCTATGGGCAGTGTTGAGTCTATGGGCAGTGTTGAGTCTATGGACAGTGTTGAGTCTATGGACAGTGTTGAGTCTATGGACAGTGTTGAGTCTATGGACAGTGTTGAGTCTATGGGCAGTGTTGAGTCTATGGACAGTGTTGAGTGTATGGGCAGTGTTGAGTCTATGGGCAGTGATGGTGATGAGTCTATGGGCAGTGTTGAGTCTATGGGTCGTGTTGATTCTATGGGCAGTGTTGAGTCTATGGGTCGTGTTGATTCTATGGGCAGTGTTGAGTCTATGGACAGTGTTGAGTCTTTGGGTAGTGTTGAGTCTATGGGCAGTGTTGAGTCTTTGGGTAGTGTTGAGTCTTTGGGTAGTGTTGAGTCTATGGGCAGTGTTGAGTCTTTGGGTAGTGTTGAGTCTATGGGCAGTGTTGAGTCTATGGACAGTGTTGAGTCTTTGGGTAGTGTTGAGTCTATGGGCAGTGATGGTGATGAGTCTATGGGCAGTGTTGAGTCTTTGGGTAGTGTTGAGTCTATGGGCAGTGTTGAGTCTATGGACAGTGTTGAGTCTATGGGCAGTGTTGAGTCTATGGGCAGTGTTGAGTCTATGGACAGTGTTGAGTCTATGGGCAGTGTTGAGTCTATGGGCAGTGTTGAGTCTATGGACAGTGTTGAGTCTATGGACAGTGTTGAGTCTATGGACAGTGTTGAGTCTATGGACAGTGTTGAGTCTATGGGCAGTGTTGAGTCTATGGACAGTGTTGAGTGTATGGGCAGTGTTGAGTCTATGGGCAGTGTGAATACAGATTCTGACTTCTGATCTGCGCATCTCAACAGTTTAAAGTCAATGGGCAGGTGACGTGCGCAGGGGTAAAGTGTGGCCACACCGGGGTTATGAGAGTTGGAGAGTGCACGAAATGCAAACAGTGGGGCCTGATAAGAATTAAATTTGAACTCTCCACATCGATATAAATAAAGGCCTTCATCTGTACGTCTCAATAACCTCCAGGGGTACTTCCCGACAAGGTAGAAAGTTTAAATTTGGTACCCAGGTAGCTTTTAAGGCACAAACAGCAGAGGAAAAAACAAATCTGAAAATACGAAATTTTTCATTTTAAGGGCCCCAAAATCTCGATTTTGAGTTTCACATAAACATGTTTGTGCGTGGTGTCATGCAGAAACCGTTCAATTCCGTTTTTTTTTCGTTCGATAGAGCGTTACATAGCAAATACAATTAAAGCGAGAACCATTCTATCTTTTATTGTTTTTCACATATTTTGGATTCAAGCGGTTTTGAACGAAGAAAATCCGCATTTTTGATGTTCAAATCTGCATAATTCGAAAACTGTAAAAGATAGAAGCTTCCGCCTCATTGAGTATTAAGTTCATAAATGTTCTTTCTAATAAAAATAAAAACATAAACTTTAAATTGAGCGGTTTCCGATGAGTACGCCTTTAAATACAAGAAGTTGTTAAATCAAGTCGTCAACAATGTGTTTTTTTCTCAGAAAAATATTTTTTTTGGAGTAGTTGTTCGTGTCTGATCGTAGACAAAAATTTGTTAAAACATATCAAGTTCATTATTATATCTATTGGAAAACTTTGCCTGGCGAATGACCTTTATGAACCAGTAATTCAAATACACGTGTCCGTGTGTCATTTCTTAGGACACTAATTGCTCACTACGACCCCTAGTGGCGGTCGCCTCTCTCGCAGTGCATCCTCTTCCTCGTTCCTCTGTGCTTCCAATTCAACAGCAACAGCAGAAGAAGAAGCAGCAACAACAACAGCAGATTAAACAACAACAAGAACCGAAAGTAATTCCCCGTAACTTAGGCCCCGATTACCATGGAAACGATCCAGGCCCTGGAGCCTCACCGCCTGCTCAACGTGAGTAGGCCCAGACACCGAAGAGCCACCGTACCCCGAAGCCTCGGACTCGCCTGGATCGGCTGCCGGGAAAGGCGCGTGGGGACCCGGGCGTGGGGACCCGGGCGGGGGGGGGGGTGATAACGATAATTGAATACGCCACTTAAACCTGGTTGGGCTTTCAGACTGATACGGGAGCCGCTGTGATACTCGCCAATGTTACGCTTCGTGTAACAACGTAGTCTCCACGTTTTTGCCGATTCAAATGCTGGATGAAATTACATCTTCACATATCCATAATAGAGGGCTTTATCGCGTAAAATATGAATGTGTCGTTAAACCCGCCACCACCCGACACGGCCAAATAGTAAGGTTTGTCACGTAAAAAGACGTGCCCATTCGTTACTTGTAACAGTACTAACCGGTCGTGTGTTGGAGAGTAAACCCACAACAACATTTTACAATTGGAGTACGACGTTTCGCCAGTAATCACAACCAGCATCATGAGGCGGACAGCCAGAGAGAGTTGTGGTGAAATCCTGCTGCTGTGTCGGTCTTAAATAGACACGGGATGGGGAACACATTCCTGCGGAGGGAGCTGGTAGGAACGTTGGGTTGCTTGGTGAATGGCCAGGGTCAACGGCGGCGTGGTGTATTCCGCAAATATGCCCGACTGTGAGGGCGGGCACAAGCCGGCGTGAGTAGGTTAAACGTTGAGTTTTATAAGGGCACCACGGGGTGACCAGCCCCTCCCCACCCAGCCCCACCCCTCCCACCCCCCACCCAGCCCCACCCTCCCCACCCAGCAGCACCCTCCCCACCCAGCCCCACCCTCCCCACCCAGCCCCACCCTCCCCACCCAGCCCCTCCCCTCCTCACCCAGCCGATTCGCTATGAAGCTCTTTTCACAGGTGTCCAGTATGTGACCAGAGGTCGCTTGAAGAGACCTTAATAGGTAGCGCTGTGATATCCGCTTTTGCGGGCCGTTCTCTAATACGAAGACGGGTCACACTGCTAGTCCAGTATGGACGCCTGTGAAAATGAATTATCGGGAGCAGGAATGTACCAAACGTAAAACGCAGGAATACATTTTAAAGTGATGGGTTATTTTTGTGCAGTCAATGGATGGTGAGACAATACACTATCAACTTATGTACACCATTGGAACCTCATTTGCCAGGAAAAATATGATTTGTTTTTTACCCTTTTATCTGGCAAAAAAACTGACACCTTTTTACTGGCAAATGAGGTTCCAATGGTGTAAATCCTTACCCCGAGCTCTCATACTCTGATGGTGCATTGTCTTTGAGCTGTGCGCCTTTTGGCGTCATCTGGTCCAACTCCATGTGAGACTAGGCTCTAAGGAAAGCTGTCTCGGGTGTGGACCAATCAACTTCAAGGACAGTGCATACATTATCAGAGTTATGTTTTTTGTTTGCATTATGTGGTCTATGCAAACATGACTCCTCGTAAAAAAAGGTGTCAGTTTTGTTGCCAGATAAAAGGGTAAAAAAACAATTATCAGCTTATGTACAATTGTGTAATTGTTGCAAAGCGCCTTGGAATTATATTAGCTACACCTTGCAAACCCAGTTCACACTCTGGCTCTCGGCGGTGCGAGCTCCACGCTCTTACTTCAGAGGCCCCACGCGGCCACTTCTCAGACTCGTGTTCTTCGTGTGTTTGTTTCAAGGTGCCACCAACAATCTACTACGTGCCGGACTTCTTGTCGCACGGCGAGGAGGAGATGCTGCTGAGAGAGGTGACAGACACGGGGCGGCGAACGAAACTCACCTCAACTATAACTAAACTATTTTTTATTTTACAAGGTTAGGCTCAATGAGCTAGGTAGCTTTTTTTTTTACAAGCGTCCTGGCCACAAATTATAGCTCAACGAAGTGGGTTATTACGTGTAAATTTATAGCAGCCAAATAATCTTAATGCACGTTTCTAAATGTGGAGGAAAAAACCGGCGGACCCGGAGAAAAATCCACGCGACCACGGGGAGAGACACGCAAACTCCAAAAATAAAGGCATCAGGGTCGGGATCGAACCCGTAACCTCCTGTATACCAGGCGAGGTAGTTAACATCTCACCAACGTTTTGCCATTACCATCGTCACAGCTTCGTCGCAACCTCATCACTATTCCTGTTGTCGGGAAATGGCTGCGTGATTTGCAGTCCTCACTGTATGCTCTGCCTCGTCTGCAATGGATCACATCTTCATCACATCATCACAACCTCATCGGAGGCGGGTCGCGACCTCATCACGAACGGATCATAACCCTCTTCACAACCTCACTATAAATCATCGCCACCACCCTCATCACAGCCTCATTGCAATCCTCATCACAACCGCATCGTACACTCTGTACGACCCTCATTGCAATCATCATCACGACTTCATGAGCCTCGTCACAACTCGTTGTACGAGGTCATCAGAAATGGACCGCAGCCTCTGCTCGTGTTGCAGGTGTACAAAGCGCCCAAGACCAAATGGACGCAGCTGTCTGGACGTCGACTGCAGAATTGGGGTGAGCACCCTTGTCATCATCGTCGTCATCGTCACCAACATCAACATCATCAATGTTTTTTCTACTGCTGGATGGCTTCATCACCATCAGCAGCAGAACTAGTCAATCCACAATGGATGAAAGCATCTCCAAGCACTTCTCCATTCGTCCTTCCTGGTCTGGCAGGGCCACAAAATCGATCTCACTCCTGCACACAAATGATCTTTATCACCGAATAATACGTGTATGCACACGTACACACGATTATATGTGTCAGCATACAATCTGAAAATTGATCGAAAAAAATCAAGCTTCAATCTGAAACTCCTCCGCTTGTAAATACGCTTAATGCTGCTGATGATGACTACGATACTTATAATGTAGATGATGCGAATAAAAATGGTGGTGTTAATGAGTACGATGATTTTTAAAATGACAGTGTTGATGATGATGATTATTTTGATGATGCTGATATTAATATGAAGTTGATGATGTGCATAATGTTGACAACGATATTGACAATGATGCTGTAAGTGATGCTGTAAGTGATGATTATATAATAATGTTAGTGATGGTGGTTGTGACGACGATGACGATGTTGATGATGTTGATGGGGTGCAGGGGGCCTGCCGGACCCACGGGGGATGCTCGCGTCCCCTCTGCCTCCCTGGCTCGCCCGCCCGGCCTCGCGCCTCTCTTCCCTCGGCCTCTTTGATGGTCGCCAGGCCAACCACGTGCTGGTTAACGAGTACCGCCCGGGCGAGGGCATCATGGTGAGAGCCCTTTCTCTCGCGTGGGTATGTGCGCGTGTGTATGGGGAGCGGTGGCGCAACAGTTAGCGAATTGCGCTACTAAACCGGCGACCCATGTTCGATTCCCGCTCACGGCCAACACCGCGGACGATTATCTGAACTGGTCCTGGGCGTCCCCTAGATCGACTCAGCCTCAAATGAGTACCTGGTGCAGTGTGTACACATCAGCACTGGGAAGACCAAGGCGGCCGAGCGTGGTGTGCCATGCCAGCAATCGTAGGTGCTCACGAACAGCACTTGCCACAACATTCTGTTAAACGCTCCACGGGGGATCTTTTTGTCTTGTCTTTTCGCAGCCTCATGAGGACGGGCCGCTCTACTACCCCACCGTGACGACGCTCAGCCTGGGCTCCCATTCCGTGCTTGACTTTTACCCCGCCGTGCGCTCCACTCAGGTCCCCACGCACCCTAAGCAGAGGTCGCAATCGGATACCCGATACCCGTACCCTACCCGATACCCGTACCCTACCCGATACCCGGCTACCCGTACCCTGGTGCGGCCGGGTACGGGTAGGCCGTGAGTCACTGGTGAGTCACCGTTTGTCACTCATTTCGGGTAGGGTACGGGTAGGGAACGGGTACCCGTACCCGGCTGGGTACGGGTACGGGTACCCATTGGCGACCCTGGTGCGGCCGGGTACGGGTACGGGTAAGGAATCAAAACCCGTTTGCGACCTCTGACCCTAAGCCACTGCCTCCCTCCCACACCCCGCTAACTGCAGGCTGCAACATAACCTACAGCTGGGGCTGACAGCCCATTGCTTGCCCAGTCGATTACAGTATTCCCTCGTTCTTCACGAACTTGATATCTGCGATTTTGGCTGTCCGTGAATTGCATTTGGGTCTCTACACGACTGCTCCGAGAGAGGGAGAGAGAGAGAGAGAGAAAGACAATGATGAGATAAAGTGGTGAGAGAGAATGTGATGAGATAAAGTGGTGAGAGAGAATGTGATGAGATAAAGTGGTGAGAGAGAATGTGATGAGATAAAGTGGTGAGAGAGAATGTGATGAGATAAAGTGATGAGAGAGAATGTGATGAGATAAAGTGGTGAGAGAGAATGTGATGAGATAAAGTGGTGAGAGAGAATGTGATGAGATAAAGTGGTGAGAGAGAATGTGATGAGATAAAGTGGTGAGAGAGAATGTGATGAGATAAAGTGGTGAGAGAGAATGTGATGAGATAAAGTGATGAGAGAGAATGTGATCACCAGAACGTATCCCTTGCAAATAGCGAGGCAATACTGTACTAAATTGTTGCAGGCCAGGATCATGATTTAACTGAAGTATTCCCGTTTGTATTAGTATTGACTTGTAATGCTTGTCATGTTTGTGCCGTCTCATGTGTATTGTTTTGTTGTCTCGATCCGATCATCGGACTAAAGGAGACATTTGAATTTAATGTATGGCAAATGTAAACAATCGATTGTCAACACACAGCGTGATACATTTTCTTGAGCTTAAGAACTGACGTTAATCCACGAATCGATTCGTGACTCGTAACAATCGACTTAATTCAATGAAGTCATGGCTTGATTTCAGCCCGCCCAACGACATGGAAACCTTTCCACGCCTAGCACGCCACATCCAGTATACGGCTCACTATGAGTGTGCCTACTAATCACGTACCCATTCTAGCTTACTTGCCTATTAGTGACGAGTCTGATCAAGCCAACTGCCACCCGCAAAATATTCCGTGAGATAACGAACCCTGGTTCAACTGATGCATCTTCATCGCACACCTTCTTGAACCCCCATTTCTCCATTCTCACCGCCAGCCCGTCCTCCAGGAGCCCGACGGTGACCCCGACTGCCCGGCCGCTCGCTCGCCCGTGTTCAGTCTGCTGCTGGACCGCCGCAGCCTGCTGGTGCTGCGCAACTCGGCCTACACGGAACTGCTGCACGGGATTAAACCTGTCATGGCCGACGACGTCGCCACCACCGCCGCCGGCGCGGCCAACCTCGCACTGGTGCCGTGGGCAAGCGCCGGGGCCGGTGGGGAGGCGGCGGTGTGGCCGGCCCCGCGCGGCACGCGGGTATCGCTCACTATCCGTCACGTGCCTCGCACCGTGCGCGCACCCGTCGTGCTGACGGGGAGGAGGTGACGGAGGAGGCAATGGAGGAGCTGACAGAGGAGGATATGGAGGCGACGGAGCTCCACATCCTCCTGTATTGCATCTGCCCATCTCTTCTCCAGCCCGTGCCGCTCCCGTTTAGCCCCTTCTATCCGGCCAAACAGAATTCTGCTTGGCCATGCGGTGGCTGGGCATGCGGGCTACATGACCCAGCCGACGCAACCTCACCTGCCGGAGAAGTTAACCGATGGGACTGTGTCGAGGTCTTTCGAGGATCTGTGAGCTCCTGATATAATCCAACCTGGTTAAACCCAAGATGGATCGTGAGTTGGCCAGCCTGAATGTTTCAAGCTGGCACAGACGTTCCTGTAAAATTGTCCAAGCTTCTCAAGCATACAGAAGGGAGGGCATAACTGTGACAGTGAAGACCTGGACCTTCGCATAAAGCAGTAGGCCAGACAGCCTCCATGCAGCGTTATGCAGTTGATGAAAATATAATTCTGCTAAACTGATTCGAAGTTAAACATCTTGCTGAACTATCGCTGGTCATACGCATAATGCCCAGGGTGGGGCACTCCTGCACTCTGTACAACTGCCCAATCACCCATGGAGAGTTGAGGGGGGTGGAGTGTTTGACGATTTCAAATACCCAGGCCGGTGGCTTGTTTTAGTCGGGCCCGATTTTAAGGCTGGTGAACAATTTAATTAGATATCACTTTTTGCTTTTTGACAGAAGTGTTGAGATTTTGTATGGTTGGAACCACACGGAGAGTCAGAGGAACACATGGGTCAGGGAACACGCGCGCATCCTCTTGTGAAGTGGGCTTTGTCAGGACACAAGTTGGCTATGGGGGCTGACGCCCGACCGATGGGCCTGCTGACAGAGCGCCAACCAGAGGAGAGAACGCAGACCCTGGATACGGAGCGCTGAGAGCAGCTCTCATGCAAATTGGATTGCGACAATGCGGGGGGGAGTCCCTTCATCCAGCAGTGGATCAAACAGGGCTGATACGAGACTCACTTCTGCCACTGGAGAAACAGCTCGCGTGTGCAAGACTTGATCGGGAGGTTGTCTGACCGTACTTCACCATGCCGCTCGGTGTGGTTTCATGAAGTGGAGGGGTGGTGGCGGTGTCCAGGACCGGTTGAGGCATTGCTCGCCACCGACGCTCACCGTGGCCCAGAGGTCGCAACCGGGTACCCGATACCCGTACCCTACCAGATACCCGGCTACCCGTACCCGGCCGGGTACGGGTACGGGTAGCCGTTTGCGACCCTGGTGCGGCCGGGTACGGGTAGGCCGTGAGTCACTGGTGAGTAGCCGTTTGTCACTCATTTCGGGTAGGGTACGGGTACAGGTAGGGAACGGGTACCCGTACCCAGCCGGGTACGGGTACGGGTACCCATTTGCGACCCTGGTGCGGCCGGGTACGGGTACGGGTAAGGAATCAAAACCCGTTTGCGACCTCTGCCGTGGCCGGGAATCTTAACTCGGGTTGTTGAGTTCGTCGCTCGGCACACACAATCTACGCGGCGCCACTGCTCCACTCCTGTATTCTGCCAGAATAAAAGCAGCTCACCATTGTATTTTCTCCGTGTGTGCATTTCAATCGCTTGTGGCCGCGTTATGTGTGCTGTGTCGCCACTGGGACGCCCACGTGAATGGCCGGCTACGAGAACTACAGAAGTCACGCGGTTGGTTGCTCATTGTGAAATGTGTTCGCGCGAAGAGACCGACGCGGCCCATGTGACCCGGCCCTCGTCGGGTCTCGAAAGCTCAGCGGGAAATGAGCCTGGGTAGCTCTTGAGATGTAGCGATCGCCGTGAATATTGGGAAGCCACTGGAGCTATGCACTTTTAAATCTAGATTAAAAGCTAATTTCTTTACAACTGCTTTTTGTAGTGACCTCGTGGAGCCTGACCCCCCAGGTGAGATGGCCACCTGGTGCAGCAGTTCTGTGTTTGGGCATTAGGCGGTGACCATCTTACCCGGGGGTACAAGTTCAATCGGTGGAAGGCAGGGGTCGTCAACATGCGGCGTTATTTAGAAACACCGTCGGTCTCGTATTCTATTCACATATTGAGTTTCTTACCGAATTTCGAGAAAAATTGCCTCCTTTCGTAATTTGTATTGCCAGCCCCTGGTGTAAGGCCAACAGATTGGAGTCGAGATGGAGACAAAGATCCCCCGTATAGCCTTAACAGACTGTTGGGGCAAGTGCTGTTAGCGAGCAGCACCTATGAAGGCCGGAAGGGTACACGAGCTGGTGGGTGGCCAGCACCACGCCCGGCCGCCTTTGTCTTCCCAGTGGCGATGTTTACACACCGCACCAGGTACGCATTTGAGGCTGAGTCGATCTAGGGGAGGCCCAGGACCGGTTCAAATAATCGCCACTGGTGTTGTCGGGTTCGTAGCGCAGCGTAGCGCTCACCGCTACTCCACTACCGCTCCCGACAGATGGAGACGAGATGGAGACGAGTTCTTATCATCAACACACAAAGGCATTGTTAATTAACACCGAGCGCCAGGCATCCCAGAGGTGCTGGTGGTCAGACTCTACAAGGCTTAGTTATATACAATGAATCACAAGGGGTCCCAAAAGAGCATTTCCCCGGCTTGATGAGCGTCGTATTTAACGATGTGATCCCAAAGGTTTGGCAAACGATCGCCCAAGGAGCCCGGCATCGATGAGCCTGTCATTTAGAATGACCGCCGCCTTTGATCAACCCACGGTGAGCATCGTGGTGAAATATGGTCAAATAACCCCCCCGCACGGCGTGGTGAGGCCCTCATCCAGCAGTGGATTGACAAAAGGGCTGTGCCACGCACTCTGGTGTTCTCTCATACGAAGCCACAACACCAAACTCTTTGGTTCTTTCGGTAAAGTCACGTAGGTAGAAATAAAACAAAACAAATAACGACGTTTCGATCGCAACACAAGCAATCCTCACCAGGTGGGACAACCACAGCAAGAAAATGCTGAAGTCTTATTTTATTTCTACCTACGTGACTTTACCGAAAGAATCAAAGAGTATGGATTCCTGCAGTCACGAAAGCTTCAAACCACAACACCAAGTTGTGGAATTGGCCAAACATCCAAATGTAAGCAGGGCCCTCTTGAAAAAGAGGGGTTTTGAGACTCAATTACATAGCTGTCAACCCTTTATGAGTGCCCCCTACCTTGTTACCGACCAATTAAGACCCTATTGGTCACCCCGTGGCCCTTATACATCTCAACGTTCATCCTACAAAGCCCCATCACAAGACAGAAACGCAAACAAAGAGAAAAAAGTAATATTTTGCCCGTATTGGACCTGAAAACTCAATTTGCCTGTACAAGAATAAGGGACAACCCGTGTGGGTTGACACGGTATGCAATGAGGACTTGCGCTAGGCCAGAGGTTGGAAACCAAAAATAACAAGACGATTCCTTTCGATTTAAAGCTTTCGTGACTGCAGGGATTCATATTCTTGGTTCTTTCGGTAAAGTCACGTAGAAGGGAAATAATAAAATAATATGAATATAAAACAATAACAATTCTCACGACGTTTCGACTGCAACACAAGCAATCATCATCAGGTGTGAAATCCACAGAAAGAAAATTGTCTTCATCATCAGGTGTACAAATCCACAGAAAGAAAATTTTCTTTCTCTGGATTTCACACCTGATGATTGCTTGTGTTGCAGTCGAAACGTCGTGAGAATTGTTATTGTTTTATATTAATATTATTTTATTATTTCCCTTCTACGTGACTTTACCGAAAGAACCAAGAATAAGATTCCTTTCATTACAATTCGGTAAAAAAAAATCCTCAATATTACAACAGCCGAAAAGGCAATGTGGTGAATAGGAGAAGGTGGGTGCTTAATAAATACCGTCACTAAAGAGCCGACTGGCCGGCGTAGAAGAGTAGGCCAAGTATCTGACCACTGTGGAAGAGTAGGCCAAATACCCCCGTTGGAGCTTCGAATGCCCTTCCGGCGGCAGTGGTGAGAGCAAGCAATTGCAGGGCTGCGCTTACAGCGTTTTACCGTTTTGATATTAAAGGGCATCATCAACTGTTGACTTTACATGAAGTGGTGGAAATTCCACATTCCCATGACCGGATCTAGTCTCATGCAATAACAATTGGCAGCTGTTGCCTCTCCAGCGGTTCCAGGGTTGCATTCTCACAAACTGGTACTAATTTTATCCACCCTGATGATGATGATTATTGACTAAGAGATAGCGCTTTATAACGTGGGCGGCGGAGAGGGGGGTTGCGAGTGAATCCTACTCTTAAATACCACGGTGAATGTTCAACAATTTACTTAGAGAGCTGCAATTTAACTTAATTATGATGAAGTATACATTTACGTGCAATGCCGAGTGGGGACGCAGCTGACACGGCATCGCCGGCCGTCATAGGAAGGTGGCCGCGATTTTACACCAAACATTCAACAAACAATATCATAAAGAGCATCAAAACATCGGCATTATAATGTTAACATTATTATTTCGCTGTCTATAGCGAGATAATATATTTGTTTTAATTTTACGACGTTTTTTTTTTAAATGAGTCCGTTGAGTAAGAAGCCGCGGCGAGGGTGGCTCTGCCCGGCAACGAGCGCAGGGCTCCGGTAGGGCTCGCTAGGCCAGGCCGGGGACTCGGCCTACTTCTACGGACTCTCAACACATTGGATTTACGAGCTCCCGAGGTAAACAACAACAACACATTTTTTTTTAAATAACGTGTACAACTTGCGTTTCACACTCTGCGGAGTTCATTTATAATCCGTGGTTAATTGAGTTTGATTGACAGAAATGGGCTATGCCTTTTGCAATGTGTCTGTCTTGATTGCGTTATTAATATTGCAATCTGTATGTTACTCCGAATCAAAACGTTTTATATTTGACATTGCCTGTGAAAGACCATAAAGTTTTAAAAAATTATAAAATAGTACAGCTAAGGTGTTTGCGATAGGCAGTTAACTGCCTCAGATAATATTAATAGTAATGAACGCTGTGATTAATTGACTATTGCAGTATTTTGAGTGACAAAACAATGCAGTAACGTCTTGGTCATATTCTATAAACGTTGTATTTTTTGTTGTTATAACATATTTTTGTTGTTGTTGTTGTACCGCCGTGTTGCTGCTATATCACAGTTGCGCAATGGAAGTCAACAGGGACGTGGATTGTCAATTTTGATGGGTTCAAAGTCGTTGGACAAACATAATCCATCGCATCAACGAAGGCAACGGGAACGAGAAGATGATGATTAACCCCAGGAATAGTTCAGTCACGGTGGCCCTCTCTCAACAACAACAACAAGAGACATCTCCTCCTTCACGCCGTCCAAATATTGAGTTGTTTGCCACTTGTCGGCCACCCGATACACTTACACATTTGGCCTAAAGAAATCTCTATAGTAGAGTCCAGCTACCGTGATGGTTAGGAGGTGGCTAGGAGATGTTAACTACCTCGTCTGGATGCAGGAGGTCGTGGGTTCGAGGTGGCTAGGAGATGTTAACTACCTCGTCTGGATGCAGGAGGTCGTGGTTCGTTCCCGACCCTGATGCCTGCTGTATATTTGGAGTTTGCGTGTCTCTCTCTCATCATCACGGTGGCTAGGAGATGTTAACTACCTCGTCTGGTATGAAGGAGGTCGTGGGTTCGAGGTGGCTAGGAGATGTTAACTACCTCGGCTGGTGTGCAGGAGGTAGTGGGTTCGAGGTGGCTAGGAGATGTTAACTACCTCGCCTGGTATGCAGGAGGTCGTGGGTTCGAGCTGGCTAGGAGATGTTAACTACCTCGCCTGGTATGGAGGAGGTCGTGGGTTCGAGGTGGCTCGGAGATGTTAACTACTTCACCTGGTATGCAGGTGATTGTGGGTTCGATCCCGACCCTGACGCCTGGTGTATATTTGGAGTTTGCGTGTCTCTCTCTCATCATCATCATCACAATGTCTAGGAGATGTTAACTACCTCGCCTGGTATGAAGGAGCTCGTGGGTTCGATCCCTACCTTGACGCCTGCTGCTGTATATTTGGAGTTTGTGTGTCTCTCTCGCTCCCCGTGGTCGTTTGGATTGTTCTCCAGGTCCTCCGGGTTTCCCCTCCACATTTAGAATCAACGTACGTTCATAGTATTTGGCTGCTATAATTATAACTCGATAATAATAACTCAACTTCGTTGCGATATGGACAACAAATGACAACTCAACTTCCTTAAGTTATCATTTGTAGCCAGGTTGCTTCTTTAAAAGAGCTATATAGCTCAGTGGTCAAAAAAAGTAGTTTTAGTTTAAATAGTTTAAAGATTGAGTGGTTTGCCACTTGTCGGCCACATAATATCCTTTATACATTTGGCCTAAAGAAATATAGTTGAGTCGAGCTATCCGATTATATAAGTAGTGTAATTTATTACACCCATCGGTTTGATTATTATTTGACTAATCGGACAGGGGCGGTTTCTTCATTAGGGCGATTGGGCGACGCACCACCAATGTCATTCAACCACAGAGTCACGCTAGCCGTCACTGTGCCTCTGGATATAGTCCAATCAGCGTCATGCTACGTTCTGTGGAGTACCGCCTCTTTTTGGGCGATTTCCCTCCAGCTGAGAATCGCCCCGAGTGGTCCCATAGACTTACATTCAAAGATGTTTTTTTTCGAACGGGGGCGCTGCAATGCATTCTCTATGGCTTCCGGGAGGGCTCGCCCTAACGTGCTTACGTCATCATACGTGCTTACGTCATCATACGTAAGCACGTTTCATCCAACAATATAATTTGTCGCCACCTAGTGGAATCTTTAATAAAAGAAACTTGAGTGGTTTGTTTTAATAGTGAGTATAGAAACAAACAAGATGTATTGTAAGAGTCACTTTATTTTTCATTAATATTAAAGAAGTGAAGTTGCCTTTACATGCTTAAGCTGTTAATTTATCCATTGCATGGGTGGACCTTAACCTTATCAATCATCCAGACATTTGCCCCCCCTGAGAGATTTTGCATGAGCCGCCACTGTAATCGGATAACGTTAAAATAGTAGAGGGGGGGGAAGTCTGACCCCTGCTCCAACGCGTGCCACTTTCCGGGAGGTGATGGGCAGTGATGGGCATCAGAGGGCAATTCAACATTATTGATTGTTTTACTGTACTTCTGTGCTCCCCCACCAAACTGCACTGACCAGCATGGTGAGGTGTGGTCATATAACCCCCTGAACCCACACGATATGGGATGGCCCTCATCCAGCAGTGGATTGGCAAAAATGGATGTACATGTTCTGGGTGTATGTATCTATGTTGAACTTCTTTCGCACCGTACGTTGCCCATATCTCACTGTTCTATGGGGCATTTGGACAGGTGGTGTGGCATTTAAACTCTATGAATCCTCACTGTATTGTATGTTATCCCTGTATGATTTTTTTAAGAAGCCAAATTATATTATGTTTTTGTTCAGTCGTTGGTGACCAGTCCAAAACCATCAGCTCCGTTACACTTGAGTAATCACAGGTGACTGGATTCAGTGCTCGGACACAGCCATCATCAACTTCCATCCATTGAAGTCATTCGGTGACTTCCCGTTAATTTAAACATCTTTAAGAACACTCTGAGAATTTTACGTTCACAAGGGGAGGGTTATGCACCCCCCTCTCAAGGCTTTTATCACTCAAAAATACAAACCTTGACTTCCTTCCCCACATTTCCAGGAAAAGGTCCTGAGGCTCATTGACCCACAATAATGGACCCTTCAGAAATCCGCCAGGCTGAGAGTGGTAGCGTGAGAGCCTTCCGAATTTCACTGAGCCGCAATAATGGACCCTTTCATAAACAAAAAAAATAAGCTTGCTGATAACTGCAGGCCGACTCTTGCGTGTTTGTCACAGCCGCGAGTTCCATGTGGGTGTATTTTTTCACAACTGATGAATTATTAAGCTATCTGCAGTGTTAGATTTTTTTTGGGGGGGGGAGAAATTCAGTCGGTGATAAAAGCGCGATGATGCTCAGCTCAAGCCGCTGTTATCATCTCGTATTCAATTGAACTCGTTCTCTTAGAAATTCAAATGTGTCCGTGAATCGTACACATACACTCTCGACAGACATGTACAACAGCTTGTATATGAGAATCGCAACTGGAAATCATCGACGGACCGAAGAGGCAGAGGTAAGATAGCATTTCTACACCTATGGTCTTAAACCAATGTTATATGTATTTGTACATGTACATCCTCTGATGTCACTCCACTGCTGGATCACGCCGTGCGGGTTGTGGGCTTTATTGACCGTGCTTCGCCGTGCTGGTGAGCGCAGTTTGGAACATTGGGGAGCACATTGCGACAATCGCTTTTGCTACTCTGCCCTCTGCCGCTCACAACGTAGCCTCTGACAAAATCACCCTGAATGTGCCTGATCTCGTCGGATCTGTTTTAAACTAAGCAGAGTTGAGCCTGTATAGGTCTTGGATGGGTGACTGGCATGCACAACAGATGTGTCGGCTTTGGGGGTACGTGGTTGTCACTGGTATGTGTATTTGTTGCCAGCCTGTTTGCACCGGGGCTGAGAATCTGGCTATCACTTTCTGGCGAATTCATATTGAGGTTGAGATGTCAATTGAACCATCATATCTACATTGTCGATAGTATAAGTGTTGAGGTCTTTGGGTGGCTTATGATCAGGGCACTGATCCAGCACCACCGTGATTCTGGGATTGATTCCAAGTTTCTCAATTGCAGTGAGCTGATGGTCTCAGCCTGGTCTCCAGTGATTGCACACACACACACAAAAAAACCCTATAACTAAATTTGGAGTTAAATTCATGTTGCTATATTCCAGCTCTGAAAAATAAAATATCAGTTTGACTCTCATGGGCAAAGATTTCTCTGTGTGGCAGGTTATGTCCAACAGAGCGCCGCCCTGTGAATAAAACATTGGGAACTGGAGATATCACGAACAACTTCTTGTTCTGTGAGATATCACAGTTCGGTGATGTGATGTCTTCTTCCGTGGCCCGTTTTCCAACACGCCGGGTTGCACTGCTCTGTGACGGTTCCAAATAGAAACCTCATCTCGTTAACAATGCCAATTGCACAATTTTGAAAAATTAATTGGACAAGGACAAAACATACATAAGTGGTTAGTCAACAGTGATTGTCCGATGAATATACTGGTCCTTGACGTAGGAATGTGGAAAATAAGTGTTCGCTCTGGACCACCAACCGGTGGCGCAGTAGTGCGGTCTGCATGGGCTCTGATGCAAGAAGTTAAATTGGGCCCTCTATCCAATTTTTCTCCCCTTGGTAGCCTAGAGCACGTGCCCCTCCGACATTCATTGGGTTCTAGATTTGAAGCTTTCATGACTGAAAAGATTCATACTCTTTGTTTTTTTCGGTGAAGTCACGTAAGTGATTTTGGCTGTAACGGTTCCACCTGAAGACGGAAGAAGCTTGTGTTGCCTCCGAAACGTCGTGATTTAATTGAGTTGTTTTCGATTTAAAGCTTTCGTGACTGCAGGGATTCATCTTCTTGGTTCTTTCGGTAAAGTCACGTAGAAGGGAAATAGTAAAAAAGTAATAAAAATAATGTATTATATTATTATAATTTTGCATTATATTATTTTATTATATTATATTATTTTATTATGTTTTTTCCCCCCCTTCTACGTGACTTTACTGAAAGAACCAAGAAGATGAGTTGTTTTCATTTATTTTATTTTATTATATCTTTTACCTATGTGACTTTACCAAAAAAAAACAAAGAGTGTTCATTGGGTTACACCACTGTCGCTAAAGGAGAGGAATACGCACAATGTCCTGCATTTCGTTGTCATTCCAGGGCTTCTCCGTTCGCTGAACCCCTTTACAAGGAAGCATTTGTCGATCTGCAACTGAGTCGCAACAAACCGGACCTCCGATTGTCTACCACCACCGCTGCCACAATGGACATGGCGTCGTCGCCAGCAGCCACATTCCCCGTCTCCTTACAGCCGCATTCCCTGGTGGCAAAGCAGCAGCAGCAGCAGCAACAGCAGCAGCAGCAGCAGGACAGTCCCAACTCCCCTTCGGATTCATCCCCTGACCTGGGCGTGATCCTGGTGGGTGCCGACGGCGTTGGCGGCGATGGTGGCGGCGGTGGTGGCCTCGTCACGACGCCCGAGGGGCCGTGGGCCCGTCCGGCCGAGCGACGGCCCCTGCCGCGCTTCCTGAGCACGGACTCGGGCGTCGAGTCGCCGTCGTCTGACGCCGAGTCTCCCTCGCAGGTAGGGTCGCGGTGATGTCGTGACGCTCGGATACGTCGCACAATATGAGATCCACTGGTAATTGCGTCGTCCGTTTTTGCGTGATATCCTCATATGGTGATTCACGTGGCGAATTAAATGTTTGTTGTTGTTGTATGTATGGGTTTATTTTTATTTTTAAATCCTTTATACTAAGTTCACTTGCTTGCTTGCGCGCTTACGACCGTGCAAATCTTTCGGTCGTTTTTTAACCCACTTCCCGTGATCCAATCGAGCTGACATTTTGCACACAGACTCGTTGTGCGTCACAATTTATTTTCGTGAAAATTTTTTTCCAAAATTTTACACTTTTTAGGAAAAAAAAAATGAGATTTAATTACCAATTGCTTAATGGTGGCAGGCAATCATCTGACCCATAGGTGGCAGCCATCTCAAGCCAGAGGACGAGAGGACTCTAGCCGCCACGCATATAAAGGATTTATAGTGAAAAACATTGTTTTTACGGGTTAATTTATTTTACGATTTACGTATATGTTGTGCTGTACGTGCCGAGTTCATGGAAACCCTGCAGCCACAAGAGATGCAACACGCTCTGCAATGGCAAACCAATTATTGATTCTTGGATTGAATCGTGAGCTGGAATAGTGACGGTTTATGGATTAGATTTTGTGGGGCAGCGAGGTGCTTTTGAGTGGTCACCGCGACGTTTCTCTCTTGTTATAGAGGTTCGCGGTTTGGACCCCGTGGCCGCCCTGGTTAATAGGGGGGCCGCGGTCACGAGATGTTTAACTACCTCGCCCAGTTTGCAGGAGGTCGTGGTTTTCATCCCGACCCTGACGCCTGCTGCTGTATATTTGGAGTTTGCGTGTCTCTCTCTCTGTCATTATCATCACGGTGGCTAGGAGATGTTGACTACCTCGCCTGGTGTACAGGAGGTCGTGGTTTCCATCCCAACCCTGACGCCTGCTGCTGTATATTTGGAGTTTGCGTGTCTCTCTCTCTCTCATCATCATCACGGTGGCTAGGAGATGTTGACTACCTCTCCTGGTGTACAGGAGGTCGTGGTTTCCATCCCGACCCTGGCGCCTGCTGCTGTATATTTGGAGTTTGCGTGTCTCTCTGCCCATGGTCGCGTGGATTTTTTTTATCCGGGTCCTCCGCCTTTTCTATAAACGTGTGTTGAGCGTATTTGGTGACTGTTCATTTCCACTTGATAAGCCACTTAGTTGAGTTATCGTTTGTGGCCAGGTCGCATCTGAAAAAGAGCTACATAGTGCAGTGGGGCCTTACCTGGTAAAATAAAACTTAAATTGTTTTAATACTGCTGTTGATGTATTAAGGGGCCGTCCATAAATGACGTCACGCACCTGGGGGGGGGGGTTCAGACATTTGTGACGATGTGTGACGAGGGGGGGGGGGGTTGAGAAATGTGACGTCACATCAAAATGCGCAACTTTAAATAAATATAGACAACACGTTCTACTTAATTAAATAGACTTTTTTAACAAATGTTTTCTCCTACAACATCAGAGCGCAGCGCCACATTAAATACGCACTACAATGACAATAGTTTAAAGCGATTTGAAGCATGTTTTATTTTGGTAGGGGGGGGGGCAGATCTTTGTGACGTCATTTTTGGGGGGGGGGTCTGACTCTTTCTGACGCCGTGTGACGAGGGGGGGGAGGGGTCAAAAACCGTCCAAAATCGCGTGACGTCATTTTTGGACGGCCCCTAAGCATAGAAATCAAAACACACCGTCTGCTTCGCAGTGGACGTTAAAGATGCCGTGACGGTTTTTTTGGGAGAAAAGAGCCCATAAGCTACGGGCCCCGCACTCGCTTCATCTGGCACCAATGAGGAGGAGGAGGGAGGGGCATCGCTATTGGCTTCGTGGCTGTGTGCGTGCCAGTGCGCCCGCGTGCGAGCGTGTGTGTCTGGCGGTGTCTGTGCAGGAGGTGGGTGAGCGATGGCTCTTGTTGTGTAACGCGGCAGTGCCTAGCCCTAGAGGATCGTACGCATTGCAGTGGGGTTCAAAGCCATGGGGGGGCGGGGGTGGCATGGGGGGGGGGGTGTGGCATGGGGGCGGGTGGCATGAGGGGGTTCGGGGTGGCATGGGGGGGGGGGCCGGGTGGCATGGGGGGGGGGGGTGGCATGGGGGGGGGGGGCGCGGGGTGGAATGGGGGGGCGCGAGGTGGCAGCGGGCAGTTTTTTTTCGTAGCTGGCTGAGCACAGACGCAGAGGCCCCCAAGCGCCATGCGGCCAGACACAAAATAATAAAATAATTCTCACGACGTTTCGGCCACAACGCAAGCAGGACGGCTGCTTGCGTTGTGGCCGAAACGTGAGAATTATTTTATTATGTTTAATTTTTATTATTTTATTACTTCCCTTCTACGTGACTTTACCGAAAGAACCAAGAAGATGAAAATGTTTCTCGTTGCTGGGCGGGGGTGCAGAGATGATGGGAGCGGGATTCCAAATGTTGAGCAGAGCGAGGGAATGAGCGCGGCAGGGAGAAGTGCTGTGGCCTGCGGGTGTTTGGTGGTGGTTGAACACCGTGTGGATGAGACGAATCGTTCAGTCTGGTAAGGCGGTGGAGGTATGAATGAGTGAAGTTCAAGGGTAAATATCCATGGGTAGGAGCATGGGCGGGGGTTGCAGCGGGGGCATGCGGGGGGGAGGGCGGGGCGACACTCCTCCCAAACAGGAGGCATTTATTAATTTATTTTCAGTAGTTTACTATTAATATAATTATTCTTTAACTGCACCCGCGATTCATAGCGAGAGGGACAAAGCGAACCCATGTCTCCCACCCCCCCCCCCCCCAAATATCGAAGTCAAACTCCGCCGATGGGTGGTAGCAACATGAAATGAAAAGGCAAACTCGACTGAATCACTGAGTGCTGGATCATCAGTTCACGTGGCTGTTTTTCAGTGGCATTCTTGCCTGTCCTGCTTGGGTCTGCCTGCCAAAATCTATGTTGCCCTGACATTACCCCCTATTTTAGTATTGCCTATTTCCAGCCTGCACTCACCCTTTGCGTCTGATAAAGAGTTTCTCAACATTTTGCTGAAAGTGCTAGAAGTGGTTCGCAAAACCACGGCATGAATTGTTTATTTAAAAAAAAAAATTTAGGAATCGGTCAACAGTTTAGAATTGCTGTTATGAACATTCACGCTGCGAAAATTTCAAAATCAAAGTTCACGGGACCGAGTTTGGATCGCGATCCAGGTCCTCGAAGGCTTCGGAACGAGGCAACATCCTTCCAGGCCAAGGTCACCAACGAAAGCTGAGAGGATGTCCCTGGAGCCTCGAGATCTTATCTCGTATCCAAGATCAAAGGGGGGCAAAGGTTCCCAGAGGCAGATGGAAGCGGCGAGCATTGATGACTGCACCGCGCTTACTGATGCGTCCTCACGATGATGAAACCGGTCCGCAGTTGTCGTCTCTGTTTCATCGCTGCCCGTTACTGGGACGGCCACATTTTCTCAACCCTCTGGGTTGGTGGTTCCGAACGATAAAACGCATTCAGTTATTTTTGAGCTGGTGGTCTGGATGAGTCTGAGAGCGTTCGAACATGCAATGCAGACCTCTCTGTGTTGTTAAGTTGACTGGATGTACCCTGGCCTGCTTCGCCCTGCCCTGTCCACCCTCTCTATCTGCCCTGTCCACCCCCCTCCACTCTGCCCTGTCCACCCCCTCCACTCTGCCCTGTCCACCCTCTTCACGCTGTCCACCCTCTCTACCTGCCCTGTCCACCCCCTCCACCCTGCCCTGTCCACCCCCTCCACCCTGTCCACCCTCTCTACCCTGCCCTGTCCACCCTCTCCACCCTGCCATGCCCACCCTCTCCACCCTGTCCACCCTCTCTACCCTGCCCTGTCCACCCTCTCCACCCTGCCATGCCCACCCTCTCCACCCTTGCCTGCCTGTCCTGGCCCGGCCACCCCAACCCGCCCTTGCCCCCGGTGCGCTGTGTTCGGACTCGTACCGCGCGTGTCGTTTTGCGCGATGTTCGGCGTTTCGCTCCGCGTGCTGGGAGCTGGATTTCGAAACATCCCGAAACGGTCGAATTATTTGCCGATTAAATCTCCCCAGCACGTGGAGCGAAACGTCGGACGGCGTCGTGCCAAGAAGACAAGCGACGGTACGCTCCCCCCCACATCGGAGATACCGTAACAGCACAACCGCGAAAACCCACGTGGCTGCCCGCCCCTAACTCTTGTCTCGGCGTGCCCCCTTTGCCTCCCTTGCCCCTTCTCTTCCCTGCCCCTTGCTTCCCCCTATCGTGCCGCATTTCCCTGCCCTGCCCAGTTTTACCCTGCAGTCCGCGCAATCCATACTCTTGCCTTTTTTGTTGCTGGCACAGCCAGTGTCGTGCAGGGACCGAGATATAAATAGCATCGTTATTAATTGCGCCACTGTGGGCACGGTTTGTGATTTTCAATGCGTTACAGCTGTAGCACGGCGGCTTGCGCAGAGACCCCGAGTCACAACAGCAGCCACGGCCACCACACAGATGCGTCACGCAGACACAGATGCGTCACGCAGACACAGACAGGCACGCAGACGCATGCAGATACACAGAGCACGCACAACACGGACACATGCAGACAGACGGTTGATGCTCATGCGGACACATGAGCCTTGGTTACATCTCGCATGCATGCAGACAGGCATACATAGCCACACTGATACATGCAGACATGCAGACTAGCACAACCACACAGATACATGCAGACAGGCATACAGATGCATGCAGATACACAGAGCATGCACACACAAAGGCAAAAAAAACCCGTATAGCCCAACAGACTGTTGGGGCAAGTGGTGTTAGAGATCACCTATGAAGGCCAGAACGGCACACGAGGGGGTGGGTGGCCAGCACCACGCCCGGCCGCCTTTGTCTCCCCAGTGGCGATGTTTTTACGCACAGCACCAGGTTCTCATTTGAGGCCGAGTCGACCTAGGGGAGGCCCAGGACCGATTCAGATAATCGTCACACTGGTGTTGGCCGTGTGTGGGAATCGAACTCGGGTAGCGCAGACAGACAGTTGAGGCGCGTGCGGACACACAAACATAGGTACATCATGCAAACAGACATACATCATGCATGATAGACATACATAGCCACACAGATACATGCAGACAGACGTACAGACGCATGCAGACACTCAGATGCATCACGCAGACAAAGACATAGACGCAACGCACAGGCATATGATGCATGCAGAGACATGCAGACACACACACATTCATCATGCAGACAGTCACAGAAGTGTATGTACATAATCCAAGAAACACATTGCTAATCAGACACATACATCCGTGGTGGTGCTCGCTACCTGGTGGTATGTTTGTGTCCGCGCTGAACAAAAGGTACCACACATGCGACACCGTACTGGGCATACACCACAGACGGAGACACTCAACCATAGCCACATGCACACACAACAACAACCGCCATTCGCCACTAAGTGGCGGTGACGTCACCACGACGCTTGTGCCAGGCCATGTGCACCTTGAGGCCACGTGAAATGTCGAACGCCCGCTGGCAGGAGGTCACGGGGCAGACCCAGCAGGTGCCACGGGTCGACTGACCGAGATGACCGAGATGACTGGCTGATGCACCACCTGTGCCCCCTACTGTGTCAACTTGCTGTGCTTTAGCCACTCGGCGCTCCGCTCGTTGTACACACACACACGTGGACACAGCCACCCACACAGACAGTACAGTCTCGTTGGGGGTGCTGTGCGGGAGAGTGAGTGGTAGGTAACGCACCTTGGACAGGCTGATGGAGCTGAACACGTGGGGCGCGTGAGAGCGTCCTTAGTGGTTCAGGTAGCGGTGGGGGGGGGGGGTACAACGTGAACTAAACCCATTCAACTTTAGGCAAAAATGTTGCCCATCAAGTGGGCTGTATCGCACTGCATTGCCTGCCAGTTATCGTTGCATTGACGCAATATATGCGCAGACAAAAGTGGCGTGCGCTTTCACTCGCAGATGTTCCCTGTGAATAGTCAAACCAAGGGCGTTATTATAATATATATTGGGGGAGACCCCAATATTCAAATATGTTCAAAATGTCCCCCCCAAATATATTGCTATAAAATAGATTTCTGTTTATATGCTTGTGGTTATGGTTGTACTTTATGAATCCCTAATCTCTGCCATTACATACAATGAAACGAGAAAATGTAAAAAAGAATAAAACAGAGCAGTGTAATACTATTAGACATTATTGTAAAACATAAATAAAAAGTCCATCCTATGTGTTAGTGGATTTTTTTTATATTTTAGGCAGGAAATTCGTTTTTAAATTTAGATTTTTTTTTTCTGGGGGGGGGGGGGGGAGACCCCCAGACCTCCTGGAAGATGTTATCCCCCCCAATGTTGACTCCATGGCTACGGCCTTGCGTCAAACGGGTACACTTGTGGGTGGTGAGCACCTATTAAGGATGACCCCAGAGCAACGAGGCGGATGGAGCGGGCAGAACTCCATCCGGATGCATTCCCAGCCGCCTTTGTCTCTCCCAGCGCTGCTATTCACACTCTGGTACCAGGTGCTCGTGTGCGCGAGCATTGCAGCCCGAGACGTAGAAGGGAAGTAATAAATAATAAAATAATAAAAATAAAACAATAAAATAATTCTCACGACGTTTCGGCCACAACGCAAGCAGCCGTCCTCAGGTGAAGACCAGGTCTGTCGGGGAGACAGGCCCACATTAATATTACACACTCGCCTCTTGCCCGTCCAAGGACGGGTGTATTGCCGTAAATCTGAAACTTGCAAGCGAAAGGCAGACCGCCACGTGATATATTCATTGCATCAATTCGTGTGCAATTTGTAAGGCCGCGGTGATACAGACCTATTTCATTTTAAGGTTATAATCCCTTGTTCATCACGACGTCCTTTTTACTTCGATGTCTCAGCAGCGTTACGGAGACCACGTGACGTGAGGGTTCTGCCTTTGTAGTGAGGGTTGGGAGTTGACGCCGAGGAGGGGGGAGGAGGCGCCTCGCCCCCCCCCCATGTGGAGTGACGTCAGCCACTAATTATTATTAATGGAGGGGGGGTGTCCATTTGGAAGACGTCACTTCTTCATGATTATTAATGAGGGGGGCTGTTCGACGTGGAGTGACGTCACCTGCTCATGATTATTAATTAGGGGGTCTGGCCGCCGTGAAGTGACGTCACGCGCGGGACACACAGACATGTTTGGCTCAATTTAGTCGTAAATATGCAGTACCACTCGACATTTGTGTTTGCCAAATGAATTTTCTTGCCGCGCCCACACCATGGTAACGTGGAATTGCCAACATTGACGGAGGGCCACCGACGGTGATGAGCACTGCCCATTTGCTCGACTGTGCAGATATTGTATGTTGTTGACATGTGTATTGTCCGTGTGCACGAAGAGCCAGAGTTGATACTTTAGTTTGCAAGCATTGGCACCGGTTCATATTGGCCTATCCGAGGCTTAATGAACAAAGGCAGAGAGACAGGCGGGCAGCCGTGCAGAGCGGACACGCGTGGACTTGAAATTCGATCGAAGAATAAATTAGATTTTCGAATGGAACCCTTGTCAATTGGGGCTGCCCAAAGGACTCTTACGGAGGTGGACCGAAGTTGGCTTTTATTGTGAAGGGCGGGTTGCCCGCAGTGTGCAAAGCAAACAGCGGCACCCTGTTCTGCTGCATTGAAGGCCGTCGTTGCAATGCCTCCCCCGCCTCCCCACCTTGCACCCTGCAAGCCTCCCCTCCTCCATCCATCCCATCCTGCCAGCACCACTCCAATTCAAATTGCACCCCACCCCCCACCCATTCACACCACCACCACCACGCCCTGCGTCTCACTCGCTCCCTGCATCAACCCTCCCCACCACAAGGTCCATACCTCCCCACCCATCCAGCATCCTTCATTTCCATATTGCAGCCTATTTCGTGCCAGTCACATTGTGCCACACCCTGCCACACTCACTCTCTCTCTCTGCATCGCTGTCTCGATCCTCCTGGACCAGGGGGGGGGGGGGGTCATCAACCTGCTCCCCCGGAGGCCGCATGCGGTGGCTGTTTAAGGGCATCGCATGCGGCGCTCGGAAATTTTGCGTTTATTACAGAATTTAAAACAAAACAAAAATGGCTCTTCTTGTTATTTCGTTTGCCGCTCCCTGTTCTAGACCCTCCCATTCTTTCCCGCGTCTCCCACGAATCTCCCTCCATCCCTCCCATCGTGCCCCATCCCTCCAATCCACATTGCATCCCACTCCCTTCCATTGACATTGTACCACACCCTGTATCAGCATCTCCCCCCCCCCATCTCCCGAGATCCCTCCCATACCCCCCTCCCTCTCGTCTCCTTGCCTCCCAACCTGCCTGCATTCCTCCCAATTCATATTTAATGATTTTTATTTCAGCATTGTACCACACTGTCTGCCACCCTCTCTATCCCTGTACCAGTGTCTCCCCCCCCCCATCTCCCGAGATCCCTCCCATACCCCCCTCCCTCTCGTCTCCCTGCCTCCCATCCTGCCTGCATTCCTCCCAATTCATATTTAATGATTTTTATTTCAGCATTGTACCACACTCTGTCTGCGACCCTCTCTATCCCTGTACCAGTGTCTCCCTCCCCTCCTCCATCTCACGACATCCCTCCAATATTCCCTCCCTGCCTCCCTCCCACCATGTCTCCCCTCCTCTTACAACCCCTCCCCTCTCTGCATCGCTCCCTCTAAACCCTTACACCCATATTAATTTGCCTACATACATCATTTCCCTTCCCTCATACCCTGCCTACTGGTGCTAATAATGCGGGTCTTGGATTGTAACCGAACTCGGCGCAACTGGTTTCACGGCACAGTGAAGCCAGCCGCTACGCCACTACTCCCCGTAATTATTGTCCAGCAAAGTCTGGCTGAGTTTCAACATTCTTTGCGCAGGAGGAGGAGGGCCCTGCAATGGGATGTTTTTGGCCAGTGTTTTATAATGTGCACGTACAGCCCTTTGTCCACTGCTGGATAAAGGTCTCGCCACGCCGTGCGGGTCATGGGAATGTTTGTTTTGAGCCATACTTCACCGCGCTGGTCCGTGCCCAGAATCGGTTCGGATGTGACTTTGAAACTGATATGTAGCCGTGGCTGGGAATCGAACTCCGCTTTGTATGGTTCTCATAGCGCAGTACGCTCACCGCTGCGCCACCACTCTCTTACTGAGCGTTATACATCTACCACGAACGTAAAAGCCTCCTCTGATTTAAACACATTCCTGCGGAGGGAGCTGGTAGGAACGTTGGGTTGCTCGGTCAATGGCCAGGGTCAACGGCGGCGTGGTGTATTCCGCAAATATGGCCGACTGTGAGGGCGGGCACAAGCCGGCGTGAGTAGGTTAAACGTTGAGTTTTATAAGGGCACCACGGGGTGACCAGCCCCTCCCCACCCAGCCCCACCCCTCCTACCCCCTCCCCAGCCCCTCCCTCCCCACTCAGCCCCTCCCCACCAGCCCCTCCCCACCCTCCCCTCTCCACCCAGCCCCACCCTTCCCATTTTTGGATGCACGACGGACGGACGGACATAATAATCCCCTGTGGGCTGGTGTAACCAGGAGGTTACTACCAGTACCAGACAGTTTTCCTCCCACCCTCACATATTGCTTCCTGATGTCTCCCTTCCTAAGCCCCGCACCATATAGATTTTATTACTGCATCTCTCCCATCCGGGTCACCCAACTTTCACCCCACGCAATAAACCAAACCGCAATTTTGTTGTTGTAAATAATAATAATGATAATCGAAACAACGTTCAACTTGAAATACTAAACCACCGCCCTCGTAGAGAGAGAGAGAAAGACCCAGAGGTGCGGGGAGGAGGAGCCGCTGCCAAATCAACCCCTACCACCCCAAAGCTCTGTGGTCCTCTATGTATTAAGATGTTTTCATCTAATGAATTCAGTGTTTCCACTTGGGGGGGGGGGGGGTGGGGAAGTGGATCACCCGGAGAAACCCCCACGCATTCGAGGGGAGACAACACGATCCCGTACAGATGGAGGGAAAATCAGTCCACACTTTTGCCGTTCCGCCTCCCGGCAAGCCAGGCAGGGTGTTATGCAGAGGTCGCAAACGGGTTTTGATTCCTTACCCGTACCCGTACCCGGCCGCACCAGGGACGGGTACGGGTACCCGTTCCCTACCCGTACCCGTACCCTACCCGAAATGAGTGACAAACAGTTACTCACCAGTGACTCACGGCCTACCCGTACCCGTACCCGGCCGCACCAGGGTCGCAAACGGGTACCCGTACTCGTACCTGGCCGGGTACGGGTAGCCAGGTATCGGGTACGGGTATCGGGTACCCGGTTGCGACCTCTGGTGTTATGGCACCTGGCGACGCCCGTTTCGCAGCATTTGTGTGTAACCCAGCAAGCCCTCGCTGCTACCTCCACGTTGCTGGATTGCAGACGGGCCACGTGCATAGCCACCGCAGCGCGATGAGGAGTGCAGTACAACAGTGGATTGTTTCTGCGCTGCCCTCTGCCGCCCACAATGAATTGCCACAGACGCCACTGACGGTGCGTGGTGGTTATCCACCCACCCACCCGTCTGTCTGTCTATCCAGGCTTAGTCCGGCTGAGCTTGAGAGATCTGATGAGGCCATAAGCCACGTCTCTCCTCTCGCCTTGCAGCCCAGATTCCCACTCAGCCTTCTGCTCTCTCACCCTCCATGCATCCCTTTCGTCTCTAACAGCTACCCACCATCCACATATCCATCACTAAACCTCTCACTCACCCACCCTCCTTCTCTCTCACCCACCCCCTCTCTCACCCACCCACCCTCTCACCCACCCACCCTCTCACCCACCCACCCTCTCACCCACCCACCCTCTCACCCACCCACCCTATCACCCACCCACCCTCTCACCCACCCACCCTCTCACCCACCCCCTCTCTCACCCACCCACCCTCTCTCTCTCACCCTCTCTCTCTCACCCTCTCTCTCTCTCACCCACCCACCCTCTCACCCACCCACCCTCTCTCTCTCTCACCCTCTCTCTCTCTCACCCACCCACCCACCCTCTCACTCACCCACCCACCCACCCTCTCACTCACCCACCCACCCTCTCTCCCACCCACCCACCCTCTCTCCCACCCACCCACCCACCCTCCCACCCACCCACCCTCTCTCCCACCCACCCACCCACCCTCTCTCCCACCCACCCACCCACCCTCTCTCCCACCCACCCACCCTCTCTCCCACCCACCCACCCTCTCACTCACCCACCCACCCTCTCTCTCACCCACCCTCTCTTTCACCCACCCTCTCTCTCCCACCCACCCACCCTCTCTCTCACCCATCCTCTCTCCCAACCCACCCCTCTCACAATTCAACCACTCATTCTCCCTCCCCTCCCTCCCTCTCTCGTCCCTTCTCTCCCCTCCCACTTCTCCCCCCCACCTACCCAGCTCTCCCTTGCTGGGCCAGCCCTGCCTCCCCACCACCGTTCTTCCTCTGCTTTAAACGCTCCAAAGCTCTCTCTCTCTCTCCTCCCTCCGCCCACACTCTCCTTCCCACTCCCCCCCCACGCTTTTCGGGCGTCATTAGCAGCGTGGAGCCAGCGGCGGTGGCGTGCGACGACACACACGGACTGTTCGGTCGCACATTCACAGCAGCATCATCAGCAGCAGCATCATCCTCGGCTTCTCTCGCTCTGTCGCGCTGTTCCAGCTTCGCCTGCCCACTGCTGCTTGCCCGCTGCTGTTGCTGCTACTCTTAACAGCTGCAGACGCTTGTGACTTTCACGCACGCACACACGCGCATATATATAATAGCAACGCCTTTTGTCTGCTGGTTGGGCAAAGCCTTTATTAGGGCGCTACTCGGTTCTCGTTTTTTTTGTTTTCCCATCGTCTGGTCACCCGAGCCACAATGGAGAAGAAGCAGTGGTGTGGATTGAAGGGCCGTGGTACGTCATCGCCGTTGTTATTGTTGTTGTTTTTCAATGCCACCACCACCAACACCACCAACATCATCGTCGTTGTTATCGTTGTTATTGTTGTTGTCTTGCAATGCCACCACCAACATAATCCTCGTTGTTATTGTTGTTGTTGTCTTTCAATGCCACCACCACCAACAACATCATCGTCGTCGTCGTGATGGTTCAGCGATAACACCCGTGACCTTAAAAGGAGAGAAATGAATAAAATATCTAGGAGGCGACGTTTCGGGCGACAGCCCTCCACGGCTCATAGGTTTCTCTCTCTCTGTGTGTGTTTGTGCCGTGACGAAGGTCATTCGCCCAAAACGTCGCCTGTTTTTTTAAATCTTGTTTTCTCCTTTTAAGGCAACCGATGTTGTGCTTGACTAACGCGTTGAGTTGTTGTTGTTGTTTGTGCTGGTACACAACTGCCAATGCAGCAGCAGCAGCATAATCGCTGTCACCAGATGATTCCTTTAAATCGTTCCGTGATTGTTGCTGTTGTTGGCGTCTGTGTTTGTGTTAGCTCCGACGCGTATAAGGTTGTTACAATCTGTCAAAAAAAACAGGACCGTAACGGGGACGATTTTCGTCTTTGTTTCTATATTGGCAGATCGCTGTGGTCTTGTACGGTCCATTGTTTTGTTGGTAACAATGCTATTGTGTGTGTCGGTGTGTGTGTGTGATTTAGATTGTCTCTCGTCATAGTTTGTGTGTGCGTGTGTGTTTAAGGGGGGTTTGTATTTGTGTGTGTGTGCCACCAGCATGGTGTGTTTGCAAATTGTAGCGCCCACGGCCGGGCCTCCCCTAGGTCGACTCGGCCTCAAATGAGAACCTGGTGTTGTGCGTAAAAGCATCGCCACTGGGGGAGACAAAGGCGGCCGGGCGTGGTTTTGGCCACCCCACGGTTGCCGCCCTTCAAAGGCGCTGCTACTCGCTAACAGCACTTGCCCCAAACAGTCTGTGCAGGCTATAGGGGGGATCTTTGTCTTTGTATGTTTGTATTTGTGTGCACGAAGCGTGGGGCGTTGTATGCAAATTCCTGTGTGTGCGCGCAATATTTGTGATGTTGATGGTTGTGTGGGATTGATATATATATTGTTTATGCCTCGTCATGTGTGTGTGTGGCTACGTGTTCACGTGTGTGTGTACGTGTTCACGTGTGTGTGTGTACGTGTTCACGTGTGTATCGTCCGGTAGGTGTGTGTTTGTGCGTAAAAAGCTTGGGGCGTACGTCCTTCTGCAGGTTGCTTTGCGTTGTGTGCTTCTGTGATGTCGTGTTGCCTGCGTTGTGTGTTTGATTTCGTTGTGTTAGTGTCAATTGGGGTTGCGTGTGTCTGTGGGGGCGGCATGGGGGTGTGTGTGTAGCATGGGGTGTGTGTGTGTCTGTGTGTGTAGCATGGGGTGTGTGTGTGTGTCTGTGTGTGTAGCATGGGGTGTGTGTGTGTGTGTGTCTGTGTGTGTAGCATGGGGTGTGTGTGTGTGTCTGTGTGTGTAGCATGGGGTGTGTGTGTGTGTCTGTGTGTGTAGCATGGGGGGTGTGTGTGTCTGTGTGTCTGTAGCATGGGGGGTGTGTGTGTCTGTGGGTGCGGCATGGGGTGTGTGTCTGTGTGTGTAGCATGGGGGGTGTGTGTGTCTGTGGGTGCGGCATGGGGTGTGTGTCTGTGTGTGTAGCATGGGGTGTGTGTGTCTGTGTGTGTGTCTGTGGGTGCGGCATGGGGTGTGTGTGTCTGTGTGTGTGGCTGTGTGTGCAGCATGGGGTGTGTGTCTGTGTGTGTGTGTAGCATGGGTTGTGTGTGTCTGTGTGTGCAGCATGGGGTGTGTGTGTGTAGCATGGGTTGTGTGTGTCTGTGTGTGCAGCATGGGGTGTGTGTGTGTAGCATGGGGTGTGTGTGTGTCAGTGTGTGTAGCATGGTGTGTGTGTGTCTGTGTGTGTGTGTCTGGGTGCGGCATGGGGTGTGTGTGTGGCTGTGTGTGTAGCATGGGGAGTGTGTGTGTCTGGGTGCGGCATGGGGTGTGTGTGTGTCTGTGTGTGTAGCAGGGTGTGTGTGTGCGTCTGTGTGCGTGTCTGTGTGTGTAGCAAGGTGTGTGTGTCTGTGTGTGTGTCTGTGGGTGCGACATGGGTGTGTCTGTGTGTGTAGCATGGTGTGTGTGTGTCTGTGTGTGTAGCATGGGGGTGTGTGTGTGTCTGTGTGTGCAGCATGGAGTGTGTGTGTCTGTGTGTGTAGCAGGGTGTGTGTGTGTCATGGTGTGTGTGTCTGTGTGTGTAGCAGGGTGTGTGTATGTCATGGTGTGTGTGTGTCTGTGTGTGTGTCTGTGTGTGTGTCTGTGGGTGCGGCATGGGGTGTGTGTGTCTGTGTGTGTCTGTGGGTGCGGCATGGGGTGTATGTGTGTGTCTGTGTGTGTAGCATGGTGTGTGTGTCTGTGTGTGTAGCATGGGGGTGTGTGTGTGTCTGTGTGTGTGTCTGTGGGTGCGGCATGGGGTGTATGTGTGTGTCTGTGTGTGTAGCATGGGTTGTGTGTGTGTGTGTCATGGTGTGTGTGTGTCTGTGTGTGTAGCAGGGTGTGTGTATGTCATGGTGTGTGTGTCTGTGTGTGTGTCTGTGTGTGTGTCTGTGTGTGTGTGTGTCTGTGTGTGTGTCTGTGGGTGCGGCATGGGGTGTGTGTGTCTGTGTGTGTAGCATGGGGTGTGTGTGTCTGTGTGTGTCTGTGGGTGCGGCATGGGGTGTGTGTGTCTGTGTGTGTAGCATGGGGTGTGTGTGTCTGTGTGTGTCTGTGGGTGCGGCATGGGGTGTATGTGTGTGTCTGTGTGTGTAGCATGGGTTGTGTATGTCTGTGTGTGTGTGTGTGTCTGTGTGTGTAGCATGGGTTGTGTATGTCTGTCTGCAGGACGGGTTTGTGTCTGAGTAGTGCTTTGTGTGAAATGTAATCACGCTGCTGTTGTGTGTTTTATGTATCAGCCGGAGCTGTCACGTAATGTTTTTACAGTGCGTGTGTTGTGTATTTAGGGTTGTGCTTTTCGTATCTATAAGCTGTGGACTGTTGAAATCATCCTCGTGTGTGTGTGTGGCGTGTGTGTTGATGATGTTAATTATTTGGGACGATTGCAAAAATGTGTGACGTCATGTTTTCCTTTGGCTTGTGCCTTTCCATTGTTACCTGTTTTTATGTGTTTGCAATTGTGTGTGTATGTCATCCAGATTAGTTTTTTGCACAATAATTTTATATACCATATTCTCCTTTGCTTTGTGTGCATGATTTATTCTGGGTTTGAAGTTGTGGGTGATATCATCTTTTGTGCCTTGTGGCGTGCAAATCGATGAGTGCAGTCGTGTGGGTCCTTCTGTGTTGGCGTTGTGGTAATCATCCGTTTGTATTACATTATCACCTGGAGCTGTGTGTGTGCGCGTCCCTGTCAACCCCTTATCAGTGCCCCCTACCTTGTTACAGACCAACTCAGACCCTATTGGTCACCCCGTGGCCCCTTGTACATCTCAACGTTCATCCTACAAAGTTCCCATCACAAGGGAGAAACACAAACAAATAGACACAATATGTTTGTTTTGCCCGTATTGAAACGGCTGTACGCCGTATGGACCTGGAAACTCAATTCCCCTGTACGGGGTAGACCGTACGGGTTGACAGCCATGTGTGGTGTGTGTGTGGTGTGTGTATAGTGTGTGTGGTGTGGGTGTGTGTGTGTAATGTGTGTGGGGGTGTGTGTGTAATGTGTGTGGGGTGTGTGTGTGGTGTGTGTGTGCTGTGTGTGGTGTGTGTGGTGTGTGTGTGCTGTGTGTGGTGTGTGTGTGCTGTGTGTGGTGTGTGTGTGTAATGTGTGTGCTGTGTGTGGTGTGTGTGTGTAATGTGTGTGTGTGGTGTGTGTGGGGTGTGTGGGGTGTGTGTGTAATGTGTGGGGTGTGTGTGTGTGTGGTGTGGGGTGTGTGTGGTGTGTGTGTGGTGTGTGTGTGGTGTGTGTGGTGTGTGTGTGGTGTGTGTGTAATGTGTGGGGTGTGTGTGTAATGTGTGGGGTGTGTGTGGGGTGTGTGTGTAATGTGTGGGGTGTGTGTGTAATGTGTGGGGTGTGTGTGTAATGTGTGGGGTGTGTGTGTAATGTGTGGGGTGTGTGTGTAATGTGTATAGCATTGTCTCTGACATGCAGTCTGTGCGCGCTTGGCGTGTGTGTTTGTGCATGGCGTTGTGTAACACATTCCTGCGGAGGGAGCTGGTAGGAACGTTGGGTTGCTCGGTCAATGTCCAGGATCAACGGCGGCGTGGTGTATTCCGCAAAATTTGGCCGACTGAGAGGGCGGGCACAAGCCGGCGTGAGTAGGTTAAACGTTGAGTTTAATAAGGCCACCACGGGGTGACCAGCCCCTCCTACCACCCACCCAGCCCCACCCTCCCCACCCAGCCCCACCCCTCCCATTTTTGGATGCACGACGGACGGACACAATAATCCCCTGTGGGCTGATGGAAGCAGGTGGTTCCTACCAGTAATATCTTGAGTGTGTTGTGGATTACGTGATCATCTTTGTGTTTCTGTACGCTTTGGAATATTGCGTGATGTGCTACGTCATTTGATGGCGTGTTAGCGTGCGGATACTTGTGGTTCTCATGACGTTGATATTGTGTGTTCCACCTGGCGATATGTTGCCATGGTTACGTATAGGTTTTGTGTGTTTGTTCATAAACGTACGCGCGGTGTTGAGTATTTTGTGTGTTTTTTTACGAGCATATGAAGTGCTTAATATTGTCTCGTACGTACGATACAGACAGGCACGACAGCCTGATGTACATTCTAGTGATGTTCTAGAAGGGCGAGGAAACTGACATTTGACACGATGATAGTCGAGTCTACGGCTGATAATTATAACAATTTTGCGCCCTTAAATATTATCGTTCCGAGGTTGATTGGTTTCACTCTTAGGGGCTGGCTCACCATAAATTTCATATTTGCTCCACGCCGCGGCAGAGTCACTCTCATTAGTGTCCGCGATTTACTGCACACGTTATAAATTGCGCGATTACAAGGACTAAACATGCGATCTCCCATCGCTGCACCTAATACATCGCCTTCTGGGTCGTCAATCCGCCTATCTGGTCCTGGAGGTGAGCAATTGGATTGTGTATTCACGTGGTATTGATACATCGATTGTATATCATTTGAAATTGAGGCAAGGGGAGGGAGGAGGTTACGTGGGGCAGTGATGTGGTGGAGGTGATGAGGTGATGTGAGATAGGGAGGTACTGGGTTTGGGCCTTGTACCACCAGAAAACTGGTACCGCAGTGGTGATATGTTAACTACCTTGCCTGGTGTACAGGAGGTCGTGGCTTCAACCCCGACTCTGATGCCTGCTGCTGTATATTTTGAGTTGCGTGTCTCTCATCATCATCATCACGGTGCGTGCGGGTGACGTCACCGAGCTTCCTCCCGTCACCTCCCGTCCAGCGGCACGCTTGGGAACAGGGGCGAGGTCGCTTTTTGTCTGCCCCAAATATCCGATTTGAGTCGTGTAATCAATTGCGAGCATCGATCGGCTAAGTAGCCGGAGATTCCCAGCTCTCGCTCTGTCCCTGGGATTGCACTTTCCATTTCTCATCCCCCCGGAGTCGATAAATGTGTCCCCCCCCCCCCACCCCCCGGTCGATAAGAGATACTGAATTTACACTGCCAGGGTAAGTACGGCGGTCTGCTGCTTCTTTCGTACGGCTGATGTAGATGCAGAGCAACGACTAATTTTACATTCAGGCGGCCAGGCCAGACAACCGCGTAAGGAGCAGCGGAGTATCATCATTGTGATGTCTTCTTCGTATTTGTGGCACGGGGCATTGCGTCGTTACACGTCGTGTTCTGGATGGCCAGTCGCACACCGCTGCTACTGGAGAGTTCTTAATTTCTCCACTTGTGCGTCAGGTATCATCCGCATCAACTGCTATATGGTTCGTGCGGCGGATGCGGTTTAGGGTGGACCATGAGCTTCTGCGTGGGGTCTTTCACAACAAGGTGGTGTTTTTTTGGAGTTCTTTTGAACTCCACTCAGCTCTCCGAGCATCATTGGCGTTGAAATCGCACTGCTTGGGGATGGAAGGTGTTGTGGGGTTGATGTTTTGTGGGCTGCGAGGTGGCCAGGAGACGGCAACATGGGGGGGGGGAGCTTTCACTCAGCCCATCATCCTTGCGGGGGTCGATAACGTGAGTACAGTACCACTAGGCAGGGGAAGTTATCAGTGGTTGTCTTTTGATAATAATACTCTCCCCCCTCGCCATAGGAATGTGGAATTTCTACCTATGGCTCAGGGCTGTGAGCAGTGGAATTTGAGCCCAATGCTCATTGGAGCCTGGACATTGCTTTGACCCGCCGGGTTTATTTTACAGCAGCATTCTTCACCAAATTTCAGAGATGTGGGGGCGCTTTTGTTGATAAGACACATGGGTGGAAAAAACCCGATTTTCCCAGCGGCAGGCATCGGGTTTTTTCTTTAATACAATTAAACCCGATTTCGGGGAATTAAAACCTGGTTTAATGAATACGAAACTCTGATCCAAGGCTTAGGCTGCTTCCTCGTCGGTGCTGCTATCGTACTCGGGGCCGTCGGGCACGGGGTAGTCGTAGAATGCGGCGGGCAGGTTGGTCTTGATGAACACGAGCTTCTCCTCCACAATCGTGGGCGCCAGTGAGTTCCTTCGCTTGGAATGGATGAAGCCCATCGTTGAGAAGTTGGCAAAGTGCGGTTCTGCAATTAGAGCCAATTAAACCGGATTTCTCCCAATCTCAGATGATCCGGTTTAATATAAAAAGACAATAAAACCCGATTGTAAAAAACCCGACTGTGTGCCACCCTTGATAAGACATCGTGGGTTGTGAGTTCCGCCACACATTTGAAACAACATTGGGGTTTGGACAGTGGCACGACGATGATGATGATGATGAGGGGGAGGGGGGTCTGTTTTCACCATTTGTGTATTGACGAGGGAAGGCCGCACGTCAAAGGGGCCTCGCTAAAGGCCACCGGGGGCCCCGCGGGGCCTTGCAGTTGAAGAGCACTGTCCTTCCGCGGTGCTTGGGCAAGGGGGGTTCGTCTGAGAGTTGGTGGTGATTCTATATTTGAAGCTTTCGTGACTGCAAGGATTCATATTCTTAGGTTTTTTTAGGTAAAGTCACGTAGGTAAAAAATTAAAATTAATAAAAGTAAAATAAAATACAAATCACGACTTTTCGGAGGCAACACAAGCTTCCGTCTTCAGGTGGAACCGTCACAGCACGATAGCTGTATCAAGTAAATGAGAGATTCCAAGAGATACTACCCCGTATATATACTGGTTGAGGGGGGGGGATGAACCATGACAGGCCCCCTTTTTATTATTATGGTAAGGTTGGTGCGGCTTAAGACTACGGCTAGTCTACATAACAAAGGACTGAGCCTTTGTTATGTAGGCTGGCTGAGAGAGGGGGGGGTGCCAGAGTTGTTAAAGTGAAACTGCTGCTAATGAGACCATCAGCACCAGGGCACGTGGCGTCGTCCGATTCAGCTCATGAATGTGTACCTACCTGCCAAGCTGCTGCTGTGTTTTGTTTTTTAAATAACGCTCGGGTGTGTGTTTTCAGCTTCGGGTCTCGCAAATTGTGGTCGTTTACCCCTTTTTAAATGCGGGTCACGTGGTGGGAGTTGTTGTCATTGACATCTCAAATTAGGTGTTTATAACTGGTGCATGTTAAGCGATTTGCGTTGGTTCGCGCGTACGCGAACACGTGACCGCAGCCCGTCCACCACCGAAGTATGTATTTGTATTACACACTTTCATTTAACTCACTCTGTTGCCAAGTTGCTGTGTTTTATTTGTTGTCGTTGTTGTATCCTCAAATCTTGTAACTAAATTTTAACCCACTTTCCAATGTGGTATCGACTGCAAACTTGGTATACTTATGTCATACTGATGACAACACTATATTCTATCATAAAAACTATATTTTTAAACACCACGCCCGGCCGCTTTTGTCTCCCCACAGGCGATGTTTACACACCGGGCACTTATTTGAGGCCGAGTCGGCCTAGGGGATTCCCAGGATCGGGGATCGAACTCGGGTCGGCGGTTCTCGTACGAGCGCAGCGTAGCGCTAACCATTACAACCATGACAACCATGACAACTGTTTAACTGTCGCCCATCCAATCACACTGAGCAGGCTCTTAACCTGCTTAGCTTCCAAGATCTGATGAGATTGGGAGCATTGTGGGCGGACGTACTCATGCTGGATTACAATTATCACTTGCACCGCCCACACACACTCACTCTGAGCTGCTAACCTCAGCATAGCCAGATAAAGACAAAGATCCCCCGTATAGCCTTTAACAGACTTTTGGGGCAAGTGCTGTTTGCGAGCACCTCTGAAGGCCGGCACTGCACACGAGGGGGTGGGTGGTCAGCACCACGCCCGGCCGCCTTTGTCTCCCTAGTGCCGATGTTTACTACACGCCGCACCAGGTACTAATTTGAGGCTGAGTCTACCTAGGGGAGGCCCAGGACCGGTTCAGACAATCGTCACCGGTGTTGGCCGTGAGCGGGAATCGAACTCGGGACGCCGGGTTCGTAGCGCAGCGCGCTGACCACTACACTACCGCTCCCCAGACACACACACAGACACACATCCCACTTTCACCACTCGCTTCATTCGCCCTTTCACCCATATACCCAACCATTACTCACACACACGTAATTACACACGCGCGCTTTATAATCTGTGAGCACCTGTGAAGGCTAGCACAGCGCACCATGATGGGGGGTGGGTGGTGTTGGTCAGCACACACAACACACACACACACCTGTTCATACAAGACAAATACATTTTACGCATATACATAGTTACTAAGACAAAGATCCCCTGTAGGGTCTAAACAGACATTTGGGGCAGGTGCTGTTAGCGAGCGTCTATTAAGGCGGGCACAACACACAAGGGGGTGGGTGGCCAGCACCACGCCCGACCGCCTTTGTCTCCCCCACTGGCGATGTTCATTTGAGGCTGAGTCGACCTAGGGGAGGCCCATGACCGGTTCAGATAATTGTCACTGGTATTGACCGTGAGCGGGAATCGAACTCGGGTCACCAGGCTCGTAGCCGTACACGACCGCTTCCCATGCACACCACACCACCACCCACCACCCACGGACGGACACACACACACCACCCACGGACACACACACGCACACACAATCATAACCATGAACCAGCTACACACGACACGTACTTACACGAGCACACTCGCGCCCTTGTGCAGATTCTCTCATGCAAACACGCGCACTTAGCGCGCACTTAGCGCGCACACGCGCGCACCCTCCACACTCCCACCGCGAATATACTACAAAGCAGAGGTCGCAAACGGGTTTTGATTCCTTACCCGTACCCGGCCGCACCAGGGTCGCAAACGGGTACCCGAACCCGGCCGTACCCGTACCCTACCCGTACCCGGCCGGGTACGGGTAGGGTCACCGCTGTTGTATGTGTGTACGTTTAACTTCTTTCGCACCGTACGTAGCCAACCGTGCTAATCGGAGGCCGGCCTTGCGCGGGAAGCGAGGCCGGAACGTCGGGCTCGTCGCTCGGTGCCTAACCACTGCACCACCACTCGCCACTCGAACACTATCTAAAGTGGTGTCGACACACAACACGACCGACGCTTGCAAGCACTGCTGCTACGCGCATTCCTACGCGCGGTGCATGAGCATACTCACTCATGCTCACTCGTGCGCACACAGTATGATGTACAGCTCTTTGTAAATCCACTCTCTCCTGGCTGTGTTGATCGTCGGGGTTGTTTGACCATACTTCACCATGGGTTGTTGGTGACCTCTGGACCGGTTTCAGATCTGCCCCGCCACTGATGTTGGTGGCCGTGGCCGGGTATGGAACTCGGTCCGCCGGGTTCGCAGAGCACTGCGCTAACCACTGCGCCACCGCGTCACCAACGCTGGGTTTATAAATCATTGAATGGCCATGTGGCTTAGCGGGAGAGAGAATGACCTCCCACATTGAGTGAAGGTTGACTTGAGGATTTTGACAGAGGGCATTATAGTCTGTATAGTAGAGAGTGCGTGGAGGGGAGTGGAGTGAGATGGGAGGGGAGAGGCAGGAGAGTGCGTGGAGGGGAGTAGAGTGAGATGAGAGGGGAGAGGCAGGAGAGTGCGTGGAGGGGAGTAGAGTGAGATGAGAGGGGAGAGGCAGAAGAGTGCGTGGAGGGGAGTAGAGTGAGATGGGAGAGGTAGGAGAGTGCGTGGAGGGGAGTAGAGTGAGATGAGAGGCAGGAGAGTGCGTGGAGGGGAGTAGAGTGAGATGAGAGGGGAGAGGCAGGAGAGTGCGTGGAGGGGAGTAGAGTGCGATGAGAGGGGAGAGGCAGGAGAGTGCGTGGAGGGGAGTAGAGTGAGATGAGAGGGGAGAGGCAGAAGAGTGCGTGGAGGGGAGTAGAGTGAGATGGGAGAGGTAGGAGAGTGCGTGGAGGGGAGTAGAGTGAGATGAGAGGCAGGAGAGTGCGTGGAGGGGAGTAGAGTGAGATGAGAGGCAGGAGAGTGCGTGGAGGGGAGTAGAGTGAGATGAGAGGGGAGAGGCAGGAGAGTGCGTGGAGGGGAGTAGAGTGAGATGAGAGGGGAGAGGCAGGAGAGTGCGTGGAGGGGAGTAGAGTGAGATGAGAGGGGAGAGGCAGGGGAGTGCGTGGAGGGGAGTGGAGTGAGGTGAGATGGGAGAGGCAGGAGAGTGCGTGGAGGGGATTAGAGTGAGATGAGAGGGGAGAGGCAGGATAATTTGTGGAGGGGAGTAGAGTGAGGTGAGAGGGAATCGAACTCGGGTCGCCGGGTTCGGCGTGCTGTGTGCTAACCGCTATGCTACCGCTCCGCACACACACGTGCACGCACACACACACATGCATCGTGCACACACACACACATGCATCGTGCACGCACACACACACATGCATCGTGCACACACACACACACATGCATCGTGCACGCACACACACACACATGCATCGTGCACACACACACACATGCATCGTGCACGCACACACACACACATGCATCGTGCACACACACACATTCATCGTGCACGCACGCACATTGTGCACCCACGCTGTTTCTCTCGAAGCAGCGAAGCAGCTGTGAGCGTGGAGTGCGCGTCGGGGCACATTCCCACGCCACCGAAACTCCTGGGAATCCCCAAATCTCGCAGGAAATCAGAGGCCGGACTTTAAATCGTACAACTTGAACGGGTTATTTTTGGGATTTTGTGCCGAGGTTTGGACGATGACTCTTGAGGCGAGATCGGGACTTGGTCTGTCGGGGTCAAGTGATGGAGCGTTTGGTTTTATTCTGAATTTGTTTTGGTTGTGCTGAGTTGGCGAGATGTTAACTACCTCGCCTGGTATACAGGAGGCCGTGGGATCGTCCCCGACCATGATGCCTGCTGTATATTGTGAGTTTGCGTGTCTCTCTCTGTGTAGGTCACGTTGGGGTTTCTCCTGGTTCTCCGGGTTTTCCCTCCACATTTATATATAATCAACAACATCGTGCATTTAGAGTGTACGGCTGCTGTACATTTCTACGTGATAAGCCACTTCGTTGAGCTATCATTTGTGGCCAGGTCGCATCTTAAAAAGAGCCGCATAGCTCATTGGGCCTTACCTGGTAAAATAAAAAAACACATTCCTGCGGAGGGAGCTGGTAGGAACGTTGGGTTGCTCGGTCAAGGGCCAGGGTCAACGGCAGCGTGGTGTATTCCGCAAATATGCCCGACTGTGAGGGCGGGCAGAAGCCGGCGTGAGTAGGTTAAACGTTGAGTTTTATAAGGGCACCACGGGGTGACCAGCCGCTCCCCACCCAGCCCCACCCCTCCCACCCCCCCACCCTCCCCACCCAGCCCCTCCCCTCCCTCCCCACCCAGCCCCTCACTGCACGACGGACGGACACAATAATCCCCTGTGGGCTGGTGGAACCAGGAGGTTCCTACCAGTATTAACTTTATGTTTAGTTTTAGCCAATTGCTCGATGACCTCCCCATGTCTCATTCTCTCCATCCATCTGATTTCCCTATTGCTGCACTCCATTACCCACACATGAAAACCTTCATGTCTTCCTTTCTCAATTCCCAGGTTTCTGAACCCGGCCACCTGAGTTCAATTCCCGACCATGGCTATCTCGAGCCTGTCTTGCCCCCCCCCACCCGCCCCCCGGCATTCCTTGACCAGCGGGGTGAGGTATGGTCAAACAACCCCAGTGTCTGACACAGCATTTATTGGTTGACAAATGGCTGTAAAAAGATAACAATGGGTAAAGTGTTCTCGTGAAGAAATGTGAATGCCTGTGCTTGTGCAGGCTTGTGCCTGTGTTTGCACGTGGTATGCCCTCCAGCAACAACGGAGGGCAGAGGAGCGACGCTCACAACAACGAGCGGAACGCTGGGTGGCTAAAACACTGCAAGTTGGCACAATAAGGGGGCACAGCTGGTGCATCTGCCAGCCATCTGGGTCTGTCCCGTGACCTCCTGCAAGTGGGTGTTCGACACTGCACGTGGCCTTAAAGTGCACATAGCCTGGCACAAGTGCCGTGGTGACATCACCCACCATGGCGGTTGTTGCTGTATGCAGATGGAGCGTTAGTGTAGCGGTTAGCGCGCTGCGCTGTACGGAGCCGGCGACTCTGGTTTGATTCCTACTCACGGCCAACACCAGTGACGATTATCTGAACCGGCCCTAGGCCTCCCCTAGGTCGACTCAACCTCAAATGAGTACCCAGTGCGGTGTGTAAACATCGCCACTGGGGAGACAAAGGCGGCCCGGCGTGGTGCTTGCTACCCACCCCCTCGTGTGCCGTGCCGGCCTTCATAGTTGCTCGCTAACAGCACTTGCTCCAACAGTCTGTCAAAGGCTGTGCGGGTGGTGGTGAGATTGTTGTCTTTGTCTGCAGACGTGCTGTGACGTGGTACATGATTATCATGTTTGCACTGGGCTCCCAGGCGTGATCAGCGGCTCGTGAGTGAACCATCTGCCCTGTGGGAAGGTCTCTGGGAGGAAGATGTGCCAATGTTCAGGGTTTTTTGTTAAATATTCCGCCGCTCTGCAATGTCCTTGTTTCACTCGTTGAGGTAGGGGGGGTGGGGGTGTCGGCCTAAGCTTCAAGTTTATTTTGTTAAAGCCACAGGGTGAGAATTCAAAGAGACCAGGGGAGGGGGTAGGAGTCTCATTTGCTAGAGCGACCTGGGTCCCCAAAAATGACAAAAGAAGAACAATGGCAAAGGAAAACATGGCATTGCATATGTGCGTGCGTGTGCATATGTAGCCCGCATGCCCAGCCACCGCATGCCTAAACAGCTTTTGTTCGGCCGGATCGAGGGGGCTAAACGGGCACGGCACGGGCTAGAGAAGAGATGGAGTGATGTGGTACTAGGAGGACGTGGAGCTGAGTGGACTTGCCGATGACTGGTACCAGCGGTGTCAAGATCGGCCTCAGTGGAGGAGGCTCGTGAAGGACGCTACTGGGCAGTTGGAGGCAGTCGCCCTCCAACAACAACGGAGGGCGGAGGAGCGACGCTCACAATAACGAGCGGAGTGCCGGGTGGCTAAAGCACAGCAAGTTGACAGTAGGGGGCACAGGTGGTGCATCAGCCAGTCATCTCGGTCATCTTAGTCAGTCGACCCGTGGCACCTGGGTCTGCCCCGTGACCTCCTGCTAGCGGGCGTTCGACACATCACGTGGCCTCAAGGTGCACATGGCCTGGCACAAGTGTCGTGGTGACGTCACCGCCACTTAGTGGCGAATGGCGGTTGTTGTTGTTGCATATGTGAATGCGTGTCGTGACTTGTGTATACGGGCCTGGTGCTGGTCACCCCCCTCGTGTGCCGTGCCGTCCTGCATAGGTGCTCGCGAACAGCACTTGCACCTACAATCCGTTATGGCTATACGGCGGGGGATCTTTGTAGTACAGTGGTGTAGCGGTTAGCAATAAAACAAAGTTCAGCGAATAGAAATCGGAACAAATGTAGAACCTGTATCCTAACGATCTCCATCGCTTTTACAATCCCCACCCCCCATCGTCGTTAAAACAAAATGATGTTTTGACTTTGTCGGAGTGTAGAAAGTCCGTTGTTTGCCCCACATCAATCCCCGCCGATGGATTGCAGAGGTCCAGGACCGGTTTGGGTATCACTCGCCACTGATGATAGCCTTGCATGGGAATCGACCTCTGTTCTCCGGGTCCGTCGTCAACGTGCGCAAACCACTGCACCACACCGCTCCACCTGCTCCCGGTTTCCAGTATGAATGCACAGCGCGGCGTGTGTGCTGTGTTACGTATCGACATACAACGGAGCGCCGATGCTCCTCTTCAACGATGTGGCTTATCATCATGTGTACATTTATAGCAGCCGAATACTCTAAACGCATGTTGATTCTAAATGCGGAGGGAAAAACCGGAGGATCCGGAGAAAAATCGACATGACCATGGTGAGAGAGAACACGCAAACTCCAAATATACAGCAGCAGGCGGCGTCAGGCTCGGGATCGAACCCACGACCTCCTGTACACCAGGCGAGGTAGTTAACATCTCACCACCACAGCACATGGTAAATCTGCCCGCTGTGGATTGGTCTCGGCACCTCCGATTAGCACGGTTGGCTACGTACGGTGCGAAAGAAGTTCAACGATGCATACGCGTAGTGAACGTTGTGCTGCCGCGTGCGGCTTCAACCTTTCCCCGCTTGACGGACGGGAATGTTCCGCTGACTTTGTGACACTCCTGGGAGACGCCAGCGTCGTGTTCAGGCATGCCATACCAGGCCGGGCACTGTCTGCGCACACTCGTGTATGCGTGCGCACACGCGTGTATGCGTGCGCACACGCGTGTATGCGTGCGCACACGCGTGTATGCGTGCGCACACAGGTGCACAAAGATTAAAGAGGTCCCCGTTGTATTTCCACGCGACAAGCCACTTCGTTGAGCTATCATCAGTGGCCAGGTCGCTTCTGAGAAGCAGTCTTGTAGCTCTGTGGGTCTTACCTGGTCACAGTTTTAGTTTTACATTCTTGGTTCTTTCGGTAAAGTCACGTAGAAGGGAAATAGTAAAATAATAAAAATATGAAACAATTAAATTCTCACGACGTTTCGACTGCAACACAAGCAATCATCATCAGGTGTGCAATCCACAGCAAGAAAATTTGAACAAAGTTGCTGTGGATTTCACACCTGATGACGATTGCTTGTGTTGCAGTCGAAACTTCGTGAGAATTTAATTGTTTAATATTTTTATTATTTTATTATTTCCCTTCGAAATTGGGATGCGTTTTAATCGTGGACATAAACGAGCGTTTAATGTGGGTCATGCGCCTGGAGGTGTATCGGCACCGTGGCGGCAACGTCGCTGGTGCAATTCCGTTCTCGCGTGCTGTGGAAACGTGTTCGGGAGCCGAATGACAAACGTCGAGGTCTGTCGTTCGCCACCGCGAGAGGCCTTCGGGAGAGACTGCGCCAAGTTTTTTGCCGTTCCTCCCTCCCCTTCGGTGAAGGAGCCGTCGAACAAAGATGGTCGACCGCCATCGCGCTTCCGCGGCCGTCTGGAACGCTCTTCCTTCCCACGTTAGGAAGCCGCTGGGAGATTTGCACTTTTAAATGGTTTAGATTTAAAACTCATTTATTTTTTGTGTCTAGTTTGTTGTCTTTCCCCTCTGATTAGCACGGTTGGCTACGCACGATGGGAAAGACATTGAACGTACATACATGTGGGTGTGGGTCTCTGTGGGTCGCTGTGGGTCTCTGTGGGTCTCTGTGGGTCTCTGTGGGTCTCTGTGGTTCTCTGTGGGTCGCTGTGGGTCGCTGTGGGTCGCTGTGGGTCTCTGTGGGTCTCTGTGAGTCTCTCTGGGTCTAGGGTCTATGTGGGTCTCTGTGTGTCTCTGTGGGTCTCTGTGGGTCTCTCTGGGTCTCTGTGGGTCTCTCTGGGTCTCTGTGGGTCTCTATGGGAAGCCACTGGAGCTATGCACATTTAAATCATCACCCAGATTGAAAATCTCGTTTTGTGTTCAGTTTGTTTTCCTTGCCCCGCACCTCCGATTAGCACGGTTGGCTACGCACGGTGCGCAAGAACCGCACGCGACCTGCGCTGTACCCATCTTCATAGACCGCTGGCTGGACAAGAGGCGGCAGCAGTGTGGGGATTGAAGGAACTTGCGCCGTTGTTTAAAAACTGCCTCCCCTGGAGATAGAATGGAGCCGGCGATCGCTGGGTTGCTGCAGGGTCCATTGTGCTAACGATCGCACCGCAGGCACGCGTCCCATGACCCTATCTGTCATTGCAAAACTTTTTGTTGCAGGCGATGACATTGGCACTGTCACTGACATTGATGTCATCTCCACCGATGTCCTCCCCCCCCCTCCTCTCCCCCCCTCCTCTCCCCCCCTCCTCTCCCCCTCCAATCCCCCCCTCCTCTCCCCCCACTCCTCTCTCTCCTCTCCCCCCCCCCCTCCTCTCCCCCTCCTCTCCCCCCACTCCTCTCCCCCCCTCCTCCCCCCACCCCCCCCCTCTCCCTGCGTGCTCTTCCCGCCGCACAGCCGTGGAGCTCGTGTACTGGCGCGACGTGCGCAGCTCGGCCGGCGTGTTCGGCGCCACCACGGTGCTGCTGCTGGCGCTCACGCAGTTCAGCGTCGTGAGCGTCGCGTGCTACGTCTGCCTCGCCGTGCTCTCCGTCACCGTCAGCTTCCGCGTCTACAAGTCGGTGCTGCAGGCCGTGCAGAAGAGCGACAGCGGCCACCCCTTCCGGTGAGCGGTGGAGGCCGCGTGACGCACAGCAGTGAGGGTCGGTCCAAGAGCTGCTCGCTAACAGAACTTTCCCCCAACGGGCTATGCCAGGGACACATCTTCTTGGTTCTTTCGGTAAAGTCACGTAGAATGGAAATAATAAAATAATAAAAATAAAACATAAAATAATTCTCACGACGTTTCGGCCACAACGCAAGCAGCCGTCCTCAGGTGAAGAACAGGTCTGTCGAGAAGACAGCGTCTGAATGAAACAACCCCAGGCTTGGAGCATCTATTTAAGCTGGGTTGGAGGGGGGAAGAGCGCCTTGACAAAATAATTTGCATATCAAGAGGAATTTAGCATATTTATGGGAAATGCAGATATGGGATTAGTACTACTTGTGAAATGCGTAGGAGGTGGGCGGGGGGTTTAAAGTCATGCCCGTGCATTATGCAGGATTAGCAGCATCAAAGGGAGGGGATAGGGGTATCATTAATAAAGGGAACCAAGAAGATGAATCCCTGCAGTCACAAAAGCTTTAAATCGAAATATGCCAGGGAACTTTGTCTGTGGACGTGAGTGTGTGTGCAGGGCTGCCTACCTGTGTGTGTGTGTGTGGGGTAGTGGTAGTGTAGCGGCTAGCGCGCTGCGGTACGAACCCGGCGACCCGAGTTCGATTGCCGGTGATGATTATTTGAACCGGTCCTGGGCCTCCCCTAGGTCGGCTACGCCTCGAATGAGAACCTGGTGTGATGCGTAAACATCGCCACTTAGGGAGACAAAGGCGGCCGGGCGTGGTGTTGGCTACCCACCCCCTCGTGTGACGTGCCGGCCTTCATAGGTGCTCGCTAACAGCACTTGCCCCAACAGTCCGCTAAGGCTACACGGGGGATCTTTGTCTTTGCTGTGCGTGCAGGGCGTGTCTGGAGTGCGACCTGGGCGTGTCGCAGGCCACCGTAGAGACGCACCTGGACATCGCTCTGGCGCGCTTCAACGCGGTCGTGCGGGAGCTCCGGCGCCTCTTCCTGGTGGAGGACCTCGTCGACTCGCTCAAGGTGCCACACCGCACCGCACGTCACACCACACGTCACACTAGTCCACACGTCACACTACACCACACGTCACACCGCACTACACGCCACACTAGTCCACACGTCACACCACACGTCACACCACACGCCGCACTAGTCCACACGTCACACTACACCGCACGTCACACCACACGTCACACCGCACTAGACGCCACACTAGTCCACACGTCACACTAGTCCACACGTCACACTACACGCCACATTAGTCCACACGTCACACTAGTCCACACGTCACACCGCACGTCACACCACACGCCGCACTAGTCCACACGTCACACTACACCACACATCACACCAAACGTCACACCGCACTGCAGAACACACCGTATGGCACGGCACGGCATGGCACTGCACGGCACACATAGCCTGGCACAACGGCTGTGGTGACGTCAGCATCACTTAGTGGCGAATGACGGATGTTGTTGTGGTGCTTGGGGTGCAATCGTTATGTCATCTGGCCCCTACACTATTTAATATCTTGGCTGGGTCATGTAGCTCGCATATCTATGCCAGACAGCTTCTGCTTGGCCGGATAGAGGGGGCTAAATGGCAAAGGCATGTGTTAGAGAAGCGATGGAGCTGATGCAGTATGGGAGGATTTGGAGTTGTGGAGGAGGCTTGTGAAGGACGCTGCTGGGCAGTTGGGGACAGTCGCCTTCCAACAACAGCGGAGGGCAGATCGGCGACATTCACAACAACGAGCGGAGCGCCGGGCGGATAAACCGCTGTGAGGTGGCACAGTGGGGAGCACAGGTGGTTTATCCGCCAGTCATCTCGGTCAGTCAACCTATCGCGCCTGGGTCTGTCCCGTGACCTACTGCCAGCGATCCTTTGGCACTTCACGTGGCCTCGGAGTGCACCTGGCCTGGCACAAACAGCCCTGGTGATGTCAACACCGCTTAGTGGTCGAATGGCGGCTGTAGTTGTTGTTCGTAATAGTTTTTTTGGGATTAGATCGTGTAAATATATAGATGTGTCGTTAAAACCCGCCACCACCTGACACAGCCAACTAGTAAGGGTTGCCACGTAAACAGAACGTGGCCAATCCGTCACTAGTACAGCACTAACCGGTGTGTTCGAGAGCCAGGCCACAACATTTACAATCTGAGTACGACGTTTCGCCAGTAATTACAACCAGCTTCATCAGGCCTCGGCTTTGAACGACTTCCTTAAGTGGTGTATAAATCATCAGCACTGGGGGAACAATGGTGGCTGGGCATGGTGCTGGCAACACCAGCCCCTGGCGCATCGTACCTGCCTTCATAGGTGCTCGCAAACAGCATTTGCCCCAAACAGTCCGAGGCTAAATGGGGATCGTTGTCTGTGTGTGTGTGTGTGGGGAGCGATAGTGTAGCGGTTAGCGCGCTGCGCTATGAACCCGGCGACACGAGTTCGATTCCCGCTCACGGCCAACACCAGTGACGATTATCTGAACCGGTCCAGGGCCTCCCCTAGGTCGACTCGGCCTCAAATGAGTACCTGGTGCGGTGTGTAAACATTGCCACTAGGGAGACAAAGGCGGTCGGGCGTGGTGCTGGCCACCCACCCCCTCGTGTACCGTTCCAGCCTTCATAGGTGCTCGCTAACAGCACTTGCCCCTACAGTCTGTTAAAGCTATATGGGGGATCTTTGTCTTTATCTGTGTGCGCGTGCGTGCAGTTCGCTGTTCTCATGTGGCTTCTCACTTACATCGGAGCGATCTTCAACGGCCTCACCCTTCTCATCCTCGGTACGATTGCCATCTCGCCGTGGGACGTTTTCTCTCGCAGTCTGTCCAATATTCTGTCAAACTATGAACTTAGCAATTGTTTTTATTTCACCAGGAACTGTAAAGCAGCAGCCAAATACACTAAAAACATCTTTATTGAAAATGTGGCGGGAAAAACCGGGGGACCTGGAGAAAAATCCACGCAACCACGGGGAGAACACGCAAACTCTAAATATAGAGCAGGCGTCAGGGTCGGGATCGAATCCACGACCTCCTGTACACCAGGAGAGGTAGTGAACATCTCCTAGCCACCGTAGTGCCCCACATTAACTCGAGCCAGGGTGGTGTAACGGTGAGCTGGAGCTTGAGAGCATGGACGTGGGGCCATAGAAGTACATTACAACAATAGTTTTCGCTACGCCGCTATCGAAGGGAGCTCTAGACAAGCTCTCAAGAGAAGCTCGCTAGAGGATACTTGGCCTATTCTTCCACAGTGGCCAGTCTTGGAAGTGGAGTTACTCCCATTTCCCCCGCAAAGTCGTGCTCATTTTAATCGATCCCACGGGGGACGATGGGCTGAGTCAACCCCTAACAAGGAGTTGACCTGTGCATAATCAACGTTTTTGGGTTTAGATCACGTTATTTATAAATGTGTCGTAACCCTCCACCACCCGACACGGCCAATCAGTAAAAAAGTGTCACGTTGACAAAAGACAAATAGTTCACTGCTATTTGTCTTTTGTCAACGTGACACTTTTTTACTGATTGGCCGTGTCGGGTGGTGGAGGGTTACGACACATTTATAAATAACGCGATCTAAACCCAAAAACGTTGATTATGAATAACATTGGTCGCGAAAGCCTACGTGTTAAGTTGACCTGTGAACCGCTCGCTCTACCGCTGGAAGGGCACGCGACAAGTCTGCAGGCCCGACAGCCTCCAGGCCCAACCGTGTGCGGAGTGTAAACAGAGCATCTCCCTCCGTGCACTTGGAAATATCGCACGGGCGCGCCCCACCGTAATGATATCTCGCCCCATCGCACCTTAATTTAGCCAAAGCAGATGGTCTATTTAAGTAAGTGCCGTGGCATTTATAGCCATTGGCTGTGCTAGATTGCTGCCGATTTAATGTGAATCTTTTCAAATGTTGTTTTGTTAGGTGAGTGCGGCATCCTTGGTTTTTGTAGTGTATGTATGTTGAACTTCTTCTGCACCGTACCTAGGCAACCATGCTAATCGGGGGAAGGACAGAAAACGAAACACAAAAAAGCCCATTGTAGTAAAATGAGTTTTCAATTTGGGTGTAAAATTGGGTAGCTCCAGTGGCTTCCTAATATCGGAAGGAAGAACGTTCCAGACGGCCACAGAAGCGCGTCTGAAAGCGCGAGACGCAGTGACCGTCTTTGTTCGATGGTCAGCCAGAAGCCGCTGAGAGGATGACCAGAGTTGCTTTCGATCACCGGCCATGGCTAACATTGGAGGCTTAAGGGTGATATCCGAAACCGGTCCTGCCTTGCCTCCTCCACCAACGCACACTGACCAGTGTGGTGAAGTATGGTCGAACGACCCCCGTGACCGACACAGCAGTGGATTTACGAGGTTTACGATTGAACATAAAACCAAATTTTTTTTGGAATGTAACAGCTTGGGTATGTGGACAAACTTAGCAGTGGGATATTGTTAATTTCTATCAGGGTTCGGCAATTTCTCTTGCCGGCTCTGTAACTGCCGCATGGTTTCACCTGTACACGTGAAGCTGTCGCCATTCCACTGCTGAATGAAGGTCATCCCAAATGTCGTGCGGGTCTTGCGGATCCTCCTTTACCCGTACGTCACCACGCTGGTCTCGGTGTGGGTCGGTGATGAGGGCTGGGAGCCATAGCATTGCACAACGGCGGATTTTTCTGCACCGCCCTCGGACGCCCACAATGTAGCCCCCGCAGGCTATGGCACCTGCTGTATACACCGTGGTCAAGCATTAGCCGGGCGAATAACCTGCTGAGCTTCTGAGACGTTAATGTTGCTAGTTCAGCGCTCATTGGGTGCTGCGGTGGCTAGGAGATGTTAACTCCCTCGCCTGGTATACAGGAGGTCGTGGGTTCGATCCCGACCCTGACGCCTTCTGCTGCTGTATATTTGGCGTTTGCGTGTCTCTCTCCGGGTCCTCCGGGTTTTCCCTCCACATTTAGAATCAACATCACGCTTTTTGGCTGGTACATATTTCTGCGTGATAAGCTACTTTGTGGAGCTATCACTTGTGAGCGGGTTGCTTCTGACAAGTGTAGCTCAGTGGGACTTGTCTGCTGCTAAAAAAAAGAGTAGTTATTTTTTTTTGTTAAGACACGCACGTGACGAGTCATTTGAGCCACCTGTTGTCGTTTCGTGTGGATGTTCAAGTGTTTATTTGCTCCCCCTTGTGTCGCTGCAGGTGTCCTGACCCTGTTCACAGCTCCCGTCGTTTACGAGAAGTATCAGGTGACGCACGCACGCACACACACACAGATCCCCCCATAGAGCCTTAACAGGCTGTAGGGGCAAGTGCTGTTAGCGAGCACCTTTGAAGGCCGGCACTGCACTCGCGCGGGTGGGTGGCCAACACCACGCCCGGGAGCCTTTGTCTCCCCAGTGACGATGTTTACACACCTCACCAGGTACTAATTTGAGGCTGAGTCGACCTAGGGGAGGCCCAGGACCGGTGCACGTAAGCATCACTGGTGTTGACCGTGAGCGGGAATCGTAGCGCAGCGTGCTTACCGTTACACAACCGCTCCCCTACAATGTAATATATACAACAACAACCGCCATTCGTCACTAAGTGGCAGTGACGTCACCACGACGCTTGTGCCAGGCCATGTGCACCTTGAGGCCACGTGAAGTGTCGAACGCCCGCTGGCAGGAGGTCACGGGGCAGACCCAGCAGGTGCCACGGGTCGACTGACTGAGATGACCGAGATGACTGGCTGATGCACCATCTGTGCCCCCTACTGTGCCAACTTGCTGTGCTTTAGCCACACGCGTGCACACACACACACACAGATCTCTCAGTGGAGCTGTGCAGGAGGAAGACGGCGACACCGAATGGCTGAACGCTCATTGCCGCGCGTTCCGTGTTCCCTGCCTTGCCGCCCCCACTCCCCGCAGACGCAGATCGATCACTACCTGGCCCTGGCTCGCAGCAATCTCAACGGCGTCATCGCCAAGTAAGCCAACGGCCACAAAACACTTAAAAAAAAAAACTCTCTCGCACCCCCGCACTGTGACGTGGAATTTTACGCGACGTTGGAAGCGGATCGCGATATTGCACGGCCCTGCAGTATGCTTGCTCACTCCACCGCCGGCGGAATACTTTCCTTTAGAGAGAGGGTATTTGGCCTACTCTTCCACGCTGGCCAGATGTGTTTGAAGAGGTCGGAGGACCCACACGTTGCGTCACCGTACACGACCTGCCAATCCGACTGTGGTGTTTGCGAAGTCCTGCTGGCATGACGGTCAGAGATCTGGGCTTAAATTTCTCACCGAATTTTCCGGGTCGCTGGCTGACTGGAATACGGGTGGCATGGGACTAAGTAGCCACATCCATAGCGGAGAGGTATGATCGATGTGGTGTGCCAGGTAGGTACGCAAGGCTCTCGCGGAGACCCACTGGCTCGCACGGCGCTTCACTCGTAACTCGGTTGTTGGCGCTCACTTCGGATCGCTCTGTCCTTCCCTCACCCCCATCAGGGTCCAGGCCAAGATCCCCGGTGCCAAGCGCAAGGCGGAGTAGACACGGAGGCGGAAGAGAGTCCCGGGGTCCTTCCCCAACTTCCCCAAACCCCCTCGCGTCGTCCCGTCGTCACCATTGCCCTCATCATCGTTCTTATTATTATTATGACCACTTCTACTACTACGGTGGTGGTGTCTCGACGTGGTTTTCTCCAGCCCAATCTTGATTTTGGAGCTTTCGCGACTGCAGGAGTTACTCTTTGGTTCTTTCGGTAAAGTCACGTATAAAGATAAAATAATAAATTAAATAATAGCATACGACGTTTTGATTGAAACACAAGCAATCGTCATCAGGTATAAATGAAATAGCAACAAAAATCTAACCAGAAAACTATAGACAGACATATATATCTTGGTGATATCTGTCTGCTTATATGTCTGTCTATAGTTTTCTGGTTAGATTTTTGTTGCGATTTCATTTATACCTGATGATGATTGCTTGTGTTGCAATCGAAACGTCGCATGCTATTATTTAACTTATTATTTTATCTTTATACGTGACTTTACCGAAAGAACCAAAGAGTTTCTACAGCCCGTCACTTTCCTTCCCGTCCCCTATGCTCGCTGCCTCATCCCCAACCACACGGCCCCCCACCCACCCACCCCTCACCCCCCCCCCCACCGCCCTGCACAGACCGATTCCGATCGTCGGGGTGACCCCGATGACTACGCGCGTCCCAGGAGGTGTTGAGCGAAGCCGAGAGGCGGGATGTCGTGGGCATGCTGTGAGAGTATTCCCCGTGAGCAGAGATTACTGCTTCCAATTTATTTACGTGGCCAATGACCGTGAATTGTGTGATAACATTTTGACACGTTTGAGCTGTTGAACAATTGACTCGTTAGCCATGTAAATGCATTCCTATTCCTAAAGCTTTTTTCCCCCCCCCTACCTTACGCGGTACCAATGCTACTCTGGGCCCCATGGACTGCAGTATTTGTACATTCAGAGATGCGGGAGCGATGGCAACCCGTATCACCTGTTACTGAATAACACCACGGGCCGGCCGGATGTTCAGCTGCCTTCACGACGGTGTTGCCAACACAAGAGATTTTGTCACGAGATTTGAGCAACTCCCTCGCCACAAGATTTCGTCAAAGCCACTTTACGGGGATGCGAGGATATTTGTTATTGCGTTTAACGCTCGGTAAATTATCTCATAATATTTTTTGACGACTTGCGAAAGGTCGATCTCGCGACACCCGAGCGACTTTTTGTCAGATCGTTTTGGCGACTTTCTGTTTTCAGGAGTTGGCACAACCGTTTCACAATCGCCCCCCCCCCTCCATCTCGCTCGCCCCTCCTTCACACCTCTAACGATGGCGCACCCCGACATCGATTCCCTCCCCCCCCCCCCGGGTACGCCCCACAGACAAAACTATTGTCGTTACGGATTTCTTGGCATTGTGAGATCTAATTTTGGGGGTTTCATTGTGTGAAGTAAGTTAGGCTCCAGCGACTTGTAGTCCCCCCCCCCCCCCCATTATCCAGAAGACCTTTCCCCGCTACCGTTCACTGTGGGCCGTACCACTCGCGCTACTGGTCACCACCCCTCCCTCGCCCGCCTTGACCCCCCTCTGCCCCGCTGCCGTGCCAGTCCGGTCTGGATGGGCCCCCGTGTACAGCGATGGACAGGCACGGCTCTGCTTGTGCTGTTGTGTTTCTACCGCCGGCTGGCTTGGTTCCGTGTTATGGGGGCAGTGGGGGGCAGGCTTCGTTGGGATGGGAGGGTGTCCTGCGGTTTGCCGTGCCGGGTTAGGATAGCGTTAAAAGTCGCGCGAACCCGCTGTCTTGAGAAAAGGTCGTGGAGTGGTGGGCGATGGCGGCAGCGGGTTAAATAAAAATGGTAATTAAACATTTCGACGAGAGCGGTAAACACGGCCCGCGTAGGTTTTTCGCGGTTGCGTTTCGCTGCCCTCCCGTGCGGTTTTTCCCCGTTTGTACCGCGCGGCGTTCGCCATGACGTCTCGAGGTTTCGCTCCACCCGCCGGGAAACGTCCTGCCGATGTTCAGTTCCTGAAGAAGCGGACCCCAGCACCACGTTTGGCCAGTCCGGCACGGTCCGTCACCGTGGCGCCCGTTTAATTTGTGCGTTTAAGCCGCCAAAATTGGAGGACACTCCCCCATGTAATCTCAGTCTTTGGGAGATTAGAGTTCAACTGCCACTTGTGTAATTGACTGACATCTCGCTCCACGTGCTAGGGGGGGGGGGGGGCATCTTTCGTAGAACGAATTACGCTTGCCAAACAATACGCCGGTACAACGCCAAATCGTATCGGGGGGGGGGGAACGGCTAAAGCCGTGATTTTTTTTTTTCTCCGCATGAGAGATGGGGTGGGAGATAGGCAGCTGGGTTTTTGAGCGGGAGCGTTTGCGGAGGCCGGGCTGGCGTGGCGGCGGTGTCTGCCTCCGCTTGTGATCGCCGTCCGCGAGCGAGAACGTCGGCAGGGATTCAGCCCCTTCCTGCCTCGCTCCCGCCTGCACGGGGGGAACGTTCAGGTCACATCGCGCAGTATGAGAGACATATTCTTGGTTCTTTCGGTAAAGTCACGTAGAAGGGAAACAATAAAATATTAAAAATATTAAACAATAAAATTCTCACGACGTTTCGACTGCAACGCAAGCAATGATCATCAGGTGTGCAACACAAGCAATCATCATCAGGTGTGGATTTCACACCTGATGACGATTGCTTGTGTTGCAGTCGAAACGTCGTGTGAGAAATTTATTGTTTTATATTTTTATTATTTTATTGTTTCCCTTCTACGTGACTTCACCGAAAGAACCAAGAATATGAATCCCTGCAGTCACGAAAAGCTTTAAATCGAAATATGAGAGACGGTTCGCCGGTCTCGCCTTGCTCATCAAAATACACTAAAACATGAAACTCAAACAACTGGTGGCAGCGGTGGGGTTCGGGTTTCCGTTACCCGTGGTCGATGACGCTGACCCATTGGCGTCAAGAGTCCTCATGGTCGGGGGTTGCGGGGTGGCTCTATCATCGGAGTTTGGCCAAATATTGGGTTTTAATTTGGAACGGTTAAACTAATAAGGCTAGTTTGGCTGGTGTGGTAAGATTACAGCACTTGTGAATGCGCTATAAAAATTAAGGGGAGGCTTTTACGCTGCTTGAGATGGGGTTAAACTCTGGACTGGTTAGGCTTTGGGGCTGCCCGCTCACCGGATTCCCCGGTTGAGCCTCCCAGAACCGCGGTGGCCTTGCTGACGCTCTCGGCCCAAGGTAGGCACCGTACCCTGTCGGGCTGGGGTTAAGCTGCAGGTTTAACGGTGCAGATGGGTAGGGTCCTCGGGGTTGAGGAGTTAGGGTCTCCGCCCCCCCCCCCCCCCCCCGTCTCTTTTCCGGCCTCGATTCCTTGAGGCCGACACGGCACGGCTGTGACCTCGCCACGGCACGGCTGTGACCCCGCCTCACCCGCATGCGGCGTTGTCGACGAGCGTACCGGTGTCCTCGCCACTTTACACGCCCGTGGCTTCCACGACAAGCCACCCGTCCCTCCTGTGCCACCCGCGCCACCCGCGCGCCACCTGTGCCGCCTTGTGCGAGCACGAGACGCCAGTGCCTGCGCGCGCCCGGCGCAACATTGCGAGCGCTTGCGAGCACGTGGCAAAGGTTTCTCCGTTCTTCGCAACGAACAATCACAACGAACGATCCGGGGGGGCTTTGATTTTTCACTGAACGTTTGCCAGAGGTCGCAACCGGGTACCCGATACCCGTACCCTACCTGATACCCGGCTACCCGTTTGCGACCCTGGTGCGGCCGGGTACGGGTACGGGTAAGGAATCAAAACCCGTTTGCGACCTCTGACGTTTGCCGGGTCGCTGGTAGACCAGAGTAGGGTGGCACCTGGCACGGTGATAGGCCATAGCTGGCGGCATATACATAGAAACACACACATGTATACGGGATGTATGTGTACTGGATGTGGTGTGCCGGGTCGCTGACCACACGCAATACCCGGCTGAAACTAAGCCCGGAGTGTACAAAGAAAAGTGCGTTCGTCTTAACAACCCCCCCGCAAAGCAAAACGACTTCCGACTAGATTATCTTGTCATTACTACTACTACTATACGGAGCAGTGTTAAGTTATTACGGCTATCTATTCTAAATGTGTAATATATATTATTATTGTTGTTATCTACACGTGTGCGTGTTTGTATGTTCGGCGGTTTTTTCGTGGGGCGGCGTAGAGACTCGCGCGTAGTTAGCTCGCTCGCTGTTCTTCACTTTCTCGGGCGTGACACAACAACAACAATAACAACAACAACAACAACAAATCGTCGTCGTCACTCGTCAGCCAGTGGGTAGGGGGGTGGGGGACCAACATGGCAAGGAGAAAATGCGGTCGTTGCTCACATGCACGTGTCGGATAAATGGATTGAAACGTAAATACTCGTAGGTTTTTTCGGTAAAGTCACGTAGGTAAAAAATAAAAATACAAATTAATAAAAGTAATAATAGAAATAAAAGAAATTGTTTATGATAGAAAAATTTAATCTTTTATTATTTTATTTCTGTTATTACGTTTCATATTTTTGTTTATTTTTTTTCTATTATAACTTCTAGTAATTTTTTATTTACATTTTTTTACCTACGTGACTTTACCGAAAAAAACCTAAGAGTGTGAATCCTTGAAGTCACGAAAGCTTCACATCTAGAATGGATTGAAACGGTTGGGTATAATGCACGTAAAAGTTTCGTGGGTGATCAATGTGTTAACGGTAATGCGCTGAGTAACGCGTTGTCGTAATCGGATTGCAAAAGGCAGGTACGGGACATTGCCGATACACTCGTTTTACAATAAGCAATAATCGGCGATTGCTACTTCTTCACGTTCGTCGGTTGAGTTGAGATTTGTCCGTTTTTATGAATGCTTTTCATCAGCTTCATCAACATCAGCTGTGGTCAATCCACTGCTGGATGAAGGCCTGCACCAGGCCACTGTCACCACCCCCCCCCACACACACGTGCTCATTTCTTCCATAGCTCCATCTCCCCGAAATGTTCCATCCCTTGGCCATTTATTGACATGGAAAATGAACCCCCGAAATAAAATGATCTCGGAATCGATGTAAATGTGGGAAATGATAATGCCAGGAGTTGGGATTTAAGTACAGCAGAAGTAGCCAATGCATATGGAGCACATGCCTCCATAGTTAGCAATCGTGATGAACTGGACTCATTAGAGCGTGCATTGTCAAATGTTATTACTTACAGCTATAGGTATAGCATGAGCTGAAAAATCTACGTGTTGTGTTTCAATTTGCCATGATTAATCAAAAATAGAATCGCCTAAATTACATCACGATACTTTGAAAAATACCAATTTGTGTGAGTATGTTACGCATAAACATTGTGGGGGCGATCTTTGCTGTGTGTGTGATCCCACTTATTGAGTCATTTGCGGGGGGTGATGTTTCAGCATTGGGATGTTTTTTTGGCCAATGCCAGTTACACGTTGTGTTTATTTTTGTCTTCTGGGAGGGGAAACCGGGGAAGCCGGAGAAAACTCGTGCAGAATAGGGGAAGAAAATGCAAACTCCACGGCAGAAAGGCACCCGAGTCGGAAATTGGAATCCTTGTTGCTGTGATCGAATGACCTCACTGCACCGCCCCTCCACGTGTGTATGGGTGCACGTCAGGCCAGATCGGCTCGGCCTCAAGCGAGTACCCGGTGCGGTGCGTAAAAACGTCGCCACTGGGGAGACAAAGGCGGCTGGGCGTGGTGCTGGTCACCCACCACCTCGTGTGCCGTTCTGGCCTTCATAGGTGCTCGCTAACAGCACTTGCCCCAACAGTCTGTGTAGGCTATATGGGGGATCTTTGTCTTTGCACGTCAGGCCACATGGTCGCCCAGGCTTAAGACGGTCAGCGCAGTGCTCTAACCGCTGCGCCACCGCTCCACCAAAAGCCTAACGTGCAAAAGCTAGATCAAAATAACGGGACAGACGAGTTAAAATTGCACGGCAGTGAAAACTAAGTGTTGTTAAGCGCACACAACCCACAACTGCGCAGTGCCAATGTAAAAGATGCACCAAACAGAATGCAAGGTCATAGAATCTAATGCAACACGTGGATACGATCCTATCTGCTTCTGTCCGCGAACAGAAGAAGACGAAACCCACGTGGCGACGAGGGGCATGGCAGCCGGAGGGATTGAACCTTGCGTCTCGGAAAGAGAGAAGTGCGCGTGGGTGGTGTTGGCGCGCTGTGTCTGGATGACGGTTTTCCGCAATGACTGCAATCGCTGCGAATCTGTGTGATCAAACTCCGAAACCTTCCAGCCGACGTATCCAGTTCTTTGCGACAACAACAACAAAAATAACCCCCCCCACTCCCCCGCGCATGCACCTATCGCCGAACGCGGCCGCTGTCGGGAGGCACGGCTGTGAATGTTGGCCGAAGTTTGTGAAGAGCGAGAGTTGATTTGGGGGGGGGGGGGGGCGGAGAAAAAAACCGATCCGTTTTGTTTGATCCCCGATGCCGCGTTACCGAAACCATTTTCGATTGCGCCAAAAGTTTTGGCGTTAAAAAAAAAAATCGGGCTTGCTTAATACGGCAAGACGTGAGTCGCGGTGCTGTGAGTCTGCAGCCTTCTCTCTGCACCAAGGGAGCGGCACCATCACCGCTGGGCATCGCCCCCCCCCCCCTTCGTGACCGCGCCAATTTCTCTCTCCGCACTTGTCACCTGCTCACGTTAGAACCTCTCCACAGCGGCGGTGGCAGGATGGTAACTACCTCGCCTGGTGTACCGAGGAGAGCGTGGGTTCGATCCCGACCCCCAGACGCCGGTATATTTGGAGTTTGCGTGTCTCTCTCTCCCCGCGGTCGTGTGAATTATTCACATTTAGAATCGACCAACACGCGTTCAGAGTATTTGGCTGCGAAATACATTTCCGCACGGTGAGCCACTTTGTTGAGAAATAATTTGCGGTGGCCTGGTCGCTTCTGAAAGAAAAAAAATAGCTCTATAGCTCCATGTGGGGTCCTTACCTGGTCAAATCAATCAGCAGGAGTAGTCTTACTCGGTCGGTCACTCGCAACATTCTCTCTGCACCTAACAGTCAGGGCCGTGGTCTCTACCAGGACGGGTGGTGCCCCCCCCCCCACCGCTGCACATTTTATATCTGCAGCCTTCAGTCTACACCGACGTTTAGGAGGTACTTCAATGCCCCCCCCCCCCCCACGTCTTTCTAAAAGGCCCCCCAGCCTGCTCTGCCCCGGCTTTAGAGCGACACTCAGCCGTGACGCTCCAGCCACGGTCGTTTGTGTCCGTGAGAAATCGCGCGCGTTATTAATCGCATTACCACGATTATTATTAAATGAGGCGATGTCGTTTATCCTTGAAATAGCCCGGTAGGTATGTCGTGTTCTGCATGTGAGTGTCTGTTTGGCAGGGGCGGGTGGAGAGGCGTTTAAACAATTGCCGATTATGTTGTTCAATGGTTCGATAGTGCCGTTTGTGTGAGCAGATCACTCCATATTCTTGGTTCTTTCGGTAAAGTCACGTAGAAGGGAAATAAGAAAATAATATTTATATAAAACAATACATTCTCACGACGTTTCGACTGCAACACAAGCAATTATCATCAGGTGTGAAATCCACAGCAAGAAAATGTTCTAATTTTGATGATTGCTTGTGTTGCAGTCGAAACGTCGTGAGAATTTTTATTGTTTTATATTTATATTATTTTATTATTTCCCTTCTACGTGACTTTACCGAAAACCAAGAATATGAATCCCTGCAGTCACGAAAGCTTTAAATCAGATCACTCCACTTAGGATTTAACTCGGGGGGGGGAGCTCATCTTCTCTCGTGTGTGTATAAAAACGAGTTCTGCTTTGTGAGAAGTCCTCTCTGTGTTGGTTGTTCCATGGGGGGGGGGGGGGGAAAGAGAAAAACAATTAACCCGTAAAAACAAAGTTTTTCACTATAAATCCTTTATATGCGTGGCATCGGTTTTATTTTATTATTCATTTCTGTTTTTCTTGAGTAAGAGTTTCATTTTTATCACATTGGTATTTTAAATTAAATATGAAATTTTTTTTCCTAAAAAGTGGAAAATTTAGAATTGTCACGCACAACGAGTCTGTGTGCAAAATGTCAGCTCGATTGGATCACGGGAAGTGGGTTAAAAAACGACCGAAAGATTTGCACGGTCGTAAGCGCGCAAGCAAGTGAACTTAATATAAAGGATTTAAAAACTGGCATCTCTCACGAGAATGTGGAATTCTCCCCACCGGTTTAGCAGAGCCTTTAATGGAGATGAGCAACACTGGCAAGCGTGGGAGGGACGGTTTGACGTTTGGCTTTGTGTATGTAATCACGTCTCGATTGTACAAACAATGTGAACCTTGTTAACACAACCCTCACCTTCTTGTCAGTTCGGGGCACATGTGTGGTAGGTAGGCGCAAGATGTTTGAATCGACACCGGGGCTGTCCCCTGCATTCACGTCGCGCGCTCGATTTCAAACCTTTAACCGCCGTATGGCAGATCAATTAAAATCGGCGTGATGTACAAAATGGAAAGACGTTCCCCCACCCTGGCTTTAATGCTGGTCTGGTTTTACAGCGCGTCCATCCGTAATATAGATTTTTCTTTTGGGGGGGGGCGGGAGGGGTTAGATCGCGTAATTGTATAAATGTGTCGTTAAACACCGCCACCACCCGACATGGCCAATTGGCAATGTGTGTGTGTCACGTGAACAGAACGTGGCCAATTCGTTGCGAGTACAGCACGCCGGTTGGTGTGCTGGAGAGCAAATCCACAACATCTTCTTGGTTCTTTCGGTAAAGTCACGTAGAAGGGAAATAATAAAATAAAAATAAAACATAATAAAATACAATTCTCACGACGTTTCGGCCACAACGTAAGCAGCCGTCCTCAGGTGAAGAACAGGTCTGTCAGACGCTGTCTTTCCGACAGCCCTGTTCTTCACCTGAGGACGGCTGCTTGCGTTGTGGCCGAAACGTCGTGAGAATTGTATTTTATTATGTTTTATATTTTTATTATTTTATTATTTCCCTTCTACGTGACTTTACCGAAAGAACCAAGAAGATGAATCCCTGCAGTCACGAAAGCTTTAAATCAAAACCCACAACATTTGCAATCTTGAGTACGACGAGGTGGGCACTTGGTCGACTCGTTCACGGCCATTGGCTGCTACGTAAATTGATTTTGAAATTCGCGCCACCGAACGACACAACAATCATAATAAGGGGCCGTCCATAAATGACGTCACGCACCTAGGGGTGGGGGGGGGTGTCAGACATTTGTGACGATGTGTGACGAGGGGGGGGGGGTGGAGAAATGTGACGTCACATCAAAATGCGCAACTTTAAATAAATATAGACAACACGTTCTACTTAATTAAATAGACTTTTGAATACATGTTTTCTCCTACAACATCAGAGTGCAGCGCCACATTAAATACGCACTGCAATGACAATAGTTTAATGCGATTTAAGGAATGTTTTATGGGGGGGGGGTTTTGGGGGGGGGCAGAGCTTTGTGACGTCATATTTGAGGCGGGGGGGTCTGACTTTTGTGACGCCGTATGACAAGGGGGGGGGGGGAGGGTCAAAAATCGTCCAAAATCGCGTGACGTCATTTATGAACGGCCCCGAACTGCAAATACCCGAGATTACGCACAACGCACAGCACAGCGGCGGTCTTCGTTATTTTCGGCTGTAATTATCGCGATTGATTCGTGAGGGCGGTAGGAGGATAGGGGCGGTGGTGGTCGTGGTGGTCGTGTGTTGTGTAAGAGATGCGGTCGTTTTCAATGGTGTCACGTTTCGGCGTGCGTGTGTGCGTGCGCGCGCTATACCACGTGCGCTGTACCACGTGTGCACCTTGACCGACTCGTGTAAACTCACCACTCGGCGTGTAACCTGTCACGTGATTCGTGCGATTGTTGTTGATCATCACCATAGGTTGGACAATTAAACAGACGCTTCTTCGACGACACGGCAAAAGCCAAACTCGGAGCGTGTTGTGTTGTCACTCACTCTGTGTGTGTGTGGGTGCGTGGTGGGTAGCGGTAGTGTAGTGGTTAGCGCTAAGCTGCGAACCCAGCGAGCCGAGTTCGATTCACGCTTACGACAAACATCGATTACGAATATCTGAACCGGTCCTGGGCCTCCCCTAGGTCGACTCGACCTCAAAGGAGTACCTGGTGCGGTGTGTAGTAAACATCGCCACTCGGGAGACAAAGGCGGCCGGGCGTGGTGCTGGCCACCCACCCCCTCGTGTGCCACGGTGCCGGCCTTCATCGGTGCTGCTCGCTAACAGCACTTGCCCAAACAGCCTGTTAAGGCTATACGGGGGATCTTTGTCTTTGTTGCCGTCAACGTTGCCCGCCCGTTCGTCGCTTGTTGTCGACTGCAGCGGTGACCAGCCGGCGTCTCCCGAGCTCCAATGCGGCTCTTTAATCCACCGCACGCGGCTCTACGGAAGGGGGCATCACGCCGAACGCAGCACTACGAACACAATCGTGGCAAAATAAAAAATAATGATGAATGTCTCCCGTACTGTGCAAAACACATTCCTGCGGAGGGAGCTGGTAGGAGCGTTGGGTTGCTCGGTCAACGGCCAGGGTCAACGGCGGCGTGGTGAATTCCGCAAATATGGCCGACTGTGAGGGCGGGCACAAGCCGGCGTGAGTAGGTTAAACGTTGAGTTTTATAAGGGCACCACGGGGTGACCAGCCCCTGCCCACCCAGCCCCACCCTCCCCACCCAGCCCCTCTCCACCCTCCCCTCCCCACCCAGCCCCTCCCCACCCTCCCCTCCCCACCCAGCCCTACCCTCCCCACCCAGCCCCTCCCTCCCCACCCAGCCCCTCCCTGCACGACGGACGGACGGACACAATAATCCCCTGTGGGCTGGTGTAACTAGGAGGTTCCTACCAGTAAAATCTCTATATACACATTTATATGTGCACTTGACTCTTTGCAGAACTCATGGGTACGTTTTTTGGCTGTCGGTCTGTTAGAGGTTGACCACCCCTGTTGCAGAGGTTCTCGGTTCTAATCCAGCGGCCGCCCTGATCATTACTGTGCATGACGACAATACACACACGAGTTGGACGTCAAAGATCCCGTGACATCATTCGCAAGAAGCATGCCATGCAGAGTCGGAGTCAGAAAAATGTTCCAAATTCGAAACGAATGACACAATTTAGATTGTACATCGTGAATTGTAATCATTACCCCCCTCGACTGGCAGACTAATGCCCCAGGTCACTCCGTGGAAAATGAGACGCATCCTGGTATCTTGAGAAGGTACCTGCACCTGGTCAAACAAAATAAAGGAAAAACCCATTTCCATACACCTCTGCTGCCCATTGGTGACGCTTGTACTTGGACTACGGTTTCCACAAGTCCAACCTTTTCCACAAATATACCGGGTGCTTCAAAAACATGTTAACACTTATATGGGAAAATCTTGATTTGAAGCTTTCGTGACTGCAGGAATCCATACTCTTTGGTTCTTACGGTAAAGTCACGTAGGTAGAAAAATGCAATAAATCACGACGTTTTGGGCGCAACCCAAGCATCCGTCATCAGACTGTTTTAACCTTTTACAACAGTCTGCCTCAGCAGCAGACCATGCTGTCCCACCTGATGACGGACGCTTGTGTTGCGCCCGAAATCGTCGTGATTTATTTTATTTTATACCTACGTGACTTTACCGAAAGAACCAAATAGTACTCATATGGGACTATCGTTTTTAATGAAAAAATAACTGATAATACACGGTAACGTGATAACAAATGTATGTTAATAACGTCAAAAAGTCAAAGAGTCTCCACTTGGGTCGCCATCATTGTCAACACGTGTCTGGAATCTTCTCCAGGTGGTCTCCAGAGCGCGGAGGCAGCACATTTCTTGTGTTGATGGAAATTCTTAGAAGTACAACGTTTTTTTGAAGAACCCTGTATTCATAATTCAGCCGAGGTCTATTATCTGTTATTAAAAATAGCAGTAATCTATCACGAAGTTCAACACGAGACCGGAAACAGATCTGGGTACAAATCCATTCCTTCCACCCGAACATATAGAAGCCAATTCCATGGGTTAAACCCGGACAGGTGGCGATGCAAACATGGGCAACAGCTATTAAGATTAAATTTCGATTTAAAGCTTTCGTGACTGCAGGGATTCATCTTCTTGGTTCTTTCGGTAAAGTCACGTAGAAGGGCAATAATAAAATAATACATAAATAGAGCTATTAAGATTGTCTGGGATCAGATCGAGCAGACTGGTGTGTGGCTATGGGCGTCTTGGTTTGCTGATTTGGCATCATCTCGGGTTTGTGTAGCATCCTCACTGCAAATTACCGTGGAACTGCCCCATAAAACAGTGGTTCCCTCCACATTGCTGAGGGCTGCCCCCTGCCACGGTGGAGTGAGAAGGTTGATTCAACAAGATGAAGAGGCTGAGTTGATGGTCAATTGATTTGAGTGGCTTGGATACTCAAGGCGCTTTAATTCTATTGAAATGATAATTGCTCATGGGATTGAGTGACCAAGAGGATTATGCTAATGCGGTGATGACCCTGGATTACGTCGGGGGTGCGTTCCTGAAACGTGGAGACGACCGAATACCGAATCGACGCAAATCAAAGCGATTTACAGCTGGAGGTGGTGGTGCAGGCGAAGGCTGAGAGGCGACGGATACCAGAATGGACGGACGATGCCATCAGCGACGTAAGTGTGGGGTTGAGACGACGCAAATCGGGTGGTGGTGGTGTTAATAAAGTACCGACGTATTTGCGAAATGATGTTAAAGGGGGAAGAGACGTAAATCGGAGGTATTTCTGGAACTGATTTGTTGACCACACGGCAACAGGACTACCCATAATGCATTCTGCCGGCAACGTTGAATAATTTTACTTTGAATACAAAATAGTTTATGGAGTAAAACATGTGTGCAATATCGAAGGGTATGTCTGTACTTTTACTCACAGTGTAACGATTAATATGCCAATGAAATAAAACATGTTATCAGGAAAATGTTTCGAATTTAATGGTTATCAGACCCCATGGTGTAAAGCAAGTACAATCTCCAACTCTTATTAGCCACTCAATTTGTCCACAGGCCTCTCTATGGCCCATGAAGAAGGGCCATTTCCCGAAACGTCGCCTATTACAGGGACTCCTTTACTTCGGACCGAGAGTCGTAAGTTCAACCGCCATGCAGTAGATGGCAGTGGTGGCATCTACATCTGCCGAACGTGAAGAACCAGTGGCATCTACATCTGCAGAACGTGAAGAACCAGTGGCATCTACATCTGCAGAACGTGAAGAACCAGTGGCATCTACATCTGCAGAACGTGAAGAACCAGTGGCATCTACATCTGCAGAACGTGAAGAACCAGTGGCATCTACATCTGCCGAACGTGAAGAACCAGTGGCATCTACATCTGCAGAACGTGAAGAACCAGTGGCATCTACATCTGCAGAACGTGAAGAACCAGTGGCATCTACATCTGCAGAACGTGAAGAACCAGTGGCATCTACATCTGCAGAACGTGAAGAACCAGTGGCATCTACATCTGCAGAACGTGAAGAACCAGTGGCATCTACATCTGCAGAACGTGAAGAACCAGTGGCATCTACATCTGCAGAACGTGAGGAACCAGTGGCATCTACATCTACAGGAGATAATACAACTTTTGTAATCTCTAACTCATTCTTAAGGAGAGGAGTCCCTTTATATATTTATCGCATACCGTATCTTATATATTTTATGAGATATTATATCATACCTGTCAACTCCTTATCAGTGCCTACCTTATTATATACCAATTCAGACCTTATTGGTCACCACGTGCCCTTATAAATCTCAACGTTCATCCTACAAAGTCCCATCACAAGGGAGAAACACAAACAAATAGACAAAATATATGTGTTGTGTGCCCGTATTGAAACGGCTGTACGCCGTATGGACCTCAAAACTCAATTTCCCCAGTACAAGAATACGGGGTAAACCGTACTGGTTGAGGGCTATGATATTTTAGATGTTATAAAATTTTGTTATAAATTTCTCACAGTATAGGAAATAAATAAATAATAGATACGGCGCGGGGCGGGGCTGGGGCTGGGGCACGCAATCATCGGCATTGTCGACGCGCTGACGTCACCGGCACGCCGCCTTCAAGATTTGGGGAGGACGTCATCGCGTAAGTTCACGCCCGTGACGTCATCGCGCAAGTTCACGCCCCTGACGCCATCGCGCAAGTTCACGCGCGTGACGTCATCGCGTAAGTTCACGCCCGTGACGTCATCGCGTAAGTTCACGCCCGTGACGTCATCGCGCAGGGCCCGTCCAGCGCGATGACGTCACGCGGCAGCGTCACCGAAGGCGGCCTCCGCCACACAAGCCAGCAGACATGGACGTCGGAGTGGAGCTCGGCACGGAGATCAGCCGCAAGATTCGGGTAACGCGACTCCTCGCAATGGCCTCTGCCCCCCTCCTCTCTCTCTCGCTTCCCCTTCTCCTCCAGCCGTGCTGGGCCCAGGGAACTCGGGGGTACAACGGAGCGGCGCTTTGGGGGGAGACCGGCTTGCGACGGCTACGCGCGTAGCATGCCGCCGTGCGGCCTAGCGGGTTAGGATGAGGCTTCGTGGAGTCCGCGATGATCGGGGGCCTCGGTACCCCGAAACCGCGAGATTCATAAACCCCGAGACCTCTAAACCCAGAGACTTTGAGGTTTATAAACCCCAAGACCTCTAGAACTAGAGACTGTGAGATTCATAAACCCCGAGACTTCTAGAACTAGAGACTCTGAGGTTCATAAACCCCGAGACTTCTAGAACTAGAGACTGTGAGATTCATAAACCCTGAGACCTCTAAACCCAGAGACTCTGAGATTTATAAACCCCGAGACTTTTAAACCCAGAGACTCTGAGATTTATAAACCCCGAGACTTCTAGAACTAGAAACTTTGAGATTCATAAACCCCGAGACTTCTAAACCCAGAGACTCTGAGATTTATAAACCCCGAGACTTCTAGAACTAGAGACTTTGAGATTCATAAACCCCGAGACTTCTAAACCCAGAGACTCTGAGATTTATAAACCCCGAGACTTCTAGAACTAGAAACTTTGAGATTCATAAACCCCGAGACTTCTAGAACTAGAGACTGTGAGATTCATAAACCCCGAGACATCTAGAACTAGAAACTTTGAGATTCATAAACCCCGAGACTTCTAAACCCAGAGACTCTGAGATTCATAAACCCCGAAACTTCTAGAACTAGAGACTTTGAGATTCATAAACCCCGAGACTTCTAAACCCAGAGACTCTTAGATTTATAAACCCCGAGACTTCTAGAACTAGAAACTTTGAGATTCATAAACCCCGAGACTTCTAGAACTAGAGACTGAGATTCATAAACCCCGAGACTTATAAACCCAGAGACTCTGAGATTCATAAACCCCGAAACTTCTAAAACTAGAGACTCTGAGATTCATAAACCGCGAAACCTCTAAACCCAGAGACTTTGAGATTCATAAACCCCGAGACTTCTAGAACTAGAGACTTTGAGATTCATAAACCCCGAGACTTCTAGAACTAGAAACTCTGAGATTAATAAACCCCGAAACCTCTAAACCCAGAGACTTTGAGATTCATAAACCCCGAGACTTCTAGAACTAGAAACTTTTAGATTCATAAACCCCGAGACTTCTAGAACTAGAGACTCTGAGATTCATAAACCCCGAAACCTCTAAACCCAGAGACTTTGAGATTCATAAACCCCGAGACTTCTAGAACTAGAGACTTTGAGATTCATAAACCCCGAGACTTCTAGAACTAGAAACTCTGAGATTAATAAACCCCGAAACCTCTAAACCCAGAGACTTTGAGATTCATAAACCCCGAGACTTCTAGAACTAGAGACTTTTAGATTCATAAACCCCGAGACTTCTAGAACTAGAGACTCTGAGATTCATAAACCCCGAAACCTCTAAACCCAGAGACTTTGAGATTCATAAACCCAGAGACTTCTAGAACTAGAAACTCTGAGATTCATAAACCCCGATACTTCTAAACCCAGAGACTCTGAGATTTATAAACCCAGAGACTTCTAGAACTAGAAACTTTGAGATTCATAAACCCCGAGACTTCCAGAACTAGAGACTCTGAGATTCATAAACCGTGAAACCTCTAAACCCTATGACCCCTCAATCCCGAGTCTCCTAAACCCATAAGCCCAGAGACAGACCCCTAAACCCAGAAGTTCCTAAATACCAGAAACCCCTAAAAAGTATGTGTTTAGAAGGCGTGGGGGTAGGAATGATAATGGGGTTGTGTTTGATATTGTGCCCTACGTCTCGTCTTAAGGGGAGTATGGCACTGGTATTGTTAGGCTGTATGGCCAGTGTCGTGCATGGTGTATTCACCTTCACCAACCAGTACTGACCAGCGCAGTGAAGTATGGTCAACAACCCCCACGATCCGCACGGCTTGAGGAGCCCCCCCCCCCCATCTATCAATGCATTGACAAAAGGGCTGTAGATATGCATGGGGTAGTTATGGAGTGTATAACTGGCATGTTGTGTATGTAGTGTATGACACGTGATACACACAGGACAGTCTATTGCCAGTATAGCAGCTAGATTTGAAGCTTTCGTGACTGCAAGGATTCATATTCTTAGGTTTTTTCGGTAAAGTCACGTAGGTAAAAAAATTTAAATTAATAAAAGTAAAATAAAAATAAAATAAAAATCACAACGTTTCGGAGGCAACACAAGCTTCCGTCTTCAGGTGGAACCGTCACAGCACGATAGCTGTATCAAATGAGAGAGATTCCAAGAAAACAGTCCTTGTATATATACTGGTTGAGGGTGGGAGGAGCCAAGGTAGGCCCTGGATATTATTTTTGTGAGGTTCGGTGCGGCTGAAGCACCGAAAAAACCTAAGAATATAGTATAGCAGCTCTCGCTTAAAATGTAGGCGTTCGATCCGGGATTAATTTCCCACTGAACTATTGTGTGGGTCGCTGGTAGATTGTAGTAGGCACATTACTAGTAGCCGTAGCCATGGGAGGGAGGTACATTATACTGGATGCAATGTGTCGGGTGCTGACACACGCGGCTAAAATTAATCCCTGGGTGTTATTATATATTTTATTTTCGCAGGTAAGGCCCACTGAGCTATGTAGCTCCTTTTCAGAAGCGACCTGGTCATTAATGATTGCTCAACGAATTGGCTTTTGTGGAAATTTAGAGCAAGAACCAAATACTAAATGCGGAGGAGAAAACCAGAGTACCCGAAGAAAAATGTACGCGACCACAGAGAGAGAGTATGCAAACTCCAAATATATAGGTGTCAGGGTCCGAGATCGAACCTACGCACTCCCGAATATACCTAGCTACGGAATTCACATCTCGCCACCACTGCACGTGTTATCATTGGTACAGGAATACAAATATCTGCTGTGTGGGTGTTAACGTGTAATCAATTGTTCATCGTCCTGTGTTTGTGTTGTGTGTTCTTTTTCAGTCCGCTATTAAAACCAAGCTCACAGAGCTGGGGGTTTATGTTGGTAAGAAGACACCTTCAATCGCAAACACATTTGCACCATTTCATAAAACACCTTGCTGCAATCTGTAATTGCATGTAATAATTGATCTAAACGCTACGTGAACATACATTTTGATTTAAAGCTTTCGTGATTGCAGGGATTCATATTCTTGGTTATTTTGGTAAAGGCACGTAGAAGGGAAATAATAAAATAATAATAAAATAAAACTAAAAAACCAATACAAATTCTCACGACGTTTCAACTGCAACACAAGCAATCATCATCAAGTGTGAAACCCACAGCACCTGATGATGATTGCTTGTGTTGTAGTCGAGATGCGAGAATTTGTATTTAGTATTTTTATTATTTTATTATTTCCCTTCTACATGACTTTACCGAAATAACCAAGAATATGAACATACATACATGTTAATTATTGTGATTTATATTGTCATAGGGGTGGGTTATCTGATTACTTAAGTAATTGATTACTCTGCTGATTATCGGGTGACATTGCTCGACTAATGGGATCACACGAAGGTAGTTGAGGAAAAGTCTCACCGCTTCCCACGTGTGCCACTGGACGGGAGGTGATGGGCGCGGATTGGTAGTGTCATCTGAAAAACAAACAAATGAATTTCTTCGTTTAATCATTGGCTGCCCCTCGATCATTGAGTTCTTGAGTAGGTGCCCACATGACTGAAACATCGGCACGTAAACCCTTTTAAGAATAAAAGAAGCCTTCCGTCTACGTAGGCGAATAATAAACACGTTTTATAGACTAATTTCATACGTCATTGGTACCTCATTTGCCAGTAAAAAAAATATGATAATTGTTATTTTTTACTGGCAAATGAGGTACCAATGGTGTAAATGCTGGTCCCAAGCTCTCATACTCTGATGGTGCATTGTCTTTGAGTTGTGTGCCTTTTGGCGTAATCTGGTCCAACACCATGTGAGACTAGGCTCTAAGGAAAGCTGTCTCGGGTGTGGACCAATCAACTTCAAGGACAGTGCATACATTATCAGAGTTATGTTTTTTGTTTGCATTATGACTGCAGGTATTGTGGTCTATGCAAACATGACTCCTCGTAAAAAAGGTGTCAATTTTGTTGCCAGATAAAAGGGTAAAAAAACAATTATAATTTCATACGTGTTTTGCATCACCTTTGTTTCGGATTTATCCGGGCCACCCTTTCCACCCCCTTACCCCAGGCAATTGGGAGTTGACTGTCATTCATATTTCACCGGCGAATTGTCACACGGTTCTGAACTTTGAGCCCCTTGCGTTGTGCTGCTCAGACAATGAATTGCCGGACTACATCATGGTGATGGTGGCCAACAAGAAGAGCCGCGATCAGATGACTCGCGATCTGATGCTCTTTCTGGGAGACAACACCAGCAAGTTCACTGCGTGGTACGCTTTGCGCATGCACGGACATTGTGCGCTGCTCCGCGCACAACTGCGTGCGTTATTCCACTTTGCCGTTGTCAACATCACCGTTATCTTTGCCATTTTCAACGTAGTAATCACCGGGTTTTCCCTCCACGTTTAAAAACGTGTGTTTAGGGTATAAGTGGCTGTTATGAATTTGCATGTGAAAAGCCACTTCTTTGAGCTGTCATTTGTGGCCAGGTCGCTTCTGATGAAGCTATAAAGCTCTGGGCCTTACCTGGGAAAATACAAAAATTGTAATAAATTTAATCATGATAATGATAATCGTAATTCTTTGTGCGTGTTGATTTGTGTGTATGCGTATGTATGTGTATCAATGGTCACTTGTTTTAATGCTTGTGTGCGCATGCATGTTGTATGTATGTATGTTGACTTGCGTTTGCAACTTGTGTGTGCTTGCATGTGTGCTTCTCCCATTACCCTCACCCCATCGCAGGCTGCATGGCGTCCTGGACAAGCTGCGTTCCATCACTGTGGGTGAGTGCCTCTGCCCGACACACTGCGATGTACCAGCCACTGTCTTCCCGTGATAATGCAGCGTATAATTGTCCCTTGCTTTCGTCACGATCACGAAAAATGACGTTGCTGAACTGCGCATTGCAGGTCTCTCTTGAAATCATATATTTTTAAGGCTTTACTGGATAAACAAACGAACAACGTTACGTCCGCTGTGTGGCTCCCGCAGACCAGGCTCAGACGCGAGCGGACGCCCCGGTGTCCGAGAGCCGCGAAAAGAAAGACTCGAGCCACTCCATCTCCCACTCGACCGTGCCCGCTGGTCGTGCCGCCCATGAGGGGGTGCCGACGGCGGTGGCAGCGCCACCACGCGACACCAAGGGCTCCACCGGCAGCGGCGCCACGGGTGGCGGCGGTAGCGTCAGTACACGCCGCGACCGCACCTCCTCCTCCAGTAGCCGGTAAGCAGGTGACACCGACTGGGACAGGACTGCTGCGACAGCTGGTGGTGCAAAGATCAATGTTTCGTCTGGTGCCTCGTGAGGTGTATTTATATAGCACCTTCAAGTCGCTTACAAAACGGCAACAGAATAAAATGATTTATGTGGCAGGGGCGTACAGGGATTGAGGGGTGAGTGAGAGGGGTAGAGTTTATTTGGGGATCACGAAAGGGCTATAGGCGAGGGACGGGAAGGAGTGGAGGGGCGAGGGGAGGGAAAATGAAGAGAATGGGTGATAGAGAAGAGGTGAGGCTTTGAGAGAGGAACGGAAGGAGGTTAAGGAGGGAGACTACCTTAATGTACAAGGGAATGCAGTTTTGCGTCATTATTCATCTAATAGCTCACTATGCCCATCATCTCTCTCAATTCACCTGCTGTTCTATGCTGAGGCGCTTCAGCTGATGTATTTTCTGTTTTTGTTATCAGATGCTTTAATTGGTGTTTCACACGGAGCTTTGCCCTGCATTTCATCTGACGATGCACGTCTATGCATGCGTGTCCACTTGTTCCCCCATCGGACAGACACAGTGGGGAGCACCGCTCCTCGCGCACCGCGTTCAAGCACTCCCTGTCGTCGAGCGCCGACCTCCCCATGCCCTCTGACCCCATCATCGACATCACCCCGACCTTGGACGACCTCTCATACGACCTGAGCAGCGGCGCAGGGGGGTCCCGCTCGCCGCCCCCCCACCGTCCCGTTGCCGTGACGACCTCAACCTCCCCGTCCAGGAAGCGGCCCGTCTCCATGGGGAATGTGGATTCGCCTCCCAGGAAGAGGCCGATCGCCGTGGTGATGGGCTCCGGGTCCCCGCCCATCGCTGCTGCTGCCGCTTCTAGGAAGCGACCGGTCGTCGTGGAGACGATTCCATCGCCACCCAAGAGGCGTTCGGTCACCGTAGATACAGTCCCATCGCCCCCCAGGAAAAGACCTCTTCCCATAGGGACTGATTTGTTGTCCCTCAGGAGGAGGCCTGTTGCTGTGGAGACGGTACCTTCCCCTCCCAGGGGGCGTCCGGTTGCCGTGGATATTATGCCCTCTAGTCTCAGGAAACGTCCAGTCGCCGTCGCCCTGGATACCCTGCCATTGCCCGTCAGGAAGAGGCCCGGTGCCTTAGAGATGGATTCTTTGCCTCCCAAGAAGCGTTCCGTTGCCGTGGATACGGTGCCATCGCCCCCCAGGAGGAGGCCCGTTCCCGTGGTTTCGACACGGAGCAGCCACGACGGGGGCCACCAGCGCGGGGGCGAGCGACACGCGCGGGAGGTGAGGTTACGGGGGTCACAGGTCACACGGTGTCACGCAAATTTCCAGGATTTGGCGGATGTGAAAGGACCGTGCCAAATACTCGGCCGAAAACACTGTTCTGCTGAATGGTTTCTGTTCCTTAATAACTTAGGAATGGTTATACTGCTCTCCAAACTGCCTGTGTGAGCCCTGGCCATTAACGCTCAACGTTAGAATCCTGAAAGTGTTCTAAATCGCCGTCATTGGGCCTTGCTCTGCAGTTGGTATGCAGATTTTCCTCTTTTATTGTGACGCGTTCCACCCGTCCAAGTCGAGAGTTTCTCTCCACCTGTCTGAAATGGGCACCAGAAGCTTTGCCTTCTTTAGTGCCTCATCGTTCTGACCCTCACGTTCATGTCGTCACCCTAATTAAAATCAACTCTGCATTGCAGTGTAGAAAATTCACCCCATCTCTCGGGCGGCCTGACTCTGTCGACTTGTCAGAGACACAAACGGCCCTCAGCGTGCACGGGGAAGCGAGCTGGGGGTTTGAGTTTGCGAGCAGGTGAAAGAGATGATGAGAGAGAGCGCGACAGAGAGCAAGAGCGGGCGAGGCAGAGTGAGAGCAGGAGAGTGAAAGTTAGCGAGAGGCTGCTTGTAATCACCAGCGAAACGTCATGCTACTCAAATTGTAAATGTTGTGGGTTTGCTCTCCAACACACCGATGTGCTGAAGTATTCACTGATTGGCACGTTTTGTTTACGTGACAAACCTTATTAATTGGCTGTGTGGGTGGTGGTGGTGGGTTTAACGGCACATTTATATTCACGCGATCTTACCCAAAATAACCCCCTTCATTATGGAGTGCGGGCGATTGAGAGAGAACAGGTGATTGATGATAGAGAGAGAGAGAGGGGAGTGAGAGAGTGCGTGAGTGAGCGAGAGTGGGGCGATCTAGCGAATGGGCGCTTCCGACGATGACGACGATGGCGACAATGTCGTGCATGACGCGTGCAGGAGGGCGAGGGCTGGCGCAGTGGGCGGCGTGTGGGCGCCTCCAGCTCGGTGCTGCGCGTCTTCCCGCTGGAGGGCGACGACCACGATGAAGACGACGACCGAGGAGAGTGGGAGGAGGAGGGGGAGGAGGAGGAGGAGGAGGACGAGGTGGACGTCTGGCGGCGCGGGGGCGGCCCTGCCAGCAGCGTGCAGCTCCCTCCAAAACCCGAGCGCAAGTGCGTGCAGTGAGGGGCACTTGGGGATGAGGGCAGGGGGGGTAGGAGGATCCATGGAGACACATTCTTGGGAATATGGAGGGGAGAGGGGAGGTGAGGGGATGCATTGGAAGCCTTGCGGGCACGCAGGAATGTTAAGGGATACGCTGGAGTGCGCGGGGATGCACAGGGATATTGTGGAGATGAAGGGGCGTCCGCAGGGAAGTGACGGGTCAATGCAATGGGACGTGAGGGAACTAATGGGGACGTGGGGTGATGCGTTGGAAAATACTGGGGACGTACAGGAATGTACTGGCAAACGTGGGAAGGCACGAATATGCGTAGGGACATCGTGGAGATGCGGGGTTCTGCGGTGAAGCTCGGGGTTTCAGGGGGGCACATGGGAGTACACGGGTAAGCCGTAAGGGAGGGATGTACTGGAATGCAATTGGACGTGCGCCATCGCGTCCGCGTGCCCCGTGTTCATGCGTCTTCCTGTCCGCTTCTTGTGCGCGCGCACCCACGGCTGTCCGCTGACCCCCCCCCCCACCCTCCCGCCTGCCCGTCCACTAGGCCAACGCTGCCTCCCTCGAAGCAAGCGAACAAGAGCCTGCTGATGAAGGCCATCTCCGAGGCGCAGGAGTCGGTGTCCCGCACCACGAGCCGCATGCAGCGTAAGCGACGCACAACACCCTCACTGCTTCCCCTGCCGGCCATCCCATTCAAGTCCCAGCCCCGCTGAACCCCGACTATTGATTGTGAATGCTTAGCACACAACGCACTGATACGCAACGTGAAGCGAATACCTTACCACCACGTGCACTTACTAACGCCCTGTTGACTGGAGGTGCGGACTTGCGATCTCTCTGTTTCAAGGTTGAGAACAATTGCCGTAGCCCCTGATCCGCCCCCCCCCCCCCGTAGCCACTGCAACCCGCTGTGCTGCCCCTGGAATATGATGTCTAGATGAATATATTGTTATGGTTATATATTGTTATGATGTGATTAGACTCGTGCGTGATTATTCGCGTGCTGTAAATGAGGGAGAAGTGAAGGGTGTGGTGCCCTCGTCTCAGACAAGCTGGGAGATAGTCAACTCCGGTGGTTAGGGTGGGACACGTTGTGAAGAAGAGAAAAAACCTCCACTAGAAGAAGAATAAAGGCGATGAAGGGTGGGAGCATCGGAGCGGAGACCGAGAGGCAGGGCCTAGGGAAAAAAGAGGTGGTTTGAGGTGGTGAGCTAGGACATATGAAGGACTGTGGAGTGGACGTGCAGATGATGGCTCAAGACAGGAATGAGGACCAGGAAGGCAGACCCTACACGAGTTTCCAGGAATAATACGAATAGTTTATTTATCCATGGTTAGGCCGCACCTCCGATTAGCACGGTTGGCAAAAGAAGTTCAGCATACATACACAATGTCAGGGTTGATCAAAAAACTATGGTCTGGGTGTTAACGTCCTCTGCTCCTGTCCTTTGTTGCTGCCCCTCTGTTGCTACGACCTCCTCCCCTCACCTCTGTCTGGCTCCCTTGGGGGGTTTCCCCGCTCTTCTCCCACACAGCCATCCAGCAGCGGCAGACTGCCCCCGTGGCCCCCAGGGCTCGCCCTCGGGAGGACAGGGAGGGCGAGTGGGAGCCCAGGAAGTGGACGCGCGGGTCCGGGACGGTCCAGGCCGACGAGGCGGGTCGGCTGACCTACAGGGCCTCCTCCGGTCCGCGCCAGAGTGTCACCCGCTGGCCCGAGGCCCGGCCTGGCACGGCACGGCCTCTGGAGCCAAAGCACGGCCTCCTGCCACATTCGGAGCAGCGGCAGCCGGAGCAGCAGCAGCAGCGGCAGCCGGAGCAGCAGCAGCAGCGGCAGTTGGAGCAGCAGCGGCGGCAGCAGCAGCAGCAGCTACACCAGCAGCAGCAGGCAATGGAACCACAGGAAGTGGAACCGCGTGAAGTAGAGTCGAAGCGCTCCACTGTGCCACAACCACGCCGGGCCATGATCAGGAGGAACCTGGAATTGGGTCAGGGTGGTGCTCAGCCGGAACGGGAGAGCTGGCGCCCCAAGCAGACACGCACGCAACCTCAGCTGCGACCTCAGCCGCAACCGCAGCCACAACTGCAGCCGCAACCTCAGCCGGAACCTCAGCCGGAACCTCAGCCGCAATCGCAGCCGCAATCGCAGCCGCAATCGCAGCTGCAACCGCAACCGCAGCCGCAACCGCAGCTGCAGCCGCAGATAAAACCGCAAGTGCAGACGCTGCTTGTGGACTCGCGGCACGTGGAGGCGCTCGGAAATGACGCGAGGCCGCACGAGGCCAGCAGTGCTCGGCCCGGTGAGTGGCGGTCGCGGCCTAATCGGCGGAGGAATGAGGAGGGATACGAGAGTTGGATTAAAGAGTGGCGGAGAGTTTCTTACGCCTGGCACCGTTGGTTGTGTTGCCTTTTGTTCGTCATCAGTTCCGTTGTCATCAGCAGTAGTAGCAGCCGTAGCATTTTTCGATTTAAAGCTTTCGTGACTGCAGGGATTCATCTTCTTGGTTATTTCGGTAAAGTCACGTAGAAGGGAAATAATAAAATAATAAAAATAAAACATTATAAAATAATTATCAACGACGTTTCGGCCACAACGCAAGCAGCCGTCTTCAGGTGAAGAACAGGTCTGTCGGAAAGACAGCGTCTGAATGACGCTGTCTTATCTGTCAGTGCCAGCAGCAGCATCGGTGTAATAATGATCGCCAGCACCAGCAGCACTCGTGTATCACGAACTTAGCACTGTTGGCTACTTACGGTGCGAAAGAAGTTCAACGTACATACCCTTGTTATCATGAATCGGTCGATTATTGATCAGCAGCCGAGGTCTCCCCATGCTAGCCACTGCTGATGTTAGCCGCGACTGAGAATTTAACTCTGGTTGCTCGCTTTCAGGTGCCGATAATTGTGGTTTAAATTTAGTTTAATGAAAGCAAGAAAATGACATTTGCTCGCGTGTATCTCTGGTGTGCGCGTCCGTGCGTGTGGATGACAGAAACGGTCACTAATACGTCTGCGCTCGTGTGTGTGTATGTCTGCGCGCGTGCAGTGGTGGTGTTTGCCGACACGCGCTCCTTCGTGCTGACGGACGAGGAGAGGAGCCAGACGCGAGACCCCCCCAGGGAGACTGTTACGATGGCGGCAGTGGCGGCAGTGGCGAAGCCGGTGATGCCCGCCGCTCCGACCAGCAACTCGCTGGCGCATCGTCTGGGCGCTACGCCACCAGCCGTCATCGCGCCGCCACGGCTCATACGGAACCGGTAACGGCACGCCAAGGGCCAGAGGTCGCAAACGGGTTTTGATTCCTTACCCTACCCGTACCCGGCCGCACCAGGGTCGCAAACGGGTACCCGTACCCGTACCCGGCCGTACCCGTACCCTACCCGTACCCGGCCGGGTACGGGTAGGGTACGGGTATCGGGTACCTGATTGCGACCTCTGGGATGAAGCCATGTTGCAGGCGCGGGTGGGTTGATTCTAGGAACTTGAATTGTGAGAAGAGACAAGACGTTGGGAAATGAGTGACAAACGGTTACTCACCAGTGACTCACGGCCTACCCGTACCCGGCCGCACCAGGGTCGCAAACGGCTACCCGTACACGTACCCGGCTGGGTACGGGTAGCCGGGTATCGGGTAGGGTACGGGTATCGGGTAGGGTACGGGTATCGGGTACGGGTATCGGGTAGGGTACGGGTATCGGGTACCCGGTTGCGACCTCTGCCAAGGGCTCATCGGGGTTCAGGCTCTCTCCAAAGGGAGGAGGCCAAACGGGCAGCGATGGGTGGCGCCCAATGAATGGACTTTACTGCAACAGTTTATAGATCCAATCTGTCACTGCACTTCATAGAGTAAAGCCTCTGGAAGCCGGATAAGGCCTCCTGAAATAAATTAGGAACATTAACAACATACCGCTGTTGGCATGTTAATGAATCTGCGCGCTGTAGTAGGCGGCGTACGCTTGTGCGCTAGGAATTCTAATGAGATCTACATACCTATTCTTAGGTTTTTTCAGTAAAGTCACGTAGGTAAAAAATTAAAATTAATAAAATAAAAATAAAATAAAAATTACGACGTTTCGGAGGCAACACAAGCTTACTTTTATTAATTTACATTTTTTACTTACGTGACTACCGAAAAAACCTAAGAATATGAATCCTTGCAGTCACGAAAGCTTCAAATCTAGAATCTACATACCTGTTGTATGAAATCGGGTAAACCCGTGCACTTAGATGGGGCCTCTGCTCATGCGGTCTCTTCATCAGAAATACCTCCACGTGTGGCGCCGTCTCGTTATGCGTTTTTCAAAGTTGTTTGCAAATTCAATCTTTCCGGGGACAAACGCTTGTTGGAAAGCGTTACAGGGTCTGTGCATTCGCATGACATTTTCTTGTTTTCTGATTCGTATCAGTGCACAACCGCCCCACTCTAGCCCAGGGGTCGACGACCATTTTTGTTATTCTGTAAACAAAAACACTGGGTACTTGAGCCGCAATACAGTTGTGAATAACGTCACGAAGCAGTCTTCAAATAGCCGCACGCGGCTCTGGAGCCACAGGTTTGCCTACCCCTGCTGGAGCCATCGACGTTCACGCTCACGCTCATGCTTGCGCGCACGCGCCCTTTTGCAGGAACCCCGAACCGCCGCGCCGGCCCGTGAGCCCCAAATTCATCGTGACGCTGGACGGCGTCACGACGCCTCCGGCGGGGGCGGCCTCATTTGCCGGCGACGCGGACGACGATGACGTGACGATGACCGCCGTGGCGTTGGCGGTGTCGGGTGCCGAGGTGGAGGAGATGGAGCCGTGCTACTCCGAGTCCGAGGCCATGGGCGGCGGCGTCGTCGACATGGAGGAGATGGAGCTGTCGGTGCCGCTCGGGAGGCCCCACGTCTTCGTGCAGGCGCAGGACGGCAAGCTGATGCAGATCCCCAAGCTCAAGCCCGTGGCCGTGTCGCTGGGAGAGTCGGACGGTAAGACCCGGGGGGTGGGAGGGCCGTCAGATGTTGGGGGTGGGCGTCAGCTGATGAGGTGGGCGTCACTGATGGGGGTGGGCGTCAGCTGATGGGGTGGGCGTCACGTGATGGGGTGGGCGTCAGCTGATGGACGGCACTGGGAGGAGTCCGCTTACAATGTGTTGTGGAGGAAGCGTCGTTCACCGAGCTGAAATTAAAATGTCTCTCACCCGTGTCTCCCCCACATGTCCTCTTGCCCCGTGGCTGTGTCTCCATCTCCCCCCCTCCCTGCGTCTCCCCCCGCGTCTCGACGTTATCTCCTCCCGACGTCTCCCCACTTCTCATCGTCTCCCCCCCGTGCCTCCCTGCGTCTCCTCGCCTCTCCCTCCTCCCACCACCACCCCCCGCAAACCTCCGCATTTCCCCTCGGTTTCTCCTCCCCACGTGCGACCTCCGCACCCAGACGACTCGGACGAGGGCTACGTCCCCGAGGCTCAAGCGAAAGGGCGTGAGCGCTGCCGCTTCTGGCCCGGCTGCAGCAACGGGGAAGCGTGCCCCTTCCACCACCCGACGCAGTGTTGCAAGTAAGCGTTGCCCCCCCCCCCCTCCCCCAGCCCTGCCCCCCCACCTTACCCCCCTTTTCAAAAAGTTTTCATCTTTCACGTGGAGAGATGGGTGGAGCTGAGAAGGCTTTTGCTTGGCCTTCGTGTGTGTGTATGCACGTGTGCGTTGAGCTTCTTTAGCACCGTACGTACGTAGCCAACCGCGGTGATCGGAAGGTGCGGGGGGCAGGACAAACACACTGAACACAAAAAGCAGGTCTAAAGAAATACGTTTTTTTAATCTAGATTTAATAGTGCAAATCTCCGGTGACTTCCTTATATCGGAAGGAAGAGTGTTCCAGACGGCCGCAGAAACGCTTCTGAGAGCGCGCGATGCGACGGCCACCGTCTTTGTTCGACGGTTAGCCAAAAGCCGCCACTACTGCTGCTGGGAGGATGACCGGAGTACGCTTGATGGTTTATTGCTCCTTGACGAGATAACATAGCTATATAAGCAGAAGTGGGCTGTGAGCGAATCACCTCATAGGGCTTGGATGGTTGACCACCATGCGCTAACTGGTGCTCTGCACTTTCAGCAGAGGGCAGTTTCGCAAAAATCCTATGCGCTGCACTGCGCTTCCAACGTCTGTGCTCGCCGCCTTTACCATCTCCGCGCTGACCAGCGTGGTGAAGTATGCTCACGTAACCCCCCTTCGTCTAGCAGTGGGTAGACATAAGTGCCGTACATGTGCACATTCAGCGGAGACGCGGATGCTGAGAGAGGAAGACAATTGGCAACTGGAGAGTGTTGGGAGGTGGTTGTGCCATCGGATGGAGAAATTAGTTGGATGGGCCCCACGTTGGCGAGATGCTCGCTACCTCGCCTCGAACACAGGAGGCCGTGGGTTCGATGCCGACCCTAACTCCTGCTGTATATTTGGAGGTTTGCATGTTCTCCCCGTGGTCGCGTGGATTTTTCCCTCCACATTTAGAGCCATACGTTTAGAGTATTTGACAGGGGATGTGCAAGGTATTGAGGTATGAGTGACAGCGATAGAGGGGTACTTAGGGATAACGAAAAGGGTTGGGGAGGGACGGGAAGCAGTGGAGGGGTGAGGGGAGCGAAGAGGATGGAGTAGAGAGATGAGGTGAGACTTTAAGAGAGGAATGGGAGGAGGTTCAGGAGGTGAACTGCTTAATGTACAAGTGGAGGGTCGCTGTATATTTGGAGTTGCACGTTCTCCCTCTGGTCGTGTCTATATTTCTCCTAGTCCTCCGCTTTTCCCCTCCACATTTCGAATCAACGTGGTTTAGATTATTTGGTCACCATAAATTTCCACGTGATAAGCCACGTCGTTGAGCTATCATTTGTGGCCAGGTTGCTTCTGAAAGCGGGCTTTGTAGCCCAGTAGGCCTCGCCCGGTAAAGTAACGATCTGTTAGACGCACAAATGCCTATTTGCCCAGAATATGAAACCCGCATTCAAAATGTTTGTTTCCACGTCTTGGTAATGCTCTTGTTTCCGCACACACAGGACGTTCCCCAACTGCAAGTTCGGCGATCGGTGCCTTTACATCCACCCGGTGTGCCGCTTTGACGGCAAGTGCAGCAAGGTGGAGTGCCCCTTCACGCACACGGAGAAACGCCGCCCTGCGCAGCCTGCCAAGCCAGGTGAGCCGGGCTCGAGTGAGCACGCGGTGGTGTCGTGCGTACGCGTGTCTGTAAGCAACAAAGGCGGCCGGGCGTGGTGTTTGTTGGCCACCCACCCCCTCGTATGCCGTGCCGGCCTTCATAGGTGCTCGCAAACGGCACTTGCCCCAAAAGTCTGTAAAGGCTATGCGGGGGATCTTTGTTTTTGTGTATGCGTAGTGGGGAGCGGCAGTGTAGCGTTTCGCGCACTGCACTTTGAACCCGACGACCCGAGTTAGATTCCCTCTCACGGCCAACATCAGCGACGATGATCTCAACCGGTCTTGGGCGTCCCCTAGGTTGACACACTCTCAAACGAGTACCTAGTGCGATGTGTAAATATCGGCATTAGGAGAGACAAAGGCGGCCGGGCGTGGTGCTGGCCAACCCATCGCCTCGTGCGCCGTGTACGTGTGCAATGATGTTCAATGGTCACATTGGTGTCTGGCCGTGGTGCTGGCCACACCACTCCCTCGTGCAGTGGGAGGTGATCAAGGATTAGACAAATCCTTCTGATTGTCATTCTCATGTTATTGAGACACTACCCTTGTCAGTGTTTGCTCATTTCTATGGTAAGATTTGAAGCTTGCGCGTGCGCGCACACACATATAACTACGTAGTTTCTATTCTGTATATTGTGATTGATCTATTACATTTTAACTTGTCGCACACGGGCCTATCCCATGGCCTATTGGTGTGTCTTTACCAATCCACGTAGCTTTAAAAGTGTTAAAGTGTCCCCCACATTAGTACAGATACCGTGGTGACACTCGCCCAACTTGGCACTAAAATGACGGTTTGTTTTTAACTTAACACGTTGGTTTTCACAGCCAGTATTATTTCACAGCCGCAACCTTGGCCAGATCATTACGTGGCCTCAAACAAAAATTAATTATGAATGCGTCATTGTTGTCGTTGGATAGGACCGCGTCTGACCCACGCATGTGTGTGCCTGTAAGCGTGTTCAATTGGGAGCGATTGTGTAGCGGTTAGCGTGCTGCGCTACGAACCCGGCGACCCGAGTTCGATTCCTGCTCACGGCCATCACCAATGACGATTATCTCAACTCTGGTGTGGTGTGTAAACATCTACACTGGGGAGACAAAGGTGGTCGGGCATGGTGCTGGCCACCCACCCCTCGCATGCCGTGCCGGCCTTCGTCGGTGCTCGCGAACAGCACTTGCCCCAACAGTCTGTTAAGGCTTTAACGGGGGATCTTTGTCTCGTTTTAGTGGCAGCTCCGGTCGTCTCTTCTTCCGCTCAATGCCGCTTCTTCCCCGAGTGCAAGAACCTGGAATGTCCCTTCGAGCATCCAAAGGTAACAACTTCTTTAACCCGCTCCTAATGTTCATTTCTTTTCAAGCGTTTTGTCCTCAGGGGTTAAGAGATGTTGAAACGTCTTGAGATATTGTTTCGTGAGATGTCTTCTTCCTTTGGTCATCCCCCCAATAGAGGGGGGGGTCTCTGTTCACGAGCGACCGCTGGAAAATAATAAATGGGAACAAAAAGCAAAAGAATGAAATGGCATGTGACCGGATGGCTCGGGCGATGAAGAGCGCTCTAAAAAGGCAAATCATGTGACGTTAAATTTGGCGCTGCACTTAATTTGACTGAAATCGGCCTCCTTGAGAATTACAAATATTTCTTTGGCTATCGCGTGGCGAATATTACGGTGTCGGTAGGGTGGATAGGAATGAGCTTGCGCCCCAGCTGTGTGGACCGAAGGTCACTTGCGGTGATATCAGAGGTGGCTCTGTGATGTCCGCTTCCGTGGGCCAGTTGTCTAACATTGAGGTTTGCACTGCTGTGCGTGAGATCTTCACCCAAAGATTTTTGGCACCGGTCGTGTGGATTGGATAACATTGGTAAAAGATTGTTTGCATTACTAGGAAATAAGTTGTTTGCAACTCTGTATTGTTCACAATCGCATGTTTTCCGTTGATACTTTTTAGGATTAGTGTATTCAGGCAGTCATTTTACGTCTTAATTTATATTGTTTCAAGGTGAATTGATGTAAAAAAAACTCAACACATTTCTCAATAGCACTTGCCTAAGCACTGTGAAGAAGACTCATTGCCCAAAACGTCAATATTTTGGTCTTCTCTTGAAGGCCGCAACGTTATTGACGAACGCGAGTTTCTTTATCAACGAAAGTAAAAATTGTCAACGAATTTTCGTGTTTTTGTCCCCCCCCCCACCTCCGCGCCGCGTTTGTAGCCGTGCCGCTACGGGGTACGCTGCAAGCGGACCGGCTGCGTCTTCTACCACCCCTCGCCGCCCTCTCTGCCTCCCCGGCAGGCGCTCAAGTGGACCAAACCCCAGGAGGTCAAGGTGAGCAACATTTGTGTACCTGTGTGTGTGTGTGTTCTCGCTGAAAGCACTGACCCTAACAGCCTATGTAGCCTCTACCAGCGATGTTTGTGTTTGTGTGTACTTGTGTGCGGTAGTGCGGTGGTTAGTGCGCTATGCTACGAACCCGTTAAACCAGGGGTGTCCAAACTTTTTGCAAAGAGGGCCACATTTGATAAAGTGAAGATGCCCGGGGGCCAATAGTTCCTTTTGACATTGTTTTAACCATAAAAGTTACGTGGAAATACACACTGTTATAAAACAATTTTCATTGTCACAATTACCTTTATTTTTCAAATGACAATGTAACGAAATATAAGCCACTCAGGCAGACGGGAACAACTCTAAAAACGCAATTCTGCCTTTCATTCAGTCAGATAACATTGAACAAACTGTATAGAATACCTTAAATTTCCATGAGTTTTATGATATATTTATTCTGACAGAGCTGGCGAGCCATAAATAACACATTATAAGACCGAAGCTGCGGGCCGTATGAAATCTGCCCGCGGGCCGTGATTGGCCCGCCGGCCGGACTTTGGACATGCCTGCGTTAAACAGAGTTGAATTTCCGCTCACGTTCAACATCATTGACGATTTTCTGAATCGGGTCCTGGGCCTTCCTTTGGTTGACTCGGCCTCAAATGAGTACCTGGTGCGATGTGTTAAACATCATCACTCGGGAGACAAAGGCGACCGGGCGTGGTGCTGGCCACCCACCCCCTCGTGTGCCGTGCCAGCCTTCATAGGTGCTCGATAACAGAAATTGCCCCAACAGTCCGTGAAAGGCTTCACAGGGTAGAGGTTTTTTTTGGTCGCGAAAGCCTACGTGTTAAGCTTCACAGGTTGTACATCACTGATGGTCTTTTAACGATTGGAATTGTAGACTCTAATCTTTTTTTAATGTTTTTTTTTTCTTGCAGTGAGGATTCTTTATGTTGAAGAGAGGAATATACGCAAGACTTGCCCCGTCTGGCAACCTTTCATCAACACACACAAACATTTAGAAACTCATTGACACTTCACCACGAGACTGGGTGAAATCCTGTGATGGGTTATGTCTCGCCGCCGATTGTGAGCTGGAAACGTATGACAAAGTCACGATTGTAAAAATGAATACAATTTTAAATAAAAAAATATTCGAAAATATCATTATTTTTTACCCTTAATGCATCAGATCTCAGAGTTGAGATGTTTAATTGTTCCATGGGAAATCCCGTTCAGCCAGTTAACCCAGCTAGTTTTCTCGGGAGATTCATGCTGCATCGGCACGAAACAACATCAAAGGGATCCTTACGCAGGAACAGGCAACATTGGAGCAGAATGCGTCGGGAGGTGCAGGGAAAATAAAATCCATCAAGAACCAAAAAATAACAACATTAATTTAACCATGCATATTGCACCAAAAATTTAAGACCAAGTGACTAATGGTTGGAGAGGCGATAATCGCCAGGCGCAGCGAACACAATCGAGGGGATAGAACAGCCAGTCAATCCTGAGAACGCAAAAAGTAGCAGCAAGCGGGTCAGGTACGGGTGGAGCTGATCTTGCTGCTGCGCTTTCTGAGCTGGGAGTGATTTGTCAACGGTGGAGGGATCGAGAGGTAGCAGAGGGAGCCTGATCCGAAGCTTCAGAGGCGCATGGGCGTTCCGGTAACGTGGGGCAGCAACGTGGAAGGACGTGTCGCCCAACCCTACTTTTAACAGCTGGTATTTTTAGTAGAAATGGGGGGGGGGGGGCAGGCACTTCTGAGGTTGCAGCTGGGAATTTGTGAAGATAGTAGGTCCTTTTTAGATGTTTGGCAGGTTTATTTCAAAATAACTTTTAAGGATGAAGACGGCCCAGTGGCTATCTCACATTCGGATGTCCATGGGGGGACTAATTTGAGGTAATATAGAGGTTGTAATGATCTTTTGTAAAGCGGACATCAAGGGCAAAGCGGACGGCTGAGTGGTAAAATGGAACAATCCGTTTTAGATTGGTTTCGGAGGCTAGGCGGTTGATAATATCGCAATGGTCAAAGATGGGGTGGATGGCACCTTTATATCAAGACAGCCGAGGAGCCCAGATGGGTGACCGTCGTTGACACTAAGCAGGTTCCCATAGGGCTACGTGGCGAACGGCAGAGAATGGTGCAATCGAAATCAATTGTACCGTATTATACGACCACGTCTATGTTCCACACATTTACCAACGCACCACAAACCAACGTGAAGTACGGTCAAACAACCCTCACCGGCCCGCATGGCGTGAGGAGGCCCTGATCCAGCGGTGGATTGTACACGTGCCGAAAAGGCCAGTGGTATATCGCCCCGAGCCCATCGCATTCAACCCAAATGTGATCCAACACACTAGTGGCCATTGCTACAGTCATTGCCCCTCTCACTAATGCACACTGTGCTCGCACGAAGTCGCGCACCGCTCTTCACCCGTGCACACGTGTGGACACGTGCACAGGGCCCATACGGGCCAACCAACGACAGCGGCTTACACTTGTGAATGCTGTTGTGTGGCCGTCGAAGCCATTATATTTGTGAAGAACCCACCTTATTGTTTATTTTACACGCGTCTTCAGGATGCTGCCGTGGTGTGATGGTGAGCACACTGGGCCTTGCGACACAGAGGTCGCCGGTTGCGATCTCCGGGCGCGACAGTTGAAAACAATCGTGGAGTTTTATTTTAAACAAAAAAATAACCTGGCCTTGATCCGCTCGGCAGTATAAATGTGTCCACCACAGTAAATCTCGGTAGATTGCGTGCAGCGGGTTTAAAATGTGGGCAACTTCAATACATCTGGTCAGCGTGGAAGAGTAGGCCATAGACCCTCTCGAACGTCTGCTAACGGAGGCAACAGTGATGTAAATGTGTAATGCTGCACACCTGTTACCCATGTTTTCAGCCACGGTCCTGTTGGCCTTGCTTCAGGTTGGTTCGCACTCGCGTAACTCGTATCGTCGATGGGTTTGCTCGCGAATGGCTTGTTTTGTTCATCCCTCGTTTTTAAATTGAACCCCCCCCCCCTTCAGCCACTTCCCTCCCTCTCACATATGAAGTCTGCTGCTGCCGTTCACACTTGAGCAATTGGCCGATGAGACTTTTACGGAAAATGCAACGTAATCCATAAAGTGCGTCCGGCCACTTCTTCCGCCTGTCGTTTCGGAGTAGAACGTGACTGCGTTCTCTCCCTTTTTTTTTTAAATCGCGTGGGTCATAAAAACATTGGTCATCGTTTCCTTCTCATCGCGCAAGGCTATTCGTAAAGCTACTACGTTTCCCAGCCAGGTTTAGTCTGCCAGGCGCGGTGTTGGGGCGAAGTTTGCTTTGTGGTTTTACCTAATGCCTAAAGTTGGCAATGTGCAAATGATACGCAGCAGGGAGTGTTTATCATCACCGGCTGCTTGAGTGGGTAGAACGAGCGTCTCATAATAGGTCGGGGCTGTCAGTTGTTGGATGCAGAAACATTACTATGAAGCTGGCAACAGATTAAATCTTTGCCACCCCAGTGAAGCAATTTGTTAATTTACCGTTCATCGTTACGAAACCTGTGCGGTCCGGCGGCAAGTCCATCGTTCAACAAGTCGCATGAGTATGCAACCAGCCTTCACAGGTGGTTACGTCCGAAGCAAAGTGTTTGGGAAGGGAGTTTTTTTTCTCCTTGACTCTTAGCCTTCGATGATGTCTCGGACCCCCACCTGAATTTGTTTTTGCGGTTTTGTCTTCTTGCAGTAGAATCGCTGAACTTCGCGTGAACGTCACGAGCAAAACAAGAAAAATCAGCGACGACTCTTTTTACTGTTCATTTATTTTATTGTAACTTTTTTTACATTAGGGGAAGCAGCACTGTGTTGAAATTAACATGGGTCGCATGCAAGAGATGGAGATAACGCTCCTAAAATGCCGAATAATGTCACGGGAGGCCACGTCGTGAGAGACCGCTGTTGATTTCCGTTTGTAGATTTGACGTCTGTACATGGCTCTTCACTACCTTTGTCATCGTGCTTTGAAATTCGTTTTCAACAACATTCAAGGCAGTTTGACGGCCCAATAAACTTCCTAAAAGCTTGCTGTGTTGAGGATGTTCGGTCTGTCGATAATGTTGTTGAGTGGGGGCGAGTAGAATGTTATACTGGTAGGAACCTCCTGGTTACACCAGCCCACATGGGATTATTGTGTCCGTCCGTCGTGCATCAAAAAATGGGAGGGGTGGGGAGGGTGGGGATGGGTTGGATAAGGAGGGGCTGGGTGGGGAGCGTGGGGCTGGGTGGGGGGTGGGAGGGATGGGGCTGGGTGGGGAGGGGCTGGTCACCCCGTGGTGCCCTTATAAAACTCAACGTTTAACCTACTCACGCCGGCTTGTGCCTGCCCTCACAGTCGGCCATATTTGCGGAATACACCACGCCGCCGTTGACCCTGGCCATTGACCGAGCAACCCAACGTTCCTACCAGCTCCCTCCGCAGGAGGAATGTGTTACATTCACTTGTTGAGGTTGCTGGGTGGCTCCGTAGAGCTAAGAACATCTTCCAATACAGGTGTAGCGATATTCTTTGGGTCTTTCGGTAAAGTCAAGTAGGTGCCATGAAAAAAGGGCCGTTGCTTTAAACGTCCCTCGAAAGGCCCACGGTTTGTTTTCATGACAAATGAAGTTGAATTTGAATTTATAAAGCGCGTGGTGGGGGTGGAGTCACTTCTTAACCAATCACCTTCTTTGTTGCCAATTATGGGCGGACCAAGGTGTAAAGTTATTAACCAATCGCTACGAACCTTTGGCTGGGGAACAGCCAATCAGCGCCTTCCCCGTCGATTTCTGATGGGGCGGCGGGGGGGGGGCGCTCAAGCCTCGACCAATTGCGCTCGTTGGATTGCGGGTGAAGGAGGCGGGATTTCGACGGAAAATAGGGGGGGGGGGGCATTAAAGGGGCGGAGTTAAGTGTTTAACCAATCACGAGGCGTTTAGGGATCGTAGTGGTGTGGGGGGGGGGTGGCGATTCGCTCTTCGGCAAGGCCATTGGTTTAAAAGTTGGGCGTGGCCAATGTATCGACCAACCACCACAGCCTTCGGTTTGGTCGCGGGGCGTGGTTAACAGGAGACGAGGCAATGAACTGTGAAGAAGGGCCATTGCTCGAAACGTTGCTTTTGATCTGCTTTTACTATTCGGGGTTATTGGCGAATGTGTTTTTATTTATTTAATGTGCTTGTGGCACCACTGTCTGTGGGGTTTATGTAGAAATACCAAGTTTCATTCAGATTATTGTTGGGTTTGTATTGCTAAACATAGCGACTAGTAATAGTGCTTCACGATTTATATGCCAATACAAATAAAATGTTCATCGGAAAGTTTTGCATAAATTATATAATTATCATCCACCAAGGAGTAAACAAGTGCAAGGCTGGGGGGGAGGGGGTGAGTGGGCGTCTGCTCCCCAACATCCTTAATAACCAATCGCGGCCCCGCTCCGCGTTTGGGGGGGGAAGTTGGATGAGTGGGCGTGTTTACCTTCCCCCCACCCTCCCCCGACATTCTCAACCAATCGTGGCCCTGCTCGGCGTTCGGTGGGGGGGGGGTGCATGAGTGGGCGTGTTTACACCTCCCCCCCTAACATCCTCAACCAATCACGGCTTCGCTCGGCGTTCGGGGGCGGGGGGATGTGCATGAGTGGGGGTTGTCTTCCCTCCCACCCCTCCCCCCCAACATCTTCAACCAATCACGGCTTCGCTCGGTGTTCGGGGGCGGGGGGGATGTGCATAAGTGGGCGTTGTCTACCCCCACTTCTCCCCTCCAACATCTTCAACCTTATCACGGCTCCGCTCGGTTGTTCGGGGGCGGGGGGAATGTGCATGAGTGGGCGTTGTCTTCCGCCCCACCCCTCCCCCCCCCCAAGATCTTCAACCAATCGCGGCTTCGCTCGGCGTTCGGGGACGGGGGGGGAGTTGCATGAGTGGGCGTTGTCTTCCCCCTTACCCCTCCCCCCCAACATCCTCAACCAATCACGGCTTCGCTCGGCGTTCGGGGGCGGGGGGGGTGTGCATGGGGTGGCGTTGTCTTCCGCCCCCACCCCTCCCCCCCCAACATCCTCAACCAATCACGGCTTCGCTCAGCGTTCGGGGGCGGGGGAGATCTGCATGAGTGGGCGTTGTCTTCCTCCCCACCCCTCCCTTCCAACATCTTCAACCAATCACGGCTTCGCTCGGCGTTCGGGGACGGGGGGGGGGATGTGCATGAGTGGGCGTGTCTACCCCTACCCCTCCCGCCCCCCCCCCCAACCAACCAATGGCTGCGTCGCTCCCGGGCGCCTCGGCTATCTCCGTCAATTTCCGTCGATTTCCGGCGGCGGCTCCCAGAGTTCCGCGCGCTCTTTGAAAAAGAGCGGTGCGTCCGGAGCAACATGGCGGCGGCGGCCGCCGAACATCTCCTGGACGAGAGTGAGTGGAGCTCACCACCCTCTTCACCACCCTCCTCACCACCCTCACCACTCACCACCACCCTCACCACCACCCTCACCACCACCCTCACCACTCTCGCGCTCACGAGTTAGTAGCGCCCCCCCCCCAACTCCTTTTGAGGCGCTTCTCACCACCGCCTAGCAACGTTTCGTCGTCGGCACCGTCGTCTTGACGGAGAGGATGGGGAGCTGGGGGGAAGGTGGGTGTGGAGACCTTCATCTAGCAGTGGATTGACCAAGGCTCATGGTGTTGTTGATGAGTGGGGGTTGTGAGGCGAGGCGTGTGGTGGTAGCGACCCCTCGCCGTCAGCGTCGCCCCCTTTAGGTCTTTGCGGTCACGTCCGTCCCCCACCCCCCCATCACATTCAGCCCTGGGCAACTCATTTTTTGTATTTGTTTTGGTAAAACGAATCAGCGTGGAGTCAAAACGACTGCGATGAGGTATATCGGATGCGCTTGCCAAGGTCTGCTTTGCGGCGCAAGAGTTTTGAGGTTCCTGTAAATGGGCGAAATAAATTTCTTAAAAGTCACTCTGGGGCGTGACGTCACGGCCTGAAGGTTTTAATCTCGCGTTGCGTTATTTGATGATTTTTAAATGGGCCTTGGTCGGGGTTTTTTCCTTATTCTTCTTCCTCGCGAAGGAAGGATTCTCACTCGCGTGGGACGGCCTTGTGTACATATACAACACCCCTCCCCTGTTTTGTTTTTGTTAATCCCCACGACTGGATGATGGCCTCGCCACGCCGTGACGGGCGAGGTGTTGGTGTCGCCCGAATTTAACTTCACGAGGCCGGTCGGTAGGATCGGGTGAAGGCGGTTAAGCGTCGAGGTATGGTCAAGGTGCAGCCCTGCAACTGATTGCTCACGTCACTGCTAGTGGAAGGGCCTCCGATAGAGGGAGCTCTGGGGAGCCATTCTAGAGGTTAAATTTCGATTTAAAGCTTTCGTGACTGCAGGGATTCATCTTCTTGGTTTTTTCGGTAAAGTCACGTAGAAGGGAAAATTTTATTACTTCCCTTCTACGTGACTTTACCGAAAAAACCAAGAAGATTCTAGAGGTTGTTTCCAACAACAGTGTTTTACTGCGCTACCGATTGCTGGTCATCATGTTGCCCCCGCAGCCTGTAATAATCTCTCGCATGCACGGCGATCACACATCAGAGCAACCCTGCTGAGCTGATATCTTGAAGTCGGGACGCGTTCCGCGTGATTTAGTCATAGGCGCCTACAAGTTTACAGCTCGTTTTCTAGGTTACTTATGACCTGGCCGCCTGCAGCTCCGTGTCCCTGAGCCCCTAAACTCTTGAACCTAAACCGCATCTGCTCCTCACTGCCCCCGACTTGCACGCTCACCCTCCTCCCCCCCCACCAGTGACGTACGACCGGGGTTCACTCACCACCCCCTCGGCAGCTGCGAAGCCAGAGGTCACTCTCATCCCGGGCACGGCACCCGTGAGTCAATCTCCTTGAGTTTCCAACCTCCCAGTGCTCTTCTCAGTTGACCGGTTCTTGAGTCGGGAGGGGGGGGGGGGTCACTGGGTACGTGTCTGGAAAGGGACAACCCATATCCCCTTCGGTGCGATTCATAATCCTCATCAGTATCATGTTGTATCTGTGTCGCTCTTATGCGGTGGAGGCCACTGTGAGACCCACGGTCTTGATGTCTGCTTGTTCGGCTGAGAGCTCGGTGGTTGGGGCTCCATTTTCGCATGGCCCGTAACTTCATGTCACACAATCTGTGCCACTTAATATCATGCGGCCAATGGCATTATTTCATCTGTGGCCTGTGACTTCATATCATTCGTCCCGCGGTACTGGAGGGGAATTATTTTCATTGTGGGTGTAATTGTTTCTTGCTCAGTCACATATAAAGGTGAGGCCTAATTATTTGCAGCATTGGATCACAGTGTGTGTAAACAACCGAAAGTATTTGTAAGTCCTGTTTGACCCTCGGTAATTAAATTACAGTAATGAAACCTCACATCTGGCTCGGAGTAATTTCCTAAACCTGTTACAGTAGTTACAGAAATGTCACTTTAAGACTGATAAATATTATGACCTTGCAGAAGTCAAAACGACTTGCTTATTGAATAAAATGCTGATGTGCTCTGAATTTTAATTAATGTTTCCAACTGCCCTGTATGTATTTATTAATGATGTGTTACCTACACTCTCCTGCTGTGAAGCAGCGAGTCTCTTACTATACATTCACATGTTCATATTTAAGTACTATAGTAGCTAACGTGAATCCTAACTCCTGCGTTTGATTCCTGACTACGGCTAACATCATTGACAAGTGACATCTGAACTGCTGCTGGATTTCCCCTTCATCCCACACTGTGTGGTGAAGTATGGTCAAACTATTCCTATGACCAACATGATGTGAGCGAAGCCTTCATACAGCAGTGGATTGGCAAAGGGTTTCCAATATTTTAGTAACTGGCAGTGGGGTTTGCTTACTCTTGGGGTTAGTGTCACTGCAGGAGGCAGATTACTTTGTTAATTTCTGATGTAGCTCATAAGTGTTTTGCACGTAAGCAACTTTGAATTTTACACTGACCCTCCCGTTTCAGTGAAACCAATCAACTTCCGGATCAAAATATTTGAGGGCCCAGATTCATACATTGTGGTTTTTGAGCATCTATCTGTTCCACATTCTCAGCTTTATAGCTCTTGTAGAACATCATATAAGATTTTAATTTTTCACTCGCGGCATGTGCAGCCGTGTGTATTAAATGCAATTTTTTTTAAAATCTCAACCATGTTGGACAAGGGTTATTGCCCAGATTATTATCCCGCCTTATACTCTTCTACTGTAAAAATGTCAGTGACAGATGTGATGAATTTTTTATAATTAGTATCTGGCACTGCTGTTAAAAGCACCCGGTGCATGATTTATACATTTGAATTACATTTATAATTTAGATGTATGAATCGTATCTCTCCAAATACCAATAATGGCTTGGTAATAGGATTCGTATTTACAAGCAGAGGTGTAAGACATTTTACTATTGGTATCGTTTACGCTGCCGTTCCACAGATGTGGTGTTTTTTAATGCTGTGGTAGGCCAAGGCTTTTTGTAACTTGACCTTTAGCACACAGAGTATTTCAGGGAGAAGCATAATAAAGGTGAAAGGCAGGGGTAGTATTTAAATAGTGAAAACGGTTTACAGACCATGTGAGTTCTACATGTACACGGTAAATAGGATGAAAGCAAAATGAGTCGCGTTCGTGTACAGCTCATTTTGTCATACTACTGTTGGATGAGGGCCTCTCCGCGCTCTGCGGGTCATGAGTGTTATTTGATCATACTTCACTTTGCTGGTCAGTGCGGGTATGGATGTAGGTTGAACTTCTTTCACACTGTACGTAGCCTACCGTGCTAATCCGCCACGCTGGTCAGTGCGGGTTTGTATGTTAAGCTTCTTTCGCACCGTACGTAGCCAACCGTGGTAATCTACTATGCTGGTCAGTGCGGGGTATGTATGTTGATATTACGAATTTGTAAATTTGCCGACATTTGAAAAGATTTGATTCCGAAGCGCATGATTCAATGTCCGTATCAAAAGCATAACGTTTTATTGAAATCTATGTAATTATCACTAATTGTATTTTCCTTGAGCATACTACTAAACTTCTTTCTCAAAGCAGTGCTTTTTTGCAGCCCACATTATCTTGTATGGTGCCAAATTCTGTGTACCCAGACTACCAGAGTTATATGTGGTCGCTGTGCACACGTGTAATCCAGCACTGTGGAGGCAGCGAGGGTTGGCGGATCACACGCATGTTGTGAAACGCTCAGTGGGCGTCGAGGAGGTGCCGTTCCAGGAAAAGGCGATACAGCAAAACGTGGACGAATCTTCATGTGTGATGGGATAGTGTGTTTCCCCCTCGCATGTGCTTTTTTCTCCGGGTGCGCTGCTTCCCTCCAACGCGTAAACAAACACTAATTGTCTGAAAACAAATTTAATATATAGAGGACCGTAGAGCGTGGGAAATTGTTGGCACCAGCTCACCGCTTGGCTGTCTTCTCGCTTGTCTGTGGTTCCTCCTCGTGCTGCAGGCTCATTCTGCAGCATGTTACAAGTATAAATTATTATATTCTTGCAGCGGTTGTGTTTTCGGATTGTGCTGCCATCACATGGAGTGAAATGTCAGACACGGAAACAGCACGTGGTACAACCCGAAAAATACACCGGAGAGGAATTGTTAATCAAATAAAAGAACCAGAAAAAGTTATTTCTAATCCTCGTAAATTATATATTCGCTCAGTGCTGCAGGGGGTGTGTACAATATTCACAGCAGAAGCAGCTGCCTCGGTTCCTCGTGATGGCAGTAAAGCGTAAACATGAGTCATGGTAATGGAGAAATGCGCGTGGTTCTTCTTGTTTCAGGCTCTTCGGCTGAAGCATTGGTTAGCCTGAAAGGTAAGACGCACGCTCAACCTGACGGCTCTCACCACGCGGGCAATACAAAATAAGAAACGCCCCTCCCAAGATAATGATAACATGTAAGAGATGAATGGTGCACTGCTCGGATTTTTGTTTTGTTGTGGTTCACTGAGCGCAAACCAGTGGACCCGATCTGGGCATCTGTGGAATCTGTGCCGTCTTGTCTGGAGTGTGTCGTGTGTGTGTTTGTGCCCCGGGTAGGTGGGGAGTGGTATTGTCGCGGTTAGCACACTGCGCTACGAACCCGGCGACCCGTGTTCGATTCCCGCTCACGGCAAACACCAATGACGAGTATCTGAACCGGTTCTGGGGCTCCTCCCCTAGGTCGACTCAGCCTCAAATGAGTACCTGGCGCAGTGTGTAAGCATTGCCACGAGGGAGACAAAGGCCACCCACCCCCTCGTGTGCTGTGTTGGCCTTCATAGGTGCTCACTAACAGCACTTGCCCCAAAAGTCTGTTAAAGGCTACATAGGCAGATTTTTGTGTGTTTGTGCCGCATGTAGTAAGTGACGTGTGAGTGACAATGGGATTCGTGTTGTCTTGTGCGTGTGTGTGCTTGTGGATTTGTACAATACAATGAGTACTTTAAGAGCATCTAAATTTGACTGCTGTCTAAAGATGCTGTACGGGAAAGGCGTTCATATCTATTTAATGGAGAAGAAAATCTTAGCCAGTCATAAGGTCCTCTATATATAAAGGAAGTTCTTGAAACTGGACTTGAAAAATCCGTGCAAGATTTCAACAGCACAGATGTTTGGGGGAAGGGAGAGTTAGTTCCTGCACACGTTGTTTGTCGAATGGTCTTGTCAGGATTTGAGTACCGGTCAGTTTGGTGGTTTGAGTGTGGGTTGTGGAATTGAGTGGTTTATTGAAGAAACGTGTGGGTTTGGTTTTGTCGAATATTACCGAGAGCTTCTGCCGTGTCATTCCTATCCCTTAAGTTTGTGGAATGAGCTGTTGCTTTGCATTTGTGGAGTGTTTGCTCGTGACTGGATTATTGGAAGTCAGTGGCTGTGTTACATGTTTGGAGTGGCTTTGGATTTGAGACAAGTGCGGTTGTGGCTCTGTGGATGTGTCACTGCGTTTGTTAAGTGTGCAGCTGTAGGGGTGTGGAGTGTTTGTGGCGGTGTGTTTTTTGGTTAGTGGTTTCCACGTGTGCGTTTGTGTGTGTGTTTTTGTGTATGAATATACTTTGCGCTTGTGTCTACGAGTTCTAAAAAAATACATGTAAATGATATGATTATGCTACATTTAGGTGAATGAGGGAATGCTTCTTCATGAACAAAACAAATGTGAAACAAATCAGACAGTAGAAGGAAGCAATTTTTTTTACATTTGTGTGTGTGGGAGCGGTAGTGTCGTGGTTATCGCGACTGCGTGACGAATCCGGTAGTTTAAATCTTGACCACGGCTACCATCGTTGGTATTTATCTGGCTAGGTCCTAACCTAACCGTAAACAATTTTTATTTTACCATGGAAAGCCCAATGAGCTACGTAACTCTTTTTCAGAAGCGACCTGGCCACAAATGATAGCTCAACGAAGTGGCTTGTCGCGTGGAAATGTAAAGCAGCAGCCAAATACTCTAAAATCATCTTGATTCAAAATGTGGCGGGAAAACCCGGGGGGCATGGAGAAAAATCCACACAGGTGTCAGGGTCGAGATTGAATCCAAGACCTCTTGTATACCAGTCGAGAGAGTTAACATCTCGGCCATCGCGGCACCCTGGGCCTCCCTTAAGTTGGTTTGGCCTTAATTGATTATTACCCAGTGCGGTGTATTAACATCGGTTCTGGGGAGGTAAAACTGTCTGGGCCTGGTGCTGGCTACACTACCCCACTCGTGCACCATGCCATCCTTCATAGGTGTTTTTAACAGCACTTGCTCTAACAGGCTGCGTAGGCTAAAGGAGGATCTTTGCCTTATGTAGATGTATGTGTGCACATGTATTTGCGTATGTGTAAGTTGACACAGTGGGGCAGAACAGGTGGTGCATCTGCCAGTCATCTCACAAGGCAAGTTGGTTAACCCATAAGACTTGGCCCTGTCCAGGGACCTGTCAGATGAAAGGTTGCGAGTTTTCACGTGGCCCCAAAGTGCACCTAGCCTGGCACAAGCACAGGTGACTTCACCATAACCTCGTGGCGATTCGTGGCAGCAGTTGTATACATATATAGTTTTTGTTGTGTTGTTTTTGTTATGTATTTGTGTTTGCACAGAGGGTGGTCTATCAAGCCCATGGAGCCGTCGAACTCCCCCCCGCAAGGGCGCCGCGCAGCGAGACAGCGTGAGTCGTCCCACTTTCAAACAACATAAACACGACATTCGTGCAATGCTGAATAACCGGTGAACTTTCACGGTTAAGAGTCCCGCTGTGTTGGCTTCGCTTGCAATGCAGGTCAATGGTTCGATTCCCGCTCACGGCGAACACCGGTGACGATTATCTGAACCGGTCCTGGGCCTCCCTTAGGCTGACTCTGCCTCAAATGAGTACCCGGTGCGATGTGTAAACATCGCCACAGGGGAGACAAAGGCGGCCGGGCGTGGTGTTGGCCAACCACCCCCTCATGTGCCGGCCTTCATAGGTACGGCTCGCTAACAGCACTTGCAGCAACAGGCTATACGGGGAGGATCTCTGCATAACATACGGGGAGCGGTAGTGTTGTAGTGGTTAGCCCACTATGCTACTAACCGACACGAGTTCGATTCCCGACTCGTCCTTAAATAAGAACCAGCTGTAGTTTATAAACATCAACCGTAATAGGTACTCGCTAGTTCGCGAGTACCTATTATGGAAAACAACACTTGCCCCCAACGGTGTTCAAGTCCACACGGGGGGTCTTTGTCTGTGTGTGTGGGCAGCCCTCCAAGGTACGCAAGAAGACGCGACTGCACTTCAGCGAAGATGAGGATTTCCTCCCGAGCACAAAGTCTCCGCGGAAGAACGCGCGCGTTGTCATGATCCCACAGGTGAGGGCTCCCTCCCTTCCTCCCTCCTTCTTTTTCAGAAGCGACCTGGCCACAAATAATAGCTCAACGACGTGGCTTATCACGTGGAAATTTATGGTGACCAAATAATCTAAACCACGTTGATTCTAAATGTGGAGGGGAAAAGCGGAGGACTCGGAGAAATATAGACACGACCAGCGGGAGAACGTGCAACTCCAAATATACAGGGACCCTCCACTTGTACATTAAGCAGTTCACCTCCTGAACCTCCTCCCATTCCTCTCTTAAAGTCTCACCTCATCTCTCTTATGCATCCTCTTCGCTCCCCTCACCCCTCCCCTGCTTCCCGTCCCTCCCCTACCCTTTTTGTTATCCCTAAGTACCCCTCTATCGCTGTCACTCATTCCTCAATACCTCGCACATCCCCTGTCAACTACATCGTTCCATTCTGTCATCGCTTTTGGTGTTGGCCCTCTACAAATATAAATCAGTTTAGATCACCACGCGAGTTTTGTTGTGAAATCTCCCTTCCCGTGGGCGAGTGAACTGATGGCCATCTGTTTCCATCTGTACGAGGATAGAGCGTTGCCCCCCCCCCCACCTCTCGTGCGTGTCGGTTTTCTCCAGGTGCTCTGGTTTCCTGCTACACGTATAAACACACTCATCGTTAATCGGCTATAAACATCTTAAAATAAAAACCCAATGTAAGCAGGACCCTCCTGAAATAGCCCTGTCACTCAGTGTGACTTTCCTGGATACTTAAGTAATTTAAATGTGGGTTTGAGAAGGCATGGAGCATAGTTTATGAGATTTGATGATACCAGGGACTTTGTTTGGAGGTAAAAATAGATTTTAAAACGTTCTGTCTAAAAAAATATATATTTTTCCTCTTATAAATTTTTTTTGAAAACTAATTTCTTTAGAATGCTTTTTGTGTTCAGTTTTCTTATCCTTCCCCACACCTCCGATTAGCACGGTTGGCTACGTAACGGTGCAAAAGAAGCTCAACGTATATACATACAAGGCTCAATTTCAGCTTTTTTCCAGTCTCTCGGTGTTTTCCAGGCACGACATTCTAAAACACATTATCCAACTGCATGGCATTCAAAGCCTTCCGACGGCTCTCTATTTCTGCCCTGAAAAGTAGGTCCATCGCGTGGCGTTACGATGAGCCTGCCACGTGTTTCCATGCTTAGGCAGTGGTAATGGAGATGGTGGTGAAGGGAGTTTCAAACCTTTGTGCACTCCCCTCCACCCCACCCCCTTGCTCTGTTGCAGAAGTTGTCCGCGGGTCTCACCACTCCAGACAAACGCAGCGCGCAGAAGGTCGGCATCCGTCTCCGTAACCTCCTCAAGCTGCCCAAGGCCCACAAGTGGTGTATCTACGAGTGGTTTTACTCCAACATAGACAAGTAAGTGTGGCACTCTCTCTTGGACACACACACACGCCGCGCACCCTTGCAGGCGTGCACGCGTTCGAATAACGTGCGCAGGGGCGCAGTCACATAGGCTCACGTGTTAATTAATGCACGTGCTAATGCACCACGCGCATGCGTATTAATTCACATATTTTAATTATGCTGGTACACAAAGTTGCGTTGTTTACAAACAAAAGCATTACCAGATATCAGAGGTGGGACAAAGTCATTGTTATGCAAGTCCAAGTCGAGTCGCAAGTCATCAAATTCATGACTCGAGTCTGACTCGAGTCCAAGTCACATGACTCGAGTCCACATCTCATAGGTGGGACAAAGTCATTGTTATGCAAGTCCAAGTCGAGTCGCAAGTCATCAAATTCATGACTCGAGTCTGACTCGAGTCCAAGTCACATGACTCGAGTCCACACCTCTGCCAGATATTATCAGAGGATGTTTGTTTGCATGTTCGCCACAAGTACGTGTGGTTAATGCACACTTGCTTTTTTGCAAGAGGTTTTTTTTGGGGGTTTGAACATCTTAACACACCTGTTTTATTGGCAGAAAGGGTAAAACCTATTCCTATTTTTCATAGAATTAACAAATGCTCGCAAGTGTTGCATTGACAAACGTGCCGAAAAGCTATTTTAGTGGGCCTTACCTGGTAAAAAAAAAAAAAAGTGACTTATTGCTTGAAGACTTGTGTTATGGATTCTGGGCGTTGCATTTGTAGAATGCATGGCAAGTTTTGTCGCGATTGGTTTATGGGATGTGTAGTTTTTGGCCCAAACCAGTGTCCTCAAGTGGATGGGCAGACGGTCAATCCTAATATTTTCTCAGCATAGCCACAAGTGGCCTCTTGGTTCCCCTAAAATGTGACGTGAGCGCATTTAACCGTTATTGTTGCAGTATTTTTCAATTAAGTAGCACTGCCTGGAAGTTGACAGTGATTTGGCTTATCGAGATACTGACCCCTGCTGTGGCATTGTAGGATTTTCTCCACCGGCTCAGAATTGCCAATGGAGTATATAAGCAAATTATTTGGCGATGCTGTTGCATTGACAGCGGTGCTCAAGTACAAAAAAAAACCCTCCAACATTCATGAATTGCAATGTGGCCTTTAAAGGAAAAGTATATAATAGGCGATATTTTGGGAAATGGCCTTTCATTATAGCATATGAAGATGGGACATTACCCAAAATGTCAACTATTATAGACATTTTTATCCTGACTTAAAGCTTTCGTGACTGCAGGAATTCATATTCTATGGGTCTTTCGGTAAAGTCACGTAGATAGGTTGAAAGAAAATAACAAAAAAACAAAAAACGATTTTCTTTGAACCTATCTACGTGACTTTACCGAAAAACCCATAGAATGTATTTTTATCCTTTTTAGGCTTCAGAGTTATTGACGAATATGATTTTTTTCCCACAAACTGAATTGCTCACTTGCGTTCTTGACGGGGCGACTCTGTGGCGAGGTGTTAACTACCTTGCTTGGTATACAGGAGGTCGTGGGTTCGATCCCAACTCTGACGCCAGATTTCGAGTTTGCATGTTCTCTGTGTGTTCGCATTGTTTTTTCTCCGGTCCTCTGGTTAAAGTATTTGGTTGCTATACATTTCCACGTGATAAGCCACTTTGTTGAGCTATCATTTGTGATAGTCAGGTCGCTTATGAAAAAGAGCTGTTGAGCTCAGTGGGCCTTACCTGGTAAAATGGAAACTAGATTTAAAGAAAAAAATAATTAGTTACTGTTGTTGCTGGTGAAGACTTGTGTCTGAGGGTGGTGTGTGTGTCTGCCGTTTTCTCGCGGTCCTCCTTGACGCCACGCAGGCCTCTCTTCGAGGGCGACAATGACTTCTGCGTGTGCCTCAAGGAGTCGTTCCCTCAGCTGCGGACGAGACGCCTCTCCCGCGTCGAGTGGGGGAAGGTGCGGCGGCTCATGGGCAAGCCACGGCGGTACGCTCAAACGCACACCGCTAGCGCTCGCCAGCTCGTGCACACGCCAGTTCACGCATACCCCCTCGTGCGCACGCCGGCTTGTGCACACTCCTAGTGCACGCTAGCTCGTGCTGGCTCGCGCGAACGCTAGCTCACAGTCACGGTTAACGCACACAGCTAGCACACGCGAGCTCGCAGACACGGCTAGCGCACACTCGCATGTGCACACGTTAGCTTGCACACACGGTTAGTCCGCACACTCACATGTGGACGTACACTGCTTTTGCACCCTGTTGCATGCGCTGGCATTTTTGGGCCTAGCTCACAATAGCATAAACACAGACAAGAGGTTATCACACATGCTAGCACACGCGACTAGCACGCGCACGCGACTCGCACGTGGCTGGTGCACATGCGACCGCATCTTAAAATTCTGCGTGAAGAATAGTAGACGTAATTATTTTCGAAAGAGATTTCGGTCCGAGGCGAGAGGTGAGAGAGTGTAATGAGAGGGTAGAGGTAGGAGATTACATGGATGAGGGAAGTGGAGTGAGATGAGAGAGAGGGGGGAGGGGTAGGAGCGTACGCCGATGGGCGTAGAGTGAGATGAGAGGCAGAGATTCGGGAATGAGCTTGCATGGGGCAGGGAAGTCAACGGCACGGATGGCCAGGGGAGAAGGGAGGTTGTTGCAGACAATTGCGGGGGGGGCGAAGGTTGTGACTGGGTGCTTTGACCATGTGTGCCAGGTGTTCGGAGGCTTTCTTTGCGGAGGAGCGAACGGCCCTCCTCCAGAAGAGGCACAAGATCCGGCAGCTGCAGCAGCAGAAGGTGACCGACCTGAGCGCCTTCAAGGAGCTGCCCGAAGAAATCCCGCTCCCGCTTGTCATCGGCACCAAAGTCACAGGTAACACGTCGCCTCGTGCGTAGCTTGAATTAATAATGGATGATTGCGTGTTTGCGTGTGCGCAATTTGATGCATCTGTCGTGATCGTAAGAATCGATTTTAATGGAGCCGTTCTCACATGCCTACTGTATATGTGGGACGGGGTCATAGTGACTGAGAGAAAACAATTTGCTTTTGATGTTGTGCGCCAAGTGGTCTCTGAACCGAACCATGGGGTCCTCTGCTAGGTCAACTCAAAACTGACGTGATAATCTGGCATTTGTGTGGTGCAAGCGCTACGGAGACCGGTAGCGTAGTGGTTAGTGCACTGCGCTACGAACTCCAGTGAGCTGAGTTCGATTCCAGCATCACGATCAATAACAGTGTCAAATATTTGAACCTGTCCTGGGCCACTTCTAGGTCGACTCAGCTTTAAATGAGTACTCGGTGCGTTGTGCAAAACATTGTGACTGGGGAGACAAAGGCGGTCGGGCGTGGTGCTGGCCACCCACCCCCTTGTGTGCCGTTCCAGCCTGCATAGGTGCTCGCTAACAGCACTTGCACCAACAGTTTATTTTAGGCTATATGGGGGATGTTTGTCTTTGGTATCTATGTTGAAATTCTTTTGCACAGTGCGTAGCCAACCGTGCTAATCAGAGGTGCGTGGGAACAACAAACTGAACACAAAGTAGCTCTACAGAAATTACTTTTCAATCTAGATGATTTAAAAGTGCATATTTCCAGTCTCTTCCTAATATCGGAAGGAAGAGCGTTCCAGACGGCCACGAAAAAGAGCTGTATAGCTCAGTGGGGCCTTTACCTGGTAAAATAAGAAATAGTTTAATAGTTTGAGTTGTTGCATTGCGTGTGAGCAGCGCGCCTGCGGGGCCAGCACGACGGGCTCTTCACGGGGCAGATCGACGCGGTCGACACCATCAAAGCCACCTACCGCGTCACCTTCGACCGCCCGGGCCTCGGCACGCACACCATCCCCGACATCGAAGTCGTCGTACGTACAGAGCGGGGGGGTGGGTGGGTGGGTACACCGGTGGCTGACGGATGAGCAGTCGCAGACCAGCGCACAACCCTCCGTGTTAGAGAACGGTCCATTGAAGCAGATGTCGCAAAGCTACTTCTGAGATCCCTTCAAATGACCTCTGTTCAACACAGTAGGGGCAGCACTTTCCCACCAGCTCTGTCACTGAGAGTGACACGTTGATCCCACGACAGTCAAGCCGATATTTATAATTATTCGAGCTGGAATTGAATCAAATTAAGTGGCAGGTCCAACTTCAATTGGGATGGTATTTTGTTGTGTCGTCGAGCTGAGACCATCAACACTTCTGCTGCACCTTGAACCTGGTTTTTAATCATACGCGTCTGCCACGATTCAAACCCAAGATATCTGAGCAATGCCAGCTCGGCATTCTGACGTCTTAAGCAACCCGGCTCCCTCCCTCCTTTTTTTTAACTTTTTTTTAAACGATCAGACGAGAAAGATGCTCGGTCTTTCGGCACTTTACTTCGTTCATCATGTCGTTTGTTTGTATTTTTTTTGCTTATGTGCTCCCTTTTTTAATCAAAGATATAACGCGGGTTTCCCGTGTAACATTAGTCCCATTGTGTGTTACTGTGTTCATAGACACCAACAAGAAAACAAATCACCCTCAAAAACCCATCACCAGATCCCCTGCTGCTGCGCTACCAGCACCATAGCGGCGAAGGCACCTGCCTCCCCTCCCTCCCTCCCTCCCTCCCTCCCTCCCTCCCTCCCTCCCTCCCTCCCTCCCTCCCTCCCTCCCTCCCTCCCTCCCTCCCTCCCTCCCTCTTCCCAATATAGAAGAAGTAAAAAAAAATCGGTTATTCGGCACCTTGCTTCGTTCACCATGTCATTTATTTTTTGTTTTAAACATTTACCCTCCTCCCTCCCGCAGAGCAACGAGCCGCAGGACAGCATGCCCATCTCATCGTTTGCGCAAAAGCAGCGTCCCGTGAAAACCTTCAACAGCCCGCCACGCGTGCACTACAGCTCCATGGTGTTGGCCTCCCCACTCGCAGTACGATCCGCGCTTACGCACGTTTACACGCACAAGTACAAAGTTCCCTCCCGCGCCACGTAACCTGCGTAGATTATTGGGACGAGTGCTGTTTGCAAGCACCTATGAAGGCCGGCTCGGCGCTCGGGGGGGCTTCCCCACGGTGCTGAAATCGTTGACCACATCAGACCTGGAACAGAACCTTCGTCGCATAACAACAACCACCATTCGCCACTAAGTGGCGGTGACGTCACCACGGCGCTTGTCCCAGGCTTTGTGCACGTTAAGGCCATGTGAAGTGTCGAACGCCCGCTGGCAGGAGGTCACGGGGCAGACCCAGGTGCCAAGGGTCGACTGATTGAGCTGACTGGCCGATGCACCACCACCTGTGCCCTCTACTGTTCCAAATGCGTCGCATGCACACACACACACACATGCAAATGCGCACTCAGCCAAACAGACTTGAGAAGTGCTGAGGCAAGCATGGCACTTCACACTTGATATTAATTGACCACACTGGATGCTCATTTTAAGGCTGAGCAGACCTTGGGAAGGCTGCAGGACTGTTTCAAATATTTGCCACATATGTTAGCTCTGCCGGGAGTCGAACGGAGAGGTTGCGTTCGTAGCAGTGAGCTAACCACGATGCCACCTTTACACTGCTTGTGTGTATAAACAGGTTCACGTACGCACGCACTCCAATGCAGTTGCATGCGCACTGCTCTTTGAACCCTGGCTACCCAAGTTCAATTCCCGCTCACGGCCAACACCAGTGACGATTATCTGAACCGGTCGACTCGGCCTAAAATGAGGTGTGTGGTAAACATCGTGACTGGGGAGACAAAGGCGGCCAGGCATGGTGCTTGCCACCCACCCCCCTCGTGTGCCGTGCCGGCTTTCACAGGTGCTCGCTAACAGCACTTGCCCCAACAGTCTGTTAAGGCTACACAGGAGATATTTGTCTTTGTTGTGTCACCCAGGACCCGCTGCTGGGCCAAGTAGAGTGGAAATCTCGCCTCGGGGCACCCGGGCCGGACAGCAATATCCTCGGCGGCTTCCCCATCAACTTTCTCGTTCAAGTCGTGAGTTCACACACGCACGGGCGCGTGAGCGGGAGGCGGTGCTTAACGATGCCCATTTGGGCACGCAACAACAATAACCTCGACCGGCAGCTACAGCAGCAGCACAGCTTACTACTCCAGATGCCTGTTTGGAAATGATAATAATTTGATTACACGTGGGCTTTGCCCAATTTTTATAGTGGAAGGCTGTCACGAAGGCGCTGTGTTTCACAGTCAGTCGGGGACAGTGTTGCTTTGCCCAGTTCCAGTTGAGTAATTTGCGGGTACATTTTTCGAATTTTGGGCCACTGCGCCAGCACACAATGTCCCACTCCTTTTTCGAGTGACGTCAGGTGACCCCTGTATTCTCTACTCTACAACTTGCGGCGTATACTCTACGGTTGTTACACCTGCGGTAATAACAAGTGCCTACCGCTCGGGGCCACATCACTCTGAGGAACAGGAAGAGGAGGAGGAGTGCATTTATTTGCCAACAAGTGTACTTTGGGTAAATCAAATTGTTTGGGAAGAAAAGTAGTTGGGCTTGGCCAGGACACGTTATGGCTGAGATGATTGACGGAGTGGCAGCCCAAAGGAAGGAAAAGGCGCCCAAGAGTACGGTCGCAGGAGATGTATGCTCTTTGGTTTTTTCGGTAAAGTCACGTAGTTAAAACATTTAAATAAATTAAATCACGACGTTTCGGGCGCAACACAAGCGTCCTTCTTAAGCGGTTGTACTTTCGCTAAGTTGTCCCCACCTGAAGAAGGATGCTTGTGTTGCGCCAGAAACGTCGTGATTTAATTTATTTATATTTTTTACCTACGTGACTTTACCGAAAAAACCAAATAGTATGAATCTTTGCAGTCACGAAACTTCAAATCTAGGAGGAGATGTATGGTTTGGAATTATTGCACCATGCCCTGTTCCCGTCGTGACCCCTCTCCCTCTGTCCCTACCTCCGTCCCTGCTGTGCAGACACGGCTGTCCAAAATCCTGATGACGAAAAAAGATTACATCAAACAGCTCAAGGAGATGAACACGGAGGGTGAGAAGCTGGTAAGAGACCGTCGCACTAAACTATAAACTTTTATTTATTTAACTACACTTTTTATTTTACCAGGTAAGGCTCACTGAGCTATATATCTGTTTTTCAGAAGGGAGCTGGCCACTAATGATAGCTCAAACAAGTGGCTTATCAAGTGGAAATTTATAGTAGCCAAATACTCTAAATACATGTTCTAAATGTGGAAGGAAAAACCGGAGGCCCCGGATAAAAATCCGTTATCATGACCACAAGGGAGAACATGCAAACTCCAAATATACAGCAGGCGTCAGGGTTCGGATCGAACCCACGACCTCCTGCATACCAGGCGAGGTAGTTAACAACTCACCACTGGCGCCCCCCACACGACATACCGCTGTGTGTGACGTCGTTTCTGCATGAGGCCTCGTAGTCGGTTGCATTGTTGATCAGAGTCTTTATTTAGACTAGAGGATGGTTTGTGTGCAAGCGATCACGTGATCGTGTGTTGGAGCAGTTGTGTAGCTGAGGGTTTGTGTGCGCGTGTGATCATGCAGTAGAGCGAATTCGGGGTTGCGTGGATGTTAAGGATTTGTGTTTGACCGATGAGCGTGTGGTTGTTGCGAATGCACGCTCGAATGTTTATTCGAGTGCAGTCGTGCGTCAGGTTTCGTGACTGCGCGGTGAAGAGTTTGTGAGCGGTCACGTGATTGAGCGGTTGTGCGGTTGTGTTGCAGCGGTCGTATTCGGAGCCATTTGGGATCGACTTCCAGAAGCGGTACGCTACCATCGTGCTGGGCCTGGAGAACCTCAACAAGGACCTCAATCACATCCTGCTCAACGTGCAGCAGTACTGCTACCAGGTGCAGCAACTCACAGCTGTAACTCCGCGGAAATTTAGTCTCACGGTCCGGTGCATTTCCGGGATGTGTCGTTTGCCGTTCGACGCGATGTGTGACATTTCCATAATGGGGGGGGGGCGGTGTTCTTTGTGTTTGCACATGCGCTCGTACAGCTGGCCCCCCAGCAGGGCCTGCAGCCCATGGACCAGCCGACGGAGATGCGGCGCCAGTGCCTGGAGGAGGCGCAGGAGATGGTGAGAGATGTCGGCAGGTCGGGGGTGGGACGCGGCGTTGCCACGCCGACGATTGCGACGGGAGGGGGAGGAGCAGGGGAGCGAGTGGCATCCGGGGACGACACGGAGGGACTCAGGGAGCTGGTGGCACGGCTCTCGGCGCTTCTCCTGCAGATCAAGGTGCGAGGAAGCGCGCGTGCGTGCTTTGCGTAATTGACACGTTTTGTTTACGTGACTAATCTTGTGTCGGGTGGTGGCGGGTTTAACGACACATTTATATTTACGCGATTAAACCGAAAAAAATCCTCTTGTAGATAATATTGCTCTCGAAAGCCCACGTGTTAAACCCATTATTGATTCAAGTTATACGCGAAAGACGAAATGTGGTTACAGAGCAAAGCGGGTCTGAATGTCGATTTAAAGCTTTCGTGACTGCAGGGATTCATCTTCTGGGTTCTTTCGGTAAAGTCACGTAGAAGGGAAATAATAAAATAATACAAATTTAACATAATAAAATAATTCTCACGACGCTTCGGCCACAACGCAAGCAGCCGTCCTCAGGTGAAGAACAGGTCTGTCCGGAAGACAGCGTCTGAATGAATATACGCTCCAAGCCTGGGGTGTTTCATTCAGACGCTGTCTTTCCGACAGACCTGTTCTTCACCTGAGGACGGCTGCTTGCGTTGTGGCCGAAACGTCGTGAGAATTATTCTATTATGTTTTATTTTTATTATTTTATTATTTCCCTTCTACGTGACTTTACCGAAAGAACCAAGAAGACAAAGCGGTCTGATCGCTTTTCTTCCCGCCTGCCCGCTCCCCCACACAGAGGCTGGCAGAGAGTGACCTCAACTCGTTTGAGTTCAAGTCTTTGACGGACTCGCTGGACGAAATCCGCAGCTCGCTGGACCCTACCAACATCAGGTGATTCTCTCGGGCACGTGCGGGGAGGTAGTGAACTTCAGGCTGGGCCAAGTATTGATTTCAAGAGATAATTTGTCGTCGTTGTGTTTCGTCTGGTTGTCCAGAATCCGAATTAAGATTTCTACTGGGGGAATCCGATGAGCTATAAAGCTCTTTTTCAGATGTTCAGTAGGGGCAGGTAAGAACATTACAACAACAACAAAAGTACAAAAACACGATAATAGTGCAAAGTACAAGAAAGGTAAACACATCACCCAAACACAAAAAATACAACACTAAACCAAAGCCCACTGAGGTATTAATTTATTTTTCATAAGCCACCTGGCCACACATAATAGCTCAACAAAGTGGCCTTTAATTTGGACGTTTATGGCAACAAAATAATCAAAATAATCTCAATGGATGTTTCTGAATGTGGAGGGAAAAACCGGAGGACCCGGATAAAAAAAGTCCACGCGACCACAGGGAGAACACGCAAACTCCAAATATACAGCAGGTGTCGGGGTCGGGATTGAACCCACGAACTCCTGTATACCAGGCGGGGAAGATCACATCACAACATATGATGTGGCCGAGCAGTATTGCGTTTGCCCGCCCATTGCGTCTGTGAAAAGGTCTGTGTAGCTCATTGGCTTCATCCAGTATAAATAAATATTCTGATCCTGAGATGTTCACGGTTCAGAGCCCAGAGGCCACCTCTTGCCTGCGATCTAGCACAGTTGGATCCTAGCGAGCGTTGGTGGATCACACGAATCTTGTTAAAATTCCTTACCCATCGGTGTTGAGAGTGGCCTAACGTTGGCTTGCCAGGAGAATGCGATACAGCAAGTGGACTCATCTTCATCGGTTCCGGCTCCCTCCCAGTGGGCGTCGAGAAGATGCCGTAACTGTAGTTCTGCCGGGGGATGGCAGTACAGAAAAGTCCGGACTAAGCTCTGTCAGTACGGGGCAGAGGTCGCAAACGGGTTTTGATTCCTTACCCGTACCCGGCCGCACCAGGGTCGCAAATGGGTACCCGTACCCGGCCGGGTACGGGTACCCGTTCCCTACCCGTACCCTACCCGAAATGAGTGACAAACGGTGACTCACTAGTGACTCACGGCCTACCCGTACCCGGCCGCACCAGGGTCGCAAACGGGTACCCGTACCCGTACCTGGCCGGGTACGGGTAGCCGGGTATCGGGTAGGGTACGGGTATCGGGTACCCGGTTGCGACCTCTGGTACGGGAGGCAGGGGGGGGATAGAGTGCTCGAGGTGTTCTGGTTTCCTCCCGCATCTAAAGTGCATGTTAACCAAAAATGATTGCCAGTCTGCGTCACAGTTTAAACGTTAAAGGATCCTGTTACGTTATTTGAATTGGCGTAGGCAACGTGTGTGTCCGTCGTCACGGTTCCACATTTGCTGAATGTGAACCTTGTCTGCAACATCACCCTGCATCGCAAGACTACATCAGTCTATAGAACATAGCGTGTTTGTGATATAAGAATGGCGAGAAAACACAAATTGTGCTTGTTTTTATTATTAACGGACTTGCGGCACAGAATCGCATAGCATAAGGTCTTTAACATAGGCGTTATTTGGGCTGTTATAGTTTCTAAATGTTCTTACACGGCTTGTTGGTGCGATATATAAATCTAGAGCTCGTGTGACGAATCATCCTGCCGTTATTCTTGTAATTCAGCGCATCCACCCATGCTATTGTGGAAATTTCACCACTTCGTCTAGCCGACCACCATAGTTGAGAATTCCCGCTCACTTAACCGTGGAGTGACAGGGACTTGACTTTTGTTGTCTACTTTATAGCAACGGTTGCCTTGAAGTTGACCGCTCTTGCATGTACATCTACAGCCCTTTGGTCAAATCCACAGCTGGATGAGGGCCCTCCCCACCCCTTCCCCCCACCCTCCTCACGTTGTGCAGGTCAGGGGGATAGTTCACCATACTTGACCACGTCGGTAAGTGTCACTTGGTGAAGGCTGGGGGAGCGTGGATGTTGGGTTGCTTGCACTGCCCTCTGCTGACAGCATAGCCCCTCAGCAGGCCGTAAAGGCCACCTTAACCAGGCACTATCCGGGCTCAACCCGAGGTCTGACGAGGTCGGGTGCATTCTGGGGGATTTTGAGCAGAGGCGCTGATGCTTATGACATTAAAATTGACACGGGCAGCGAGCGAATCGGTGCGCGTTTGCCTAATTGGTCTATGTTGCTGCGACCGGGGGGAGGTGGCGGCCTTTAACGGAGATTTTAACTCGCGTGCGATTTGTGCTGCTCCAGTTGCTTTCAGAACAACGTGGAGATCCACGTGGCGCACATCCAGAGTGGCCTGAGCCAGATGGGAAACCTGCACGCATTCTCCTCCAACCTCACCGAGGCAGAGTGGGAGAGGCCGTGACCACGGTCCTGCCCCGTGTCGCCATGTACAACAACAACGACATTGTCACGCACACGCACCCACGCAACCGTACTCGTCCACGTAATGTCATACACACGCATGTCCACCGTACACAACCACAGAGCGACAAAGACAAAGATATCCCCCGTATAGCCTTCACAGATTGTTGGGGCAAGTGCCGTTAGTGAGCAACTATGATGGCCAGCACGGCACATAAAAGGTGGGTGGCCACTGTCTCCCCAGTGGCGAGATTTACACACTGCACCAGGTACTAATTTAAGGCTGAGTCGACCTAGGAGAGGCCCAAAACAGGTTCAGATAATCGTCACTGGTGTTTGCCGTGAGCGGGAATCAAACTCGGGTCGCTGGGTTCGTAGCGCAGCGCGCCAACCGCTACACTACCGCTCCCCACTGAGTGACACACACACACAGCATTACACATCCATGCCACCACACACATCCACGTAGCTTTCACACACCAAGGCACACATCTGGATAGCGTCTGACAAGCACACACGCCACCGCACACAATCCACCACTGCTTTCTGCACAAAAAGCACACTGCACTAATAGTCCGCATCCACGCCACATCCGGTACTCACTGACCACATCTCGTAGAAACTGACAAAGCGCCACACTTCAAAATTACCAGGCGCCCACATTACGATGCCATACATCACCACCACAGAGATCCACACGACAGCACCGCACTCAAACACAATACACATGCCACACTATGACACTGCAGATGTCAACACTCGCACATCAGACACTGACAACACTACAACACTTCAACACCTCAGACATACATATCCTCCTTTATTTAACGATGATAATGAATAATCTAATTTTATATAGCGTCATTCATACTGTTGTATCTCAAAACGCCGTACTATATTTAAGTTTTACGTTAAAAGGTGCAAAGAAATCCTAAACAGAAAGACCACTGAACAGGATTTATTAAGTACATCATGCAAATTACAAGAACTCGGCTGGGAGAGAGTCTAAAAGGTGTCTAAAAAGTTGCTTGTAGTGCGAACCAAGCTCCTCAGGCAGGCCAGGGGTAAAATCCTTAGAAGAGTGGCAGTCAAACAACTACCCGTTAAGTCGTTTAAAGACGCACACTCTCCACGACCAAGACATTCGGAGGTGAATAAAATGGGTTTTTAACCGGGATTTACACTTTGGAGTGGAATCTGACGGGTATGAAGTGGGAGTGATGCCAATGCAGACTTGAGGGAGATGAAAATGTAAACGCTCGTCCACCTGTAGTAATTTTCTTGTTGGGTGTAGTTAGCAACTCCAGGTCAGATTAGCGAAGGTCACGGGCAGTGGCGGAGGCAGAGATTAGAGGGGGAAAGAGATGAGCTAGGGAGAGTCCGTGCAAGATTTAAAACACTAAGTGTGATCCTAAATTTAATTTCAGTGTGAATGGGGGGGGGGGGGGGGGAGCCAATGAAGTGAACATAAGCTGGCCGGTGTGGGTAATGTGATGACGTTCATGGGTATGATGAAGAGCTGTTGCAGTGGTATTTTGAACATATTTGATTCAATGAATGACAAAACTTGGGATGGCCATATAAGGAGGGGATTAGAGGAACGGTCATTTACGTCCATGGATCTTGTGCGTATTATAAACTACACTTTTTCAATACAGTCATCAAACCTGGGGATGAACGAAGACACAAATGATCAGTTCAGCAGCGGTGTGAGAGGCAATTTCGAATGCAGGGGATATCTTGCGAAGATGTAAATTGGTAGTCTGACGGATGATAAATGTGTGGCGAGAATAGGTCAGCTCAGAGCCCAGGATGACCCCCGGATTGTGTGCCTGTTTTCTAAATTTCAGCTCGAGTTGAGTCGATGAACAGTAGGTGGCTGTTTGCTTATTTTATGTGGCCTATGAAGTGGGACTACTCTATTCGCTCAGGTGATTTGCCCATTTTCTTGCTTTGAGAGTTGTTCAATTGCAGATACGCTGCCAAAAGTTTATTTTGGGCAGTGTGACGTTATGTTAGTCGCACACAGGAGTGTTTTATTTTATTTTACACGTGCGGATATGGCTAAACTTACTCGACAGTCGTGACCTTTAAAATCTCTCTAGTTTTGCCATGAAGTGCTAGGAGCTTCTTGAAGAAGCTCCCAGAATGTGGTGCGAAACGTCGGACATCATGCTGAACAACAACACAAACATCTCAAAAATACATCGTAGGGCTTATCCAAACAAAAAGATTGCAACGGACCTCAAAGAATATTTGCTGTTATAAGTTGGCAGAGAGCCGTCTTTTAAAGACCCGCACACCGGTGCTGAATTGAAAAGAGATGACACCATGAACCTGAAACATGTGCTCGGATGGATAGGTTAATTACTGTGAAAGGCGCTATATAAAAAATATTGTTATGCGTGCGAGTGTGTTATGTGTGTGTGTGTACAATCCTTTGTGTTCTGAGGGTGGTGGTGTTGATAATTCTCAACACTTAGAGAGGTCTGTGCGTTATAGTATAATACTCCAGGAAGCGCTCTAAAGAATGAGTTATCTTTTTTTGTTTTGCAAACAGATTATATATAAAAAAACTAATATTGAGTATGTATTTTTAAAACAAAACAGATCAATTTTAAATGCCCTTTCGGAACGCTGTAATTTTTATTGTATTGTCAATTTCTTCTGTAGAAAGTTGTAGTGCTATACTGTCTAATGTCCCTCTAAAATGTATCTTCATGACAGCATATATATATTTAAATGTGTAAATAAAGCATCAACTTGCTGTGGGTGTGTACGTGTATTCCAAATATTCCTAGCACGATCGGCACCTCGGATTAGCACGATTGGTTATCTACGGTCAGGGGCCGTATTATTCGGTCGGGAACGCCGAAAACTAAAGGGGCCTACGAAAAAAAATGTTGACCATGTATTTTTTTGCTTGTATGATCACAAATGTAACCAAGATATCATCTTTGATAAGTCTGCGTGAAACAAGTGAGTGGCAGCGGCGGTATCAGCTGGAGAAAGTTATCACTGAAGGCCGACGAAACAAGTGCTTAGGGCCTACAAGAACCTTAATCCGGCCCTGCGTATGGTGCAAAAGAAGTTCAACATACATTGAGCCTGTGCGTGCCTTAATTTATACGACTAGGTTGCACTGTTTTTGGACGAATTCGTCTGTATCAGACGCGGCTCCAACACTGCTCACAATCTGGGTTACAGTTCGGGATTTGAATTTCAATTTTTTGCGTTTTTGATTAGTCCTATCAGTTTTCCAAAACTTTTATTGCAAATAAACGGATTCATGGGACCTCCTTTGCCAGTAAAACATATATGATAATGGATTTTTCCCCTTTTTCTGGAAAAAAAACAGGTGTTAAGATGTTAACTCCAAACTGAAACATTTTTCAATGAATCATGTCTGCAATAACCACAATGCTTGTGGTCAGAATGCAAGCAAAAACATACTCTGATATTAGAATAATGCATATATTATCAATGTTTTTTTTTTGCATAACCCGTTAGTAGACAACCCAGAAATCTCGGCTGAGTCTCCAGTATCTCGACTCCAAATATCGTTTTTTTGTTCGTTGAAGCTACAAGTCATCTCATTGACTAGGCTTCCAACGAGACGCTCAGTGTCCCCTTTTGTGGCCCACGGGGTGAAATATGAGCCCAACCCCAAATACCGGGGGGCTGTGAGCTTTGACAGGAACATGACCTTTTAAAAGTGGCTGAATATACGCGTGAAAAAGGTCAAAGCCAGGATCGGCCTCTTTCGAACGAGCAGCCACAACCAGCGGCTGAAATTCTCCTTGCAGCAGCGACGCTGGGCAACTGAATGCTGTGGGGTTTTTTTTTACCATCAGCTAAAGCTGTCGACACGAAACACGATTGCATCGTTTCGAATGCATTTGTTCACGTTAGTTATATATTTCAAATATTTTTGGTCATATACTCGACATGTGTTTTTAGCCATTTTTTTATCCACGTATTTATTTTTATTTCTAATTTTCTTGCGACTTGTTACGTATGCTATGATTGCCAGGGAACCGATGTTTTTGTTGATAAAACACGATTCAAGAGCTTTTTAGTTCACAGGGTAAAATAAACTGAACTGAAACTGTTTATCCAGATGAGAACAAAGAGTCCACGATAGTCCCATTTGCAAGAGTGACATGGGTTCCGTAAAATTACAAAGTAAAAACGTGGAAGCGAATAGAATATTGGGAGGGTAAAAAAAATACCGCGTGACAGGGATGTATCGATAATTACACTGGTCAACACACTTTTTCTGGCATAAGGTATTCCAACGTTTTGAAGGTAATTTTGGGGTGCTGATTCCAAATCTGGCATCAGTTTTCGTCTCTCATATCAGGTTTTTGAGATATCAAATATTGCATTTTCAATAAAAACTGCAGAATAAAAATATTAAATAAATGTAAAATGATATTATAAACACACTATCCTAAAAATACAGCACCATATTTTAACACTAAAGCAGTCACTGACTCGCAACAACTTGCAATCACAAGTGACAGAGTTAATTTCGGGTAAAAGCAATGAAAATGGGGTATGCCAATAGCATAAAAATGAGATGTGATAGAGCAAATCTGAGATCAGATTTGGAATCAGTACCCTGAAATTAGTCTAAAACAGCTGCAAAAGTCCAGGCCAGAAAAACATGTGTTTTTTTTTGTTGGCCAGTGTAATGGTGGGTAAAAAACATGAATCCATATTAAATGTTCTCAAATGAAAGTTGACTTTGACGTTCCTTTTAAAAATCGTTTATAGTAAGGTGCAGAAACATTCCGCCTCGGGTGGCACGTGCGAAGTTGTTTAAGCAAATCCCAAGTGGTGCCTCAACACTCAACAGTGTGGATTGGCCCTTGAGAACCTGCTAGATTTAGGCTTCAACTGGCTTGCATGAATCACAGCAATCTTTGAAAGCAACAATCACAAAAATCGCTGAACTTGCACCGCCCAGATGCTGCGTTCAAATCCAAACGGCAACTGCAGTATATTAACTAGGGCGGCCTTCCGGATGGAAAAGAAACCAACCGTGCATCTTTGCAACAAGTGGCGAATGTAATCATCGTCAGTGCCATTTAAGAGTTGAATATTGTTAAGTATTTGTTTGATTTTGTACCGTACTTAATGTTTAACGGCAACTTTGGCAGCACATTTTTACACGTGCATTGCACGTGATGTTTATACGGCGCCTGATGTAAAGGACAATTACGGCGCAGCACAAATATTGCTTTTAAAATACTTTAAATTGTTTGTGTACATCGATTGTACGAGGCAATTATTGTTGTTGTGATGCTGCATTGGCAGCGGTGCACAAGTACAACAACCAAAAACATCCCTAATTGTATATGCTGTAAAGGGCCATTGCCCGAAACGTCGCCCATTATATATTTTTTTCATTTTAAGGTAACAAAAGTGTTATTGACCAACGTGTTTCATTGTACAGACTCGTCAAATTGGTCTGCCATCTTACTACGGGAAAGCGAACTGCACTCAACAGGCGCATCATTGCGCTAAGAACCATTGCCCCCCTCCCTCCCCTAAACGTCACCCATTAATATTGTATTCCTTTCAAAGCCCCGGTGTACTTTAATTGACAATTGCGTTGAGTTTGTTTAATTGTGTGTAGGATTAAGCTCGTTATAGAATAATGTGCAACTTTGGTCCCTGAGTAAGATGGCTGCCGTGGTTACCAAGACAACGCCGAACCGGAAGTCGACACATCATGAATATTAATTATGGAAGATGACATTTAAGTCGGTCGATGAAAGTCACTGCTGTGTATCAAGAACCGTGTTGTGCGTGCGTGTGCATCTTCCCATCTCATTGCATACACACCGCTCACGCGAACCAACCCCTTGATATCCCTCATGAATATTAATTAGGCACCCACCCCCACCCCTCCCCACGCCCACCCCTCCCCACGCCCCTCCCCACGCCCACCCCCACGCCTCCCCACGCCCACCCCCACCCCTCCCCACGCCCACCCCTCCCCACGCCCACCCCCACCCCTCCCCACGCCCCTCCCCACGCCCACCCCTCCCCACGCCCCTCCCCACGCCCACCCCCACGCCTCCCCACGCCCCTCCCCACGCCCACCCCTCCCCACGCCCCTCCCCACGCCCACCCCCTCCCCACGCCCACTCCCACGCCTCCCCACGCCCCTCCCCACGCCCACCCCCCACCCCTCCCCACGCCCACCCCCACCCCTCCCCACGCCCACCCCTCCCCACACCCACCCCCACCCCCTCCCCACGCCCCTCCCCACGCCCACCCCTCCCCACGCCCCTCCCCACGCCCACCCCCACGCCTCCCCACGCCCCTCCCCACGCCCACCCCTCCCCACGTTCCTCCCCACGCCCACCCCTCCCCACGCCCACTCCCACGCCTCCCCACGCCCCTCCCCACGCCCACCCCCACCCCTCCCCACGCCCACCCCCAACCCTCCCCACGCCCACCCCTCCCCACGCCCACCCCCACCCCTCCCCACGCCCCTCCCCACGCCCACCCCCACCCCTCCCCACGCCCACCGCCCACCCCCACCCCCTCCCCACGCCCCTCCCCACGCCCACCCCCACCCCTCCCCACGCCCCTCCCCACGCCCACTCCCACGCCTCCCCACGCCCCTCCCCACGCCCACCCCCACCCCTCCCCACGCCCACCCCCAACCCTCCCCACGCCCACCCCTCCCCACGCCCACCCCCACCCCTCCCCACGCCCCTCCCCACGCCCACCCCCACCCCTCCCCACGCCCACCGCCCACCCCCACCCCTCCCCACGCCCCTCCCCACGCCCACCCCCACCCCTCCCCACGCCCACCGCCCACCCCCACCCCTCCCCACGCCCCTCCCCACGCCCACCCCCACCCCTCCCCACGCCCCTCCCCACGCCCACCCCCACCCCTCCCCACGCCCACCGCCCACCCCCCTCCCCCCCGGAAGTGGCGAACCGGAAGTGAGGTGCCCTGTACCGACGTGGCGGCTGCATGGCGGACGCGGCCGTGTCTCAGCTGGAGGTGGCCGTGGTCGGCATGGCGCTGTCTCCGAGCGAGCCCGGCCCGCGAGCCCACGACCACAACCACGACCACGACGACGACAATGCCGCCGCCGACTCGGTAGCGGCGTTGCCCGGTGCAGCCGAGGCGGCTGGAGACGGCGAGGGGACGGCCGAGACGCCGGAGGGTGCCGAGCAGAAGGGAATCGGTGATGGTGGTGATGGTGATGGTGGTGCCGCCGCGCTTGAGGAGGCTTGGGGCTTCCCTGTCGCTGAGCTCTACAGACTCGCGCTCAAGTTCTACCGCGGTGAGATGGAGGGTAGAGGAGGGGTGGTTGGTGGTGGTGGGTGACCCTTAGGCGCTTGGCTCGTAGGCCCAGTCAGGGGTGTTCACTCACCCGTTCACCTACGTACTCAGCTGACCCACCCACCCACACACCTACTCACTCACTCACACACTACTCAGCCACACACACACTACTCACCCACACACACACCTACTCACCCACACACACTACTCACACACACACCCACTCACCCACATACACACTACTCACACACACACACCCACTCACCCACACACACCTACTAACCCACACACACCTACTCACACACACTACTCACACACACCTACTAACCCACACACACACTACTCACACATCTACTCATCCATTCACACACACACTACTCCCCAACACACACCGACTCACCCATTCACCCACCTACTCACTTTCACCACTCGCCCACCTACTCAGACGCTCACCTACAGGCTCACCTACCTACTTAATTAGTAATGTTCTCACCTACCCAACCACACAACCTCATCTGACCACACTGCCGTGTCTGGGTTGATTTGGTTACTGTCACCTATCCGGGAACTAGCAAACTCTTCGTGTCTGGAGTATCATCATCATCATTGTCCGTATAGTCTTACGTCACCTATCTGGGTACCATCAATGCCTTGTCACCATTAATTATTGACACCAACTCAGGCAACGTCAACTTGGAGTTTGGGGATGTCATTAACTGAAGTCATCCAACCTGGAAAAGGACACTAGCTTTACGTTTGGGAATGAACTCACGTCACCTACTCAGACACCAACAAACTTGTGTATTGGCAGGATTAGCCTCACTCATTTGTTCAGGGACCATCATCGAAATGTCATCAGCTTCGGACACCTTCGATCCTGAATTTTCCGTCATCTTTTGTCATATACCTAGGCACCGTCAATACACTCACGATTAGCCCCATCAACTCCTATTACCAAATTGGGCATCTTAAAATACATGTCTAAATTTTGATTTGAAGCTTTCGTGACTGCAGGGATTCATATTCTTGGTTCTTTCGATACAGTCACGTAGAAGTGAAATAAAAAAAGAAGAAAAAAGATTGTTTTATATTTTTATTATTTTATTATTTCCCTTCTACGTGACTTTACCGAAAGAACCAAGAATATACATCTCCTGTTTTGTTCGACGCTAGAGTTTCTTTGGTTAACCAAGGGAGAGAACTCAACAGACCAGCATAGTCTCTAGATTTGAAGCTTTCGTGACTGCAATGATTCATACTCTTAGTTCTTTCGGTAAAGTCACGTAGGTAAAATTAATAAAAATAAAACAATAAAAATCACGACGTTTTGGAGGCAACACAAGCTTCCGTCTTCAGGATGGAAGCTTGTGTTGAAGACGGAAGCTTGTGTTGCCTCAGAAACGTCGTGATTTTTATTGTTTTATTTGTATTAATTTTACCTACGTGACTTTACCGAAAGATCTAAGAGTATAACAGCATAGTCTCATTTACAATTGTGGCCTGGAGCATTAATCGTCAGTTTGCCCAGTAGGGGGTGAGTATTGCCATGTGTGGGTAATTCGTTGTACCTCGGTGATTTAAGCTGGGCCAGGCGTGTGGTTTAGCCAACACCACGAACTGCTGACGAGCCACATTCCAGCTCGTCCGGTGGCCCAATCCAGCGATGGTTGACACCAAGTTCTGAAGGGCCCACTGGGAAAATCAAACATTGTCCTGGTGAGCTAAATCCAGGTGGTTCACTTGGGTTGGGATTCAGTTTCTAGTGTACTTTGCTTAACCAGGTTAGAACTCAAAATAACAGGATTATCTGGGCTCGATCCACACTGCATTAGGGTGCCATCATTTATATTTTCACCCCCCCCGCCTCTCAGCCCTATGACAACCAGTTTGCATGGTGGTCATCCATCCAATGCTGAACAGTGCAGGAAAATCCATTGCTGTACTTTGCTTCTAAGCGGCCACATCTATGGTTCCCACCTCCACGAACCTGCACTGACCAGCATAGTGAAGTATGGTCAAATAACCCCCTCTATCTACCCCGTACGGCCGTGGATCGACAAATGTGCTGCACATTTAGTGGTACACCGCTGTTGCGTACCACTTAGCACCATCACATTTTAGCACGGTTGGCTAACTATGGTGCGCAAAGAAGTTCAACGTACGTGCATGCAATGTACAAAAACCTTTATTGTGAATAATATTGGTGGCGAAAGCCTACGTGTGCAAACTAACATACAGTGTCACTATTCACATTCTTAGGTTTTTTTCGGTAAAGTCACGTAGGTAAAAAATTAAGATTAAAATTAATAAAAGTAAAATAAAATAAAAATCACGACGTTTCGGAGGCAACACAAGCCTCCGTCTTCAGGTGGAACTGTCACAGCACGATTGCTGTATAAAGTAAAGAGAAATTCCACCTGAAGACGGAGGCTTGTGTTGCCTCCGAAACGTCGTGATTTTTAATTTTACTTTTATTGATTTAATTTTTTTACCTACGTGACTTTACCGAAAAAACCTAAGACTATGAATCCTTGCAGTCACGAAAGCTTCAAATCTAGAATTAATACAGTGTCACTGTTAACCCCCTTCTGTCTATCCAGGCACCATCATATTTCTCTATCGACTTGAACACCACAAGTCCCTCTGCATTCACGGGCACCATCATCCCTGTGCGCCGGAATCATCAACACGTGTTCCGCCATCAGCGTTTGCTCCACCCACCATATTCTCACACCTGACTGCCTTGAACTCCTGTCACATACCTGGGGAAACATCTGTTCTTCTCCTCTTCCAAGCCTGGGCACCTTCAACATGTCATTGCTGTACCTAAGCAGCAACCCCTAATCTCATATTTAAGCCTCATTAGCTTCGGCCCTGACCGCTGGAATCCTTCTCGCACACCCAAACAGCCTTCATTTCGACCCCTTTACACTGCAGCTGCCTTTGACCGAATCGCTCAATGTGCACCTGATCTTGTCAGATGCTTCGATGAGTGACAAGCAGGGACAGCAGCTTCAGATTATTATCGACTGGTGCAGGGTTACATGGTGAACAGCACAGGGTCGTTCACAGTGACATCCATTGTACTGTACTTCCTGCTCCAATGTCTATGCTCCCTGCCTTCACCAACCCACACTGATCAGCGTGGTGAAGTATTGCCAAACAATCGGAAGGCCCAACATGGAGTGGAGAGGCCATTGTCCACTCATGGATTGGCAAATGGCTTTGACGTAAAACTTAAAACATTAAATATTAATGTCTGAATCGTGACAATTCATAGAAGTGTGCGTGGGTGATTTTAACGGTTATTAACTTTAATTTTTTACCAGGTAAGGCCCACTGCACTATATAGTAATTTTTCATAAGCGACCTGGCCATAAAAGATCACTCAAGGGAAGTGGCTTATCATGTGGACTTGTATTGCAGCGAAATACCCTTAAACGCATGTTTCTAAATACCCAGGAAAAAAATCCACATGACCACGGGGAGAACTGCAGCAAAATCCAAATATACAGGCTTCAGGGTTGGGATAAAACCCACGGCCTTCTGTATACCAAGCAAAGTAGTTAACATCTTGCTACACGCGTACCATCGACTTTGCACTGGCAAAGCAAATAACCACCATGTATGGCTGCTGTTCAGCCCCCTCATGAACTGCAGAAATAGTGACTTGACTTCCCAGTTCACACCTGCGTTCACTTACGATTATAATTGTTTAATGCGTAAGCAATTTCAACCCCATTGTAACTGTGATTGTAAGCTCAGCCACCTACGATGCTGTAATCGTAGTCTGTAACCCGTCACCAACTAAGTGTATTCTTTTCCTGGTGTCCCTTGTGCCCGGTGCTATCAGCTGTTGGGCTATAATTAAGGCAGCTTTTGCCTGAATGCCTCTGCTGTTTTTTTTTTCTTCTGAGCTGCGCCATCCTGTTCACTCACCATGGTTGAACTTATTTTTTAAATCTAAGAATAACGCTCTCCAGGCCTACGACCAGATCACCCGCGACATGTCCCACCTCGTCAGATTTCTCAAGCTAAGCAGGGTTTTTTGAGGATGGATAGTGCTTTGATGTACGGCCATTAATGCATTAAATAAATACTATCAGGCGCTGCGGGGGCTGCATTGGCAGCAGAGGGCATTGCACAAAAATCAGTTGTTGTACTCTTACTAAGCTCCCCAGCTTCTAACCTTTGCCATGCCTGAGCACCACGCACACCTGGCTTTTATACCCAAGCATCAACCTCTATCTTATACTCAAACATTGTACTCCATCCCTGTAGATTTGAGCTGCCTGTGACCAAATCACTCGGATTGCACCCAGCCTCTGCGAGATCTCAGAAGCTAGGCATGGCTGAGTCTGGACAGTTGCTTTAGCGGAGGCCTGTGTGAAAAAAATATATATATTTTCGTGTTATGATTCTATGTTCCCATGTCTATGCCCCCGGGGGCAACTGCATCACTCTGAGCTGACCAGCGTGGCGAAGTATATGGACCAATACCTGCCAAAACCCACACTGCGTGGGGAGACCCTCACCCAGCAGTGGATTGACAATTGGGCTGTACGTGCAGTGTTGAGGCTACTTAACGTGCATAGTCTATAAGAGGAATCTGGAGCAGTAAAGCAAACAATAAACACAACGAAACCCATTGTTAAAACACGAAGCGTCTATTTACCCGTAAAAGACTGAACATAAACCTTCAACGCTCGCTGTAATGCAGCTGCGATAAGGACGAGCACGATAAGGTTCGTGGAAAATACGAAATAGTGTCTTGTAACAATTTGCCCTCCACCCACTCATGATGGCATGAATTGTGATTCTGCGTTGAGAATTGATTCCGTAATTAATTATTTTGTACACGAATTCATAAACACCCATCTGTCCGTCTGAGGCGGGCGGTCACGGTAACTCTCGTGCAGATGATCTCATGTAAATAAGGCGTTATAACGATGTATTATAAAGTTAATGAGGGTTGGCCAAAATTTGGAAAAATAACTCGCCGCCGCCGATTAACACAGGCCTCTTCTTCGTCACACACCGTGACTGATGACACCACGCGCTGATGAGTCACGGGGTCATGTGAAAGGAGCAAATGTATACTCTGCTGCATAGATTAAAGGGGTGCGTTCATGGCCAGAGCTTTTTTTTTATCAAACGGCCTGTTAGCGGCTCCGCAACACGGACTTAGCGGTCAGAGGAGCGCCCTCGGTGAGCTTTAGGTCGGCATGTCAAATCAGAGGCATGCCGTAACTTCCTGCGAACTCTCACTTCATGGTTCATGGACGCAGTGCTCATTGGCTGAGCGGGTGCGTGACGTCGTGAGCTTCTCGTCCTAACAACCCCGTTCAATAAGAGCTCACGTCCGCCTTGCAGCGCCACGGCAGGGCGCTCTGCCCATTCACCCTTTCCGAGACGTCTGAAAGTTGCAGGCTGGGTGTCCCGTTCGCCGCTGAATCTCGGAACGCGCAAGTGATTCAGCGTAAATTTTATTTAGAGAGGTGTAGTAGCGCCGTTGTTTTTAAAGACGTTGTACTCACCGCAGCGAACTTTAGCGACATGACCGCCACTCTATGATGGCTTGCCCAAAACTGTGCCACACGCCCTCACGCATGGCCTTGTGGGAGACTTGGTATGTCTTCCTGTTTCACGACATACCGATGAAGTTATTTCATTTTAGTTTTTCGTCTGATTCCGTTCCGATGACGCGCACGTACGCATCATTTTTTATTTATTGTTTTATATTTATATTATTTTATTATTTCACTTCTACGTGACTTTACCGAAAGAACCAAGAATAAAACAATCTTTAGTCGATGAATGGACTTGATTGGCCATTCGTCCCAGCTCTATAATTTTCTTAGTAAGTACTTGCTCAAGAATCACAAGCAAGGACCCCTCCTAATAAATAAATTGAACCCTTGGTGAGAAGTTTGGCAGCAAAATAAATCAAATTATCTTATGTGTTGCTGTCAGAGCCTCAATTTTAAATGTAAATAAATCTCCTGCAAATCAATTTGCTAATTTAATAATCTAACTCCTTCGCCAATATGAGAACCCGGTCTTGCATTACAATGGAGATCACGAATCCTCCTGTGGCTCTCAGCCGATTGAATGTAGGCCATCGTCAGTTTGTATGCTGCACACACTGTAAATCTGAATTGTCTTTACATAGCGATAACATTCATTTGATAATAATTTTGGCCTTTTTGACCGTTCGTGAATAATCGTGGCCGTGCATCATCACAGGATCTCGTGACTTTTGCAGGGGGGGGGGGGGGTCCCCCACATTGGGGTGTTTGGCTAATTCCATGAATGTTCATCCTGGAGGAAGAAAACGCCACGGACTAAATAAAGCCCACACTTAAACGACGGATAACACTAACAGATCCACACTTACTCAGTCTACAAATACTTGAATTCTGTTGAATAATGTAGACTGAACTCAATGCGTCACTGCCATCCGCTGCCCCCCATAACTACAACATCTGACCAGCACTGGTGGTCACCCATCCTAGTACAGTACCAACTTATGGCAAACAAAAACGATTGCGTCGCATGAGAAATCGATGATATTTGCACAAACGTAAATCGGTGTCGAGTGATAAATGACCTGCAGCGCAAGCCGGCCTGGGCATAATATTTTTAGGCTGATCAAAGCGCAATTACAAAATTTTGTTCGAATAAACGTGAAACAGATACAGGGCGATGACTGGTACACAAATATGTACACTAAACAGCCCAGGATATGAGTCGAAACACAATTGCAAATTAATTTCTAAAGAATCTGCAGTTTAAAGAATCGACAGTTTGGTGTCAAAATGAGCATCAAGAGTGAATTAATGTGCGTTGTTGTTGTTGTTGTGTGTCCGCTCGAGCTCGCTAAGCGAGTCGGAGCTGCGTGTGCGGGGGGGGGGAGTGACACTCGGCTGTGGTGGAATGTGAACTCTTCGCTCAGCTTTCATCCCAGTGATTGATCCCGGCAATACAAGATCAAATACAGCCGTCAGGACCACGCTGGCAGGAGTACATACGTACAACGACCACAAACCCCGACACAACTCTTCCGCCCTGCTAGTGCTGTCATTAGCAAAACCCTGGCTCGCTTTGCGCTGTGTAGAGGCCTGTTACCCAAGATTCCAGTTCATGTCATGCGACATTTTTTTTCTCAATTTCAAACAAGGCCGTGTTTGTTCAGAGCGAGGCGGTGGTGGTTGCGAGGCTGTGTGTGCGATTGCTGCGTTGGCCGGGCAAACTTGGACAACCGACAGTGCTGCCACTTGAAGGCAGAGTGAGTGGAGCACGCAGATTAAGCCACTCAACACATTCATCAATAGCGGTGTCCTCGGTGAGGAAAACACAATCGGTGACGTTTCTCTCTGATGAAGGGGTCATTGGCCGAAATGTGACCTTTCATATGTTTCTAGATTTGAAGCTTTCGTGACTGCAAGGATTCATACTCTTAGGTTTTTTTCGGTAAAGTCACGTAGGTAAAAAATGAAATTAAATTTAAAAAAATAAAATAAAAATCACGACGTTTCGGAGGCAACACAAGTCTCCGTCATCAGGTGGGACCGTCACAGCCAGATTTGCTGCATCAAGTGAGGCAGGGATTCAAGATGCAAGTTCTTAAATACAAGTTAAGGGGGAGGAGAGGGGGGGAGGAGCTTATCAGAATGTGGTAGCCAATGAATGGAACGTATCGGGTGGGGGGGGGGGCGGGGCTAAAAGAGAGCACGAGGTGTAAGTAGGTGTCGACATGTAAGTGTTTGTGCGCAAGTCACTGTTGTTGCACATGATACGCTTATTTCCTGTTTCAAGAATAATTATTAACGAATGTGTTGGGTTGATTTTGTTGCTCATGAACCGCTGCCGACAAGGTGTGTTTTTATTTGCGCGCGAGACTCGTCACGGTTATTATTTGAACACTGACGATTTCGGCACGCCTGTTATTTGCTTGGTCACGTTTCTTAATCCGGAGGCGTAATAACTTGCTCCGTGGTGTCATTGGTTTTCCTTCTGGGATTGCTCCTCCAGTGTGAAGATGTCTCTGGTGCCAGTTCGAGTGGCATCTTGAATGGATGCCAATGTCATGTGATCAGACACGAGAAAAGCATAACCGGGGGCTAACTGGCGATAAACAATCGAACTTAGAGCGTTGCCGGGTTGGTGATGGTATGTGTGTGCGCGTGCGCGCGTGCCTGGGTGGAGTGATGGTGTAGTGGTCTGCACACTGTGCTACAAAGCTCAGTCTGGTTCGCGCTCACGGCTAACATCACTCGTGAATATCTAAACAGGCGATGGTCCTGCTCGGTTGACCCGGCTTCAAATGAGCACCTTGCGGGGTCGTGTCGACATTACACCCCTTCCTTTGTGCGCCGTGCCGGCTTCAATGGTGCTCACCAAAGAGCAACTTTCCCCAACAGTCTGTAATCGTTGCATGGGGGGCGGGGTGGAATCTTTATTTTTGTGTGCGCGCGACTGCAGAAAAGGATGGCAAGGCATTTCACCTGAGCTACGCGGACAAGCTGAAGCTTGTGGCTCTGTCGCGCCAGGTCTCCGCTGGGCCCTTCAGCCCCGACTCCAGTCCTGACGTGGGATACCTGGACGTGTTGGGGAATGACCGCAGGTACTCGCCTATCACCCCGTCCACTCACTCGCTCACTCACTCTCTCGCTCGCTGACTCACTCACTCACTTGCTCACTCACTCACTCGCTCGCTCACTCACTCACTCGCTCACTCAAGTACTCGCTCGCTCGCTTGCTCACTCGCTCGCTCACTCACTCACTCACTCGCTCGTTCGCTCGCTCGCTCACTCGCTCACTCAAGTACTCACCAACTCGCACACCCACGCTTCCACCTACCTATGCACAATACATCCACTGATAGTTACACACCCGCGTACTCGCCAAAGCACGCGCACACGTACCTACATACCCACTCACTCTGCAACACACGCACCCACGCACGTACTCACCTACTCGCTCGCTCACAAATGCACCTATTGACTTACTCTTGCACCCACTTGCCCACTTACTCGTGCGCACACCTGCTCACCCACTCATACATCCATTCGTGTAGCCGCTCACCCGCACAAGCACCGACTCACCACATCTACCACATGCATGTGCGTGTGTACATTTGCACCACGGCCTGTGCTCTCCCTCTCTCTCCCTGTCTCTCTCGCGAGCAGGCGTGAGTGGGCGGCGCTGGGCGACATGTCCAAGGAAGACGCTATGGTCGGCTTCGTGAACCTCCTCAACGGCTGCTGCCAGCTCTTCGCCCCCTACACCACCTCGCACCGCATCCAGAAGCAGGAGCAGGAGCGCATACGGTGCGTGTGTGGTGCCGCGCTCTGTGCGACGCATGCACGCGATGTGGCTTGGCTCCCCGGTCTCGTGGTTGAGTTTCGGTGGGCAGCTTGTGGTGAGCATGAGGTCAGCCTGTGGGCAGCTTGTGGGAAGCTTGTGCATCCCCGAGCCAGCTTGCCTGGGATTTTTTTATCCGCGAGTAACTTGCTGACCCTGCTCGTACCGGACATGTGCGGAAAAAAGAGCTTCACGGCTCATCGGATTCCTCCTGCAGTCGAAACAAACATTCCGACTCCTGACGAGTGCCGTACGCGTCTCTCGTGGCGGTGCAGGCGCGAGCAGGAGGAGTTGCGCCGTCAGCAAGAGGAGGAGCGGGAGCGAGCACGGCAGGAAGAGGAGAGGAGGCGCCTTGAGGAGGAGGAGCGGGAGAGGAGGGAGGAGGAGTTGCGACAGCGTGTTGACGAGGAGCGCCTGCGGCAGGAGCAGCAGAAGTGAGCGGCGCGGTGGTGGTGGTGGTGGTGGTGGTAGTGATGGTGGTGATGGTGGTGGCGGTGGTGGTGGCGGCGGTGGTGGCGGTGGTGGCGGTGGTGGTGGGGGGGGTGGTGGTGGTGGTGGTGGCGGTGGTGGTGGTGGTGGCGGTGGTGGTGGGCCACAGCTCGGCAGTCGAAACACAGCGGGAGAAACTTGTGGTGTGCGGGCTAATAAACTGACAATTTGGTGATTCTGCGAAGGCAGTGGTGGCCAAATCCAAAGAACAAAAAAACTCACTTTCATCGATAACGCTGTGGACTTAAAAACATCGCTACTGGAGAGACAAAGGTGGTTGGGCGTGGTGTTGGCCACCTACCCCATTGTGTACCTTGCCGGCTTTCATCGGTGCTACTTACTCACAGCACTTGCCCCAACAGTCTGTTGAAAGGTTATACGGGGGGGCCTTTATCTTTTTTATACGTTCACTTGTGTGTGTGCGTGTGCGCATGTATGTGTGTGTTCACTTGTGTGTGTCCGTGTGCGCGTGTGCAGGCAGCAGATAATGGCGGCACTGAACGCGCAGACCGCTGCACAGTTCCAGCATTACGCGGCGCAGCAGTACCCGGGCAGCTACGAGCAGCAGCAGGCGCTCATTGCCCAGCTGCAGGAACAGCACTACCAGCAGTACATGGCCCAACTCTACCAGATACAGATGCAGCAGCAACAGGTTATTGTTGTTGTTATTATTTATTATGATTCTACTTGTGTAACCCACGAAAGCCTCAAGACTCTTTGTCATGAAGGTCCTGTCAGGGTTTTGTGGGGGGGGGGGGGGGGGTAACAGTGCCACAAGCGATACCGAGTGAGGGATTTGCAGGAACTTTTTCCAATATTGGGATGTTTGGCCAATACCAGTTTATGTTGAATGTGTTTTTAGTTGTGGGAGGAGACCCGAGCAGAACAGGGGGAGAACGTGCTAAGTGCGTGCTCATGATGCTCGGTCGGCTACGTACGGTGCGGAAGAAGTTCAACATACATTGGAATTGTGATACGGAGGTCGCTGATTCTATTTCTCTTTGGAGCAGTTTCTTAATCACCCAGCTTCTGTCCACACGTTTGTGCTGCCTGCCGTCACCAATCCACACTGACCATTGTGGTGAAGTGTGATCAGATAACCCCCATGACCTACAGCATGGGGAGGCCTTCATCCAGCAGTGGATTAACACAAGGCCTATACATCTATATGTTTGCTAATACCCTGTATTTAAATGTGTGTGGGTGTGTGGAAAGGGCGCTATATAGATTCTAAATAGAAATAGAATCAAGTCGGGAGCGGTAGTGCAACGGTTTAGCGTGCTGCACCACAAACCTTGCAGCCCGAGTTTGATTCCTGCTCATGGCCAACACCACTGACGATTATCTGAACTGGTCCTGGGCCTCCCTTAGGTTGACTCAACCTAACCTGGTGCGGTGTGTAAACATCGCTACTGGGGAGACAAAGGCGGGCGTGCGTGGTGCTGGCCACCTACCCCCCCTCCCCGTGTGCCCTGTTGGCCTTCATAGGTGCTTGCTAACGGCACTTAATCTAAGTTGTCTTGTGGTTGTTGTTGGTTGTTTGACTTGCATCCCACTGGGATTTTTGCACAGCGTTGGTGTACGGTGATTTTTTTCTGCAATATTTTGCTGTCTTTTCTTGGATTTTCGGTTTGCACTTAGTCACATATTCACTTTAAGATGTTTTTTCGTTCATGTTTTTGTTTTTTGTTTGTTGTGGTTGCACCCGATTCAAGAGCCGAATGGCTCACAGGGCTATACCTAATAAATTAACTTGAACTTGCCCCAACAGTCTGTTTTTGTCGCTCTGCGATTGCCGTCCTTGCTGTGCCAGGCGGCGTTGCTCAGGCAGCAGCAGCACCAGCAGCAGAACGGCGACGGCGTGGCGGGGGGGGCACCCCCCCAAGAAGGCTGGGCCGGTACGGGCGACGGGGCCACCCAGCTGGAGGACGCGACGATCGGGCCCACGGATCCTGCGGCGGCGGGACTCGGGGGCCCACCGGGCGAGGCGGGGGACACGGAGACGGCCGAGGAAGGGATGGAGAACGGACCCAGCGGTAGGAATGTGCCCCCTGGGGTCACGTGTGGCACGGATGGCGTCGAGGGAGCAGTGACACCCTGAGCTTTGGAGGTGCACGGCATCCTGATGTGGGGGCTGGGGAACGTTTTCCTTACTCATGGACCAAATAACAACACTTGCCCCAACGTTTTATGTAAGCCATATGTAGAGTTTTTTGTGGTCATCGTGCATACCTGTGTGCTTACATGCCCACCAATGGATGAAGACCTCCACGTGCCATTTAAGTGTTTTTTTTAACCATATTTCACCACACCGGTTTTTGATGGTTGGTGAAGGGGTGGTCGGCTTGGGGCAGGACCGGTTATAATATCCCTGGCCACTGATCGAATTTAGACCTCCAGATTTATTGCACAGCGCGTCGACCGCCCCGCACGTGCGTACGGGGGGTGCCTTCCTCGGGTGTACGCGGACGCGTTGGCTCGTTCACAGCCGCGTTTTTTGTTGTTGCCGCGCACTTAGACCTGCGGCGGAGCATCGCGGCGCCATCCATGTGGACGCGGCCCCAGATCGCCGACTTCAAGATGAAGGTGCGGCAGGACGCGGACTCTGTGCTGACGGTGGGGCGCGGCGAGGTGCTGACGGTGCGCGTGCCCACGCACCGCGACGGCGCGTACCTCTTCTGGGAGTTTGCCACCGACCACTACGACATCGGCTTCGGGGTGCTGTTCGAGTGGAACGCCGAGCCGCCCAGCGGCGTGAGCGTGCACGTGAGCGAGTCGAGCGAGGACGACGAGGAGGAGGAGGCCGGTACGTGGGGCGACGTGCGATTGCGATTGTGGCCCTCGCCAGGCAGATGTCTGCGCGCTGCTCGTGTTCACCCTTTGCCGTTCCGATGACGTACATGTACGCCATCGCTAAAATCTAATAACTTGATTGGTGCCGAGGCTCCCACAATGCCCTGCGGGGAGGGCGTGTGGCGCAGTTTGGCGCCAGTTTTCTTAGAGCGTGGTCGTGTCGCTACGGTTCTCTGCGGTGAGTGCAGTGTCTTTACAAACAACGGCGCTACTACGTCTCTCTAAATAACATTAACGCTGGTTGCGCTTGCGCGTTCCGAGATTCAGCGGTGAACGGGACGAACCCTGCATCTTGCAGATGTCTCGGAATGGGAAAGGGTTAAAAGCCCCGCATGTACAAGTACACGGCCATCTTTGTTCATACACTATTGGATGTAAGGGTTGTGGCAGAAGAATACTTAATCAGATTGTTACTTGACCACGTGAAAAGTGGTCAAACTACCCTCGCGACTGACACGGCGGGGCGATGCCTTCATCCAGCAATGGCTTAACAAAGGGGTTTAAAACGAATGGATAGATTTGTCTTATTAGTTCAAATGTAGATAGTTGCAGCTATAACCACAGGTATTTGTCGGCGGTGGTAACTCCTGCGTTTGAATGCTGTATTTAACCGCTACCTCCCCCCCGCCCCACCTCCTCCACACTGCAGCGGAAGGCGGAAGCGTGGCTGGGTCTGGCAAAGCTGCAGGGGCCAAGGCTGGCACCCCCAAGCCCGTGCTAGGCGAGGTGGTCCCCGTGTATAGGAGGGACTGCTACACCGAGGTGTACGCCGGCAGCCACCAGTACCCGGGCACCGGCACCTACCTGCTCAAGTTCGACAACTCGTACTCGTTGTGGCGGGCCAAGACAGTCTACTACCGCGTCTACTACACCAGATAGAGCCAGCCCCCACCCCCAGAGCGCCTTGCCCTGCCTCTCTTTTACCTCTCCCAACTAGCGCCGTTCTTTCGTGGCTGTCTGTCCTCACTCTCTCCCTTTCTCTCTTTTTGTCTTGCACTGAAACGAGCACTGAGGCGTGGCAAGGAGGGGGCTACGTTGTGAATGGAAATGGCGTTGTTTGATCTACACGGCGGCAAGGCTCTGGCGTATGCTGCTCACTCTCACCAACTCGTGCTAGCTCTCCCTTGCTAGCTCTTTCTCTCAGACAGTTCACTAGTGGAGATAGTTACTTGTGGAGATGGTTTACTTGTGGAGATAGTTACGTGTGGCATGGGGGAATGATGGATGCTTCTCAGTTCTCATCTAGTGCTTTGCCCTCCGAACCAGAAATTTTCTCCGTTCGTCACCAGAGGTGTTAACTGGGAGCCTTGAGGTATCTTGGGCAACATTAATGCAAAGTGACATGATAAATCACTTCCTTTGGTGTATGTGGGAGGCACGGTTTTGAGTGGTACATCACGCGTTAATGAACAGCCTGCTAAAAAGGCCGCACCTTTATTGCGGCGTTAATGGCAGGAATGGGCCACGCATGACACGACACTATTCTAGGGTGTGACGATGCATTCTTCCATCAGCTCTAACAATCACCACGTTTTCCAACCGATTTTTTGTTGTTAGCAGCTGATTCACAAAACCAAGCACCCCCCCCCCCCCACCCCGCTTTAATTGGGCTGCTTTCTAATCAGTCCTGGTTCATTTCACATATGGAAAGCTTCCTGAAAATAATTTGCGGAGCCTGCTGTGTTTGCACCACCTAATTGATTTGACTTATCTGCCTCCCCGTCCATGCACATGTACCCACCCCGCTTGTACACGTTTGTCATCCTGTATAATACAATCTACGCCCTATGCTTAGTCCAACACCCCTCAAGCTTTTGAGTTTCGGGCTGCTTGCGTAATTTCACACCCGATTGCATCTTGTTGCACTCTTTCTTCTCTCCCCCTCACTCCCCTCCCTCTTCCCGTCCTCACTCTGCAGGGCACACACTTTTTCACGCTATTTTGTTGCGGCGAAGTTGGAGGGTCAACTTTCAGAAAACGCATTGCGTGCAGTTTTCTTTGTTATCGATTCAATCCGATAATTTTTGTGGAGTCCCCGTTTTGTTTAAATTTTGTATGATATTTGTTTGGGGGTTACCGGGCAGGGGAGGGGGGGGTAATGGAGAATGAGTTGGTGGTTCCTGTTGTGGGGAGAAGGCACTACTTTGATTTGTGCGCGTGCCTACTATGGATTTGTTTGCTTGCGGTGTATAGATAGGTTTGAGAAGCCTCGATGTTGGGACGAGGACTGGGGGAGTGGCTGAATGCAGGTGCAAGTACGGTGATGGAGCAGGGAAGGGGGGTGGGGAGTTGAGGTTTTGTATTGGTTTGGTCTTGTCTCCTTCATTACCGACCTCTTTACTTGTAAAATGCATTATAATTTAATTCGTTCTTCTCATCGCACTGATTGCTTCTTGAGTGCTAGTCGTGTGCTGGAGTGTCTGAGCCTCAATAAGGTTACCTTGGGGTTAGAGCTGGACGGCATTAAAGTGATTAAGACATGCGTCACGACGTATAGCGTTACAGCAGTGTGGTGGTGCCTATTGGTGTCGTGTATTGTGCCGATAACAGTATACGATTCTATGCTAAGATCAATCGCAAGTAGGGCTTAACGTTGCATCGATTTGGATTAACATTTTATCGCAGCGTTCTCAAAACACGAATCGCGTTGTGCCCGCGAGCATCAATTACACACCTCGTTTTCCCCCTTTAATGTAAAATGGTTCACGCGATGCCTGCTGCCACTGGAGGGCACTACATTCACCACAATCCAAAATAATGGCAGAATTGGGAACCTTGAAATCTGACAATTCATAGAATCGGGGTGGGTGGGGAAAACCATCACATGCCTAATGTACATTACGCATTCCTATTTATCTCTACCAGTACATTATGCATTCCTATTGTCTAAACCAGTGCAGTGGTCTGTAAATAAATTCGGTGATACCAGAGCAGTATTGTGATTCGTTTGAATAAAGTTAAAAGTCGTCTCCCATTATATTAAAATACAAATGTGCATTTTAGAAAGCACCTGCATCCGACTGGGAGGGGTGGTGTTGCAGTGTTTCGTGCACTGTGCCATCAACCTGTAAGCCGAATTAGATTCCCCACCACTACTATGTTCTGCCCCCCCCCACTCCTTTGCCAATCTGCACTGACCCAGCGAGTTGAAGTCGCCAGCTATGATAAAGCCACTGCTGAATGGCCTCAAGCCATCGACATATTTCACAATCCTCATGTTCAAACAGCCACCCGGAAAGATGAATTGATATTTTGTTTGCGTTCACATCAAGACAATGTACAGGAAGACTGCATTGTGAGGTAATGGTGAAGGAGGGATTTTGTTTTACAGGTGAAGACTTGACACGCAAAGATGCTTGTACACTTGAATGAGGCAGAGGGTCGAGAAACTAGATTGACAGGGACGGAGGTATCAGCAGCATACTAGGCATGGTCAGCCACCCAGTTGGTTGACTGGGCATTTTTGATCGAAGGCCTTGGTTGCTGGAGCAGCAGGCAAGTGTCAGGGATGGAGCAATAGACAACGAGCAGAGGTAATCCATAGCATTTTGGAGATGGCGTTCCTAAGGGCCGTGGCACTCTGGTTGACCCCAGAGGACACGTGCCAGGTTAAGTCTACACGGGGGCCCCAAGTAGGGGCTAGGGGTGGTCACGTGTCAGGGTCGAGATCCTGCTCGAGGCTTCTGGAAGATGGTCGTGGCGAAGGGCGGAGCCAGCCACGCCACGGAGGATATAAGCCGGGTCCCCCAGGAGGGACCGACTGCCGTTCATCCTGAAGAAACCTTCGTCTACGTTCTACATCCTACAGAGTTGTCCAACACGTGGACCGAGACCCAAGCTTGTGGTCCGGTCCGTTGTCGTTAGTTACGGTGTAATTAGTGTCGTTAGCCTGGTGGTCACCACCATAGGTTGTTATTCTGTTAAGGGGCAGTTACCCCGTGTGTTGGTTTTAAGTAATGTGTTGCCTCCAAAGAGTACGTCTGCGACTCAGTTGAACTCACTACACAATTGAGTAATTTAAATGACCACCATTTTAAAAATCAAAACAAATCTAATGGATTAATTTCATACAGCACCGTTCATTCAAATTGTAAATTGCACAATCGCCGAGGGACCACAGACTAGCTAGAAGGCTGCTAGGTGGCGATCTGGCACTAGTTGCTCTGCAGTTATCTTTAAAGAAATTCAGCCAATTAGTATTTTCTCCATGTAGGAGGAACCCAGAGCACCTGGAGAAAACCCAGCCATGCAAGGGGGCAACACTATCCCATACAGAAGGGACGTGATATATCAGTTCACACTTTGCTGTACTAAATTATGCTGGCATGTCAGGATATTGCACCTCCATACATAACGTAAGAATTCGAGCAGAGGAGTTACATTTGACTTTTTATTGCCAGACAAACCCCATGATATGGTGTGCTTATTTAAATACTGTACAATTTAATTTTAGGGTTCGTCCGCATGGTGCATTTGCAGCTTTCATTCTTTACAGTTTAACCTTTAAACTCTTGAAGACTTTTAATATATTATTCCTATTTTTAAAGTGCAACAAAATATTTTAAATACAAGGCTCGCAATCGTGCAGTTACTTAACCTTTAGTGCATTTATATTTGCACACTACAGTCACTCTTCAGCTTTCAGTTGTCCGAAAGGATATCTGCAACAATATAAAATGCGACATTGGTACAACGGTCCAACTATAGCATAAAAATACTATTAATACTGCGCTTATCCATAGACATTTTAAAATTGCATGTTAGTCGGAGGGCACGTGGTTGATAATGGCAGACGTGGGAAATGTACCGATTCGTGGTGGTTTTCGCTCGCAAGTTTGTACACTCGCATTGTTACTCATACACGCGGTAATTTGACAATATTAAAATCACGAGACTCAAAAATGTTGGGATCAGTTCAGACCATCATCCTCGGGTAGATAAAACAAGTACCACTTTATTGGGAATCAGCAGTGGTGTCCAAATGGAGGTTGACCCTGCCATAAGAATGAGGAACCTCCACCACTGGCTAATGGTCAACAAAAAAGAGGAACAATCCAAAATTGTCGTAACTGCAGACATTAACCATTACTCTGTAGTCAAATGGTGGTGTTAAGCCCATCGAGGCACCAGGCATACTTTTTTGTGGGCTCCCCTTTCAAATGTTGACATCCGAGTGAGATGACACAAGAGATATAGTGAGACCAGAGAAGAGACAAAATTTTCAGATCGAGTAAGATAAGATAAATGTAAACAAAATTAAGAGCTATATAGAGGAGAGATACAGACAAGATAGACGTCAGAGCAATCAACTTGCTTTATGTTAAATAGCTTGTTATGTATAATATGATTTAAATTTGAGCCGTGTTTCCTGGGGCCACTTGAGATTCAAGTTCATTTATTAGGTATAGTCCTGCGAGCCATTCGGCTCTTGAATCGGGTGCAACCGCAACAAACAAAAAACAAAAACATGAACAAGAAAACATCTTAATGTGACTGTGCAAACTGAAAATCCAGGAAAAAAAACCAGCAAAAATTCCAGAAAAAAAGCATCGTACACCAACGCTGTGTGTAAAAATCTCAGTGGGATGCAAGTCAAACAACAACAACAACAACCACAACAACAACCACAAGACAACTTAGATTAAGGCCATCAGTCTAACTCCATACTACAACAAACATGGCCAAACCAAAAAAACTTTTCGAAATCACCAAAATAAAACCATAAAAGCAATGTAACAGTGATCACAGGAACTGTGACCTAATTTTCACAATAAACAACATGTACCACCAAACCCTGCAGCCATAGCTGGCTGCACGAGTCAAGATACTTATGGCCCCTGGAGCTTTTGAGTTGCTTATGCCTCGCACCGCCACTTGGTGTGTGTGCACATGTCACAATCTTAAGGGTATTTTGAAGGCCTGTGCACAAGATTATTCACCCACCTCGGGGTATGCTACGTGTATCACGTGGACCACCATGTGCATGGAAACGCTTGAGTTGGCCCATCTTCTTTGTTACAAACGTCTGGCTCACGATGCAGCACAGCTCTTGAGAGCTCGGAGCCTGCATGACAAGCTGAAAAAGGCATAGCCAACAATCGTTTGCTCATCATAAATGCGGAGGGAGCTCTAGAAAGCCCTTTGCCTACTCTTCCATGCTGTCAAATATCTTGGAAGAGGTGGAAGTACCCACTTGCGGTGACCCAGTGGCTCAGTGGTATGTAATGTCGTTTCCAATTGTTACTTACCCTCTGGCCTGCCCCTGTCTGCTATGAAAGAAGGACCATTGCCTAAAACGTCACCTATTGTACAGTTTTCCTCTTTTAGGGCAGCGCGTTATGCAGTTCAGTTCATTTTGAATTACCCTGTGAGCCAAGCAGCTCTTAAAATCGTGTTTCATCAACAACAAAATAACACCGCTTCTCCGACATGCAACAAGTCACGGCAAAATAAATCGATAAATATGAATAACAGATAAGCAAAATAAAATATGGCAAATAATAATTATAATATAAAAATTGTCTTTTTTCATGAACACTCAACAAGTTGGTCTATGCTTTTCCGGTGCTATAAAATGCATGCGGGCGTGGTGTAAGGATGCAATGGGATAATAGGGTTTTTCCCCTTTTCTCTGGCAACAAAACTGAAACCTTTTTACAAGGATTCATGTCTGCATTAACCACAATACTTGCAGTCAAATGCAAACAAAAAAACACTGATAATATATGCATTGTCCTTGAAACTGATTGGTCCACACCAAGGGACGGCTTTCTTTTGAGCCTCGATCCAATTGGTGCTCGACCAGAGGACGCCAAAAGGCGTACAGCTCAAAGGGGGGGGGGGGGGGGGGGGAGAAGGGGAAAAACCCTATTATTATATTTTGGTACTGGCAAAGGAGGTCCAATGATGTAGATGCTCACCCCGAGTCCTCATTACTTTGATAGTGCCGCTGTCTTTGAGCTGTACGCCTTTTGGCGTCCTCTGGTCGAGTACCAATTGAGTCGAGGCTCAAAAGAAAGCCGTCCATTGGTGTGGACCAATCAGTTTCAAGGACAATGCTTATATTATCATAGTGTGTTTTATGTTTGCATTTGACTGCAAGTATTGTGGTTAATGCACACATGAATCCTTGTAAAAAGGTTTCAGTTTTGTTGCCAGAAAAAAAGGTGAAAAACCCTATTTTTATATTTTGGTATTGGCAAAGGAGGCCCAATGATGTAGATGCAATGGGAGTTTCAGCACCTCCTGCTCGATACCGCTCGAGCTGGAGGAGAGCGAGTCAGGCGCAATTTCTTGCGAGTTGACAGTGCCCCAAGTCTGATTAGGCTCCAGTTCACTCAAGCTCTCCTGGGCCACAGGCGACAAGTCCAGCTGCAGCCACACACACACACAATGCAGAGATATCATGAAGTGCACGGCACTCGACTCGAGTCTTCAAATCATTCTAGTTGGCGGCACTTGGCAAAAGCAAAATCTTAGAGTTGCAAGTAATTCAAGATGCCCCAGATTCAGGAAAAGAGATATATATTAATTATAATTAAACACTCGTTAGAGAACCCATTGCTATGATATGGAAAAGACAGCTGCCGTTTCCACTTCTTGTTGGGGTGGAGAAATGCCCAGCTAACAGCCAGTCAGGAAGAATTTAACCCGTAAAAACAAAGTTTTTCACTATAAATCCTTTATATGTGTGGCAGCTAGAGTCCTCTCGTCCTCTGGCTTGAGATGGCTGCCACCTATGGGTCAGATGATTGCCTGCCACCATTAAGCAATTGGTAATTAAATATATATATATTTTCCTAATAAGTGTAAAATTTTGGAAAAAAATTTCACGAAAATAAATTGTGACGCACAACGAGTCTGTGTGCAAAATGTCAGCTCGATTGGATCACGGGAAGTGGGTTAAAAAACGACCGAAATATTTGCACGGTCGTAAGCGCGCAAGCAAGCAAGTGAACTTAATATAAAGGATTTAAAAACACGGGAGCATCGATTAATCTCATTATATCGACATCAGTTATCAATATCCACATTGGCCAACCCCCCCCCCCCCCCACTGGTCGTCTCTGAACTTTACAATGTCTTAAATGTTCTACTTACAGCTAAATTGTTGATCATCTTTTGAGGTGTGCTGGTCTTTGTCTGAAAATATTTGATTGTGTGCGATACCTGCACATCAACATTTACACAAAAAGGGGAAAACGAATAATAAAAATGTTGTTAGCGACCATTGATATATGAACAAACAGTGAATATCATTGTTTATATGTTGCAGGAGTACAGCATTTTGCGGATTATTGTTTTTATTAAATGGAAAGTTAAATGTAATAACAAAGATTTAGTGCAGTTTTACTTTACTGATTTGTATGCTACAGTGCCTTGTTAGTCAGTACCGAGCATTTTCATTTTTTTTTGGTGGTGGAGTGATTTATTTATAGCGAATTACTCCCTCTGAAACTATATTTCGATTCTCAGACAAATCTTAGAATGTCAGAGGTCTCTAGTCTAAAAAAAACCAGGAAGTTAGAGGCTCTTAATTCAAGTTACACTTTAAAAAAAAGTGTCAAAAGACAGCTAAATATGCCAAACAAGTCCGTTTGTAATCAACATTAATCTTAGGAGGAAGAATTTAGAGGTCTTCAAAGCAAATCGATTCAGTCTTCTGAAGCAGAGTGACTAGATGCATGTCACCTATAAAGTAAGTAACCATTGTTATCGACAGTCTGCTAATAAGTGTCAGTGATTAAGCGGGTTGCTCATCTCCTTTTTAGCACTGAGCTAGTGGTGGAATTGACACGTTGCCTTCGTGGGATTAAGTCCATCCATTAGGAAAACCATTGATGACCTTCTTGGATCTTTCGGTAAAGTCACGTAGAAGGGAAATAATAATAAAAAATTAAACAATACAATTCTCACGACGTTTTGGCCACAACACAAGGAGCCGTCCTCAGGTGAAGAACAGAGCTGTGGGAAAGACCGCGTCCTAATGAAACACTGCTAAGCTTGGCAGCGTATTTTAAGCTGGGTGGGAAGAGCAGAGCGAACTACATATCAGAGGAAATTCATCTGTTGATATGTAAACTCCTGGCCGAAACTTCGTGAGAATTTCAGGTTTTATTTTTATTATTTTATTATTTCCCTTCTACGTGACTTTACCGACTGATCCAAGAACATTGATGACCTCTCCAAAAAGTGGTACTCATCGTCCCCGAAGGAATGATGGGTCAAGTCGACCACAACTTTACGTCTGATTGAGAACCGCTCCTTGTAGTGCAGAGCCACCATGCCAACATCCCACGTTAGTGTTGACAGCAGGGAGAATTCAAAACAGAACGATCCATATGAAAGCACAAAAGCAAGATAAGAAGACTTAAGGAGAAAAAGGGATGAAAACATACGTGTGGATAGGAACGAGCATTAAATACCTGCAAGGACTGGGATGTGACCTCGTTAGTCGGAAAGGTGCAGGCTATGGGCTGTTTGAACGAAACGTGCTTGGCGACGACAACAGAAGAGTTGGAGTTGCTCATCTCTCCTAGCGCTTCACTGCATGTTGGCTAGTAATACACCACAACCACCACGTTATTTGTTTTAGGACCATAACATTAATTCATCATCCTAGATCACGGGTTAAATTAGATGATCTGGAGAGCCACAAAGTGAAATTGGCATGTGATGACAGGTCAAGTAACATCATAGCATTCTATATAATCGGACCATGAATCTGTACCACTCATCCTCTGGTCTCTTATTGTCTCACTTTCATTTCAATAAATTGGTTTATCTTCATGTCCTGGCAAAGTGCTCTCCACAAGCCATTCCAAGGGATTTTCTGGGCTAAGTTTGGCCTGTAGGCCACCTGTTCTAGAGTAACACGACATTTTAAGCTGGGAAAGACTCACTGGATTTTATGAATGCTTGGATATTTCTTGTTTTGGGAATTTTCGTATTGTTTGGTAGATCATAGGGAGCATTTAACCTATAATGTGCACGGGTAGAACATTTAATATGCACAGGTAAAGACCGATTTGCTATTCCAAACTTAGCATGGCACCTTGTTAATTATCTGTTGGATGTTTTACAAATGCTTTATATATAACAATAAAATCGGCAATCCCACCTCAGTTGAGGACAACTATGCACGAACAAACAGCCCCATGGTCGAGCATTACTTGTATATATCTATATAATCTCCTCAGTACATCAAGCCATGGTTTTATCTGCCATTGTCATTTAACTTAAATTAATTCAATAATTCATTGGTAAAACATGAAGGCGATTGCTCAGTCTATACAAATATTGGATTGAGCGTCATTGTGCCATGAATGCATATTTTTTATTTATAGTAATTAAACTTCTAAATATAGCTGTTTTACAGTGCCTTTAATAGCAAATAATAATTTACAGCCCTTGCTCAATCCACTGATGAAGCCCTCAATGTCGTGGCTATCATGGGGGTTGTGTTTAAGACCGGTATTGGAGTGACACCCAGGGAGGTCAAACGCAACAATTGTAAGGATAGGGTGTCGACTTTGCAACTAAGATCCAAAAAGGATGAAGATATTGCGGGATCAACATAATAAACCATGGTGACCTGATCTTGAGTCAAGTATGCATGTGTTTTGCCCGCAATGGAACAGGGACAAATGTTAAAATGACTTGTATTATTATGGAAACGTAATCACAAGATGTTGTCCGAGAGTACATAAGCACCTTAGGTGTGTGTAGAGTGGCTTCGTTGTTGGTTAGATTTGTCAGAGCAGATTTCGGAGTTTTTTTCACCAAGACACTCGACGACACGTTCGGGTTTCCCAGTCTGTAAACTTTTTTCCCTGTAACAAATTTTAAATGAAATATATTTTTTGTTATTTTTCCTAACAGGTGAGGAATTTGCAAGCGCCATCTTGTGGCTTAACATAACATTTCAGAGACTGCATTGGCAAGTTGTTTTTAGCAACTTTTCAAAACGTCTTCCTTGTGATACTGCGTTGGCAGTAGTGCATTAGCACAGATAACAAAAACTGCACATTTGTCAAAACTGCCACGAAACGCTATAAAATGGTATAAGTAGGGGACTTTGAGCAATTGCCCTAATGCATACCAGGAGATGAAGATTGTAGACAGAGGCGCTTGACACAATTGCTCTTTTTCATTAGAGATTAAAAATTAAGTTGTTGAAAAAGCTACGGATGTATAGAGTGAAACATTGGGGTTCATGCCAAAACACACAGACAACCCGAAAACAAAGATGTACATGACACAACGATGCAAACCAGTGCATAATCGTTGAACTAAATCAACTCAAGCCTCCCATAAAAAAAACTGGACGTGTGGCCACCCTCACTCTTAATCTCCCCCCTCTGCTTGCGAAAACAGAAACTACGATACTCCGTGCAGCGTTGAGGCCTTTGTGTAGCGTCTTACTCCCGATCCTCATCTTTCCTGATACTTTAGTCCAATCCTTTTTTTATTTATTTTCCAATCTCGCCCGTTGTTCTTTTTCCATACATTACATGCTTTATTATATTCCCCTTTCAGTGGTTAATCGTTCTAATAATTACATGTTGTCTCGTTTAAACAAATATGCATTCTTGGTTCTTTCGGTAAAGTCGCGTAGAAGGGAAATAATAAAATACAAATAAAACATAATAAAATAAAATTCTCACGATGTTTCGGCCACAAAGACAGTGTCCTAATGTCTTTCCGACAGTTCTGTTTCTTCACCTGAGGACAGCTGCTTGCGTTGTGGCCGAAACGTCGTGAGAATTTTATTTTATGAGGTTTTATTTGTATTATTTTATTATTTCCCTTCTACGTGACTTTACCGAAAGAACCAATAATATGAATCCCTGCAGTCACGAAAGCTTTAAATCGAAATTTAACAAATATGTACCGCACAAATTATTAACCTTGCAGATCATTATGGCAATTAATGGAATGCTATGTCAATGAATAACTCCCTGACCTAGCTTTTCGAAGTAATTACACATTATTCCTCGTTTCTTCACGACTTGGTGACATTTGGACAAATTGGTCGTTTGAATAAAATGTGTAACTTGGTCAAATGTGGATTACAAATCTGGGTTGTAGTGGGGTGGGGTTAGTGGAAACTACATCACACAGTGCTGAAAAGTTAATGTTTGAATTCTCAAGTAATATTTAAAGGACATACCTGAAAAAGATGTTGAAATATGTGCAGACGATTCATTCAGCGTTGGCTTGGTCCTAATCAAAGATCTTCCCTTGCTAAAAGAAACATTCTACGATTACTGCACACCCATTGCACCAAACTTTAAAGTAAAACTACATTTTTCTTTTAAAATGACAATGGATGTTCCTGATTTACTTGACGTATATACTGTACATGGTTATTTTATAGGCAAATAGCAAAAAGAAGTGCATCGTCATTACCAATCACGATTGCACTTGACATTTTTAATCAGAATATAATTCAGTATATTCTCCCCAGATAATTTTAATTAAGAAAAATGTACACCAAGGCAGATTTAATATCACATTTATTAAAACCAAACCGACAAAGTATTGCATAATGCATTTACCCTGTGCAATCTTCGTGCACATGCTAGGTGAACTCTCCATACCTGAGACTCGTCCTTTTCACGCAAGAGGAGCGTTTTTTCTTTCTGGTCCTAGAATCTGTAATAGGCACATTTTATAACAGGCTTCATACATGTATATATTTCACGTAAGCAATCGTACGTGACACAATTATATATATATTGATTCAAATGTGCAGTCAACGATACCCTGCTCAAAAGAGCATAGTTGGTGACTATTTACTGCCCTGAGCCCGTGGTAGAAAACTCAAAAAAAGGTTTACAGCAGGATCTGCTATGAGATTGTTTCTGTATTTTAAGTTAATCAAAATCAACGAACGTTTTAAATTATATTTTGTGTTTAGTTCCTGGTTATCAGACTGCAACCATAAACTCCCAACACTTGAGAACCCACCTAGTTAAAGTGCAGGCGATTCAAACAAAAATTCGAACACTCAGCAGCACAAACTCAGCCCTGAGCCACAAGCTACCTAAGAATATAGATTTTTTTAAAATGGCAAGATAGCGTTGTTACATTTGAAAAACCGTTGAACACAGAAAAATGTATCCAGACTTGACACCAACCATATATTTCTGAAATATCCTCAGGCAGGTCCATGTTGATGGTGCCCAGTGGACAGCTGCTGTTGATCATTGTAGACTGTGCAAAGTCGAAGTCTGCTGTGTTTACACCAATTTGGTCTGCTTCAGGTTCGCCTAGGACCTCCGTCTCTGCAATGCCCTCCACATCCGCGTCATCTGTCCAAAGACAAAAATGTGTGTTTTCACCAATTTACATTGTCACGTTATCGTACAACCACAAGTTAACTTTAATACAGGGAGGAACAATGTTCCACACTGCCCACCAGGGATTATTTAGCTGTCTGTCTGTCGCGCATAAATAAATATATAATACACACAGCTCTTTGATTGGTGGAGACCTTACAAACAGCTCTTTGATTGGCGGAGACCTACTTCCGGGTACGGAGAGGGGAGGTGCCTAAGGGAGGAGGGTCAGGGGAGGGGCCTAAGGAAGGGGGGTCAGGGGAGGGGCCTGAGGATATGGGGGGGGTGGTCAGGGGAGGGACCTAAGGGAAAGGGGGTCAGGGGAGGGGCCTAAGGGGGGAGGGGCCTAAGGGAGGGGGGGGGGGCGATAGTTAAGGGGGCTGTCTGCCTGGCTACCTAAAGTCAAGTTATCTTTTATACATACAGGTAGGAACAACAGGTTCCACACTGCCCACCAGGGATTATTTGTCTGTCTGTCGTGCACGAATGCTCTGTCCAACCAAGTTCCTACCTGCCCACTCCGAAGGAACGTGTTAATATTAACCGTGTCTTTGCCGATCGTGTATTTACAAAGAAGCTCAAAATACATACATCAGTACCTGGATTGGCAAGAAAATCACTATTTTGTGGGACTGAAATTCCCCCTCCCCCACAGAGTAAAATAATGGCATTATTAAAATCAACTGGAAAGAGCTGTGTGCCACTTACGAAATATGCACTAAAGCACAAGCCCACACATACACCAGAATTATACAAGTTATTGCAACAAAGTGCAAAGCATAGTCGAGGCAACATGTTCATTCAAATAATGTAACGAAGGCAAACTAAAAACTAAAGTGGAGTGCAATGACAAGAGTGCTAATGAATGTGACAATAATCTCACGTGTGGCATGCTCTTCTTTGCGCATTGTTTCTGTGGTGGTGCAGTCTAAATCTGAGGTGTTATCCTCCCTTTGCAGTGTATCGTCCGTGGCCAGGGAGGAGCTCATCATCATGTCGCTTTGCAGCTGGTTTAAGAAGGGGGAGACCCCAGACGGCAGCGTCATATACGAGCTTAGGTACGTTTCCTCTGGTGGGGGAAAAAAACACCACAATGTACATCAAGCCACGCAGGCGCACAAGACACTTTGGAGGTTTGAGGGTTCTTGTTAAAAAACATTGCTCCCAATGGTAAATTAGGGGACTTACAGATGATTCACAAAGTTTGCTTCCTACTTTGGTGTCATGACTAAGACAAGTTTTATATTAAATTCTAGGCAACCACTGTTTGCCGACTCATTTACGTTTTGTCAAGCCGAGTTTGTGCACTCCTCCGTATTTAAAAAGGTTCCCATCATCAGCATGTCACCTTGTTGAAGGGAGAACGAATGCAAACACCATGAATTTTCAAAAAACAAAGCTCTGCACCTACACTCAAGCTGCTATATAAAAAGAGGTAGTCTAAAAAAACAAGATTAGAATAATGTAAGAGCAGCCTTAAAAAGGATAAAGAAATTAGCATAGACGTACCCATACCTATGACAGTAACTAATTCACACGATTTCCACCTTTGTTATTGTTCTAAAGGATGCCGAGTCACTCTTCATATTGTGTGTATACACTTTAAATGTCACCTTAATAACACACAAGACCCCCATTTCCTTTACTCTTTACCCACTCACACGATCGCCCCTAACACCGTCACTTGAACGTTAACGAGTCGCCATATTAGGCGTCTGTCTTAACGTCCTCAAACTGGACTGCTAGATGCATGCGGGAATGTGAACATTTGCGTTGTGCGTGTTAAGTGTGTTACAGTACATAAATACATAATTCTCAATTGGATTTAGGTCACACCTTCCAACAGACGGAGCACTCTCACGTTACTATTTTGACGTGGAGATGAGAATCTTAGAAGCGTCAAAACCACCAGACCATTAGGTAAACCGTTTGCACTGTGCAGTACTGTATAGCCAAAACACGTCTTCGATAACGTCACGTTGGGCAAGGGTTTTACCGATGTAAGGGATGTCAGGGGAAGGGTTCCCACCAAGAAGAGGTGGAGTGGGATGGTCACAGGGGAAGGGGGAAGAGCAAGCGAGGAGCTATAAGAGGGAGAACGGGAGGGAATAGGAGAGATACCAGATTTGAAGCTTTCGTGACTGCGAGGATTCATATTCTTAGGTTTTTTCGGTAAAGTCACGTAGGTACGTGACTTTACCGAAAAAACCTAAACCTAAGAAGAGATCTTGGCGGAAACGAGATTGAGAAGGCTGGGGACGAGTGTGGACTGAAGGATGGAATAAAAGACGAACCCTCTGCAACCTTGTGTTGGCTCTCCTTTACACCTGTATAAAGAGTTTTTGTATTACATATAGCAACATCAAAATGTATTTGTGAAAATAGCATGTTCGCACCATTTTAATACCCTTTCTTTATTATTAGCCCACATTTTTTTTAATTTAAAAAATATTAATCTGAGCAATTGTATTTGTCAATAGCTAAGAAGGTACCTGGCTTTGGACGGGTCTCAGTAATGAAATATTAAGAGTAATGACTTGGTATGCCATCTCTTAGAACAATTGTATTCTGCAAATTAAGTCCGTAAATGTCTATATTTTGTTTGTGTGATATTTACATGGCTTGATTGTTTAATGAGGACATCTTTTAAATGTGTTATCATTGGAGAGATTTGAGATATACAATATTGGATATCGTCATCTGGTGCCAATGTGAAAAGGTTTTTGGAATTGCCAACTCTGGAGTAACGAATAGAGTTGACCATGAGAGAAGCATGGGCTTAGCAGGTTGAGGCCAACAACTATGAATGCTTGACCCTGTGCCTTGTTGATGCTCTTTGCAAAACTGAGGTGGAAAGGGAATTGAAAGTGTTTAAATAGAAAGGACAGGTCAGAAGAAATGACTGGAATTGGCAGAATGAAGACATTGTGCCCTGCTGCATGGTCAGTCATGATGGTGGCTTCACCTACATGGGGCATTAAGTCTTCACAGCAAAATCATGTAGTATTGAAAAGTGTTGGTGGGTCTAGATTCCTGAGAAGCATGATGGGTGCGCCAATCTTGAGGTTGAGTTTGTGTGCAACCACCTGGTGTGCTTCCAGAGTTGAGAAATTATGTAGGGTAGTTGACTGCCTCAGTCAACTACCCTACAACGGCAGAAGTACAAATTCTGATGGAAGTTGTAAATCTTCGGGTGTTGTGACGATGCAGTGTGTATCCATCTGGTGCAGTCTGTCTTTCAGAAGTTGTCGTCGGAAGTGTTTAGTGCATTTGTTGTCTTTAATGCATGGTGATTTGGGATTGATGGCTCTACAGGGACCATTCATCATGTGTGTTTCGAAAGTTTTGTACAGAAGAGGATGAATGTGTGCGTCTTAGTTATGTAAACAAAGTTACATATTTTGTATTAACATAACAAACACAACTCTTATGACAATGCATATAGGGGGGTACACGTATTACCCTCTGTATTATAAGCTGGTCTCCATTCGTCAGGAGGGATAGAATTAAAGACATAACCTGTGACATTATCTATAACACTAACATGATGATCAGTCAAATCAGAGACCTCACATTTTTACAAGACAGCTAATAATAAATCCAGCCAACTGTTTTTTAAAACTATTAAAAAGGCTGATGCATGGTCTTACTTTAGTCAGTAAATTGATCAAACCACTTGCCTAACAGATAACACTATTTTTGTATGGTTGGAAGCAATTATATTTATTTTGTGTAGGTGATAAATGGATGATACAATAATTAACTATATTCTCACCGCTTTCCACAGTCTCCACGGAGCTGGCCGAATCCTTTGGGGAAAAAAAAATTATGCATAACTTTTAAAAAAGTAAACCAAAAGGTGTCAGGAGCAAAAGACAAAATGCATACAACATACATTTTATAAAGTGACACAACCGGGGCGGAACATGACAGCAATTACCTCAGGGGAGGATTGAAAACATTGCATGGTAAAAAGTGTACTTTCATACACACAGCAAAACCAGTGGAACCCACTTTTGTCAGTACTTTGTTCACTGACAATCTTCTCGTAACATAGAAAATGTTGCACTTCTGCTGTATATAGTAAAATTTAAATGTTTTGAAGTTTCATTTTTTGTGTGGAAAATATGGACACATGCATCTTCAGTGTTACCACAGTTGGGGTTTTGAAATGTCATTTGAAGGAGGTACATCCCAATATTTTGGGCAGAATGCACGTTTAAGATAGTGCTGCAACATGTCATGTCAGACCCGTGATGCTCTCCAAAGGCTATTGTAAGTTGCATTGATGAAGTGAAGTCTCCCACGAGGGAATTACACGAGTTTTGACAAGAGGCTGACAAAATATAAAAACATACAGTTGTCTTTGTTTTGGGTTCTTGCAGTGAAGACCTGCTCCTGTAAGAGAGGAGACGTTGGCTTAGAATAATACATGGAGCTTAAAAAAGATGCTTGTAACGATTCGGAATAGTTGCGGGGTTTATGGGGAGTGCGATTCCTTGGTGAATGTCGTTTTGCCACACTTTTATATATGCTACCTTTCATGCACACTTATAGGCAGAACCCCAACAAGTATTTTTTGACTAGTGTGCTCAGTATGGAGCTTAATCAAGAAAAATAAACCGTTTGTACATGTGTAATGTAGCACTCCGAGACGGTGTCTTCTTAAGTTATATATTATAAAAGTCCACCCGATTTGATGTCTCTTAAGAGAGACAGGTTGACTATATTACACTGGGCAACTAAGTAGCGGCTACATGATGTTCTCTACACAGCTGGCTGACTATATTAGGAACTGTCGATGTAGCAGCTACTGCGTAAATATATAATTAACATAAAGCAGTCAATGATTACCGTGAATTCAGCTAGGCCTAGACGTCACATACAAAGATCCCCCGTATAGCCTCAGACTGCTGGGACAAGTGTTGTTAGCGAGCACCTATTAAGGCTAGAATGGCATACGAGGGGGTGGGTGACCAGCACCATGCGCGGCCGCTTTTCTCTCCCCAGTGGCGATGTTTTTACGTACCGCACCGGGCACTCGTTTGAGGCCGAGTCGATCAAGGGGAGCCCAGGACCGATTCAGAATATCGTAACTGATGTTGGCCGTGAGCGGGAATCGAATGCTTCACATACACCAAATACCAACACCCGCCATTCGCAACTAAGTGACGGCCACGTGCACTTTAACAGAAAACAACCAATTACGTAATTACACAAAAGGAAAATAATTACGTAACGCTACAATTCTATTTACTTTAATCCTGGTGAAGCCTGCGTAAGGTCGGGTCTTACGCAAGTCGGCTGGCCGCCTTAGCGCTTGCTCCGCGGTATTCATCCGCAACCTCTCCGTGCTGCACTATTTGCACTCGCGTAACTAAACGCAAACATTTAAGTTAAGGAATATTGTGAAACGGTCAATTTAAAAGCGCACTCAAAGCACGCATCGTGCAATGTTTAGCTTACCTTACAGAGGTGCTTGTATGTGGAGCGGGTTTAAATGACTGAAGGGTTTGGTCCTCATGTATCGGTGTGAGGCTCCTATTATTTTTCCACGTGGCAAACACTGCATCACAAGACAAAAATACATTGTTCGTTAACTTTCATGGGCATTCATAAAAGCAGCGATACAAGCAGCATTTATACATTTATTTATATAGCTCAATTAGTTGAGCACACGGACTGCCTGATGGTAATCGATCCGATAGTCGGTAAAAGGAGCGTGTTACACTTGTAAAGAATGGGGCTGTAACCTGTGTGTTAGGAATTTTAGCAACAGCTGCCATCTGGTAGCATCTTAGAAGCCGATGCTACGGTCGGGGCGGGGGGGACTTGTTTGTGCCATCAGCATCATGGTCAAGAGACGGACGTAGCCAAATCGGATTTCTCGCAGAGCAGTGCAAAAAGAAATCCGAACGGATTACTCAATCCAAGCGGCAATTATAAAAATACCACAGCAGAGGGCAGCAGCATACGAGCGCAACATATACTTGCATGACAAGCAGATTCATCTTCTTGGTTCTTTCGGTAAAGTCACGTAGAAGGGAAATAATAAAATAATAAAAATAAAACAAAATAAAATAATTCTCACGACGTTTCAGCCACAACGCAAGCAGCCGTCCTCAGGTGAAGAACAGGTCTGTCGGGAAGACAGCGCTGTCGTGAGAATTATTTTATTATGTTTTATTTTTATTATTTTATTATTTCCCTTCTACGTGACTTTACCGAAAGAACCTGCAGTCACGAAAGCTTTAAATCGAAAGACAAGCAGATTATTAATACAAATCTTAAAGCTGGAATTTAGCCAATACAGCACATACAAGGTTATCTTTAAATTAACGAAGAGTAGGGGTGGGGGGTAACATTTCTGTTTAGTTCACCGAAAGGTTTGTTGAAGGAAGCGCCCAACCAATCTCGATTTGAAGTTTTCGTGACTGCAGGGATCCATACTCTTTGGTTCTTTCGGTAAAGTCACGTAGGTAGAAAATAAAATAAAACCCACACACCGTTTGCACCTTCATCTGCAGGCACAGGGGAAGTGTTGAAGATCCCCGTGTCGTCGTTGTTGGGCACAGAGAGTCGGATTTTTTTCCTCCCGTACGTGCGGCATGATTTGAGAGCGTTCATCCCAAACATCTCTAAGTTTACTGGAAATACAACAAACAACATAGTCGTCAACCCATACGGTTAACCCGTATTCTTGTACAGGGGGAAGCGAGTTCTCAGGTCAATATAGTGTACAGCGGGCAAAATATTTGTTTGTCTATTTGTTTGTGTTTCTCCCTTGTGATGGGAATTTGTAGGATTAACGTTAAGATGTTTTAAGGGGCACGGCGTGACTAAATGTCTGAATTGGTCTGTAATAAGGTAGAGCACTGATAAGGGGTTGACAAGTATTAAACAAGGCATCATCTGAAAAAAAAATCAGCACTTCAACAACTTTAAAGAGCCATTTCAGAGATGCGATTGTTTGGGGGTTATTTGAACATAATTCAGGATGAATTTCGATTTAAAGCTTTCGTGACTGCAGGGATTCATATTCTTGGTTCCTTCGGTAAAGTCACGTAGAAGAGAAATAAAAAAAATATAAACCAATAAAAATTCTCACGACGTTTCGACTGCAACACAAGCAATCATCATCAGGTGTGAAATCCACAGCAATAAAATGTGAAATAAAAATAAAAAAGTGCTGTGGATTTCACACCTGATGATGATTGCTTGTGTTGCAGTCGAAACGTCGTGAGAAATGTTTTTGTTTTATATTTTTAGTAATTTATTATTTCCCTTCTACGTGACTTTACCGAAAGAACCAAGAAAATAACTTAAAGAGCCGTTTCAGAGATGCCTCTTTAAAAAAAAAAGGCATTTGTGGTTTGAAATCGACCCCACACACACTGGCGATTACTTGGGGGTTATTTGAACACAATTCAGGATGGTTTGGTGGTGCTGGTGGTGGGGTAGTAGCATAGACATGGAAGCATTACTACAATACAACGTATCTTTCTGCACCACTCTCTGTTGCTCGCAACATAGCCCTATACAACAAAGCGAAGTGCATGGTGGCATGTTATGAAAGTGGTAGCCAGACACAAGAACTGCTTAGCTCTCTAGATCTAAAAAATACATTCTGGTCGATTTCAGCCTGGGCTATAATTATTATTATTATTTAAAAAATGAAACGAGAAACTGAAACCAATAGCTTCGTGCTAGGATGAACGTTGAGATTTAAGGGGCATGGGGTGACTAAATGTGTCTGAATTGGTCTGTAATAAGGTAGGCCACTGATAAGGGGTTTTTTACAGGTATGTAGTGGTGAGTATAGTGGCGAGTATAGTCGTGGTGATTGTCTTTGTTTTATTTTTATTATTTTATTATTTCCCTTCTACGTGACTTTACCGAAAGAACCAAGAAGATGAATCCCTGCAGTCACGAAAGCTTTAAATCGAAAGATTGCCTATTTGTTTGTGTTTTTCCCTTGTGATGGGACTTTGCAGGATGAACGTTGAGATTTATAAAGGGGCATGGGGTCACTAAATGTCTAAATTGGTCTGTAATAAGGGCACTGATAAGGGATTGACAAGTATGAAACAAGGCACCATCTGAAAAATAAATCAGCTTTACAGGAGTACCCTGAATGCACTTCAACAACTTAAAGAGACGTATTCGTGGTTACACAACCGCTTAACATTAACAAATCAACGCCAGATGCAATGATTATTTGGCAGTATTATTCGCAAGTACAAGACAAACCATATTTGTAAAGAATTTAACAGACCGTGACGTTTTGAAACGTTGGTATTTACACTCATATTTATAGCCACTAGAGTTTCATTAGGTTTTACATATTAGTGCTTACATTACAATAACTACGGCTACAAATGTAATAGTTTGTGGCAAAATAAAATTATATAATTTTCACCCGCAGAAGATTTCTCCTTAATGTTGTTAATCTCTTTAAAGGAGAATCCCATTTGGGTCAATACTTTCTCAATGGCTTTCTTCATTACATTTTATTTACAATACTGCCTTGAGGTTGTTGTTATATAAACTTGGTGTCCGTACCCTCTAGTTATTTATGGACTTAATATTTGTATACATGGAAAAAACAATAGGAATAACAACCCCTTCATGTCTTATAAAATGTTGTACCAAAAATGATACTTGCAACTTGATTTAACGCCGTAGAAAAATAGAATCGTTGCAATTTACTGTAATAACAAAACAAAAACGTTACAAATACCGTGTAATTAAATAGCAATTTTGATTTAAAGCTTTCGTGACTGCAGCGATTCATATTCTTGGTTATTTCGGTAAAGTCACGTAGAAGGTAAATAATAATATAATAAAAATATAAAACAATAAAAAACAATATTATTTTTCTTCTACGTGACTTTACCGAAAGAACCAATAATATAAATAGCAATTGTGATATGTATTTTACCCGTCTTGGTTTAACTTGCGTATATGCTCGTATCTTACCTTTTAACCGATAAAACCCATTTGCACCGTAACGTTGTTAATTTCCTCATAGTAGCGAAGGAATGAGGAAAGTTTCTAATTTATAGGGACGGTAGGGGGCGACAAATGAATGATAAATAATCTTTATAATCACGCGATTGCTTACCGCACCTGTGGTTTATCCTACCACTCACTAATCAAATGATCAAAATTATAATTATCTATGCTTGGGTCTTTCGGTAAAGCCACGTAGATAGATAAAATAATAAAAAAGAACAATATCATGATAATTACCTGGTGATAGCTTAATGAGATTATACGGTAGTCGTCACTTAAGCGTTTTAACAAAATGTATTATTCACCTGTTTCCCCCACCCCCGGCTTTATTTATAGCTCATTATTGTGAAGAGAGAAGAAAAATCACTTGCACGTGTTCACACAAAGCATGTACATTCAATCAATAGCGAAATTAAATTAAATCAATAAAATTAAATGTTAATTGGAGCCACGAAAATTTCCGAGTCGGGATATTTTTTGTGTGTTTTGTGGAAATTACGCGTTCTTTTTGTTCAACATCTTGCGCATATATAAGTTAAGTTTGCGAATGTTGTCAACGATGTATGCGCGTGTTTAGTTTGTTATAAAATGTACGGAGTTTACTACGGTTATGCACGACATGTAAAGTTACTGCATCATTAAAGTGTTCGGTTTGTGGGTGGGTATTTAGTGCTGTTTGCTGAGCATCCCCCAACACGTTAATGTAACGCTTGCGATTATGATAAAATAAAAATTAACAGCACGTGCCGGTTATTAATATTATTTTTTATTGTTTTTGAGATCGCCTCAGAGTCAGCGAAACGAGCCTCACCCGCAAGCCCAAACGTCTCTCGGTCTCTGGCGCGCGCTCGCGAATTTTCCCGCCAAAATCTCGGGCGCGCGCTCACGACTTTTCCCGCCAAAATCCCGGACACGCGCTGCTTGCCGCCAAGGCAGGCTGTCTCCCTGACAGACCTGGTCTTCACCTGAGGACGGCTGCTTGCGTTGTGGCCGAAACGTCGTGATAATTATTTTATTATGTTTTATTTTTATTATTTTATTACTTCCCTTCTACGTGACTTTACCGAAAGAACCAAGAAGATAGTGGATACAGATTGAAATAGTTTTCAAACGCTGAACCTTTTTTTTAAAAAACCAAGATTTGTCACGTAAAGTCGTGGCTTCTATATAACACTATTACCCCTCCTGTATTTTAATCCATCACGGTTTGGTGACCAAGAAACAACCTCCATTCCAAAGAGCCAATAGTCCTGCGTGTGAATCCAATAAGTGGCACAGATGGCTCCGAGGAGCATCCAATTATGGAATAGTCTCCACGTTAATGCAGTATTACTCGCTTGGCTAATTACCTAGCGCAGTTTAATTAGGTGGGCAGAGCCGAGAGATTTAGTGGGGAGAGGCAGCTCTGGCCTGTGGGAGGCAATGTTGCACCATGAGACACCAAGGCCCTTTTCAACGACGCCATTTACCACCCACCACCACCAGCACAACCAACAATCTGAACTTTATATTCCTATGTGCCTGTTAATTGTAGTATGATCCGTTTAATGTTGCGGCATTTGTCGAATGCGTAATGCAAGTTTGGTCCGATTACCACGGGTGGCTAGGTAACGGTGCGAAAGGTCAACATTAGGTCAACATTATACACGTTTAGTGTACACGGTGGTCCAGATGTTTTGTGACCCCGCCAATTAATTTACCCCTATAACCGAATATTTTTTTTCTTTGCATATTCATTGCTGTTTTAAATACACATTACTTACAAAAAAAAATATTAAGTTGTAGAGAAATAAATGGGGACAACAAGACATCTGGACCTCCCTGTACATTAATTAACCTCAGATAGAACATTTGAAAAATATGCCACATCACACAGTTATAATATTTGGTTGATATGAAAACATCGTCGAATGTTGTGTACGGTAATATCTACTTACAAAAACTATAATTGCCATGTACTGTATTTTATTATAATTAGAGCAATACAATACAAATTGTGATATGTCCCTGAACTGTATTGAGTATTTGCAAATGTAATGAATTCTTTATTAATCACATTCTCTACTCATGTAATATTGCACTCTTAAATACTGTCTCATTTACATCTTAACCAATTTCATGGCTTAGAATTATTTCCAGTACAGTATATACTACAATGATACCAGTATTGGCAATGTGCATGGTGGTCCAAATGTCTAACATTAGTTTCCTTTACATATTAATTTCTGTTTTAAATAAACCTTAATGTTTCAGATAATTTAATGGGGGTGGGGGGTCACAAGAAATCTGGACCTACACGTGCCTTGCGACTGGGCAAGAGCTCGTTGAGATTTAATATTCTTTGTCCAAGGGTCAAGTCAAAGGTCAAAGTGCCTCCGTTCTCAACTCGGCATGGGGTCGTTGCTCATCGATGTTGAGTCAGTGGTGTAAATTCAACCTTCCCATCACTTTTCACAGCACTTTACCTATTTTGTCACCCCAGATATAGTAGTTGGGATTTGGACTCGCAGTATGTACTGTATAGAGTGCTCGAGGGAGTCGTGTAAAGATGAATTGCTTTATACATTTAAAATCGGATACGTTAATTTAGGCGAATAGAGTGAGCACACCTGTACAAACTTGACATCAAATGGGAAATAATACAAGATGGTAAAAATTAGACTTTTTAATTCTTGAAATCACAGCACCACTTTAACTAACGATATATACGTAAGGAGGAGATACAGTGATTAAATCAGTTTGTGTGCGGTTTATAAGCGAATTGTTACATCGCATAAACAAGAGATGGTGACGATTTGGGGAGGCCTTATTCCAGCAGTGGTTTGATCATGGTCGATGATGATGATATCGTGTACATAAGTGAAAACCTCACCGAAACTGTACTCTCTTGAAAATTTAACATTGGAAAATGATATCTCAATTTTTTTTGCAAACATTCACAATGTAGCAGATGGCCTGCTTTGGCAATTCACCACGCAAATAATGAGGCAGCTACAGAGATCAAACTACTAAACTACAAGCAACCTGGTCGAGTGTGCTCTTGAAGCCTTATTGCTGCTTAAACACTCACTACATGAAAAAGTCAAAACTTAAAAATGCTTCACCATTGGAATCTCATTTGTCAGTAAAAAAATGATAATTGGTTTTTTACCCTTCTATCTGGCAACAAAACTGACACCTTTTTTTTACAAGGAGTCATGTTTGCATAGACCACAATACCTGCAGTCATAATGCAAACAAGAAACATAACTCTGATAATGTATGCACTGTTCTTGAAGTTGATTGGTCCACACCCGAGACAGCTTTCCTTAGAGTCTAGTCTCACATAGGTTGGATCAGATGAGGTTCCAATGGTGTAAATGCTTACCCCGAGCTCTCATACTCTGATGGTGCTTTGTCATTGAGTTGTGCGCCTTTTGGCGTCATCTGGTCGAACCCATGTGAGACTAGGCTCTAAGGAAAGCTGTCTCGGGTGTGGACCAATCAACTTCAAGGACAGTGCATACATTATCAGAGTTATGTTTTTTGTTTGCATTATGACTGCAGGTATTGTGGTCTATGCAAACATGACTCCTTGTAAAAAAAAGGTGTCAGTTTTGTTGCCAGATAGAAGGGTAAAAAAACAATTAAAAATGCTTGTTCTTTTTTTGGTTGCCCAGTGGGTTTGTTTTGTTTTACGTGGGAGATGGGGATGTTAGGTAAGGCACGATTTTGGGACGGGGTAATTCGTGGTGCATTGGAACATTCAGACCAAGAGTTGTTTTCCATTTGGCAGAAGATGTCTATTTACGACTGCATTGCCCACGAGAGCCGATGCGTTCAACCTCCATGATAAATGACCACGTCGCTGTGAGTTCATGTTGTTGGTCACGTGGACATCAATGGCTATTGAACATTGACAGCCAACCACGTTTTTGCTATACAGGAATCAAGCGTTTATCTTTAGCGTCATCATTATCGGCCATGGCAATTCCACTGCTGGATGAAGGCCTCACTATTCATCGGTACAGTACTGAAAGTCATACTATAGTGCGCTAAAAAATGATGTTGGTTTCATATATACCTCATGTGACCTCCCTTGCCAGTATAAAAATATAAGAATAAGTTTTACCGTTTTTGGTAATAAAACAGTTGTGTTAAGATGTTAAAACACCAAACTGAAACATTTTGCAAGGAATCATGTCTGCATTAATCACATATTCTTGTGGTGAGCAAAGGGTGAAACCTTCTTGTATTTTGATACTGGCAAGGGAGGTCACATGATGTGGCTGCTCACCCCCAGCTCTCAAAGTCCTCACGGTGGCATTGTCTTTGTGCTGTTTGCCTTTTGGCATCCTCTGGTCTAACACTGTTTTAGACTCGGCTCTAACGAACACATTCCTGCGGAGGGAGCTGGTAGGAACGTTGGGATGCTCGGTCAATGGCCAGGGTCAACGGCGGCGTGGTGTATTCCGCAAATATGCCCGACTGTGAGGGCGGGCACAAGCCGGCGTGAGTAGGTTAAACGTTGAGTTTTATAAGGGCACCACGGGGTGACCAGCCCCTCCCCCTCCCCACCCTTCCCCACCTCTCCCACCCCCCACCTAGCCCCACCCTCCCCACCCAGCCCTTCCCCACCATCCTCACCCAGTCCCTACCCATACCTCCACTCCATCCCCAGCCCCCACTCTCCCCACCCAGCCCCACCCTCTCCACCCAGCTTCTCCCCACCCTCCCCTCCCCACCCAGCCCTTCCCTGCACGATGGACACAATAATCCCCTGTGGGCTGGTGTAACCAGGAGGTTCCTACCAGTAAAAGTGTCTGGTGTGGACCAATCAGTTTCAAAGACGATGCATATGCTATCAGAGCATTTATTTTGTTTGCATGCTCGCCACAAGTATATGTGCTTAATGCAAACATGATTCCTTGCAAAAGGTTTCAGTTTGGTGTTTTAACATCTTAACACCTGTTTTATTGACAGAAGGGGTAAAACCTATTCTTATATTCATATATACCATTGACAAATATACAAAAAAACTTATTTTTGCACCAGTTAAGACACGTTGACATTGTTTTCCCAAATTTGAGGACCAAAATTTGGATTTATGTGCCAGACTGTGAACACGTTTCATGCTTGGCACAGTCAGTTTTCTCAATTGTGATCATTATAATTCCTGGGCTTTGTGATCTACCCTGTAATTTGTGGAAAAAACTCTAATTTCATGGAAACATACAATTATACATCGTTACAAACAAATTAGCACAATATCGCATGTGAGCATTTATCTGTAAATTCAATTACTATTTGTAACCGCAATCTGCTACTTGCTACGGAGTAGTATTGCACAAGATACATTTATTTTACTGATACTTTAATTATCAAAACGTGTGACTACAGTTTTACTGTTTCCTGTTGAAATAAATGTGTTATGAAAAAAAAAAACCCTTATGTTAGTGTTGAGAAATTAATAATGTTCTGTAATATGCACCAATGGGGTTTTTTGTTTAACAAAAATGAGCTGGTTTGGATTATTTGGTGTCATAATTGGGTGTTTCCAAGTATAATTACAGGAACGTGATGTATATACAAATTAGAACTTTATACACAACATCTGTACGCAGTTGGTAAACATATAATTCCATGTCTGCAGCGTGTACATACATGCACAATTTTCGACTAAATTTATCATTGTAAAGGTCATTATATAATCAGTTATAGGTCATCAATCAAACATTCTGCCTCATTGTCCTTAATATTTTTGTCTAGAAAATGAATCATCTTCAGAGTGCACCATTACTGATTTCGTGGCTTCTTTGAACAAAAAAAAAACACGTGCAGCTCTGAAGGAAAAAAAAATCCCATTTATTTTTTTGGTTCAAAACAGATGTCCAAAACTCAACACAATGGATACATTGTTACGTTATTGTCGATCACAGTCGGTCGACGGTAACCTACAAAATCACTTTGACCTGCACCAATACAGATCCATAATTACATTTGTGCATTTTTTTTGGGTTGCGAGACGATGGCTGAGCATCGTCAATTATAAATAACGAGACGGCTGTGTTGTTCCTGCTCGTCCGGTTTAGGAAGGTAAGATGCAGACGCAGGGAGAAGGCGAAATAAGGAACGGCTGCTAAATTAAAATGTGTGCGCCACACATCCCTGGCGTTTTGTGGAGACACGCTGCCAGGTGTGCACGTGTGAGTGTGTGACTGTGTGTGTGACTGTGTGTGTGTGACTGTGTGTGATTGTGTGTGTGTGACTGTGTGTGTGTGAGCGTGTGTAAGTGTGTGAGTGAGAGTCAGTGTGTGAGTGTGTGTGCGCGCGTGAGTGAGTGTGTGTGAGTGTGTGACTGTGTTAGTGTGTGAGTGTTTGAGTGTGAGAGTGAGTGTGTGTGTGACAGTGTGTGTGAGTGAGTGTGTGACTGTGTGAGTGTGTGTGCGCGTGTGAGTGAGTGTGTGAGTGCGTGGTGTTGGCCACCCACCCCCTCGTGTGCCGTGCTGGCCTTCATAGGTGCTGCTACTCGCTAACAGCACTTGCCCCAACAATCTGTTAAGGCTAGACGGGGGATCTTTGTCTTTGTGTCGCTAAACAGATGTTAAAAAATAGGTTGGCCATCAGCCTTGTAAATAGTAGACGCATTCCTTGAATTGTTTGTGTAACAAGGCCAGGCATGTTCTGCAATCACCTTATTATTGTTGTTTGATTTATTACAATACAGGACAGTTATGTATTTTACATTGCAATTCTATGTCAACGTGCGCAGCCTGTCAGAAAGATGGAAACTGTAGTCTGCAGCTTGCAGTATTCGCATTGCATTATGAGGCATTCATTTTAACCGATTTGCTTCAATAATTATCAGCGAAGCCGAGAAATCAGCTAAATATTGTCATCGAATACCTTGTTTGCAGTCGATTACTCCGTCGTGCAGGGAGGGGCTGGGTGGGGAGGGGGAGTGGGTGGGGAGGGGAGGGTGGGGGATGGAGGGGAGGGGGAGGGTGGGGAGGGAGGGGAGGGTGGGGAAGGGCTGGGTGGGGAGGGTGGGGAGGGTGAGGAGGGGAGGGTGAGGATGGGGGAGGGGGGAGGGGAGGGAGAGGGGAGGGAGGGGAGGGAGGTGGGGAGGGGTGGGGAGGGAGGGTGGAGGGTGGGGAGGGAGGGGAGGGAGGGGAGGGTGGGGAGGGTGGGGAAAGGCTGGGTGGGGAAGGTGGGGAGGGAGGGGAGGGTGAGGTGGTGAGGCGGAGGGGCTGGGTGGAGGGGCGGTGGTGGGAGGGGAGGTGGGGAGGGGCTGGGTGGGTCGGGGGTGGGGAGGTGTGGTGGGGAGGGGAGGGAGGCATGGGAGGGGCGGGGTGAGGAGGGGGAGGGTGGGCAAGGGAGGGTGGGGAGGGGCTGGGTGGGGAGGGTGGAGCTGGGTGGGGGGTGGGAGGGGTCGGGGCTTGGTGGGGAGGGGCTGGTCACCCCGTGGTGCCCTTATAAAACTCAACGTTTAACCTACTCACGCCGGCTTGTGCCCGCCCTCACAGTCGGGCCATATTTGCGGAATACATCACGCCGCCCTTGACCCTGGCCATTGAACGAGCAACCCAACGTTTCCTACCAGCTACCTCCACAGGATATGTTATCACAAAGCCTCACCCGTCACCTTCCAGTAAGCTGCACTTGTTGGAACAAATGTAAGACTTTTTAAGTATATTTTTTCGTGTTATCCGATTAGTATAACCACGTCAGGAGTGTATCGCTGCAATGTCTCTTGTGTGTTTTTGGATCGGGCATTGCCTCGTTTATATCGACGCAATTGTCTGCTGGCTTGACCACCTGAATGTGAAATTGTAGTTGTAGCTCTGCGTCTACATGAACTAGAGGAGATGAGTTGAACACATTCCTGCGGAGGGAGCTGGTAGGAACGTTGGGTTTGCTCGGTCAATGGCCAGGGTCAACGGCGGCGTGGTGTATTCCGCAAATATGGCCGACTGTGAGGGCGGGCACAAGCCGGCGTGAGTAGGTTAAACGTTGAGTTTTACAAGGGCACAATGGGGTGACCAGCCCCTCCCCACCTAGCTCCACCCCTCCCACCCCCCACCCTCCCCCACCCAGCCCCTCCCCACCCTCCCCTCCCCACCCCAGCCCCTCCCCACCCTCCCCACCCAGCCCCTCCCTCCCCTCCCCACCCAGCCCTTCCCCACCCTCCCCTCCCCACCCAACCCCTCCCTCCCCACCCAGCCCCTTCCTGCACGACGGACGGACGTACACAATAATTCCCTGTGGGCTGGTGTAACCAGGAGGTTCCTACCAGTAATAACGGGTTACTTCATTGCTCATTTCATCCGTGAAAATGTTACCCCTAGCGTTCGTGCCAAGTGCTTGGCTGTGGACGGTGCCAGTTGAAGGCTTGGGTACATGCAGGAGACGTTTTCTCCAGAAGTTCATTAGCCTCGGAGGGCCTTAAGAAAGGTTGAGTTAGTTAGTCGAATAGAGCTTCCAAAGGCGAGGTTGGTCTCAGCCGGATACCCTCAGAAAGTTCACTCGAGGGGTGTGGGAGCCACCAATATCCCCCAGGATGGTCTCGCTCGCAGATGGTTGCTACAATACAGAACATGGTCACCATTCCCCATCACTAGTTATGGCTCAATATCTAACTCGATATTTGCTGGAACGCTGCTGGGTACTTACGTGGCGTGATTTGATGTCACGGATATTTTGTGCGCCCTTATTAAAGACAGTTTGTCTTACGGAGAAGGATGTTAAGTGAGGCACTGTCCTCAAGGAGATCATTTAACCTTACGTGCTATTCACACATTTTTTTGGACATCACTGCACGCAAACCACACCACCGCATGAAACACCGCACCACCGCATGAACACCACACCACCGCATGAACACCACACCACCGCATGAACACCGCACCACTGCATGAACACCACACCACCGCATGAACACCGCACCACCACATGCACACCGCACACTGCTCAACCCACTGCAGTATCATGAGGACAAAATAAGGCAGTTTTCGGCTGACATGACCCACCGTGTGTGGTACTCTTTTTTGCCAGTAGTGGTTGGGCGGGTGGAAAGGTTGTTTGTGCGGTGGCTAAATTTTACACGACATGTGGTCATTAATGCGACCAATGTTGCCATTTTTGCCAAAGGATTGCACGCATAGGTCCTGTATTTTTGACTCTCCGATTTCAATTAAGATGTGTCTGCCTTTATGAGAATAAACCAAGCCACGTAGCAGTTGGTGAATACACTTATGACAGCTTAAAATAGTTTCAATATCCACTTGTCCTTTACTAATTTTAATGAATCTGCAAAACAATGTGATCGATGCAACGACTCAACGGGTCTTACTTCCTGACTAAAATGAAGCGCTTGATTTTGGAGGACCGAAAAATGGCATTCCACCAAATACATGCCCTTTCAAAATTCTGAAATGTCATCCGTGTGATATTGAAAACATTTGGGATCTTAACTATGCACAGTTGTTGCAAAACCCCCCAAAAAAACATCGTGCATACAAATGGACTCGGAAACACTCCCCGTGAGACTCGGCCTGGATTGGCAGGAACAGTGAAGGTGCTGAGAGTACGTGCCTCACTCATCTGCCCTCGATCCTTCATCCGTCGGCCCTAATAATCATGCACAAGTAAACACATTCCTGCGGAGGGAGCTGGTAGGAACGTTGGGTTGCTCGGTCAATGGCCAGGATCAACGGCGGCGTGGTGTATTCCGCAAATATGGCCGACTGTGAGGGCGGGCACAAGCCGGCGTGAGTAGGTTAAACGTTGAGGTTTATAAGGGCACCACGGGGTGACCAGCCCCTCCCCACCCAGCCCCACCCCTCCCACCACGCACCCAGCCCCACCCTCCCCACCCAGCCCCTCCCCACCCTCCCCACCCAGCCCCTCCTCACCCTCCCCTCCCCACCCTCCCCACCCAGCCCCTCCCTGCACGACGGACACAATAATCCCCTGTGGGCTGGTGTAACTAGGAGGTTCCTACCAGTATAATTGTTTTTATTATTATGATCAAGGTTGTGCATTCGTTGCTTACTCTGCGTGAGAAATACATTTTGCAGAAGAAGAAAAAAAAACATGTCGCCGATAAAATAACGGGGGCTGCCGCACGCTTTTTTGCGAGCAAATAAGCAAAGTGCATTCAGATGATCGGAGCCACCGCAGTACAAAGACATTCAATAAAATAGCTCTGTTTTGTGGTCGGCTGTGTTTTCTTGACCGTAATACATTCTTGACCGTAATACAATCTCCCCAAATGCAAAATGATGAGCACGGTGATGCCTCTGTCACTCCTTGTGTTGTCCCATTGATTTTTATTCGTCATTTGCTTATAGCCATCTGGGCTTTTCTTTTTGGCTGCCTCGAAATGGTGCTTGGGGATTAATGTTTTGCTGGTACGCTCGATACACAGACTCCTACATTCACAGTAAAATGCAATTTCCCTACCCATTTCACATTTATTTTACAACTTTTGTGTTTTTCTTTACCATTTATGTGTGTGTCTGTGTATTTATACTTTATATTCTTATAGATTAGGGCAGCGGGTTCCAATTAAGGCCGCTTTGAATATTTTAGCTGCATTTCACATGTTAGTATGCGGAGTTAAACACAACGTAAAGCTGTTTATGATCTATCGTTACGTGGCTAGCTGTAATAATAACGACAGCATTGCTACAGGCGAACATCAGTTATGTGAATATGCATACCAACCGTTCGCAAATACAACTTGAGTATTTCACTTTTTACAAAACTCATGAGATAATGTTGTGGAGCATTGTGGGCAAGCAACCAAAGGAATAGATCCACGCTCGGAGATGCGTGCATGGAATTAATTGGAGAAACCAAAAGAAGAACACATGGTTAGAGACCATACGGAGATTTAATAACATAATTAAAACTTATGAAAAGCACACAAAATTATTTTGTGATGCTGCTGCATTGGCAGTGCCATCACCGAAAACAACAACAAAACTCAACATATTCGCAATAACGCTGTGGCCTTAAAAAAAAACATAGGCTACGGGTCTTCTTCATAGCACATGGATAGAGAGGTCAGAGAGATAGAGTGGATGATAAAAACAATTTGAGTGAATAATAATTATGAAAAGTAAGCGGGCTTGGTCAGGACATGTAACTCCAAGTGCTCTCTAAAGCTGTCTCGAGCAGAGGTCCTCCACAGAGGTCGCAATCGGGTACCCGATACCCGTACCATACCCGGCTACCCGGCTACCCGTACCCGGCCGGGTACGGGTACCCGTTTGCGACTCTGGTGCGGCCGGGTACGGGTACGGGTAGGCCATTAGTCACTGGTGAGTAACCGTTTGTCACTCATTTTGGGTAGGGTACGGGTACGGGTAGGGTACGGGTACCTGTATCCGGCCGGGTACGGGTACGGGTACCCATTTGCGACCCTGGTGCGGCCGGGTATGGGTACGGGTAAGGAATCAAAACCCGTTTGCGACCTCTGGCACTCTTCCACCTGCAAGGGCAGAAGCAAAGGAATTGCAGAGCTTCACCTCGAACTGACCATTCGCACAATTAAAAATAGTTTTTTTGCCTTTATTTAAACAATGTCTCTGCGTCTCCTTGTGGTAAAATTTCAGCAAATTTGGTCTCGTTCCAACAGATAACTTTCCAGGGAGTCATTACGAACCCCATTTTCTGTGCAAAGTTCTGGGAAAAGAAACCACACAAAAAACCCCATGACCTATCCACCTTAAATATCCCTCTCAGATCTCTTGAACTTAATTACTTTTACAGGCTTTAAGTCTCCGGACTATTTAAATCAAACTCCAAATATGGATTATTCCTTTTTTAAATGTGCACTGTTAAAGATATTAGTCCTCGTACTGCACTGATAGGAGAAGTTTTACTTTCAAGTTTGGCAAAAAAAAAAACATTCGTGTATAACTATATTATACGCAAATTAATCATTCAAAAGGTCTCGTTTTAATTAGAAAGACATGCATGCACTAACACATTTGACCTGTCTTGACTCCGCAAACATCTGAACATTTTTGCATAACACTTGAATGAGTACTTTGGTCAGAGGAGCCCTGATGGGTTCTGGCAATGCCTTTTTATCGGTCCGGCAGCCACTTTTGTTGCGGTACCCTTTTCAGGCTGATAATAATTGTCGTTGATTCAGTGCGGCAATTATTTGATAAAACATTTTTGTTACAATTAAAGCTTAATGGAGCGCCAGGAACTTTTTTTTTAGGAGGGACCTGCTTCGATTTATTTCAAGTGTGAAGACACGAGAGAGTGTTTGGCAAAACGTAAGAGCCACACGGAGAATTCCACGCAGATCAGTCGTGTAATCAGCGCCACTTGTTCTTACCGTGTGCTTCAATCAGACCATGCGTTTCTTATCTCGGCATGATCCTCGAATTCTGGATTAAAGTGTTCGGTTTATTAAAAGCTTGGTTGGTGTCACTGGGTTTGTAACGATTAGCTAACTGGTGGGGGGTGGGGGGCAGGAGGGGCATAGGAGTGTCAATAAAAACATTCTGAAAGCAGCATATTTCAATGAATTTAAGATTTTAAATGGCAAAACGTATTTAAGAAAATTACTTACATTTCACACTTGGTTTAACATTTTGTAAACTTTTTAATGGTTAGTTTAAACTGTTACGGGGTTTTTTTAACAAAGAAAAATGGAAGAAAATATTCTTTTGGAACAAAGACCCAACTCAGTCCTTGACCTCTTCATAAAAAAATAGTTTTTTTTTCCCCTCCACACCTTTTGGCCATGATATTCAATGAGCAATTACCGTGTGAAACTCGTAACCTTCACCACGAACGACAATCAAATGCCAGTGTACAGCAACAACAACAACAACAACCGCCATTCGCCACTAAGTGGCGGTGACGTCACCACGACGCTTGTGCCAGGCCATGTGCACCCTGAGGCCACGTGAAGTGTCGAACGCCCGCTGGCAGGAGGTCACGGGGCAGACCCAGGTGCCACGGGTCGACTGACTGAGATGACTGCAACACGCACACACGCACGCGCTTGTCAAAGGTCCCTACCAATGATTGCTTTATTTTTGACTGACCAGTGCAAAAAAAAATAACAATCGGACCCCTAAGGGCATAACTTAACATTCTCACCCTGGCTCAGCGGCGAGCTCCTTACTGGCCTCAAACACAACATTTGTTCATTTGTTCGTTTATCAGTCCACTTGTCCTTGTGAGGGTCGAGGCGGCAGCGTGTTGAGTAGCGGCGGTCATCACCTCCCTTTCCCTGGCGACGGACTCTAGCATTACATTACTATACACTACACTATATACTACACTATACACTACTATACATTAATATACACTACACTATACACTACACTATACACTACTATACATTACTACACTTTACACTACACTATACACTACAGCAGCATGTTGAGTAGCGGCGGTCATCACCTCCCTTTCCCTGGCGACGGACTCTAGCATTACATTACTATACACTACACTGTATACTACACTATACACTACTATACATTAATATACACTACTACACTATACACTACACTATACACTACAGCAGCATGTTGAGTAGTGGCGGTCCTCACCTCCCTTTCCCTGGCGACACTCTAGCATTACATTACACTACACTATATACTACACTATACACTACTATACATTAATATACACTACTACACTATACACTACTACACTATACACTTTCCACTACTACCCATTAATATACACTACTACAATATACACTACTACACTATACACTACTATACATTATTATACACTACTACACTATACACTACTACACTATACACTTTCCACTACTACCAATTAATATACACTACTACACTATACACTATTGCACTATACACTACTATACACTACACTACTATAAACTACACTCTACACTACTACACACAGACTCCAGCTCTTCCTGGGGCAATTCCCAGGCGTTCCCAGGCCAGCCGAGCGACATCGTCCCACCGCCAGCAGCGTGTCCTGGACCCCGTAAAGTTCCAGGAGAAGTCGACTGGGGGGCATCCTTACCAGGTGCCCGAACCACACGACATTTGGCGGATGGATAATGCATTTTGATTCAATTCATTGTGCGTCGATTCAATGCATTGTGAACCAACTCGATATTTAACCACCGGTTGCAATCATCAATTGCGGCTGACATCCTCCCTCCACGCACGCGTGTTCTCGTCGGCAATGCATGTTGCATTTATACTTGTAGGAACAATGTTCCACACTGCCCACCAGGGATTATTTGTCTGTCTGACTGTCTGTCGTGCATAAATATATATATAATATAAACAGCCCTTTGATTGGTGGAGACCTACTGCCGGGTACGGAGAGGGGAGGTTCCTAAGGGAGGGGGGGTCAGCGGAGGGGCCTGAGGGAGGGGGGGGGGGGGATAAGGGGAGGGGCCTAACCAAGGGGGAGGGGCCGATAGTTAAGGGGGCTGGCTACCTGTCTGGCTGCCTGGCTACCTCAAGTCAAGTTATCTTGTATACAGGTAGGAACAACAGGTTCCACACTGCCCACCAGGGATTATTTGTCTGTCGTGCATATTTGTCTGTCGTGCACGAATGTGCTGTCCAACCAAGTTCCTACCTGCCCACTCCGAAGGAACGTGTTTTGTTGAGGTGCGAGGGGAGTTTGCGATCGTTACAATTCGTACGCCGCGGTTTTTCCCATTTCCAAGCCAACGCAGGACGTGAGCTGGTGCAAAAACAAAACTGAGTTGGATCAGCAAGGGTGAAACATGACAATGATTCGTCAATGTTAACATCGATACGTCCAATCGCGTGCGTGAATATCGATGGGTGTTTGTTTTATTTACGTTTCTAGTAGAGCAGTGGGTTCACCAATTCACCACCGCAATTTTCAAAATAATTGAATGGCAGCAAATTCAGTGAATGTCTGCGCAGGGAAGAAATTGTTCCACCTCTATGGGTTCGTCGTAAAAAATGTAACAAAATCGCATTCTCTATCATCGCCATTTTATGGGGGGAATCGGGCCACTCAACATTGCGATGCATGCCAGTGCACGCGAAGCTTAATGGACATTTTAAGATGAGATTACGATTTAAGTACAGTTGTTCGATCATTAAGCTGTGTTTAAAATGCAAGTAAAAACAAACCAGCGGTTCATTATCTTTATTGAGCACGGATATAGTAGTTATTGCACATTTTGATGTAACCAGGCAGTAGCAACAGCAATAAAATGGTTTGTGCAAAATGTTAATTCTGTGCTTTGAAATTGTGGGTGCCACCTTAGTTAGCAATGTAATTTAAACGTGATGGCAGTACAGTGCAATGGTGATAACGGGGAAATAATATCATTGCCTCATTTATTTCCTTCATTAGACTGATGCATTCATGTGGTGGGGTTTTTTTTTTAACTTAATGGTGAAATGAGTAATCAATTTCGATTTAAAGCTTTCGTGACTGCAGGGATTTATCTTCTTGGTTCTTTCGGTAAAGTCACGTAGAATGGAAATAATAAAATAATAAAAATAAAACAATAAAATAATTCTCACGACGTTTCGGCCACAACGCAAGCAGCCGTCCTCAGGTGAGAGACAGACCTGCTCAGACAGACCTGCTCTCCACCTGAGGACGGCTGCTTGCGTTGTGGCCGAAACGTCGTGAGAATTTTATTATGTTAAATTTTTATTATTTTATTATTTCCCTTCTACGTGATTTTACCGAAAGAACCAAGAAGATGAGTAATCAAGGAATAGATTTGGGTTTTAGGCTTGTCACAATCTCTCTCGTTTTGTCCTCTCCCTCGGGATTCATGGTGTGAAGATGCGAATTTGTCGAGCCATCATTGGCAAAGAATAGGTGAAAATTGTCACGGCCGCTTTTTATTTACACGTTCTGTAACAATTTTTTTTTAATTATGACACCCACCCCCCTCTCTGCTAAAATGCTGGCTTACAGAAGCGGTGGTTTAGAGGCGGGGGACACGTAGCCATCATAACAGGTAGACAAAACGCACGACATATATTTTAAACGGTTATGATTGATGTCAAATCACATCTCGCAACACGTGCGGCAAAAACAAAAAAAAATCCAATGAAGCGGAATTAACTTCGTCGAGGAATTCCACACCTACAGCACCGGAGCCTACATGACGCACGCGTGAAGGTGCTGGCCGCGATGTTGGCCATACTACGGTATGAAGACCCACGATAACATACTCCTTGGTTCTCTCGGTAAAGTCACGTAGATAGGAAATTAATAGACCATCACGACGTTTCGATCGCAATACAAGCAACCGTCATCAGGTGAAACGAACACAGCAGGAGAACTGCTGACGTAAGAGAGAGAGAGAGTTTATAGAAATTTCGATGTAAAGCTTTCGTGACTGCAGTCGGCCATATTTGCGGAATACACCACGCCGCAGTTGACCCTGGCCATTGACCGAGCAACCCAACGTTCCTACCAGCTCCCTCCGCAGGACAATGTGTTCCACAACTGGCTCAGAGTTTGTTTAAACAAGGAACGAGGGCCGGCCTCGGACCTTCATCGAGCGTGAAATGGCTTTCTAAAAATGTCACCAAAGTGACTACCGCTCCGCATTTTATTCCTTTTTAAAGTGTTCTAAAGAGCAAGCACGATCATTAAAGTGTTATAAACGAACGCTTGTTCGTTGTAGGAACGCGAATACGCGATAATTGTCATAGCATGAGTATTTATAGCGTATCGTACAAAGCGATGTTGCGTCAACAATGCTGTACACGAATGTAACGTAAATCAGATATTAGTGGTGTGCCTTTTAGATGTTGTCATTCTGCACGTGTCAGCTGTTGCGAGTTCTTGGCACTTCTACAGTGGAGGGGTAGCTTCTTGGCTCCGTAGTGCTCCTTGGATATCGTAATACAGCGTTGCTTTCAATTAAAGATTATTCTATCGTGTGCTCCCTTAAAAATCAATTGTTATCATAAAATGCGTCTCCTTCCCATACACCCCTTTTTGCTCAACGTAAAAAAACACATTAATTTTATTCTCAGAAGGCTGTGTAGCAGATGGAATGTGTAAAAAATGTATAGTTTTATTGTTTGATGCGTAGGATGAGATATGGGAAGGCAGTGTTTCATCTGCTTTTTAAAATATTTAACTATAACGACGCTAATGATTGTATCTTGTGACTCATTTTCACCTCTCCCCTCTCATCCCACTCTACTCCCCTCCACGCACCCTCCTGCCCCTCCCCTCTCATCTCACTCTACTCCCCTCCACGCTCTCTCCTGCCTCTCCCCTCTCATCTCACTCTACTCCCCTCCACGCACTCTCCTACCTCTCCCCTCTCATCTCACTCTACTCCCCTCCACGCTCTCTCCTGCCTCTCCCCTCTCATCTCACTCTACTCCCCTCCACGCACTCTCCTACCTCTCCCCTCTCATCTCACTCTACTCCCCTCCACGCTCTCTCCTGCCTTTCTCCTCTCATCTCACTCCACTCCCCTCACGCACTCTCCTGCCTCGCCCCTCTCATCTCACTCCACTCCCCTCCACGCACTCTCCTGCCTCTCCCCTCTCATCTCACTCTACTCCCCTCCACGCTCTCTCCTGCCTTTCTCCTCTCATCTCACTCCACTCCCCTCCACGCACTCTCCTGCCTCTCCCCTCTCATCTCACTCCACTCCCCTCCACGCTCTCTCCTGCCTTTCTCCTCTCATCTCACTCCACTCCCCTCCACGTACTTCTCCTACCTCTCTCATCTCACTCTATCAGCGAGAGAAGATCAAGGGTAATAGTAACCAGGGTAGCAGCGACAGAAGAGTGATCGGGAGACGACTGACCGCCGTTGAGAGCGAGTGACCGGAGCGAATTTTTTTGAAATTTGTCAGCGCACATTAATCACACAGTAGCAGTAGTGAGCGAGCGACTGGAGCCACTCGGTGAGTGAGCGATTCGGTGAGTGGGCGAGCGATTCGGTGAGTGGGCGAGCGATTCGGTGAGTGGGCGAGCGAATTGGTGAGTGGGCGAGCGATTCGGTGAGTGGGCGAGCGATTCGGTGAGTGGGCGAGCGAATCGGTGAGTGGGCGAGCGATTCGGTGGGCGAGCGAATCGGTGAGCGAGCGAATCGGTGAGCGAGTGAGCCCGGGCCCAGACTAACCGTGCTCACACCCCCATCACACTTAGGAGCAGTATTGGGGCCAATTGCAGCAGCAGTGCACTTGATTCTGAGCTCCGCAAATGCATTTTCACATCCATAATTATGGCCATCAGCTGGAAGGAAGCTCTATTTGCTCCGGGCAAACCTTTCATTTTTACCTTTATCATAAAAAAGGAAACATGAAAAAGAAAGGTCATTAAATTGCGTTAAGCCTCGAGACTAAACTGTAATATACGTGCGCATTTTTTTCGTTCTGAATTTATGCAACTCTAAATCGGCGGATCTCAGCCCGTGGGAGCACGCGAAAGCCTTTCAAGGGGGTGGTGGTGGAGGGTGGGTGCAGACGGCGGCATTGATACCGTGCCGGATAATTTCTTTCGTGAAGGCTCACGGGAGATAATAACATCGTCACGTTGCGGCGGCAAAGCACAATAATACACAACCTTGGGTGGGGGGGGGTCGAGGGGGGGAGGGGCTGTGGGGGTGGGGGGGCTATGGGGGAGGGGGAGGGGGCCACCACTGTCCTGTTGACCTGATGACTATAAATCACGAGGTTTTAAATTTTGACTCCTCGTTTCACCAACAACTTCGCCGCGCACCGATAAGTTGGTGAAACATTTCCGTCATCGGCCACGATCTATCCACTGCTCGATGAAGGCCTGCCCAAGCCGTCGCCGCCGCTCGCGATTGTCCAATGCAACGAATGTCCGAGCACGTGCACGCGAGATGATTCCATCGCTCCATCGCCCCCGGTGGACAAATTCTCGGAACGCCTTCTCTGTAGCTTGTTGTACGCCGCCAAGTCACTGGCAATATATTTTTTTATAACGTTTATTTTTTGTTGATAATTATAAAAACACCAGTTGGGGCAGTTGTGGCCCCGCAATAAACATAATGTGTCCTCCCCCCACCCACCCCGCTGCCACAATGCAAATGGCCAGCGCGCTGGACTTGCGATCCAAGGCTGGCGGCATCGGGTTTAATTCCATCGGGTTTTTCACGGTTTTAATAAAAAAACACCCGATCGTCTCAGATGGCCAAAAATCCGTTTTTATTGCCTGTTAATCCCGATAATTATAGCCCCCCGCCAAAGAAAAGACACACAACACGTTCCGCTACAAGATGATGGTGGGACGCCGATGGAGTCTCGGCTGTCCGATGGCAGCGAGTGGCCCGAAGCTGCAAAAAAATCGCCGTGGAGCTGTCGAGCGTCGCCACGTCCAGCGGCGCATCCGAGAGGAACTTCTTCTCCACCACGGCCTTCGTTCACTCCGAGCTGAGCAGGAGGATCAGCCGCCCGAGCGTGGAGTCGGCAGAGAAGGTCGTCGTCTTTAAATCATAGTTTTTTTCCGACAAAATCGGAGTTTACAAAAAATATAAAACCAATAAGCCGATAAAATTTGCACGAAAAAAAATCGGGTTTTTTCCACCCTTGTTGCGATCCCAATGGTCGTCGATTTATATTCTTGGTTCTTTCGGTAAAGTCACGTAGAAGGGAAATAATGAAATAATAAAAATATAAAACAATAAAAATTGTCACGACGTTTCGACTGCAACGCAAGCAATCATCATCAGGTGTGAAATCCACAGCAAGAAAATGTATTGTTTTATTATTTCCCTTCTACGTGACTTCAGAATCAGAAATTGTTTTATTCGCCATGAAAGTTCGCACAGACAAGGAATTTACTATGGCAGGAAGGTGCATACATTCAACATGTAGGAATCTTAAAACCTAAATAAGTGGTATACAGTCTAACTATACTAAAGTTACAAAGTCTAACTAATTCTAAGGGGCTAAAGTGTGTTTAATTTTGAATAAGTAAACAAAATAAAATGTAAATTAGCCGTAATATACAATCTTAAAATACAAAAAGGGTAACATGTTGTAAACATGGCAAGGTGTAAGAAAGAACCAAGAATGTGAATCCCTGCAGTCACGAAAGCTTTAAATCAAAATTTGGTCGTCGGTTTGATTTGATCTCCCGGTGTGGCAGTTCCCACCGATGTGGCCAGCCTCTGTCCACCCAGCAGTACAAAGGTGTAAGACCAGTCGGGCGAAATCGGCAGGTCGCGTGCAGTGGGCCAAAGCGTGGCACGTCAATTAACACGGTTGGCTACGTACGGTGCGAAAGAAGTTCAACGTACATCTCCGGCTGGTGTGGAGGCTTTGGCCAAATGGAGCTCCCTCAGGCGGAGGTCCTTTCACGAACAGCGGTGTGAGAAAGTCACATTAAAAAAAAAACTTTTATGGGTAGTGCTTTCAGGGCAAACATTCCTTTATTTGATAAATTAGTCAAGCGGAAGGGAATCGGGCCGTCTTGCTAATGAGCTGATGAATCTCTTCGGGTGATCCCTTATGCTGTTGTTGGTTACATTTTTAATAAGTATCTTTATTGCAATCACCTACGTATGCATGTGTGTGTGTGCACTCAGCGGTTAGGGCACTCTTCCACGAACCTGGAGACCCGGTTTCAATTTACCACGTAGGTAAAAAAATTGAAATTAAAATTAATTAAATAATAAAAATCACTAATTTTAATTTCATTTTTTTACCTACGTGACTTTACCGAAAAAACCTAAGAGTATGAATCCTTGCAGTCACGAAAGCTTCAAATCTGGAATGTGGTGCACAACTCGAAAACACAGCAAAAAAATAAAAAAGAATGTATTTAAAAACTAAAAGTTAAACTTATGTTTTGTTTTTGAAATAAATTTCAAATCACTGCCTTTTGCCAATATTCTCTTCACGGGACTAATTAGCGATGATGTGGATTCTGGTGCTAGTCAATTTCTATTTTCCAAGAGAGCAGATGGAGGCTTATGCAATCACTGCCTGGGTCTTGCTGGTTCTGTAAAAAAATAAAAGTCCACTCTGTGTTGCGTAACGGCTGAAATTCTCACTTGATGCCCTTTCTAGAGAATTTCATCCCCCGCCGGGCAGTGGAGGCAGTGTGGATGTTTACACAGAGGCAGTCGTGTTACAGGGCAAAAACATTTCTAGGGGCATTTTAAGTGCAGGTAATTTGGCCTTAAAAATGCCTCTTTCGTTTGCCAGCGGTCGGTTCTTTATTGAGGTGGTGCGTTTCACATGTATGGTGGTGGGGTTATCGCGTGGTTGGCAAGGGGCCCCGGTTAAACAAATGAAATGTAATAATATCACGTTCATAATAACAACGACAAACTATAATAATTTCAACTTGGAACGCGCCGCCCAGCGCACAGCTTCCACTCGCTGCCGGAGAGAGAGGGGTTGAGAGGGGGAGTGCATACTCTTTGGTTCTTTCGGTAAAGTCACGTGGGTGAAAATAAAAAAATAAAATTAAAATAAAAATAAAAATGAAAAATAAAAATAACTAAATTAAATCACGACGTTTCGGAGGCAACACAAGCTTCCGTCATCAGGTGGGACAACCACAGCAAAAAAACAGAATTACCCTAAAAAAAAACCTTTATTAATAATATTGGTCGCGACAGCCTACGTGTTAAACTACGTGACGGGACTCAAGGGATAGTGAACCATTATTATCGCTGGTTTGTTATTCTGTCCTCCCTGTTATTTTTTTAAATATTTAAATAAACGAGGCTGAATTTAACCACTGGCTCCTGCATTGTGAGCACGAATGGGAGAGGGTGGGGGGGAGAGCCTCATTACGTGATCACATTTGTTTACATGTAAATAAAACGATCATATGAAAAAAGTATCATTGACGTTGAAATGTTTATGTTATTTCTACCTACGTGACTTTACCGAAAGAACCAAAGAGTATGGATTCCTGCAGTCACGAAAGCTTCAAATCAAGGTTGAAATGCTGCTTTGTGAAATAATTGAATTTTTCTGTTGTGCCATGCCTGTACGCCTTTCTCCGTGACACAAAAAAACAATGAATTGGCGATATTTCACCGTACAGTTCTGTTTTTGTGCCTAACATCTCGAATGAAATAAATGTCCCGAACTTTCCACGCCACCATATTCCGTCTCTTTTCTTTCTTGGCTCGAGGAAAGGGCCTCTTTCCCTGCCCAATCAATTAACTGATGGCTTCCATAATTAAGGAAATGCAATACATATTAACCATAACCCTAGGCCCGTATGTCACCCAACCCCAGCACCCATCCCGTGTGTGACCGCCCCGTCACCCCCCTTTTTACACCAGAGGCGTGGGGGGTGATACTGTGAGCGACACTCACAACAACGAGCGGAGCGACGGGCGGGTAAAATACAGCGAGTTGGCACAATTTGGGGTACAGCTGGTGGTGCATCTACCGGTCATCTCAGTCAGCCGACCCATGGCACCTGCTGGATCTGTCTCGAGACCTCCTGCACCTAGCCTGGCACACACTCCCCTACACAAAGATAAAGATCCCCCATATAGCCTTAACAGACTGTAGGGGCAAGTGCTGTTAGCGAGCACCTATGAAGGCCGCAACGGTACACGAGGGGGTGGGTGACCAGCACCACGCCCGACCGCCTTTGTCTCCCTAGTGGTGATGTTTACACACCGCACCAGGTACTCATTTGAGGCTGAGTCGACCTAGGGGAGGCCCAAGACCGGTTCAGATAATCGCCACTGGTGTTGGCCGTGAGCGGGAATCGAACTCGGGTCGCCGGGTTCATAGCGCAGCGCGCTAACCGCTACACTACCGCTCCACACACACACATCCCCCTACACACACACACTCCCCTACACACTCCCCTACACACACTCCCCTACACACACACACTCCCCCCCACACACACACTCCCCTACACACACACACACACTCCCCCACACACACTCCCCTCCACACACACACCCCAACACACACACGCACGTGTTCACACCAGCCGCCAGTGATGCGAGCCGACGGCTGCGAGGGGGCATTTGCCGGTCACGCCGTTTCAAGTCGCCGCCCCTGCCCGTCTCACTGCTGCTGCGTGTGTGTGCACCCCGTGCCGAGGCACGGGTTTAAGGCGGCGAATCTTCGGTACAAAGTTTACCCCGAGGTCAGCGAAGTGGGGGAGCCAGAGACACACCCGACCGAGCCTGGGTGGGTTCGAAGCGGACAGTTCTTGATGAGCTGGTGACCTCGATAAGGCTGAGAGTTTCGTTGTTGTTGTTGTTGTACATTTACAGGCGAGGTGTTAACTACCTCGCCTGGTATACATGGGGGGACGTGGGTCCGATCTCGACCCTGACGCCTGCTGCTGTATATTTGGAGTTTGCGTGTCTCTCTCTCTCTCATCATCATAATGGCTAGGAGATGTTAACTCCCTCACCTGGTGTACAGGAGGTCGTGGGTTCGATCCCGACCCTGACGCCTGCTGCTGTATATTTGGAGTTTGCGTGTCTCTCTCTCTCCCCGTGGTCGTGTGGATTTTCCCCCTCCACATTTAGAATCAGCATCACACGTTTACGAGTATTTGGCTGCGATACATTTTGCTCCCTCCCCCTCGTGCCCAACGCGCATACGAAGGGGACAATAACACTCACTACCACCATCACCTCATCACTACCACCACCATCACCACCATCACCTCATCACTACCACCACCATCACCACCATCACCTCATCACTGCCACCACCATCACCACCGTCACCTCATCACTACCACCACCATCACCACCATCACCTCATCACTACCACCACCATCACCACCGTCATCTCATCACTACCACCACCATCACCACCGTCACCTCATCACTACCACCACCACCTCATCACTATCACCACCTCATCACTACCACCACCATCATCTCATCACTACCACCTCATCACAACCACCACCACCAGCATTACCACCACCAGCATCACCACCTTACCACCACCATCACCACCTCATCCCTCATCACCACCACCATCACCTCACGGCCTAAGCAAGCCGACAGCACCTCCACGCCCAGGCACCTGCGGCACTCCCAGGCAGTCTCTCGTCCGAGTAGGGCGACTTCACCAGGCTGAGCCACGACGAGATTGCAATCATAGTTTCCCCCCCCACTTTTTTTCTGGCAACAAAACTGAAACCTTTTTACGAGGACTCATGTTTACATTAACCACAATACCTGCGTTCAGAATGCAAACAAAAAACACGCTCTGATAATGTATGCATTGTCCTTGAAACTGATTGGTCCACACCAGAGAGAGCTTTTCTTAGAGCCAAGTCTCACATGGTGTTCGACCAGATGACGCCAAAAGGCGCACAACTCAAAGACAATGCACTCTCAGAGTATTGAGGGCTCGGGGTAAGCATTTACATCACGACAAAAATGGGCAAAACCTATTAGTACATTTTGGTACTGGCAACGGAGGCTTCATGATGTAAACGACGAGATTGGTTTAGCACGGGGCGATTTGCTCGCGTTTGAGAGTTGATGTGATCGCGAGCTCATATTGACGACGCGTCTCTCTCACGGCTCATCTCCTGCTTTTATTCCAGGACAATTTATTTTTCTCGTGCGTGCGTGTGTCTGTCAAGGTTTGTTCTCCTTGCATTGAAATCGCAATTTGCTTTCGATGGCTTTAGTGGGGGAGCGGTTAGCGCGCTACAAACCCGGCCACCCGAGTTCGATTACCGCTCGCGGCCAACAACACCGGTGACAATTATCAGAATCGGTCCTGGGCCTCCCCTAGGTCGACTCGGTCTTAAAATTAGTACGTGATGTGGTGTGTAAACATTGCCACTGGGGAGACAAAGGCGGCCGGGCGTGGTGTTGGCCACCCACCCCCTCGTGTGTCGTGCCAACCTTCGTAGGTGCTCGCTAACAGCACTTGCCCCAACAATCTGTTAAGGCTACACGGGGGTTCTTTGCCTTGTGTCTGTCATGTTTGTCCTCTTTCATTAAAATTGCAATTTGCTTTCGGTGTCTTTTTGCTGGAGAGATTTTTTCTTGTTCGTTGCAAACGTCCGAACGGGTTTGCAAAAGCAAAATGGGACAAAAAAAAATGCGGTGGCATTTGAAAAATGTTTAAGTTAATACCTCGGTGGGCTTTGCCTGGTAGGATCGGGATATAAAAAAAATTTAAATTAATAAAAGTAAAATAAAAATAAAATAAAAATCACGACGTTTCGGAGACGGTTCCACCTGAAGACGGAAGCTTGTGTTGCCTCCGAAACGTCGTGATTTTTATTTTATTTTACTTTATTAATTTAAATTTTTTTTTACCTACGTAACTTTACCGAAAAAACCCAAGAATATGAATCCTTGCAGTCACGAAAGCTTCAAATCTAGGATCGGGATGGTTTAGTGTTGACTTTGCATGTGTTTGGGTGATTTGGTTACCTTTCTTGTACTTTGCACTGTTAGAGTGTTTTTGTGATGTTTGTTGTGTATAGCGTTAATTTACCCCGTGGCCCCTCCTGTAAGTCTGTGAAAAAGAGCTTTATAGCTGATCGGATTCCTCATGCAGTATATATATATAAATATTCTGATTTTGATTCTGTTACGCGGCGTTTGCTGCGGGAGCCGTACACGATTGTAATTTTCCCAGAATCTTCCCGAACCACCCACGGAGATTATTACCCATCCTGAATAGCGGTCGACAGTCCCTCCTCTTCCCTCTCTCTCTCCTTTATGCACCCCAATCCCACGGCAGAAATTGCTCCGTAAAAAAACCCCCAGCAAGAATGCTTAAAATTGTTTCATTAAGTCATCATATTGCGTTAGTTCAAGAGGGCGTACTGGACGCATTTAGCCAGCGCACTGCAATGAGCTCCCCCACCCCACCCCCCCAATGCCTTGCCACGTGCATTCCCAGTGCGTGCCGCGCTCGTGACAATTTTGGTAATTACTGGTGACCTCTGACCCCGCGGGGGAAGATTGCCTTTCGCGATGGGCGCCACTTCATTGTTTATCTGACACAATGAGGGTAGAGGCGACGCCTCGCCGCTTGGTGCTCCCATCTCCGCTCTCCCACGTGGCGTCTGTCCGTGGGAGACGTTAAATGCCGCCCCCAGATTATAAAGCGGCGAAACTTCCCACGACGTGTGTTGTTAGGGGTCGTACTGACGACGTAGAGGTGTCGTTCGGCACGACCAGCTGACGTTTTGCTTCCACGTGCCCGCGGGGAGAGCTTCTACGGGAACCGAATTGAATGGAACGTCTTCGGAACGGTGCCCCGCCGTTTCAGCTCCGCGGGGACTGGGAGCTTCTTTCACGAATTGAATATCCAATTCCCGTTGCGGTTTCTGAAGTTGTTCCCCGGGCGCGCGTGGGGCAAAAAACGTCGGACATCGGCGCCCAAAAAATAAAAAACACGCAACGTGACAACCGTCGAACCCACGTCACTGTGGCACAACCGCGGAAACCATCGCGGCAGCGAAAACTCCGCTCATCGGCGCTTATGTAGCGGTGGGGATGGTGGGGGGGGGGCGCTTTATTGGTGGATCTCATAATTTGCAAAAAAAATAACCACAGTTTTCCTATCTTCTATGCAGACCTAAAACACGGAAGGACCAACACCTCGGCCGTGGCAGATCACTGTTATAATTCAGTGGGCTCACATGACATTGATTTCTCCAAGACAGAGGTTCTTTGCAAGCCATCTGGCTACCATGAGAGGTTCGTTCATGAGGCTATTCACATATACAAAAACAGAGACAATTTCAACCGAGAAGATGGATTCTGGCTTAGCAATCATTGGAAGGATTTGATAAACCATTTCAGGTTTTAATTGATTGTGTTCACGCTTACGGTGACTTTCAGACCGCATTCCATTTTCTGCTCCCCCCTCTTTTTTCCGAACTTAGATGGACTCGTCCATCTGGCAAACTGCCAAATCGCTGTCCGTGGTGCTGACGTCATGACAAACCGCCACTTTTTTCAAATTTTCTTGCCGTGGATTTCACACCTGATGATGATTGCTTGTGTTGCAGTCGAAACGTCGTGAGAATTTTTATTGTTTTATATTATTTTATTATTTCCCTTCTACGTGAATTTACCGAAAGAACCAAGAATATGCTTCTATGCTGTTAGGTCAGATCTCAGAGGTCGACATGTGCCTGCTGTGTAGCAGCTGTAGGGTCCGGTAGATGGCAGGAAGGATTGGCGGTGGTGGTAGCGTCGATGGCCTTGGCGCTGATGACATCTCGAGCTTCATCTACTGACACTAAGACAAAAGACTAACATCCGTGGAGGCATCGTATCGTGTGCTCATGCTGATGATATATTGTCCTTGCTGGATGCCTGTAAAATAAGAGCTTCATTGCTTATCGGATTCCTCCAGGATTAATGAAGATTCTGATTATGCCGCAGTGGTAAGACAGTCGATGGCTTTTATTCGGGCAGTGATGGATAGAGTAAGAGGCTGACTGGGGGGTAAATTTGTTTGAAATTGAATATAGGAAAGTCGAGCATTTGCAATTTTTTGGTATGACATTTCAGCTTCGAATTGTGGCTCTTGTTAAGCTGAATATTGATTATGTTTGCTGCAGATCAATGTACTGTTCATCTAAAGTTTTGCACAGTATTTGATTTGCGCTGCAGCCTTTCTCGGTGGTTAGATGTAATTAATAGAGATGTAGTGACGCATCAATTCATTGAGTAATATCGATTTTCGGCTCGAAAGATGTGCATAGAATTGCGTTCGTAAGAATCAAGGTTTTTTTGTTGCATTTAACTCGTTCACAAGAACTCTGCAGTCACCAGTTGCCGCTACACTCACCGTAATAATGACAATAAAACAATTCATTCTTGAGTTGAATCGTGGAGTGGAAGACAAAGTAGAGCGCAAGCCTGAGAGCACGTGCACATAGAGACCCATAGATTCGCACAGGGACCCATGGACTTGCACAGGGACTCATAGACACACACAGATATGCATAAACTCACACAGAGATCCATAGACACACACAGAAACCCATAGACACACACATATATCCATAGACTCACACAGAGACCCATAGACACACACAGATATGCATAAACTCACACAGAGATTCATAGACACACACAGAAACCCATAGACACACACATATATCCATAGACTCACACAGAGACCCATAGACACACACAGATATGCATAAACTCACACAGAGACCCATAGACACACACAGAGACCCATAGACACACATATATCCATAGGCTCACACAGACCCATACACTCGCACAGAGACCCATCAGCTAATGTATGTATGTTGGATTCTTAACCCCTCGTACGTAGCCAACCGTGCTAATCGGAGGTGCGGGGAAAGGAAAACAAACTCGACACAAAAAGCAGTTCTCAAGAAATGTGTTTTCAATCGAGATGATTGTTTAAAAGTGCACAGCTCCAGTGGCTTCCTAATATCGGAGGGAAGAGCGTTCCAGACGACCGCGGAAGCGCATCTGAAAGCGTCGCAACGATGCAGTGGACCAGTCTTCGTTCGATGGCTTAGCCAATAGCCACTGCGAGGATGACCGGAGTGTCACGTGATGATGGTTCACATTTCGGTCACAGTTCCTATGACCTGCACTGTTTCATTGCATTTATGGCTTTATTTTGGTGATTTTTGAAAAGTTTTTCGGTTTGCCCATGTTTGTTTGTTGTAGTACAGAGTTAGACTGATGGCCTTAATCTAAGTTGTCTTGTGGTTGTTGTTGTTTGACTTGCATCCCACTGGGATTTTTGCACACAGTGTTGGTGTACGGTGCTTTTTCTGCAATATTTAGCTGTCTTTTCTTGGATTTTCTGTTTGCATATAGTCACTTTAAGATGTTTTCTTGTTCATGTTTTTGTTTTTTTGTTTGTTGCGGTTGCACCCGATCCAAGAGCCGAATGGCTCACAGGGCTATACCTAATAAATGAAACTTGAAACTTGAAACGCTGCCTTGACGAGATCAGCGAGGCAGCGTGGTGGTTCATTTGTGACACACGCTTCGTTTGTGCGACGAGTGTGACCTCGACGGATTCGTTCTGCAACCGGGAGCCAACGCGGCTTGGCGAGCGCTGGGACTGGACACGCTTCGGATTTTGCAGGAGCCCGTCACGGCGTGATCCAGAAAGTTTTGTGCACGCACATGGCCTGGTATTGTTGTTGCCAGACGTACCGGAGAGCAAAGTGAGTTGCACTATTGGAGGTTTGTCGATACTACGCTACTCGTCCGTGCTAAAATACGCGGGCAATATGCGTTCCTTTAGCTCGGAGCGGTGCCTAAAGCACCGGACGTATTACAGGTGCCAGTTGCATTGTTACAACGCAGGGCGCAGAGAGATATAGGCGGGCTGGGCGAGACCTTCGTCCTACCACAGTGGATTGATCGTGGCTGATGGATGGCGTCTGTATTTAATTCTAGATTTGAAGCTTTCGTGACTGCAAGGATTCATACTCTTAGTTTTTTCGGTAAAGTCACGTAGGTAAAAAAGATGAAATTAAAATTGATAAAAATAAAATAATAAAAAATCACGACGTTTCGGAGGCAACACAAGTCTCCGTCATCAGGTGGGACCGTCACAGCCAGATTTGCTGTAAGTCTGGCTGTGACGGTCCCACCTGATGACGGAGACTTGTGTTGCCTCCGAAACGTCGTGATTTTTTATTATTTTATTTTTATTAATTTTAATTTCATTTTCTTACCTACGTGACTTTACCGAAAAAACTAAGAGTAAGAGGATGGCGTCCGGTCAAAGAGCGTGGAGAACTGGCGCTCATATCCTGTTGATTTCCCGCAAAGCTGTCAAGCGGTGATTATGCAATGTCGTGATTAATCTGTTGATTTAATAAACATCGGTAAACGCGGGCGCACTGCTCAAGTAGCCGGGGTCTGTGTGCGCAAATTGTTCAGCGTGTTCACTTTCCTGAACGTTAAAGACTCCGGGACCGAGGCTAATCAATGTGCGTTTGCTTGCAGGCTGTATTGTTTGCAAAACTTTAAATCCCAAGAACACATACATACTTTATGTGGTCAATATTGCAGTGGTTCCCGCGGGTGTATCCTTGAACAAGCCAAATCCTTTGCTGCTCAAACGCCCGATTTTGTTGTTTTTGTTGTTGTATATGCAGTGTAATGTTTGCACTGCTGCTGCTGTTGGTGGTGGTGTGGAATTATTCAAGGTTAGGGCTGCAGCGAGACTTTGCCCGACACCTTCACAGCGGCTTGGGGGAATCGCAGCAAACTTGCCCGAATAATCCCTGTGGCATGTTGAGAGAGAGAGGGGGGGGGGGTCTCACTTTATTTATGTATGGTACGTATGTTGAAATTATATTGCACCCGTACGTAGCCAACGGTGCTAATCGGAGGAATGTATGTGCGTTGGACTTCTTTCACACCTTACGTAGTCAACCGTGCTAATCGGAGGGATGTTGAAGATACCCTGCTAATCCCTCACGCATGTGGCTGCATGAAGGGCAACTTACAAGTCTTATGTCTTGATTAGTTATTTAGAATCAGAATATGTATTCATGCTGGAGGAATCCGAAGGGCTATGACGCTAACTCTTTTTTACACAGATGCCCAGGAAGGAAATTGCTTCCGTTGATTCGGGGTGGATTGTTTGCACCCAGTCATGTGGACGATTGCTAGACCATATTCTTAGGTTTTTTCGGTAAAGTCACGTAGGTAAAAAATTAAAATTACAATTAATAAAAGTAAAATAAAAATAAAATAAAAATCACGACGTTTCGGAGGCAACACAAGCCTCCGTCTTCAGGTGGAACCGTCACAGCACGATAGCTGTATCACGTAAGAGAAATTCCAAGAAAACAGTATTTGTACATATACTGGTTGAGGGTGGGAGGAGCCCAGGTAGGCCCTGAATATTATTATTGTGAGGTTCGGTGCGGCTGAAGCACGCTGTTAGGAATGAGCCTTTGTTGTGTAGACTGGTTGAAAAGAGTTGTTAAGGTGAGGCTGATGTAAATGTGAGTGTAAATGGGACTGAGCCTTTTGTTATGTAGAGGTGGTGAGGCTGAAACCGCTGCCAGGAATGAGTCTTTGTTGTGTAGACCATTTCACGGACAGATGAGGGTCGGCAGCTTGGCAGTTTAATGACGAAACTTGTAACGCAAGATGTTTTGTGTAGATGTAATCGGGGGGAAAGATTCTGCGATGATCGGAACACGCGTCCGGGATGGAGCAGAGTCAGGCTACCGAAACGGGCATTGGAGTAACGACCAGGGGTTTGGGGTTCGTGACCTAACGGCAAGACTTGAAGTCACCGGTGACCAGCATCTTTGTTCGATGGTCAGCCAGAAGCCGCCGCTGCTGCTACTGCGAGGATGGTCCTCTGCTAAAGGGAGCTCTAGAGAAAGAGCCACTTGGGGTACTCGGAAGAGGTGGGGGGACACACGCTTTGACCCATCACACAGGACATGTAAATGGTGCATCAATGCTTCAACTGCCACGCCAGGAGATCGAACCGGCGGCCTCTGGATGCGAGGCCAGGGTGCTGACCGTGACCCCACGACAGCATGGACGTGACATACGGAACTCGAGAGTAAATAAATCACGATGCTAATTTACAGCTCTTTGCCATATTCTTAGGTTTTTTCGGTAAAGTCACGTAGGTAAAAAATTAAAATTAATAAAAGTAAAATACAAATATTTTATTTTATTATATTATTTTATTTTTATTTTACTTTTATTAATTTTAAATTTTTACCTACGTGACTTTACCGAAAAAACCTAAGAATATGAATCCTTGCAGTCACGAAAGCTTCAAATCTAGCTCTTTGCCAATCGACTGTTGGATGGCAACCTCCCCATGCAGTGTCGGATAACGGGGAAGAGTTTGACCCGTCCTCCACTGTGCTGCTCAGCGTGTGGGTTGGTAAAGTGAGTAGAGTCGCTGTTGGCTGGGAGTTGAACCCGGGTGTTGTTATCTTCTTTTATTTTTCTTCTTGGTTCTTTCGGTAAAGTCACGTAGAAGGGAAATAATAAAATAATAAAAATAAAACATAATAAAATAATTCTCACGACGTTTCGGCCACAACGCAAGCAGCCGCTCTCAGGTGAGGAATGGCCGAAACGTCGTGAGAATTATTTTATTATGTTTAATATTTGTATTATTTTATTATTTTCCTTCTACGTGACTTTACCGAAAGAACCAAGAAGATGAATCCCTGCAGTCACGAAAGCTTTACATCGAAATTATTTTATTTTATTATACCATGTAATGGCCCCACTTAGCTATGTAACTCTCTTTCAGAAGTGGCCTGGCCACACATAATACCTCGACGAAAGTTGCCGATCGTCGTCGCGTGGAAATTTATATAGCGGCCAAAAATACTCGAAACGCGTGATGTTCATTCTAAATGTGGGGGGGGGGAAAACCGGGGACCACGGGGAGAGAGAGAGAAAGACACGCAAACTCCGAATATACAGCAGTCGTCGCCAGGGTCGGGATCGAACGCACGACCTCCTGTATACCAGGCGAGGTAGTTAACATCTCCTAGCCACCGTGATGATGATGAGAGACACGCAAACTCCAAATATACAGCAGCAGGCGTCAGGGTCGGGATCGAACCCACGACCTCCTGTACACCAGGCGAGGTAGTTAACATCTCATAGCCACCGTGGCTCCCTGGGTTCACAGTGCCACGCACGTATCCGCCGTGCCACGCTCCGGTGCTACGATAACAATGCGCACATTGGGAGGCACGTGCGCGGGCTGGCTTCGATGGGACCGTAACACTTTTTGCTTTTGGCATTCACGGGCGAATAACTTGGTAGCGTCGGTGTTTGGGTGACCCCCATGGGGGTGAGGAGTGGGGATCGGATGGGGGAGGGGGGCTCATAATGGCCACATCAGGGACATGAGCCGGCTCCACTGGATTTCTGGGTCCAAATTTGGGGCCTTCCACCAATAAATGAAGCATAACAAGTAGGATGGGTTTTTTTTTCTTGAGCCACGAAGACAAAAAATATATAAATATTCTTTTTAGATTTGAAGCTTTTGTGACTGCAAGGATTAATATTCTTAGGTTTTATCGGTAAAGTCACGTAGGTAAAAAATTTAAATTTATAAAAGTAAAATAAAAAAAAATGAAAATCACGATGTTGCCTCCGAAACGTCGTGATTTTAATTTTTTTATTTAACTTTTATTAATTTTAATTTGAAATTTTTACCTACGTGACTTTACCGGAAAAATCTAAGAATATATAAATATTCCAAAACACCGTTGTAAAAACGTGACGTTGAGAGTTGTGCGTGTAATGCTAAAGAGTCGAAGTGATTTTCCTGCTCGAATGAGCGTTCAGGCAGTTCCCGTTTGCCGTCTTTTTTTTTGTTTAACTGCCCTCGAGCCGGTGTTGGACAGAGGAAGCCGTCGGGAGCAAAGCGCTTTTAAAAAAGAAATCTACGTCGAAAAGTAATTTCGTTTAGGACTGCTTTTTGTGTTTTGTTTGTTGCCCCACCACCACCTGCACCTCCGATTAGCACGGTTGGCTACGTACCGGTGCGAAAGAAGTTCAACGTACCGGTGCGAAAAGAATATTCTTGGGAAATATTAAAATAAAAAAAATAAAAAATATAAAACAATAAAATTCTCACGGCGTTTCGACAGCAACGTACCTGTGCGAAATAATATTATTGGCTATTTCGGTAAAGTCACGTAGAAGGGAAATAATAAAATAATAAAAAATCTAAATATAAAAGAATAAAATTCTCACGACGTTTCGACTGCAACGTACCGGTGCGAAATAAGTTCAACGTGTGTGCATGTTCGCGCTGCCCTTATTGTCCGATCTCTTTTCTCTGTTGCCTTTTACCTTCCTCTTCCGTCACCCCGACCAGCACCACCGACCCCCCCCCCCCCTAAGCCCTCCCCGGCCACAGCCTCCAACCTCGCTGCCTCCACCCGAGTCACTACTCCCTCCCCACCCCTCATTTTTCCATTTTGTACCGTGGTCGGTAAGCATTGTCAAGCGCCTTGGTGACAGCCGCTTAATAAATCCTAGATATAATATAATATACATTCCACATTCATTCACATGGCGGTGGTTAAGTTCATCTCCAAAGGACAACCGTTGTCGACTTCCCAAACAAAGTTGATCAAATTATATGTTTGCAAGTGTCGCTGCCCACTGCAAGTGTGGTGCGCCGTGGCCTGGGGCCAAGCCAGAGCTCGTGGCTGGAGCAGTTGCCTCGAACTCTCTCCCCACGCTCTCCATACAGTCTTTCCCCACACTCTCCCCAAGCTCTCTCTCCCTACGCCCTCTCCATGCTATCTCTCCCCACGCTCTCCACCCTCTCTCTCCCCGCGCTCTCCCCGCGCTCTCCCCACGCTCTCCCCACGCTCTCTCCACGCTCTCTCTCCGCCCTCTCCCCACCCTCTCCCCACGCTCTCCCCACCCTCTCCCCACCCTCTCCCCACCCTCTCCCCACGCTCTCCCCACCCTCTCCCCACGCTCTCCCCACGCTCTCCCCGCCCTCTCCCCGCGCTCTCCTCACCATCTCCCCACGCTCTCCCCACCCTCTCCTCGCCCTCTCCCCGCGCTCTCCCCACCCTCTCCCCACGCTCTCCCCGCCCTCTCCCCGCCCTCTCCCCGCGCTCTCCCCACCCTCTCCCCACGCTCTCCCCACCCTCTCCCCACCCTCTCCCCGCCCTCTCCCCGCGCTCTCCCCAACCTCTCCTCACGCTCTCCCCACGCTCTCCCCACCCTCTCCCCACCCTCTCCCCACGCTCTCCCCACGCTCTCCCCACCCTCTCCCCACCCTCTCCCCACGCTCTCCCCACGCTCTCCCCACCATCTCCCCACGCTCTCCCCACCCTCTCCCCGCCCTCTCCCCGCGCTCTCCCCACCCTCTCCCCACGCTCTCCCCACGCTCTCCCCACCCTCTCCCCACCCTCTCCCCACGCTCTCCCCACCCTCTCCCCACCCTCTCCCCGCCCTCTCCCCGCGCTCTTCCCACCCTCTCCCCACGCTCTCCCCACCCTCTCCCCGCCCTCTCCCCGCGCTCTCCCCACCCTCTCCCCACGCTTTCCCCACCCTCTCCCCACCCTCTCCCCACGCTCTCCCCACCCTCTCCCCACGCTCTCCCCACGCTCTCCCCGCCCTCTCCCCGCGCTCTCCTCACCATCTCCCCACGCTCTCCCCACCCTCTCCTCGCCCTCTCCCCGCCCTCTCCCCACCCTCTCCCCACGCTCTCCCCACCATCTCCCCACGCTCTCCCCACCCTCTCCCCACGCTCTCCCCACGCTCTCCCCGCCCTCTCCCCGCGCTCTCCTCACCATCTCCCCACGCTCTCCCCACCCTCTCCTCGCCCTCTCCCCGCGCTCTCCCCACCCTCTCCCCACGCTCTCCCCACCCTCTCCCCGCCATCTCCCCGCGCTCTCCCCACCCTCTCCCCACGCTCTCCCCACCCTCTCCCCACCCTCTCCCCGCCCTCTCCCCGCGCTCTCCCCAACCTCTCCTCACGCTCTCCCCACGCTCTCCCCACCCTCTCCCCACGCTCTCCCCACCATCTCCCCACGCTCTCCCCGCCCTCTCCCCGCCCTCTCCCCGCGCTCTCCCCACCCTCTCCCCACGCTCTCCCCACGCTCTCCCCACCCTCACCCCACCCTCTCCCCACGCTCTTCCCACCCTCTCCCCGCGCTCTCCCCGCGCTCTCCCCACCCTCTCCCCACGCTCTCCCCACCCTCTCCCCACCCTCTCCCCGCCCTCTCCCCGCGCTCTCCCCAACCTCTCCTCACGCTCTCCCCACGCTCTCCCCACCCTCTCCCCGCCCTCTCCCCGAGCTCTCCCCACCCTCTCTCCACGCTCTCTCCACCCTCTCCCCGCCCTCTCCCCGCGCTCTCCCCACCCTCTCCCCACGCTCTCCCCGCCCTCTCCCCGCGCTCTCCCCACCCTCTCCCCACGCTTTCCCCACCCTCTCCCCACCCTCTCCCCGCCCTCTCCCCGCGCTCTCCCCAACCTCTCCTCACGCTCTCCCCACCCTCTCCCCGCCCTCTCCCCGAGCTCTCCCCACCCTCTCTCCACGCTCTCTCCACCCTCTCCCCGCCCTCTCCCCGCGCTCTCCCCACCATCTCCCCACGCTCTCCCCACCCTCTCCCCGCCCTCTCCCCGCGCTCTCCCCACCCTCTCCCCACGCTCTCCCCACCCTCTCCCCGCCCTCTCCCCGCGCTCTCCCCACCCTCTCCCCACGCTCTCCCCACGCTCTCCCCACCCTCTCCCCCCCCTCTCCCCGCGCTCTCCCCACCCTCTCTCCACGCTCTCTCCACCCTCTCCCCGCCCTCTCCCCGCGCTCTTCCCACCCTCTCCCCGCGCTCTCCCCACCCTCTCCCCACGCTCTCTCTTCATTCGCACTGATTCCTCGCCCGGACTCCTAATTAAGTGCTCCTGAGACATGTGTGAGCAATTTAAAAAATATATATCGAGGAACATTCGGACGCGTAGCTGTTTCATACCCATTAGCAATGTTCCGCGGACCACGAAGACAAAATTGTAACGCTAATGATGAGATTCACATCTCTGTAGTATTGCTTTGTGCAACTGTGCACACCCATTCGTCTTAACAACATAATTCAGCGATCAGGTATCGGTGGGTTAGTGGGTACGATTTCCATTACGATGAATGTACTTGTGATGCGGTATTGGTGCTTGCGAATATTGTTCAGCTCATTACTCAGGCTGCGAGAGAGACCTGGCGACATGGGAGTGCCACGGTCCGCACACACACGCGGTCGCACGGACCCACGTACGCGCTGAGCAATGCACTGATGGAACGTCCTCCCTATAATAGTGCAGACCGTTGTAGAAGCATGGGAAATGTATGCAGACTTTCAAAATTATCATTAATTTTTCGGTAAATGTGGATTGCGTAATGGGTAAAGGAACGTGCCCTAATGCTTAAAGCATACGAGAGCTCATGTTAAATGTTTTTGATAATTAGTTGTGAAATGGTATTATATATTACTTGATACAGTAAATTTAACTGTGACGGTCCCACCTGATGACGGAGACTTGTGTTGCCTCCGAAACGTCGTGATTTATTATTTTATTTCTATTATTATTTCTATTATTTTTATGATTTATTTTTACCCACGTGACTTTATTGAAAAAAACCTAAGAGTAGGTACTGAGAAGCTTTACATTCAACAACAGACACGTCATCAGAATCATAGGTTTATTTCCCACTAAGTAAAGCCCATTGGGCTAAGCTCCATTTCAAGGGCGACTTGGCCGACGGGAAACATCAAAGCATTCCACGATTACAGATTTAATAAACAAAACATATAGCAATTACGTAGTAAAATTACATTCGCAACTTAAACTTTAGTGATTTTGACGCAGTCGGTTTAAACGAGGACAGAGATGGGCCAACAACGACGAAACGAGGTGGTTCATGAAACACTTCGTGGCAGCTAGCTAACCATTAAACGCTTTTGATCCAAAAATTGCGCGTTGCGAAATCTGTGAAACCATTAATAGGCAATCGGACGCACATCGCGTATTTTTAAATCCTTTATATTAAGTTCACTTGCTTGCGCGCTTACGACCGTGCAAATCTTTCGGTCGTTTTTTAACCCACTTCCCGTGATCCAATCGAGCTGACATTTTGCACACAGACTCGTTGTGCGTGACAATTTATTTTCGTGAAAAAAATGTTTTCAAAATTTTTCCACTTTTTAGGATTTTTTTTTTCATATTTAATTTAAAATACCAATGTGATAAAAATGAAACTCTTGCTCAAGAAAAACAGAAATGAATAATAAAATAAAACCGATGCCACGCATATAAAGGATTTATATTGAAAAACTTTGTTTTTACGGGTTAATTTTTTTAGGATTGCCCATTGGTAATAACGACCACGTCGGGCAAATGGAGAGCGGCTCTTAGGACTATTGCCGTGCACACGGAGAGGGCCCTGCGGTGAGCAGAACGACAGAGGAAGCACGGAGGGTGAAAGCACTCAGCTGACTCCACCCAGCTCACGGATTTCCACCGCCCGAGTTAATAATGATAATTATAAAGCTTCTTGGTTTTTTCGGTAAAGTCAGGTAGAAGGGAAATAATAAAATAATGAAAATGTTAAACAATAAAATTATCACGACGTTTCGACTGCAACACAAGCAATCATCATCAGGTGTGAAATCCACAGCAATACATTTTGAAAAAAAAATGAAGAAAAACATAGTTCTACAATCTATGGGAATGGAAATAATAAAATAATAAAAATAAAACATAATAAAATAATTCTCACGACGTTTCGGCCACAACGCAAGCAGCCGTCCTCAGGTGAAGACCAGGTCTGTCGGGGAGACAGCGCCTGAGTAAAAACATTTGATTTTACACAGTCCTGCGGAGGGAGCTGGTAGGAACGTTGGGTTGCTCGGTCAATGGCCAGGGTCAACGGCGGCGTGGTGTATTCCGCAAATATGCCCGACTGTGAGGGCGGGCACAAGCCGGCGTGAGTAGGTTAAACGTTGCGTTTTATAAGGGCATCACGGGGTGACCAGCCCCTCCCCACCCAGCCCCACCCCTCCCACCTCCCACCCAGCCCCACCCTCCCCACCCAGCCTCTCCCCACCCTCCCCTCCTCACCCAGCCCCTCCCCACCCAGCCCCTCCCTGCACGACGAACGGACACAATAATCCCCCGTGGGCTGGTGCAACCAGGAGGTTCCTACCAGTATACATATTCTGATTCTGACTTTGGTGATGGGAGCCTTCGCGCCGCTACACCACCGCGCGGACGTTTTAATCGCGTGGCCGCCACGTGCAACCCGGACTATCTCGGGAGGTCGGGTTTCAAGCGCAAAGATGAAAGCGTTAACATGGAAGTGTTTAGTAGGTTACGTTAATCGATGGCAGCGGAACAAATCGGGCGAGGCAAATACGCGAGAAGCGGAGATGAGCGATAGAGCAGTGCCTGGATTGATACCCGTGCATCAGGCAGTGATATGCTTTTAGCGATTTACAGCAGCGCGGAGGGCTTTGCGTTCCCCGAGGACTCGCGGAAACACGAGCGGACATCACGGCGCCCATCTCGACTGGGCGGTGCGCGTGTGGCACAGAGGTCAGAGGCCCGATATGGCGCCGCTGAGATTCGGAAGTTGGTGTCCAGACAGCCACCTGTGGATAAAGCATTGTCGGGGTTTCGATTTAAAGCTTTCGTGACTGCAGGGATTCATCTTCTTGGTTCTTTCGGTAAAGTCACGTAGAATGGAAACAATAGATATAATAATTTATTATGTTTTATTTTATTATTTTTTATTGTTTCCATTCTACGTGACTTTACCGAAAGAACCCAGAAGATTTTAAATTTCGATTTAAAGCTTTCGTGACTGCAGGGATTCATCTTCTTGCCTTCTCGACAGACCTGTTCTCCACCTGAAGACGGCTGCTTGCGTTGTGGCCGAAACGTCGTGAGAATTATTTTATTACGTTTTATTTTTATTATTTTATTATTTTCCTTCTACGTGACTTTACCGAAATAACCAAGAAGAACCAAGAAGATTGTCGGAGTTGTCCAGCGTGGCTCAGAAGTCAGCGTTCACGGGTGGTTCAGTAGCGCCGTGATGTCTCCCGTCCGCAGATACGAAGGAGGCATTGCAGCGATACGCTCCTGACACGGTTGCCTGGGCTTGCCCACCTGAATGTGAAATTGTAGTTGTCGTTGCTCTGGGTCTACATCAGCCGTGCGGAACGAGAACAGGTCAGGGTCGTGAGACTGCCACCACTTGGAACCTGCGTTTCAGTCCTGGATGCTGCCTGTGATTAAACCGGGTTCTCAGGTGGCAGTGACGACACACAAACAAATCCCGGCTCCATTAAATTTGGCTCTGCACTTATCAGTTTAACACGCAGTCGGCTTTCGCGACCGATATTATCCATAATTGAGTTTTTTTGTGTGGGGTTGATCGCGTAATTATGAATGTGTCGGTAAACCTACTACCACGCAACACAGCCAATTATTAAAATTTGTCACGTCAACAAAACGTGCCCGTTCATTGCTAGTTTGGTGCACCGGTGTGTTGGAGAGTAAATGGTGAATGTTGCACGTTTACTCTCCAACACACCGGTGTGCTGAACTAGTCACTAATTGGCATGCTTCGTTGACGTGTCACAAATCTTACTCATTGGCTGTGTTGGGTGGTGGCGGGTTGAACGACGCATTTATATTTACGCGATCTAACCCAAAGAAAAACCTCTCATGATTAAATTAAATGATCAGTTTGACCGTCATAGAATGAACGTTTCGCTGATATAAAAAGTGAGTGGGAGAGTGTTGCCCTCTGCTGTATGGCCCAGAAGTCACCGTATGAGTCGTCTCAGAGGTAACTCTGTGAGATCCACTTCTGCGGACATGTTCTCGAAGTGGAAGGCTCGCAAATTGTTCTGCGAGAGAGAGAGCCGATGAGCACAATCAGGATAAAAGGAAAAAGGTGGGGTAGGGGGGAGGGGAGAAAAATGATGAAACGGCAAAACATGAAACAAATATCCACCACCGTCTGCGCGGTGTCTTAAGATGCGGTTGCGTTTAGACATCCGAGGGAACGTCTACCGGAAGAGACGGAGTGATAAAATACGCTCGGAGTGCGGTCGCTGGGCGGATTATTTCCATCGCAGGATAGCGATAGATGGCTTTGGGATGCCTTCGTCCAGGAGTGGATCGATAGTGGACGATGATTTTGAGATGGATATCTCTATATGAAGTGTATTGGTTTTGCACTCTTTGCATACTGTAACGAGTTTTGTAAAGGATATTATTACTGCGACTCTTCTTCCGCCTAATGTCGTCTGACAGTGTCATTTGACCACTTTGCTCGCTCGCACACGCGCACACACACACTCACTCCGATGGCACTTTGAACAATTATCTAACGTGCTAATTACGCTCGAACTTTCTGTGTTTGTCCTTGCGTTACGCGATGTCCTTCACTTCTTCTTTCTTGTAAAAATAAAATTCCTTCCTCCTCTACCCGTTCGCTTTCTCGTTGTGTCCCCAGTAACGTTGAACTTCTTTCGCACGGTACGTAGCCGATCATGCGAATCGGAGGTGCATTGTACCTTTTCACACCGCACAGTGCTGTGAGATGCTTTGGAATTTCAGCGCTGAACGCATGCAATTTTTTTTTATCATTAATCCAGACGCGATTAGTGTGACTAAATAAGTAGAAAATAAATTGTCTTTCCAAATAGTTTTTTTTAATCCTGATTTGCGCTATCGGCATCGCGTCACGAGACCAACAAAAACTCTTACAAATCTCTGTCAGTGCAGTGCAACCCTTTGTGTTAAATAATGGCCCACGGAAGAGGATATCGCTGAGCTACTGCTGAGATCCCGTCACGTGACCTGTGACCCACACAGTCGAGGGCAAACCGTTCCCTGCTTGCTCTGAACACGAGAGTAATGTTCGTCGTATGACGGGAAAACAACTTTCACTTCTCGGCAACTGGAGTTCAGCCAAATTAAGTGCAGAACCAACCTACATTGGAGTTCTCGATTTGAAGCTTTCTTGACTGCAAGGATTTATACTCTTAGGTTTTTCGGTAAAGTCACGTAGTTAAAAAATAAGAAATAATGTAAATAATAGAAATAAAATAATAAATCACGACGTTTCGGAGGCAACACAAGTCTCCGTCATCAGGTGGGACCGTGACAGCTAGATTTGCTGTATCAAGTGAATCTAGCTGTGACGGTCCCACCTGATGACGGAGACTTGTGTTGCCTCCGAAACGTCGTGATTTATTATTTTATTTCTATTACTTCTATTATTTATTATTATTTATTTTTTACCTACGTGACTTTACCGAAAAACCTAAGAGTACTACATTGGAGTGTATAGATCTCTCTCTGGGTCTATTGTTTTTTTTAAATGTGAATCATTGGTGTCCAGGGCTGAGATCACCATTCCGTGAGAGTCTCAAACCAAGGGCTGGGATTTGGAATCTTCGGTGGAGTTCGCCGGGACTTTTGACACCTGCAATGAAATCCCATTAAACCCTGAAATAAATAAATAAATATACCTGTCAGTGGGTAATGGCTGTTTAAAGTACGCATTAATACTCGCAGCCCATGGGCAAAGTCTGCGCACTTGCACGCGTCTCCGTCTTTGTGTGTGCATCTGCCAGTCCTCCCATTCAGTTGACCCCCTTCACATCCGCGTCTGTCCCGTGACCGCCCGCCAGCGAGCCTTCGACACTTCACGTGGTAGCCCCAAAGTGCACCTAGCCTGGCACAAGCGCTGCGGTGACGCTCAGTTGCGAATGGTCGCTGCTGCCGCTGTTGTTGTTGTTGTTGATGTGGGGGAGCGGTGGTGTTCGTGGCGAGCGCACTGCCCTAAGGATCCGGTGACCTAATCTCGACTCCCGGTCACAGCCAGGATCGGTAGCAAAACATGTCAGCCGGTCTTGGGTGATCCCTTGGTTGAGTTTGTTGACAGCCTCAAATGACTACCTGGTACAAGGAGGGTAAACATTAGCACTGGGAAGACAAAGGCGGCCGCGTGTGATGCCGTCTTTCCCCGTGTCGATGCTGTAACAGCCACTCATCTTGAGGCTGTTTTTAAGCAGCATTGCCTCGTGCGCTACGCTGGCCTTAATGGGAACTCGCGCGCCTCCGATTAGCACGCGTTGGCTACGTACGGTGCGAAAGAAGTTCAACGGAGTGCATGTCGTGCAAACGCTGCTCCGACGGCCCGTGTGAGCTAGAGAACCTGTTTCTTTAAAAAAAATCTATATAATTGCGTACAGTTTACTGATAGACAGCCAGTTTTGTTTTTATCATGTTTAGCTTCTTATTTCACACACTGGTTTCCTGCTTTAAGTTTTATCCACCCAGCAACATAGCAAGGGGATGTTTCTTCCTGACCCCTTTTTCTGCTTCTACCATCTACATAACAAAGGCTCAGTCCCATTTGCAGCAGCCGCACCTTAACAACTCTGGCACATCCCAGTTCAACCAGTCTACACAACAAAGGCTCATTCCTAGCAGCAGCCTCAGCCGCACCAAGCTCACAATAATAATACAAAACTCCGATCCAGGTGCCTACCTTGGCTCCTCCCTCCCTCAACCAGTATATATACAAGGACTGTTTTCTTGGAATTTCTCTTACTTGATACAGCTATCGTGCTGTGACGGTTCCACCTGAAGATGGAAGCCTGTGTTGCCTCCGAAACGTCGTGATTTTTATTTTACTTTTATTAATTTTAATTTTATTTTTTACCTACGTGACTTTACCGAAAAAAACCTAAGAGTATGAATCCTTGCAGTCACGAAAGCTTCAAATCTAGAAATAATTGTGGCAACACGTACGGACCCATTACACCACGTCACGTCACGTGTTCGAACTCGTCCGGTCGTAAGAAAGCGGGGACTGGGGGGGGGGGGGGGTGGCGCGGTGGGGGGGGGGGGGTAAAGAGAAGAGGGGGGGTCCCACTGGCCCCCCAAACAAGCCGAAGTGCCACTGGAATGGGTGGGAGAATGTGGTTCGATCGCAGATTGCCACCGAAGTTCGATCCAAAGTGGTGGCACCATACTCTTAGTTTTTTTAAATCCTTTATATTAAGTTCACTTGCTTGCTTGCGCACTTACGACCGTGCAAATCTTTCAGTCGTTTTTTAACCCATTTCCCGTGATCCAATCGAGCTGACATTTTGCACACAGACTCGTTGTGCGTGACAATTTCTTTTCGTGAATTTTTTTTTCTCTAAATTTTACACTTTTTAGGAAAATTTCTATTTATTTAATTACCAATTGCTTAATGGTGGCAGGCAATCATCTGACCCATAGGTGGCAGCCATCTCAAGCCAGAGGACGAGAGGACTCTAGCCGCCACGCATATAAAAGATTTATAGTGAAAAACTTTGTTTTTAAGGGTTAATTTTTTTTACGGTAAAGTCACGTCGGTAAAAAAAATGAAATTAAAAGTGCTTTGACGTCGCTTGGGGCCAGCTCGCTCGTGCACTTTGGCACCGTTGTTGTTGTTGTTGACATTTATATATGTAACAAAAATTGCCTCGAACATGAAATTCACTGTAGATTAACTATTGATGGTGTTGGGGGGGGGGGGGGAAATCAATATTATGCAATATACGATGGAATAAAGAGGCAAGCAGGAGCGTTTGGATGGAATGCTTTTTGAAAGAAAAAAAAATCTAATTTAATTGAATTTGATTGTGAAAAAGTTACGTGCCCGTGGAAAAACAAGTTGTCAATCAGTGCATATGTAAAAAAATAAAAAAAATACCCGCTATGACATATAGATCGGAAACACGGGACATTGACAACATAAAATTAAACGGGGAAAAAAATCATGATCTGAAAAGTGTGAAAAGGAGCTGGGAATTTACACTCAAGAGACAGGAAAAGCGACGCTCGGAGTAAGAGAGACCCAATGAAGTGAAATCCGTCGCACTGACTGTAAACAATGAAGTGGCTTTGCACGGAACACACCGCGAGAAGGGATGGTGGTGGATGGACTGCCGGCGATGGAATTACGTGCAAAGGAGCAGACAAGGGCCATGGTTTTCTTTCTCCTGTGCAGGAGCAGACAAGAGCCATGGTCTTCTTGCCCCTGTGCAGGAGCAGGCAAGAGCCATGGTCTTGTGGCTTCTGTGCAGGAGCAGACAAGAGCCATAGTTTTCTTGCTCCTGTGCAGGAGCAGACAGGAGCCATGGTCTTGTGGCTCCTGTGCAGGAACAGACAAGAGCCATGGTCTTGTGGCTCCGGTGCAGGAACAGACAAGAGACATGGTTTTTATGCTCCTGTGCAGGAGCAGACAAGGGCCATGGTCTTGTGGCTCCTGTGCAGGAGCAGACAAGAGCCATGGTCTTGTGGCTCCTGTGCAGGAACAGACAAGAGCCTTGGTCTTGTGGCTCCTGTGCAGGAGCAGACAAGAGCGATGGTTTTATTTTCCCTGTGCAGCAGCAGACATGAGCGATGGTCTTGTTGAAACCGCGATTGGTGGCAATGGCAGTGAAGGCCGTCATCCAGCAGTGAGTAAAACACGGCTGCTGACGATGAAATCAATTAAGGCCCTTCGTTTGCTGCCTTCCGCTAATTGTTGTTGTTAATGCACTCGCAGTAGTAGTAGGAAGTGTTTGTTATTCATGTACAACACTGCCAACGCCACGTTCGGTACGTCATTTGAATGGAACACGCGCGCTCATCAACGCTAATTACAATCGCAAGCCCTCAACACGGTTATTCGCGAATTTTCGGTTCGTTCAGCTCGTACGGTAAGTAAAAAATAAAATTAAAATTAATAAAAATAAAACAATAAAATCACGACGTTTCGGAGGCAACACAAGCTTCCGTCTTCAGGTGAAACCGTCACAGCAAAACATCTGATACAGATGTTTTACGTGACTTTACCGAAATAACTAAGAGTATGAATCCTTGCAGTCACGAAAGCTTCAAATCTAGAATTCGTACGTTAAGCTCGTAACCAACCACTCGCCAAATTTATAAATTACACGCGGGAATTCTGGAAACTGCTTTTTATTTTTAAAATAGCAGAACGGAAATTGCCAAATGCGGACGCAGTGATTTCAACGCGAAGCTGATATAACAAATGAAGGAGTTTGTGGATCGTCCGTGGCTCCCCGCGCCGTCAGCGGCAAGATTCATCACGCGGTCCCCGTTCCTCTGTGTGATCGTCCGTTTATTTGTTTCTTCTGGACGTAACCCAATTAAAAGCCTCACTTTCGTTTGTGTTAATTCCTTTAACGAGAAATTCAGCGGCGGTGCTTTCGCCTCTGTTGTGATATCGGATTTTGCATTTCCGTTAAAGCTTTTGGGGGTTTGTTTTTGTGTTGTGTGTGTGTGTCTCCCTTCGTGAGCTGACTTGGCGGAGCTTCGGCGAGGATGTTGATTTGTCGAGGTTACAGCCGGGTGGCGAGCGAGCGAGCGAGCGACCGTCGTTCTGAGTAAGCAATCCCAGCGAGAGAGACCGCCATGGCAATAATTGCTGATGTGGATGTCAGCCAGGACAGCTGAGTGGCTGTAGTTGGAGATGGGGGGGGGTCAGAGGTCGAGAAAATTCATGATGCAAGCTACTACTGGGGGGGGGGGGGGAAGATGAGGTCTGGGTTTTGTCGGAGGGAGGGAGTTGAGTTTGTGTTGTTTTACGAAGTGTGAACTCAGGAGGCCAGGATTCATCTCATTCACAAGAGTGACCTGGGGCATGTCTGGGCGATGATTGCTGCTTTCTGTGTAATCCCGAATGGGTAAATTTGCGGCGACATTTTGAGAGCCTTTTTGCAAGTTTGGACTTATTTGCGCCATGCCAGCGCACGACTGCCTCCTCTTGCGAATGACGCCAGAGGCTTCGTTGCCGTTACACCGTGACGCAGTGTAACGTCGTGGTCGATGCACACGTCGCAGCATTAACCAGGGCGGCCGCTGGAACTCGAACCGCGAACGTCTGCGACCAGCGGCGAACGCGTTGTCGCTGGGCCGTGTCACCGCCCCGAGCAAAGAGGAAGAGGGGAGGGTGAGGAGTCGGCATGTTGTGATTCACCCCCACCCCACCCCCTCCCCATGATGTGATGGAGTGTCAAGGTTTGGGGTTGCAACCCGATTAGAGTTTATTTTATTTTCGTGCGGCTAGATTTTGACTGTCACGTTAAAAATGTCAGTTCTGTCAAAAAGACACGGAATTGGTTTTTATTTTTCGACGAACAAAAAAAAGCGGGGGTTTTTTGTTTGTTTTGTTTGGTGGGTCAGGTACGTGGGCAAGTGGGTGGATCGGTGGGGATTGGTTTGGTTGGTGGGCAGTTAGGTATATTGGTAGGTTGGTGCGTGGGTAGGTCGGTCTCTGGGTAGATGGGTGATTAAGGTAGTATTGACATCTGGCCACCTTAGAACCGAGCAAGCTTGGGAGTTTCTTAAATCTGTATACAATCCACCAACTCTTGCCTCCAAAGCGCTGCACAATCAGACAACAAATACACAATGCGACGTAGCTACGTGTATAAATACATGAAGAATAAGTTACGGCAAAACAAAACGGGTACAACTAAATCACTCTACTGTGACCTGACAGGCGCACACTGCCCGAGTGTTCGTGTGGCTGGTTGTATGTAGTTCACAGCGGGTGTCCCATGCGTCTTTATACGTGTGTGTATGTGTGTCTGTGCGCGCACATGCTGTGTTTATTTCTTCCACGCAAGCATGCACGGCGCATCCATGCGTGTGCATCTGTACTTGCGTGTGCACGCGCCTGTCCATCTCAGCGCCGGCTTGAGTTCAGCCAAAGTGCACGCGGACACCAGAACCAGCATCACCAGCACCAACGACGACAATTTGTGTTTGTTTAAGGTTGCTTTCTTTACCCCGCGGGCCGAGTCGGTGTTTCTGACGCCGCTCGCCAGAGCCGCCTTGTAATTACGTCCGTCGTGTGCCCAACGTTTGCTGGCACACTTTTAACGAGTCCGTGCCACACACGCACTCACACAAACAAAATACAAAGAATCCCCCGTGTAGCCTAAACAGACTGGCGAATTGCCCGATGATGCTGGATGCAATTACCAGCGAAACGTCGTACTCAAATTGTAAATGTTGTGATTTCACGCTTCAACACACCGGTGGGCTAAAGCAGTGAACTATTTGTCTTTTGTCAACGTGACACTTTGTTACTGATTGGCCGTGTCGGGTGGTGGAGGGTTACGACACATTTATAAATAACGCGATCTAAACCCAAAAACGTTGATTATGAATAATATTGGTCGCGAAAGCCTGCCACGTGTTAAACCTAAACAGACTGTTGGGGCAAGCGATGTGAGCGATACGCATATGCAATCTGCGCACTCGAGTCACCAAACGAGGCCCTTGAGCCGAGCCGGGCAGCGCCGTGAGTAGCAGGAAGGGATTGGTGCCACGTGGTTTCAAAATTGCGAATGTGGGCACGAGGCGCAATGGTGGCGAGATGTTAACTACCTCGCCTGGTATGCAGGAGGTTGTGGGTCCGATCCCGACCCTGACGCCTGCTGCTGTATATTCGGAGTTTGCGGTGTCTCTCTCCCCGTGTTCGCGTGGATTTCTCTCCGGGTCCTCCGGTTTTCCCCTGAGAATCAACATCACACGTTTAAAGTATTTGGCTGCTTCTTCTTGGTTCTTTCGGTAAAGTCACGTAGAAGAGAAATAATAAAATAATAAAAATAAAACATAATAAAATAATTATCACGACGTTTCGGCCACAACGCAAGCAGCCGTCCTCAGGTACCGAAAGAACCAAGAAGATGAATCCCTGCAGTCACGAAAGCTTTAAATCGAAATGTATTTGGCTGCTATACATTTGCACGTGATGAGTCACTTCGTTGAGCCCTCATTGGTGGCCAGGTCAATTCTGAAGAAGAGTTACATAGTTGCTAATTGGGCCTTCCCTGGTCGTAAAAAATTACCAAACTTAGTCCTTTAAAAAAATTCTCAACTCGGGTATGAAATTTTTGCCATTTCGGTGAAAATACACCATAAATAAATGGGTAAAGTAAAAAAAAATGAACTTTCGTAATTTTCCTTGTCACTGACACAAAACCGAAGTCTTCACCGTTTAAATTTTAACAGAATAATCTTTGCAATGGACAGTTAGCCAGTCGGCCAAATAGCAATCTGCAATGATGCAGGCCAGGCAGTTGGAATAAGGATGTCCTTGTTTACTTTCCACTGATAGAAAAAGTTTTCCTATTTTACAACTTAGCCTTTCGCTATTCGTTCTCAATAAGACCATTCTTAAGTTAACATTTCCATATACAAAAAAAAACACCCGATGCAAGCTAACGGCAACAAAAAAAAGAGAGAAACATCTGGAACTTTCGCAAAGGTTTTGAGTTATACCGTTCAACGCCTGCGTGCGACGTTTGCCCGACGCTTGTTTCGAATGTGACAATCCCACTGAACGTTTTTTTTACTCTGCTAAAGCTATCCTCATTTGTTCGCTCGTGCGAACGTGTGTTGCTGCACGGACATTTCCTCGGCATAACCCCTCGTGCCGTGCCCTTTTGTAACAATGTTATGACTCTTGCCCGTGCAAAAGCGGAGACCTGAAACCGTGAGACGCGCACAATCGTCGTAAGTGCCGTCAATGGGCCGCCAAATTAATTGGATCATTAGGGGTGGGAATTGCGTGTCTGATCCCTTGACCTTGTTTCATAATTGGCTGCTCATTTCAACTACAGGAAGCGTCATCTTTTTCTATCTTTTCCCCCGACAATCCGAGCAACGCCCCGCAAAAAGACACAGATTTCGGCCGAGGCTTTTCGTGCTTTTAACGAGACTCCCACAACTCTACGCTGCTTCGCGACACGCGCTATTCCACCCCGTGTACGCAATGTCCGATGGCGGTGTTGTACGTGCACGTGTCTCCGGTCGCATCTCGATTGTGCTATCGGTGTCATGTTGCGTTTCGTCTGCATTCGGAAATGGGTCCACTGATGCAGATACCACAGTGTTACGTAATCTCGGGGCGTCGCGGTGGCGAGATGTCAACTACTTCGCCTGGTACGCAGGACGTCGTGGGTTCAAACCCGATCACCGACGCCGGTATATTCGGAGTTTGCATGCTCTCTCCGCGGTCGCGTGGATGTTTCTCCAGGTCTTCCGGTTTTCCCCTCTACAATTAGAATTAAAAAAAAAGTATTTGGCCGCTATAAATGTCCACGTGATGATAAGCCACTTCGTTGAGCTATCATTTGTGGCCAGGTACTCTTCTGAAAAAAACCTTGGCGGAACTCCACGGCGTCCGTCAGCGGTCTCCAGCTGTATGTATGTATGTATGTTGAACTTCTTTTGCACTCTACGCAGCCAACCGCGCTCATCGGTGGTGCGGAAAGCAGTTGACCCCCCTCCCCCCCCGCTTCATCGAATTCTCTCGCGCGGCGATCCCAGATTGCTTTCTGGGATCTCGGACGAGCTCGTGGAGGGTCGTGCAGGTGTTGGTGAAAGGTGGGAATCTCTGAGCAACTCCTCTGAGATCCCATCACGTGACCCCCGGTTTCGCACAACAGAGGGCATCACTTTCCTAGCCGCTCTGCATATGAGAGTAATGCTCATCACATGACACTTTAAACCAATATTTGAATTCACGTAACTGGAGTATAGCCAGATTAAGTGCATAAACACATTTTATGTCATGGGTTTTCTTTTTTTTGCGTTTGCGGTCATTGGTGACCAGGCTGAAACTATCAACTCACTGCATTTGAGAGCACGGCTTGTATGTATGTTGAACTTCTTTCGCACCGTACGTAGCAAACCGCGCTAATCGGAGGTGCGAGGGTCGAACAAACAAAACACAAAACTCAGTTCTCAAGAACTGCGTTTTTAATCTAGATGACGATTTAAAAGTGCATCGCAACCGGCGGCTTCCTAATATCAGGAGGAAGAGCGTTCCAGACGGCTGCAGCCAAAAAGCCACAGCCGGAGTTCGCGTGATGGTTTCATCACAGACAGCTGTCTGGATTCGAACCCAGGTGTGCTTAGCAGGGAGATGGCTCAGCGCTCCTGGCCACCTTGGCGCCCCCGTGCTTTTTGTTTGAATGGGGAACCGTTCGTTATTTCTCTAACGAGTCGACTGGTGGGAAATAAAAACGGCGCGGCGGGTGAAGAGGGGTTAAATGGCCGTTTAGCTCTCTGCACGTGCGCTCGGGCGCGCGCCTCGGTAACAAGCGCTGATTGGCACGTGTACTGCTTAATTAAGTGTTGGCCGTAGCCGGCAGTGGGGGCGTAATTAGTAAGTCGGAGCCACGCGCACAAATTATGCGCCTGCGTAAGCGTTTGTCGCTGTGGAATTGTTCACTTTCTCGCCGAGGTTATTTTATCGCTTCTCCGTCGACGCGTTGTCGGGGTTGTGCCGCCCAGTGTCGTTCGGCACGGCGGGAGCTGGAATTTCTTGAATAGGTTCCTGAGAAAAGGGGCTCCCTGCACGCGGAGCGAAACATCGGAACATCGTGTCTAGCTTTTACACCGTTGGACAGATACGCAGCGCGCCGGCGGAAAGAGCTACCCGCACGCCAGTCGTTGTGTTTGAAGGTATTTGCCAATCGGACGCTGTGGTGCTGTGGTTCCCATTGAGGCTTGAAGCTTGCGGCTCGGTGAGACGCGGCGAACAGTTGTTCCAAACGTGTTGAGCGCACCGTCGGGGGCTTTTGAATTTGTATGTCCTATTTGTCATCATCATCATCAACACCACCCTCACCGCTCCCCATCATCATCATCATCATCCATATGCCGAGCTTTGACCCGTGCCAGTTTTGGCCCCCCGGAGGGATTTTCTCCGGTTCAGTGCAGGGTTATGTTGAGCCAGCTGGCGTTCAGAATGTTTTACAAATAAAATACGTCCAATTATTAATCGTAATAAAAAGAATGACAACAAAAACACTCGTGAAGGTCTCGGGGGAGTCTCGAAACTTTTTTTTTTATCCCCGGAGGGAATCGTGGTCGGCCTGTTTTGGTCTTGTTACCCATGCATCGGCTGCCCCCCCCTCCCTCCCACTCCGCACAGATACATTCATCGTCCGACTTGCTGTACTGCCCCTGCAGGTCGTGGTGGTGAAGGGGGGGGGGCGGTGGTTTTTCGTGCAAATGCCCCGAGCACCATTCACGCTCCTGCTTGGAAAGTGGTGTGGTCACAGGCGTGTGCCAACACACCCAGCACAGCGAAACCCCTGTCATGCGTACCCCGATTATCCCACCCCACCTTTTATCCGCGCACAACGTGATCGATGCACGCAAACTCACGCAGATCGATGCTCCCTACTAACCGTGCTTTTTGCACAGAGGATGTGATGCGGCAGCGAGATGCGAGTGACCCAAATCTCGCGGAATGCGCTGATCTCAGATCTGCGAATCTATTATATTTTCTATTATTATTTAAAGTATTATGGTATTATTTAATTAATTTATATTACTATTAAATGTTCTATTATGCCCCATTTTATAATTATTTTATATTACTATTATATTTCCTATTATGCCCCATTATTTAATTAGTTTATAATACTATTATATTTTCTATTACCCACGTGCATTCATTTGCGCAGATAATAGCAGATCATAGCATCTGCCCCACCACCTGCCCACATCAAATGAGCTAGGATGGATGTATTATTATGATTGTTATCGTAATTATTGTGCTTGCTTACACAGGAAAGTCTAATCGAATCTCACGACTATTTTTCAGGAGGTTCCATAGTGGCTTGGAGATGTTCACTACCTCGCCGGGTGTGCAGGAGCTCGTGGGTTCGATACCGACCCTGACGCCTGCTGCTGTATATTTGGAGTTTGCGTGTCTGTCTCTCTCATCATCATCACGGTGGCTAGGAGATGTTCACTACATCGCCTGGTGTGCAGGAGCTCGTGGGTTCGATACCGACCCTGACGCCTGCTGCTGTGTATATTTGGGGCCAGGTCGCTTTTGAATAAGAGCCGCATAGCTCAGTGGACCTTACCTGGTAAAATATATTTTTATATGTGGCCGAAACGTCGTGAGAATTATTTTATTATGTTTTATTTTTATTATTTTATTATTTCCATTCTACGTGACTTTACCGAAAGAACCAAGAAGATGAATCCCTGCAGTCACGGAAGCTTTTAATAGTTAATACACAACGAAAATAGTAACTCTTTCTTGTGTATAGTGTGTTGTACTTCCCCCGCACCTCCAATTAGCACGGTTGGCTACGTACGGTGCGAAAGAAGTTCAACACACATACAAAACCAGCACCGCCACCACTGAATTCGAACCCATAAGCCTCCGCAACACGAGGTGAACATGCTGCCGATAAATCAGCACTATCCGTATACGCTACACATAAATATATTTTTACACATCACATCACCCATTTCACCAAATCGCAGGGTTATGACCTTCCCTCACATAGGCTTCCACCACCAATTTTATATATATATATATATTTTTTACCAGCGCACAGCGGTTAAAGGTAAAATTTAGGGGTAGCATTTGTGCTTTTTGAGATCTCCTAAATTGAAAGCAATTTGTTGTCTCCCTGGTTTTATTGCGAACAAGGCTCTGCCGTTCACTGTTGTGGCACGAAGTGCACAAAAACGCCGTTTGTGAAATCTCCCTAAAGCGGAAAGCTGCAATACAAAGCTCAAACTTTTTAGGAGTCGCTAGTCAGACCCTATGAATTAATCAAAATGTCACCGGTAAACAATAATAATAACAATAATGTATTCAACTCGTAACGCACCGTCGCACAACACGCGCTCACCCTCGGAGAAAGAGAGTGAGCCATAGGCACGAGGAACCACAGCTACACGATGAGCTGACGCCAGCAATTGCCCAAGCTCTGTGGCCCTCTTTTTATTAAGGTGTTCTTGGCCAAATTAATGAGTCTACACGTGGGAAAAAACCATAGAACACCCATGCATGCGAGGGGGAAACACTGTATCCCATATTTACCGTTCTGCCAGGGTACGGCAACTCCTCAATGCTTAAGGTAAGGGAGCTTCGCAACATTTGTGCGGTGTTCTACCAACCCTGGCTGCCTCCACAGGTCTGGATTACAGGCCACACGCGTGGCCACCACGGCCCGGGTAAATTGACCAAACACTAAACATAATAAACTGATTACAGGATCCTCAATACACACCTAAAACCCACAAAGTCTCGAAATCTAGCGACACGATCGCGTGAGTTGGCAACGCTGCGCCGAAAGTAGGCAATTGAGAGTCGTTGCCGTGAAGAGTTGAACATCTCACACGGAATATTCCTGGGACACGCCTGAGAGGTGCCATAATTGAGCTGTGAAAACCTAACACGCAGCACAATGCGGGTTCAATCGCGGTTCAAGGCGGCTGCTGCTGGTGGTGGTGCAGGAACTCAGGATGGAAATCCATGCCCCTCCAAAAACAATACAAATAAAGTACACATCTTCACCGCCTAATTTGCCCCCCTAAAAATGCCACGGTGTTTTTGACCTCCCATTTGAGCACGGGGTAAGTGCTCATCTTTTTTGAAAATCTATATATATAAAAGGGAAATTTGTGAATGTGTGTCTGTTCAAAATGTTTAGCGTACTTCCCGACATGCAACAAACTGGAAATTTGCCATGTGGGTACTTTCCAGACTGTACACCATGCAAACATTATGAAAATACACTTTTTTGGGGGGGGGGGGGGGAGCTCAATAATGCATTTATTTTTTGCACGGCATGTGTACTGTGACGTCAAATCCCGTCACGTGACCCACGCACGTGGAAGCGTAACGCATTGTCGTGTCGATTCCCGCTCACGGCCACCACCGCTGACGATTATTTTAACCGGTCCTGGGCCTCCCCTAGGTCGACTCAGCCTCAAACAATTAACTCGTGTGGTGTGTGAACATCGCCACTGGGGAGACAAAGGCAGCCGGGCGTGGTGCTGGCCACCTACCCCCCTCGTATTATATATAACTCTGAAGGCACTGGGTGGAAAATACCCTATCCCGAAAGCAGGGGTGAGCCTTTTCACACTTCCCCACAAAATGGAACGAGTTTTATCGACGCGGGAGGGATGATGATGACGATGATTGGAAGAGCCAAGCCCCAACCGGGATTTGAACTCGTAACCTTCCAATTGCGAGCTTCCACTCGAACCATCATTATATTAATGGGAGGGGGGGGGGAGCTGAATGACGCAAAACCACTCCTGTCTCCTCTTATCCATGTATGATCACAGACAACAGGAAGCACCAATCCATGGTTAACATAATGAATTGTACCGCGTTGTGCCAATCACCCCGCGGGTACAACCCGAAATCCCACCAGAGAGATATGCAGCAAAACCGCAACAATCTACACGCAGTTTTCGAATAAATTATAATACTAGTGATTCATTTTGACATGAGAGCCAGAAAAAGAGTCTAAGGACACACGGGGAAGGGAGCCTCCAAGGACTCTGTTTCAGGAGGGCAGTGCTACATTGTATTTGTTGTTGTTGACTTTAACATGTTTTAGTTCAACATGTTTTCAGACAAGTTGTGACGAGTGGCTTTGAATGCCGGAGGCTAGTGAAAGCAGACCACGCAATGGTTGAGGCCTTCTACAATGGATGTCTCAGAAATATCTGTGCCGTATATTGTGACCAGATTATTTTTTTACAATCGTGAATCGTACTGGAGGACCCGAAGTCCCGGGAAAATCACAAAAGGAGATACAACAAGTAAGACTGCGATGGCAAGGCCATGTGCTAAGAATGGGAACAGAAGCCACGTTCCTAATATTGCCCCGATGTGGACGCCTCTGGGCAAAGAACAAGTATAACCCGTAAAAACAAAGTTTTTCACTATAAATCCTTTATACGCGTGGCGGCTAGAGTCCTCTCGTCCTCTGGTTTGAGATGGCTGCCGCCTATGGGTCAGATGATTGCATGGCAGCATTAAGCAATTGGTAATTAAATATTCTATTTTTGTCCTAAAAAGTGTAAAATTTTGGAATTTTTTTTCACGAACATTAATTGTCACGCACAACGAGTCTGTGTGGAAAATGTCAGCTCGATTGGATCACGGAAAGTGGGTTAAAAAACGACCGAAAGATTTGCACGGTCCTAAGCAAGCAAGCAAGTGAACTTAATATAAAGGATTTAAAAACCGTTGGAGGCCAAAAACCACCTGGCGAAGAACCGACACCGAAGAACTTGGTCAGATGAACCTCTCTGGGGGGAGAGGAGGCACAGCGTGCAAGCCCAGGACAGGCAAATATGAAGAGAGCTCCTTGTAGCCTTACGTCCCATAGGGGATGAAGAGAAGTAAGTACATTCATACTGGTAGGAACCTCCTGGTTTCACCAGCCCACAGGGGATTATTCTGTCCGTCCGTCGTGCATACGAAAATGGGAGGGGTGGGGCTGGGTGGAGAGGGGAGGGTGGGGAGGGGCTGGGTGGGGAGGGTGGGGAGGGGCTGGGTGGGGAGGGTGGGGAGGGGCTGGGTGGGGAGGGTGGGGAGGGGCTGGGTGGGGAGGGGAGGGTGGGGAGGGGTTGGGTGGGGAGGGTGGGGCTGGGTGGGGGGTGGAAGGAGTGGGGCTGAGTGGGGAGTGGCTGGTCACCCCGTGGTGCCCTTATCAACATTTAACCTACTCATGCCGGCTTGTGCCCGCCCTCACAGTCGGCCATATTTAAGGAATACACCACGCCGCCGTTGACCCTGGCCATTGACCGAGCAACCCAACGTTCCTACCAGCTCCCTCCGCAGGAATGTGTTTACGCGTTGGAGGAAAGTGGCGCATCCGGAAAAATCCCCCACGTGAATTTGAAAGGCAGTTTTCGTTCAACACAATTGCTAATTATATATGCATATATATTTCCAGAATGCCACAGTAAAATTTGGATTTATGAAACTTCTGAGCACAATAGTATTCAACGATTTGTATGTTGAACTTATTTCGCACCATACATAGCCAAGCGTGCTAATCGGAGGTGTGGGGGAAGGACAACAGATTGAGACACCAAAAGCAGCTCCAAAGAAATGAGTTTTCAATCTAGATGATGATTTAAAATTACGTAACTCTCAGTGGCTTCCGAATATCGAGAGGCAGAACGTCCCAGACGGCCGCGGAAGCGCATCCGAAAGCGCCGCGTGATGCGGTGGACCACCGCCTTTGTTCGAGGTTTAGCCAAAAGCCGCTGCTGCAAGAATGACCGATGCTGAATCATTCCCAACGATAACACTGGTCAACACACTTATTCTGGCATAAGGTATTCCAACGGTTATAAGGTAATTTTTAGGGTGCCGATTCCAAATCTGGCATCAGTTTTTGTCTACCACATCAGGTTTTTGAGATATCAAATATTGCATTTTCAATAAAAACTGGAGAAGAAAATGATTAAATAAATGTGGATATCTACATAAAATTATATTATAAACACACTATCCTAAAAATACAGCACCATATTTTAACACTAAAGCAGTCACTGACTCGCAACAACTTGCAATCATAAGTGACAGAGTTAATTTCGCGTAAAATCAATGAAAATGGGGTATGCCGATAGCATAAAAATTAGACGTGATAGAGCAAATCTGAGATCAGATTTGGAATCAGCACCCTGAAATTAGTCTAAAACAGCTGCAAAGGTCCAGGCCAGAATTTATTAAAAAATTTTTGTTGACCAGTGTAATGAAACAAGGTCTTGGCGGGCAGGCAGGCGTTGTTGTAAAGCAGAGGCATTTTACAACGAGATCGGTTGACGTTGCTATTACTATGCCGGGGTGGTGTGAGTCTGTACGAGGGAGAATGACATGGGGGAGGGGGGAGGAGAGAAACAAATACGAGGCAGTAAAGCCACGTCAGGTGCAAAGCAGGGAGAGAAGTCGATCGTAAGAGGAGAAAGGGGAAGTATAGTTTTACATGAAAATAAACATCTGTGTGCACGCGTGGCACGACTGAAGGTGAGCTGTCAGATATCCTGCATGATAGGCATGTTTTATTTCGATAGATGCTTGTGTTACCATTCAGTGGTTTGTCCACTCAGTTCGCTGGCATGTTTTGAATTGTATTTTCGCTTGATGTAAAATACATTTACTTTTTTGGCAACATCTTCAAATATATATTTATCTTTCTCAAATGTTCTTCCAATGCGCTGTGCCGCGCGCCACGCCACCAGATCGAAGGGCCCGTTCGGGCTACTCTGATCAGAGCGGTGTTTCACACTGCGTTGAGAGAACGCCACCCGCGGAAGGGGATTTCACAGAGCTACTACGGAGATCCTTTCAAGCGACAATTTTACAAAAAAATCCACTCAATCGTATGAAAGAAAACTTTCCCAACCGGTTTGTTATCCACGCTGCACAAACAGGCGAACCACGCTCATTAAAAACGAGAAACCAAGCAGGTCCAAAACCACGGCGCAGTAAATAACACCGCGAGTATAAACACACCGCAGTGTTTACGCCAACTCCGGCCAGTAGCCCAGGCGGAGTTGAACAGGAGCCGGCTTTTAAGCGGCGGGGCAGAATGACAACTGGCGAAGGAGAAAGCACAAGTTAGCAACGCGAGACGACACCACGGACGGTGATCGCGACGTCGAGCGGGCAACGGCTTGCACCGCTGTGAATAATGGTGGGTCGGGTGCGGGTGTGATGTTAACTCCGTTGCCTGATGTGCGGGAGGTCGGGGGTCAGCTCCCGACCCTGACGCCTGTATTATTTGAAGTTTGCGTGTCTCTCTCCCCCGTGGTTGCGTGGATTTTTTTTTTCTCCGGCTCCTGTGGGGTTTCCTCCCCCACATTTAAAATCGACGTCGCGCGTTTAAATTTGGCGGCTGGACATTTCGACGTGATAAGCCACTTCGTTGTAGCTACCATTTGCGATGGACAGGTTTCTTTTGAAAAAGAGCTATACAGATTATTTGGGTCTTTCGGTAAAGTCACGTAGAATGGAAATAATAAAGGAATAAAAATAAAACATAATAAAAGAAGTATGTTTTATATTTATTATTTTATTATTTCCATTCTACGTGACTTTATCGAAAGAACCAAGAAGATCTTAAAGTGACTATGTGCAAACAGAAAATCCAAGAAAAAGCCACCGTACACCAACGCTGTGTGCAAAAATCCCAGTGGGATGCAAGTCAAACAACAACAACAAGAACCACAAGACAACTTAGATTAAGAAGGCGCGCACCGACGGGCAGTGTCGTCGTTTGTCCCACCCCCCCCCAGTGATCTATTTGTCGAGGACGTTCTTGGTCATGGAGGGTTTTCATTCATTCATGTCGCGGCTCACGTGGGAGGGAGTCCTCCCGTGGGCATCGACGCGACTCGTTTAATCCTGATGAAGAGATTTCGCACCTCGGGCAGGTTACTCGCCCGCCTTTAAATGATAACACATACACACGGCAACGTGTGGATTTGATTGAATTTTGATGGGATACACCCTACAGAACGAGTCACCACAGGCCGTTCCTCAATGCCTTTTTCAGTCCGCTTTTATTTTGCCCACCGTCTCTCTCCCGACACCCTTTTAATGGCGCAAGTCAAGGCACAGGCTCGGTCCTGCCAATGCCCTTTGGGGCCGTCCATAAATGACGTCACGTACCTGGGGGGGGGGGGGGTCAGACATTTGTGACGATGTGTGACGGGGGGGGGGGTAGAAATGTGACGTCACATCAAAATGCGCAACTTTAAATAATTATAGACAACACGTTCTAATTAATGAAATTAACTTTATGATAAATGTTTTCTCCTACAACACTACAATGACAATAGTTTAAAGCGATTTGAAGCATGTTTTATTTTTTTTGGGGGGGGGGGGGGGCAGAGCTTTGTGACGTCATATTTGAGGGGGGGTCTTACTTTTTATGACGCCGGACACAATAATCTCCTGTGGGCTGGTGGAACCAGGTGGTTCCTACCAGTAACAGAGCAATGTAATACAATACACTATTAGACATTATTGTAAAACATAAATAAAAAGTCCATCCTGTGTGTTAGTGAATTTTTGAATATTTTAGGCAGGAAATGAGTTTTCAAATTTAGATATTTTTCTGGGTTGGGACCCCCACACACCCTGGAAGATTTGCCCCCCCCCCCCCCCCCCAATGTTGACCCCATGGCTACGGCCTTGTCATAACAATTAAAGTGGCTGTAATGTGTTTGAGCCCTGATGGTTTAAAACAAGGCTGTGTGCGTCGTACGTGACATCACCACGAGGCTTGTTTGCCAAGGAAGGCCTCGCCGAGTCTCGTGACTTTATTTTCAGGAGGGTGCTGCCAAGAGTTCGCGGTAGGAGGCGATGGTTGAGATGCATAATGCCTATGGAGTACATTTCGGGTTGATTTTTCAAGATTGACATGCAAGGAAACTGGGGGGGGGGGGGGACTGATAATATGGTCACAATAAAGCTCACTTGATACAGCTATCGTGCTGTGACTGTTCCACCTGAAGACGGAGGCTTGTGTTGCTTCCGAAACGTCGTGATTTTTATTTTATTTGTTATTTTACTTTTATTAATTTAAATTTTTTACCTACGTGACTTTACCGAAAAAACCTAAGAATATGAATCCTTGCAGTCACGAAAGCTTCAAATCTAGAATTAACACAATAAAGCCTTTTGTCGTCTAGAAATCACAATTTGTGCATTAGTATTACCACTACTATACGTTGCCAGTATCACATATGATGAAAACTAAGAATAGGGGTTTACCCTTTCTGGCGATAAATTAGGTGTGAAGATGTTCAAACACCAAAGAGATACATTTTGCAAGGCATCGACTATACATGAACCACACATACGTGTGGCACAACATGCAAACAAACATGGCTCTGATCATTTGTGAATTGTCTTTGAAACTGATTGGCCTACACCAGAGATAGCCTGTGTAGGCCAATCAGTGAAACCTATTCTTACTTTTTAAAAATAATTTTACCATATGCTGCTTTTTCATAGGTTAATAGCTGCCAGGGCCTCTCTTCTCATGTAGACCAGGTGCTAGCATTGGCGAGACCACGGTGTTAATGTATTACCTCTTCTTGATTCTTTCGGTAAAGTCACGTAGAATGGAAATAATAAAATAATAAAAATAAAACATAATAAAATAATACAATTATTTGATGTTTTATTTTTATTATTTTATTATTTCCATTCTACGTGACTTTACCGAAAGAACCAAGAAGATGAATCCCTGCAGTCACGAAAGCTTTAAATCGAAATGTATTACTTGTTTGTATTCTAATTCTATTAATTTTTGACTAAATCACACTGAATGCGCCCAATCTCGTCTATTGGAAGCTAAGCAACGGTTGAGCCTGGCTAGTGCGTGGATGGGAGACCTCCTGGGAATGGCAGCTATCGTAGCCTTGGGCTGTGAGATGACAAAATAGAATCAATTATTTTCTTCATTTATTTGTGTGAATATTTGGAGTGTTTTTTTTTCTGTTGCCACGTATTTATTTGTGGCAGTGCCTACTCCGGTTTTCTCGCACATTAAGCCAAAGACAAATTAATGTCACTGGCCAATTATCCAAATTTAGCAGGAAACCTAAACCAAATCTTGAGGTTCAGTGGCGCTATCCTAGATAGCGAGCACAATTGTTATGATTAGAACAATTTTTTGGGCGGGAAATTATGAAATATGGGATGAAATTGAGAGAGATGGAGTCCTGGTGATAATAAAAAAAACGTTAGTCCTGGGCTCTAGGTTTGCTATTTCTAAGGTACAAAAAAACCCTGAACATATCATGGGAAGAAGAATATTTGACAATAGCAGTAGAAGGGCTGAGCTACATGTGAATGCAATTTCCTTGAGTGGGTGCCCAGTTACAAATGACGCTTAACCACGACCTTTAAATGCCCCGGAAAGGTGGCATGCCGATGTCCCAGGACAACAGCAGCAGCAGCTGGCCCCTTTGACAAGAGGACAAACGGGTACTCGTACCCGGCCGGGTACGGGTACCCGTTTGCGACCCTGGTGCGGCCGGGTACGGGTACGGGTAGGCCGTGAGTCACTGGTGAGTAACCGTTTGTCACTCATTTCCCAACGTCTTGTCTCTTCTCACAATTCAAGTTCCTAGAATCAACCCACCCGCGCCTGCAGCATGGCTTCATCCCAGAGGTGGCAATCAGGTACCCGATACCCGTACCCTACCCTTACCCGGCCGGCCGGGTACGGGTAGGGTACGGGTAGGGCCGGGTACGGGTACCCGTTTGCGACCCTGGTGCGGCCGAGTACGGGTAAGGAATCAAAACCCGTTTGCGACCTCTGCGCCTCGCCACGGCACCACGCAGCTCGCCCAGGCCTCTGTTGTTATTATGTCATTTGCTTTGTGGATGGCCGTGCCCCCCTTCCCTGCAGCAGCAGCGCTCACCTTGCCACGGTGGCTCACGGTTAATGGAGCGTGAGGCCAAGTCGCAGGCGCTGTTTATCCGTCTCCGTGCTCACGACGCCGTTTCTCTTCCTCTTCCCCCCACCCACCCACCACCTTTTGCCGTTCCGATTCACTTTACCCCGTGGAGTGTGCGGCCCGAGGATTGTTCATCTCACTATGAGACATCTCCTTTACCAGTGGCAAAATATAGTGGTATCTGGTCCAACAGCGTCATCTGGTCCAACACCAATAGAGACTAGGCTCTAAGAAAAGCTGTCTCGGGTGTGGACCAATCAACTTCAAGGACAGTGCATAGCATTATCATCATTAGAGTTGTTTATTTTTGTTTGGTTATTGCAAACATGATGCCTTGTATAAAGGTGTCAGTTTTTGTACCAGTTGAAAGGGTAAAAACCTACTACTATTGTTCATCTCGTTGGAGTGTAACTTTACAATGCTCATACACCTCGCGTTTTGTCCTCTACGCAACCTTCTTCTTGGTCAGTTCAACGACGTGGCAGGCTTTCGCGACCAATATTATTCATAAAGGTTTTTGGATTTCGATTTAAAGCTTTCGTGACTGCAGGGATTCATCTTCTTGGTTCTTTCAGTAAAGTCACGTAGAATGGAAGTAATAAAATAAGAAAAATAAAACATAATAAAATAATGTATTATTTTATTATTTCCATTCTACGTGACTTTACCGAAAGAGCCAAGAAGAAAAAAGGTTTTTGGGTTCGATCCCGTAAGTGTAAATGCGTCGTAACCCTCCACCACCCGACACAGCCAATTAGTAAGGGGTTTGTCACGTAAACAAAACGCGCAAATTAGTTACTACTTCAGCCCACCGGTGTGTTGGAGAGTAAATTCACAACATTTACAATTTGAGTAGTACGACGTTTAGCTGGTAATTACATGCAGCGTCATCGCGCGATTTGCCAGAATAGTGAAGCAATCTTCTTGGGTTTTGCTTGAGATTGCTTTTGCCAGGTGCTGTAGCTTAGCCACTAGTCCTAGAAAAATGTGTAAGTCTTCCCGGGACATCAATATTCCCCCTTTTTAAATCCTTTATATTAAGTTCACTTGCTTGCTTGCTTGCGCGCTTACGACCGTGCAAATCTTTCGGTCGTTTTTTAACCCACTTCCCGTGATCCAATCGAGCTGACATTTTGCACACAGCCTCGTTGTGCGTGACAATTTATTTTCGTGAACATTTTTTTCCAAAATGTTACACTTTTTAGGTAAATTTTTTATATATTTATTTACCAATTGCTTAATGGTGGCAGGCAATCATCTGACCCATAGGTGGCAGCCATCTCAAGCCAGAGGACGAGAGGACTCTAGCCGCCCGTTTCAAAGACCAATGTGGGCTGGGTTGTGGCCCATTGAACACGCATATAAAGGATTTATAGTGAAAAACTTTGTTTTTACGGGTAAATTTTGTTGTTGTTCAGCTCTGCACATTCATACACCAATCAAAGCGCGTAACTCGCTCGACGTCACCTCTTGTGATCTTGTTGTTGTTTGAGAGATTTATTTTTCTCAGTTTTTGTGCTACAAGAGGTTGGCAAACCGATCGGATTGGAGGCACCGGCGGCCACTGTTTGCTTTGTGTGTGACCGGAAGTTGATTTTCGTTACCAAGACCTCCGATGCTGTGGAGTCCGCTTGTATTAAAATGTTGTACTTCAGGAAAAGTATTAGACCTCTGGTTTTGAAACAATAAAAATAACACGTTCATATTATTAAAAAAAACTGTGTAGGAAGGCCCTCATCCAGCAGTGGATTGACAAAACGGCCTACACCATCCAAGTATACGACTGCAACCTCCTAAAGCAACAATGCTTTTTTGTTATAAAGTTCAATTATATTCTAGATTTGAAGCTTTCGTGACTGCAATGATTCATATTCTTAGGTTTTTTCGGTAAAGTCACGTAGGTAAAAACATTAAATAGTAAAATAAAATAAAAATCACGACGTTTCCACCTGAAGACGGAAGCTTGTGTTGCCTCCGAAACGTCGTGATTTTTATTTTTATTTTATTTTACTTTTTAATGTTTTTACCTACGTGACTTTACCGAAAAAACCGAAGAATAGTTCAGTTATAGTTCAGCGAACATTCATCACAACATTTCTCGTTACAGCACTCATTTCAGGGAACACAACTGTGAGGGAAATTGAAGATAACAGTCCCCAATTGACGAGGTCTCGACGGGAAACCCGAGTAAATGCTAATGTCTTCGCCGTGGTTAGCACAGTCTTGCTCCAGCCGCGTAAACGGCACAGCAGTTGACAGCGCGCCGTGTTCGCTCTGCATCTTAAACAGTGATTTTCACGGTGACAATGCCAGCTAATCTCACCGAGATCCCATTACAACCCACGCATACACATCTCTACCGAATCCCCAACCCTCTCGTTCTCTCTCTCTCTTTGGCTATATTCCAGACTTGTTTGTCCAACTGCTGGTCGCGAAGGCCCCAATTTAGATACAAATAACAACAACAAAACGTCTCCCCTGTAACCTCTTCGCTTTAAGATAAATTTGAAATAAGAATAGTGGCTTACGCGAGCCGCGGTTGTGGCCATGTGCAGTGAAATCCCGCTGTAGTCCGCGCTTCTTCAACGGAGGAGGAAAATCAAAACTACGCAAACTCGCTCCTGAAGCCCTCTCTCTCTCGTTGTGGCTATCAGAACCTCGAACATTATTTGGCATTTAGCTCCCGGCCATATATTCCTGCCATCATGTGCACGTTTACATCAGCCGCACCTTAACAACTCTTGGAACCTCCCAGTTCAACCAGTCTACACAACAAAGGCTCATTCCTAGCAGCGTGCTTCAGCCGAACCGTACCTCACAATAATAATATCCAGGGCCCACCTTGGCTCCTCCCACCCTCAACCAGTATATATACAAGGACTGTTTTCTTGGAATTTCTCTTACTTGATACAGCTATCGTGCTGTGACGGTTCCACCTGAAGACGGAAGCTTGTGTTGCCTCCGAAACGTCGTGATTTTTATTTTATTTTTATTTAACTTTAATTAGAAAACAGTCCTTTCTTGGAATTTCTCTTACTTGACACAGCTATCGTGCTGTGACGGTTCCACGTGAAGACGGAAGCTTGTGTTGCCTCCGAAACGTCGTGATTTTTATTTTATTTTTATTTAACTTTTATAAAATTTAATTTAAAAATTTTACCTACGTGACTTTACCGAAAAAACCCAAGAATATGAATCCTTGCAGTCACGAAAGCTTCAAATCTAGAATAGAAAACAGATAAATGGGTTGTTTAAAAAAAAATGCATATCATTTTTTGTTGGTATTTTTTGGAGTAGAGGGTTAAACGGGCCCCAAAATGTATTCCTCCTCCATCTCCGCCTCGGCGTTTGCCGGTTCACGCGGCGGCTTGATTTGCCGCCGCTGGGATAGGTCGGCTAATTCCACCGACACCGCCATGGGAAAGTTACGGCCTTGTTAGCTCTCGGTAAATTAGGTTTGGCCGGCACTGACCAGCGGCTGAACTTTCGCCTGTTTTTTCCCCCCCTTGTTGTTGTTGTTGTTAAATCCCTGGCCGCTGGCTTCCCCACCCGCGTCACCCCCACTCCCCTAATTCGATTCCCCTCCCTGCTGTGGAAGTACCGAGTCGTAAAATGCGTGGGGTGTCGGCGGTGAGGTCACACGCTATTTCTGTTCGCCCACCCTCCGAACTCCCCATCCCCTCCTCGCCGTGCCGACCGAGGCCATCGCCACGCATCGCGTTTTTCACCGACCGCCCCCACCCTCTCCCTGCAATTCTCATGCAAACCCGAGACCGCCCCCTTTCTCAGATGCTCTTAACCCCCACCCCTCCCCCCCCGTGACCTTTGGGCTGCTTTGACCCCCGTTGACCGTGACTTACCCCCCCCCCACCACCCACCCCGAGTCGCGCTACCAGTGTCTTACAGTCGGTGCTCTTTGGTGCGTGCCAACCACCGACCGACCGACCGACTCGGGCGTGTTACCCCGTGCATTTATATAATGAACTTTACCGAAAGAACCAAGAATATAAACATATTCTGCTTGTCTTCTTGGTTCTTTCGGTAAAGTCACGTAGAAGGGAAATAATAAAATAATAAAAATAAAACATAATAAAATAATTCTCACGACGTTTCGGCCACAACGCAAGCGGCCGTCCTCAGGTGAAGAACAGGTCTGTCGGAAAGACAGCGTCTGAATGAAACACCCCAGGCTTGGAGCGTATATTCATTCAGACGCTGTCTTCCCGACAGACATGTTCTTCACCTGAGGACGGCTGCTTGCGTTGTGGCCAAAACGTCGTGAGAATTATTTTATTATGTTTTATTTTTATTATTTTATTATTTCCCTTCTACGTGACTTTACCGAAAGAACCAAGAAGATGAATCCCTGCAGTCACGAAAGCTTTAAATCGAAATTTTCTGCTTGTGTTTTCCAGATGTCTCCCTTCAACAGTCGTACCCTTTTGTTCAGAGGGCGCCACGGTGGCGAGATGTTGACTACCTCGCCTGGTTTACAGAAGGTTGTGGGGTTCGATCCAGACCCTGACGCCTACTGCTGTATACTTGGAGTTTGCACGTTCTCCCCGTGGTCGTGTGGATTTTCCTTTCGAGTTTTACGGGTTTTCCCGTCCACATTTAGAATCAATATCACGCGTTCAGAGTATTTGGCTGCTATAGAGTTCGACGTGAAAAGCCACTTAGTTGAGCTATAATTTGTGGCCAGGTCGCTTATCAAAAAGAGCTACATAGCTCGGTGGGCCTTACCTGGTAAAACAAGAATACGTAGAATGGAAATAATAAAATAATAAAAATAAAACATAATAAAAGAATTCTCACGATGTTTCGGCCACAACGCAAGCAGCCGTCCTCAGGTGAAGAACAGGTCTGTCTGACGCCTACTGTTGTATATTTGGAGTTTCCGACAGACCTGTTCTTCACCTGAGGACGGCTGCTTGCGTTGTGGCCGAAACGTCGCGAGAATTATTTTATTATGTTTTATTTTTATTATTATTTTATTATTTCCCTTCTACGTGACTTTACCGAAAGAACCAAGGAGATGAATCCCTGCAGTCACGAAAGCTTTAAATCGAAAAATAAAACAAGAATAGTTTATAGTTTTAGTTCGAGAGAACTTGATGCATAGCCTCAATTTGCAAGTTCCTTAATCATTTCCTGTCGTGGTACTGCGAACTGCGCACTCCGGAAATAATAATTCTGAGCTAGATATTTTTGTTTTAATATCAATCCCCTCAAGAACTCCTCAGCACAAGTTGTAATTGTCCTAACCCGTCGGGGACATGGCAGAGATGCAGTTGAACAGTTATTTCGAGAGATGACCGCCGGATGTCACCTTGTATTTGGCGCTGCAGATGACGTCTGATTATTATTTTTAGTTTTTTTACATCAACAAAACCTGGCTCGTGTTTGCACGGTGGTGGGAATCTCCCTGCGGAGGGATAATTTAAATTTCGAATTTGCAGCATGGCGACACGGAGATCCGCTGTCACTCGTCCGTTTTTATTCAAAACGAGAGAGTGATGGCGATAGGTGTCTGTGATCTGTGCCATAGCAACTGGCCTTGCTGCGTCTCTAGTATAAATACATTTTGTGATACTTTATACATTCTGGGTAACGAGTAACATATGCAGCCATGCAGTGTTTCAGTAGGGGAGGTGGGTGGGTGAAAGACTATCAGCAGAGTTAGAGATGTGCCTGAGAGTTTTCGATTAGTCCGAAAATCAGGCCTGGATGTGGCATATCGGTTGATTTCGATTTAAAGCTTTCGTGACTGCAGGGATTCATCTTCTTGGTTCTTTCGGTAACGTCACGTAGAAGGGAAATAATAAAAATTAAACTATTGTGTTTTATAATGTTTTATTTTTATTATTTTATTATTTCCCTTCTACGTGACTTTACCGAAAGAACCAAGAAGATATCGGTTGATGCGAACTTTTGTTTGGTTGGGATTGATCGGCATACCGGAAGTGACGTCCCTTCTACGACTTCACTCCCGCGCTGTTCCCGACAAAAGTGGAGTAACGTTGCCATCCGGCGATGCCACTTTTGTTCGCACGAATCTGAATAATTAATATTTATATTTGAGGAATCCGATGAGCTACAAGGCTCTTTTTTCACAGATGTCCAAGTAGCGGTAGGTCAGAACGTCACAACAATAAATTGAACAAAAACACGATAGGAGTGCAAAGTATAGAAAAGCCAAAGCGAATCACAAAAAAACATCTACAAATAAAACTGATCATGTTGCTAATTAGGGCTGAGCTGCAGCAGGGCTGGTAATTCAGCCCCTCAGCGAATCAATGAATTGTCAACATTTTGGGGTCAACATTCAATTCGTGAATCAATTATTATTGGTCCTGTTATTTCCATATCTGGTTTTCGTGCACGTGTGTTTTTTTTAACGTGCGGTTTGTACATAGATTGTTCACCCTATTAGCATAAACGTAAACAACACGATCAAATTAGGAGAGTGAGATGAGAGGGGAGAGGCAGGAGAGTGCATGGAGGGTAGTAGAGTGAAATGAGAGGGGAGAGGCAGGAGAGTGCGTGGAGGGGAGTAGAGTGAGATGAGAGGGATGGGCAGGAGAGTGCGTGGAGGGGAGTAGAGTGAGATGAGAGAGGAGAGGCAGGAGAGTGCGTGGAGGGGAGTAGAGTGAGATGAGAGGGATGGGCAGGAGAGTGCATGGAGGGTAGTAGAGTGAAATGAGAGGGGAGAGGCAGGAGAGTGCGTGGAGGGGAGTAGAGTGAGATGAGAAGGGAGAGGCAGGGGAGTGCGTGGAGGGGGAGTAGAGTGAGATGAGAGGCGATAGGTAGGAGAGCACGGCGAGGTTGTACATTATTGGAACACCTGCCTGAAACAATTGTGGGTTCATGAACTTTTTCTGGGTTTTTGACACGGCCAACTATCCTTTCTGGGTTGATGAATCGAGTACCGCTTTCCGGGGAAGCCAACAGCGGATGCCCCGTGGAACAGACCCGCCCCCACCATAGCAATGTGGAATTTCCACCACTGGCTCTGCTTGGATGTACACAGGAGGTGAGCACCGCCGTCGTGATTTAGCCTCTGAATAACAACAGCTATTTGACTATATATTATTGTTTTTTTCGGTAAAGTCCTATAGAAAGAAAATAATAAAATAATACAGATATTAAACAATACAAATGTTCACGACGTTTCGACTGCAAAACAAGCAATCATCATCAGGTGTGAAATCCACAGGAAAAAAATTGACTCTTTTATTATATTTCTTCTTCTTCTGAACTCCGCCAGAAGTGTGTTTCTACCTGTCCCAAGCCAGAATTAAAGGAGGATGGTCGGCCTTCGGTGGCAACCGGCCGGTAAAGCCCTCAAGCCAAAACAGGGAAAGTCATTGGCAACAAATAGCCCTCAGTCCCCCGCGGCCCTTAATTGGGCAGAGCGTGCAAAGAATCCCGGGACCCGATAACTTTGCCGCTGCAGGGAGTGCAGACCCGGGCGGTGGCAGCTCCATTGTCTGCACATATCATGATGAAGGCAAGAGGAACGGCAGCAGTGGAGGTGGGGCGATGTGGTGTGATCGGACACGGCGGCCCGAGAAAGGGGGAAAGAGAGAATGGCGCAGGATGGTTTGCAAGGTCAGCGGACCCCGTGTGAGTGGGACAAACGCGTGGAAGAAAAGTCGCCTTCTTTTTCGTCGTCGTCGTCGTACCCACGAGGTGACACGCGTGGGTCCGGGGCTGCGACGCTCACACGCGGACTCGACCCCGCGCACAGACATCCTCCCTGCCCCACGCCTCCCCTCCACGAGGCACCACAGCGCTCAGCCTCGTAGCGCACTCGCTTTGCAAGCGCGCTGCAGACGCAGCGGCGCAAATTAATATCCGAGCAGCGTGAGGGCTCCATTATGGGGGGAGAGGGGGGGGTGCGCAGGATTGTGTCTGCGGGGACCAGAATTCTCAATTCCCATCTCTGGCAGAAAAGCTGTGGTACAGCCTGACATGCCTGTCAATTAATCTCATTAATAAGCCGCTTATTGGAGATGCTTTTGTGTGTGTGTGTGTTTTCTGCGAACTGCTCGTTACGAACATCCGAAGAAAACCCTCGCTGGGATTCAGCTCTCCCGGTATGCGGAGAGATAACCCCGTGAATGCAGCTGCGTCTTCAATTATTCAAACATGCTTAATTTTAGCTCTCAAATGATAGCTCTGATGGTGTGTAAACACAGTTTTATTTTTTTTAGAGCAATTTCAATTTTTCTCCTAGCCCTCTCTTTCTCCCAAAAGGTCATGCCTTCAGGTCAAAGTGTAACCCATACGAAATAGAGCGATGGTTGGTCGACTTAACCCTTTCCCGTTCCCGTGATGTATCTGTACATCATCCGTTTTTCATTCGGATTCCGTTCTGATGACGTACGTGAACGGAATCGGAATTGAATCGGACGGTAAAAAGGCCACGCGGGAGGGCGTGTGGCACAGTTTTGGCGCCAGCAATCGCAGAGTGCGGTCGTGTCGCTACAGTTATCTGCGGTGAGTACAATGTCTTTTGAAAACAGCCGCGCTACGCCTCTCTGAATGAAATGAACGCTGAGCCGCTCACGCGTTCCGAGATTCAGCGGTGAACGGGAAACCACCCACCCTGCAACTTGCAGACGTCTCGTAACGGGAAAGGGTTAAGTGGTTACAAATAAAGTGTATGAATGCATGGATGATTGGTCATCACACAGAAATCGCCGACGTGCAATGAAAAGGCCCCCCAATTAATGTGATGGTGATTGTTCATTTTTTTTGCCTGATTTTGGCCATAGAGGGTCCCAATGTATCAGTCCGTCAACCAACAATGCGCAAAATTGCCAGGGCTTCATTGCGTTTTCGACAATTCCCCCCCCCCCCCCAAAATGTAAATCTGACAACAGACATGTGGCTCTAGAGTGCTGCGCGTGTTGAGATACGCGTGTGTTGAGCAACACGTGTGTTGAGCAACACAGGGGGAAAGGTAAAGGTGCAGCTCTGCAATGTCTTGCTCATGCCATGGCCGGTGGAAAACGTCCGCCCCTGTAGAGGTTTTTGGCCCAAAAAAAATTAACCCGTAAAAAAAGTTTTTCACTATAAATCCTTTATATGCGTGGCGGCTAGAGTCCTCTCGTTCTCTGGCTTGAGATGGCTGCCACCTATGGGTCAGATGATTGCATGGCAGCATTAAGCAATTGGTAATTAAATATAATATTTTCGTCCTAAAAAGTGTAACATTTTGGATTTTTTTTTCATGAACATGCATTGTCACCCACAACGAGTCTGTGTGCAAAATGTCAGCTCGATTGGATCACGGGAAGTGGGTTAAAATACGACCGAAAGATTTGCACGGTCGTAAGCGCGCAAGCAAGCATGCAAGTGAACTTAATATAAAGGATTTAAAAAAACATCCCGATGCTGAAACATTCCCTGCAGATTACTTGGTATAGCCCTGTGAGCCATTCGGCTCTTGAATCAGGTGCAACCGCAACAAAGACCTAAAGTTAAAATACTTGGCAGGACCCTTCCTTAAAATGAGTCTTGGGACTCAGTAAAGCTTTCGTACATATGTACGTTCAACTTCTTTCGCACCGTACGTAGCCAACCGTGCTAATCGGAGGCGCAGTGTTGAGTCTATGGGCAGTGTTGAGTCTATGGGCAGTGTGTAGTCTATGGGCGGTGTTGAGTCTATGGGCAGTGTTCAGTCTATGGTGCAGTGTTGAGTCTATGGGCAGTGTTGAGTCTATGGGCAGTGTTGAGTCTATGGTGCAGTGTTGAGTCTATGGGCAGTGTTGAGTCTATGGTGCAGTGTTGAATCTATGGTGCAGTGTTGAGTCTATGGGCAGTGTTGAGTCTATGTACGTCCAACTTCTTTCGCACCGTACGTAGCCAACCTTGCTAATCGCAGCTGCGGGTTAAGCAAGCACAATGAACATAATAATATAATTTTAAAAAAAAATAATAATTCGAATGCATTCGTTGTTGGGTCAAATCGTGATTACGCTGGCATGCTCTTGGCTGAGGCGCTCATCTTAATTATCGCGACGGAGCGGTGTCAACGAAGGGAGACGTGACACACGGGCGACACTTTAGTCGATCACGGTAGCAGGCAGCGCTAACGGGAGGAGGATGAGGAGGAAGGATGCTCTGAAGAATTGATTGGTGGCTGTCAATGAATAGAGTTACCTCTGTGAGTGGCCTCTGTCAACACGTACGTGACCTCGGGGCCACTGCACCCAATTCTGGGGGCGGGTGCTAGGGAGGGTGGAGGGGTAACACTTCGGCACCGCTTGATCTTTAACTCGCTTGTTAGCTATCTTAGGGTCAGTGTTAGCTATCATAGGGTCGGTGTTTTCGTTGGGTCAGTATTGGTTATCATAGGATCAGTGTTAGTGATCATTGGGTCAGTGTGAGCTATGATTGGGTGGGTATTAGTGATCATTGGGTCAGTGTTAGTTCCAATAGGTGGGTTCAGTGGTTTGCTCCCTGCATTACGAACCCCGATGAGCTGACTTCGATTTCTACCCATGGCTGACATGAATATCTGAGCCGGCCCGGGGCTCCCCTCTTTCAGCACGGTTCATGAACAGAGCCTGGGTGAGTGAAGATATGTTCTCTCAGGAACTCATATTCTCTCCCCCGACGAGCCAAGAATCAGAGATACGGATGCATCTTTGCCGATATTTTGCGGCTTTAGTTTTTCCATACCCTCAGGTTTGGCCCTAAACTTTGTCCCAGCTAAAGAAGCGCCGAAACTGAAACCCCTAACCCCTAACCTGTGTGGGAGGAGGGGAATGTTGGATGGTGGCAGCGAATCTTTGGGGGGGGGGGGAACCAATATTCATTTACGCTCGGTCCACGTTGTTCGTGGAAGCACCTACATTTTCCCAACCCTGTCTCTTTACAAATGCAAGTCTGTTTTCCCGCAACGCGTTGTTTTTCACGGCGCCAATGGTATACAACGCGATGAGCGTATTTGGGAACGCATTTTTTTCCCCTCGTCCTAACGCGGACGCGAATTAGGTAGAACGTGATCGAGCGAACGGAACTACGTCACAGCGCGAGTAGGAACAAGCGGTCATGTGGCTGCCTCGGCATGGCATCCAACGACAAGGCGGGATGCTGCTGGATGCTTCCAGATGCTACCCCCACGCGCCTTGGTCTTTGTTCGGCCTGCGTATGCATCTCGTGCGTCATCGCGGACTGCTGCGCTTTACCCTATATAATGACATTCTCTTTTGTAACGCGATTTTCCCAGAATGCTGTGTTCTTCAGGAACGCAACTAACCACCGCATTATAGGAGAACACGACTGCAGGCTTTTCGGCCCGGTCGGAGTGGTCCCCATTTTTGCCGAGCGGTCGCGAGCCGTCGCGAGCGTTCCCGGGCGATGGCGCAAAGCGACGCAACGATCGGGGGCGAGACAGCGGGCGAGGGCCATCCCCCTTTAGTTTTGCTCTATTGTGTCATCGCAGGAGGACGTGTTGCTAAACGGGGCGCGCCTGTCTGCGCGCGACGATGTTCAGAAAGCGTGACCGATTGAGGCAGGCAGAGCGGCGCTCTTGTGTGAGCGTAAGTGGAATGAACGGAGTAAGGAGCAGTGGCTAATGAAGCTTTAAATAGAAAAATGGTTCAGAGTGCAATGCGGTGATGGGATAAATGCATTGTTTTGTTATGTAGATTAATCCTGGCGTCGGCTAATTTATTTAGAACGGCCTCAACGGTTGAGCATTAGCGGGCGCCCATACATCAGAGCGAACGCGCTGAGCAAACACGTCAGGTTTACTTTTTCAAACGTACTATTATCATAATTATTAACGATCCAATGAATTCTTTATTCGCTGCGCCGGCGGAGGAATGTTTGTATTGATCTATGGGTTGGCGGAAAGGGTGAAAGGCATCCTCGTTCTTTTTTGCCACCCGCTGCCGCTGCTGCTCCTGCTGTGCTCGTGTATTTTGCTCTCATGAGGCTGCCCGACTGGGCCCATGGTGCGTCCAAAGGAGTTAACAACAACACGAGGCCCAAACACATACGCGTGTCACCGCCGCCCTTCAGCACTGAGTCATGCTGGCTAGCAGGGCATGCGACGATGCATCAATGCATTCATTCATCGTCTTCATCATTGTCGTCGTCAGCTGTCCTCAATCTACCGCTGGATCAAGGCTTGACCAAAGCTGCTTTCGCTCCACTGCGATCCGGCGTGACGAATCCGCAGGTCATCTGCGCACGTGAACCGAATTCATAGCTGCATCGCCTCGGTCGATGGCTTCTCAGACGCGTTCCGCTACTCGACCATCAGCCACGTATGCCCCCTCCAGAGATTTGTTCCGCCCAAGGATTTAATGACTTTTCATCACAGTTATAATGGTCAGTTTAACAGGCTAGGCTTTCGCCACCAATATTATCGATAATAAAGGATTTATTTTTGGGTTAGATCGCATGAATATAACTGTGTCGTTAAACCCGCAACCACCTGCAAGCCAATTAGTAAGATTAGCATGATGTCCATTGTAATTTATATGACTACAATAATCCCCTTCTGGTCTCCGCACCTGATAGGCCCACAGTGATGACATCACCTTTAACCCCTTCTATTTAAGATCGAAATAGGATTTCTCCACAATTCTGGCTATCGCCTGATGAAGCTGGTTGTAATCACCATCGAAACGTCGTACTCGAATTGTAAATGTGGGTTTACTCGCCAACACACCCGTGTGTTGAATTTTCTTGGTTCTTTCGGTAAAGTCACGTAGAATGGAAATAATAAAATAAGAAAAATAAAACATAATAAAATAACTATCATGGCGTTTCACTGTCTTCCCGACACACCTGTTCTTCACCTGAGGACGGCTGCTTGCATTGTGGCCGAAACGTCGTGAGAATTATTTTATTATGTTTTATTTTTATTATTTTATTATTTCCCTTCTACGTGACTTTACCTAAAAAACCAAGAAGATGAATCCCTGCAGTCACGAAAGCTTTAAATCGAAATTTAGTAATTAATTGGCATGTTTTGTTTACGTGACAAACCTTACTCATTGGCTGTGTCGGGTGGTGGCGGGTTTAACGACGCATTCATATCTACGCAATCTCAACCAAGAAACCTTCATTATGGGGTTATAATGATGTTGTAAACCGGCGAGTGTTCACTAATCCGTGCGTTTCTATCAATGCACACGACAAAAGTCATTAAAACGCGATCGAGTTGTAGAGCAGAGGCTCAGAGGCCCAACTTCGCCCTCCCCTCTTGCCTGGACGACCCGGGCCATGGAGCCCGGCGGAGAATGAAGGCAAAGGAAAGGCATCTGCTTGGAATATTTTTGTAAAGTAACTCGAATTTGGCCGGAATTGTTAAGTAGGTAAATAATGTGTTACTAAAATATTATAGAATTCATGGGTCTTTCGGTAAAGTCACGGAGATAGATATTTTTTGTTTTTTTCTTTGAACCTATCTACGTGACTTTCCCGAAAGACCCAAGAATGTGAATTCCTGCAGTCACGAAAGCTTTAAGGAAAGATTTAAAATATTATAGGCCTAAGGAAAATAATAATAACAATAGTCTTTTATTATAACCCTCCCCTGCCACCCCTAAAAAAACCGAGTTCAGTTCATCTTCTTGGTTCTTTCGGTAAAGTCACGTAGAAGGGAAATAATAAAATAATAAAAATTAAACATAATAAAATAATTCTCACGACGTTTCGGCCACAACGCAAGCAGCCGTCCTCAGGTGAAGAACAGGTCTGTCGGAAAGACAGCGTCTGAAAATTATTTTATTATGTTTTATTTAATTATTTTATTATTTCCCTTCTACGTGACTTTACCGAAATAACCAGGAAGATGAATCCCTGTAGTCACGAAAGCTTTAAATCGAGTTCAGTTCAGTTTATTTTGAAGTACCCCGTGAGGTTATGAAATATCTCCATGCCATCATTTGAACGAAAAAATAACGTGTGCGATTTGGTGTTGCCATGACCACCATGTGACCACTTTGGGTCGGTGTTAGTTATCATTGGGTCACTGTTTTCGTTGGGTCAGTATTGGTCATCATCGGCTCAGTGTTAGTTGAAATTGGGTCATTGTTAGTCGTCATTGGGTCAGTGTTTTCGTTGGGTCAGTATTGGTCATCATCGGCTCAATGTTAGTTGAAATTGGGTCACTGTTAGTTCGTCATTGGGTCAGCGTTAGCTTGAGCGATACAAGCAACACGTTGCCAAATGTGCTTGCACCCAGTTTGCTTCGATTGGCAGAGCCACGCGCGACTTTCTTCCCAGCTCACGTTGAGCGGAGCAAGTTCAAGTTCATTTATTAGGTATAGCCATGTGAGCCATTCGGCTCTTGAATCGGGTGCAACCGCAACAAACAAAAAACAAAAACATGAACAAGAAAACATCTTAAAGTGAATATGTCACTTAAGTGCAAAAAGAAATCCAAGAAAAGACAGCAAAACATTGCAGGAAAAAAAATCACCGTACACCAAGCAAGGCGTGATGGCAACGTGGTGTGGTTTTTTAAAAAAATCCTTTATATTAAGTTCGCTTGCTTGCTTAGGACCGTGCAAATCTTTCGGTCGTTTTTTAACCCACTTCCCGTGATCCAATCGAGCTGACATTTTCCACACAGACTCGTTGTGCGTGACAATTAATGCTCGTGAAATTTTTTTTCTCCAAAATTTTACACTTTTTAGGACAAAAATATTATATTTAATTACCAATTGCTTAATGGTGCAATGCAATCATCTGACCCATAGGTGGCAGCCATCTCAAGCAAGAGGACGAGAGGACTCTCGCCGCCACGCATATAAAGGATTTATAGTGAAAAACTTAGTTTTTACTGGTTATTCTTATTTCAAGCAACGATGGTGCAACGGCAATTATGTCCGTTTAACTCCAACTCGAGTCGCGCTGGCAATAATGTCAAGAGTCTTGGGAGGTGATTTTTCGCAATCGGCCGTAACCGCTGCCCCCTTGTTTTTCAGGGACCCTTTTCCGACGCTCACACCGGCGTAGTGAAATGTACGAGGGGGCACAGTATAGGGGATGCATCGTTAAAAATGAAAGCGCATCTCGTAAAATAAAAAAAACCCTCGCAAGGGGGAGAGGAGAGGTATTCCCAAGTTGAATATCAGCGCGGCAAAACAATGCCGCGGCGCATAGGTAATTGACCCAATTGGTAATGTTAAGTTATGATTGATGTGTACAGTTTCGCTTGCCGCGATTGTTTTTTCACAGTCGCTCCGCATTGATATTCTTGCTGAGCTTCGCTGGCACGATCTCTCGGGGCTCGACTTTGTTGCTCGACTATTTGTTTTTATTTCGTTGCTGCTTCTGCCATGCAGCAGCTTAATTAAGGGAAACGAACACGAATTTGCTGCTGCTTCTAGGCAACACCGAGTGTTTGTTTAACTCAGGGGTTGGTTGTTAAGTCCCTGAGAGCATTGAATGTTTGGCATAATGGCCAGGTCAACCTTGGAATAAAAAAAACAACTAGATTTAACATGTTTGTTTTCATGTATAACTCCTGTAGAAGATAAAAAAAAATCAGTTAATCAGTCTTTTTTAAATACAATTATTGGAATATATATATATGAGCAGATGAACACGGGCTTGGTTTGGGTTATGCTTTTTGCATTTTTTTAATTGTTATGATGACTTGTCACGATTTGAGTTGACAATGGCTTTGTCTTCACTGAGCTTACACAGCTCTCTTTTTCCAGAAGCGACCTGGCCACAAATGATAGCTCAACGAAGTGGCTTATCACGTAGAGAAGCAGCAGCAATCATCCAAATCATTGGTTTACCTAAAAAAACCAAGATATCTTGGGGAAAACCAGGAGAGGTGACAAACCACAGCGGTTTGCGAAGCATTGAAGTGGCCCACGTATGTACACACGTGTATGTGCGTACCTATGTCCTTACGTATGTTGAACTTATTTCGCACCGTACGTAGCCGACCGCGCGGACTCCACGTATGAGTCACGTGCCCGAGGCCCTGCCGTACGCCCACCGTTAATTTGGTTTTCTGTTCCCATTGTTTTGCGCCTTTAAGACCAATAACCGTCGTGGCGGCTTTGCGCCATCGGTGTCTGAGGACCAGATGTTGTAGGCGTTTTTTTTTGTGTGTGCGTGAGTCAGTGCTTGACCGCGATTGATTTTTGTAAACTTACTTAACGTCTCGTCCACTCCTAATGAAGACCGAGGCATTGAGAAGTTGGATAATTTTGCCCCGTGTTGTCATAACCTGCATTATTTTTAATTTCCTGCTTATTTTTGTTGTAATTTCTATTGATTATTTCTTTGGCAGTGATTCCCATGAATGTTGCTGGAATCATTTTGTCACAATGCAGAACCACAAACACGTTGGGTCCTTCAATCTTCTAAAAAAAATCCAAAGGGGCTGTCTTCTGAAGTACACATTTCTATGTTTGTAATATTCTGGGATCAATTAATCAGGCAACGCAGTTCCAGAGGACCTTTTTTATATATATATAAAGTAACTTCAAAATGACTCTTCTCATTTTCCAACTATTGAGTACTAATGTTGCAATAGTGGTCATCATGATCATCGCTGTCGTCGTCATCATCATCAGCCATCTGCTGCTGGACGGAGGCCTCGCCAAATACCGTCACCACCTTCCACAATCCTGAGATGCAACAATCGACCTAGTACCTGCACAGAAACTTACTTAATTGTACCGTGCAAAATTACCATTTTTGTATAGGATACACTCCCAGAAGGCCATGTAGCCAATAGGTTGTGTAAAAAAAAAACCCCGTCATTTTGTATGTGGAGAGACATGTATGGTAAGGATGCATTCTTTATTTTGTAATTAACATTCTCGAAAACAATGCTTAAATTATGTTTGTTATTTAGTCTACAATTTCGCATTGAACTGGAACCAATTTCTTACGTGAGGGCTCCTTGCCCATTAACATCGGACAGTTCACCAGCAGTGATTGAGGCGGTGCCTGACTGCTCACGATAAGCCTCAATGTCCAGAGAACGAAAGTGCGCGGTTTGCGTTCGTCACCGAACGATGATGCCGCACAGCCATTAAGATTCGCGGAGCTCACCACCACCACCGCCACCATCACCACCACCATCACCATCACCACCACCACCACCATCACCACCACCGCCACCACCACCACCGCCACCATCACCACCACCATCACCACCACCGCCACCATCACCACCACCATCACCACCACCATCACCACCACCACCACCATCACCACCACCACCACCACCACCACCGCCACCATCACCATCACCACCAACACCACCACCACCATCACCACCACCACCACCATCACCATCACCACCATCGTCACCATCACCACCACCATTACCACCATTACCACCACCATCATCACCACCACCACCATCACCACCACCATCATCACCACCACCACCACCATCACCACCACCACCATCACCACCACCACCAGCAGTGGCACGAGCAAGTGACCGCAGGGCCGCGCCGTCACCTCGTGCTGGAGCACGCGGATGGCCACTTGATGATTACGAAGACGCCGCTGCCAAACGATAGCCTCACCTTCGTCTTGGGTGTCGTAGCCCCCCCGACAACGTGATGCGCTGCGCTGCGCCGTGCGCATTGCAGAATGACGTCGGTGTCTTTGTCTCGCGACACGACTGTGATAGCATAATTGCGGTGTAATTGGTGATGTAAAAAAAGTGAAGAAATATCTATTTATAGCTAAACCGCTATGCCCCAAATTGCAATGTCACTCGTCTGATATTGATGCATGCGTCCTGGCACTCACCACTACGTACGGACGGTGGGGGTGTTGCTTTTGGAGAAACTTTAAGACGTAAATAAACTACTGTTGTGTAGTAAAATAATATAAAATACATAAAGGTGAACACGAGAGAGACGTGGCCAAAAACCGTCGCCGTATGGATTGGTCTGGGGGCGTGATAATTATCAAGAAAGCAAATTAAACTAACACATTTCTGCGGAGGGAGCTGGTAGGAACGTTGGGTTGCTTGGTCAATGGCCAGGGTCAACGGCGGCGTGGTGTATTCCGCAAATAGGCCCGACTGTGAGGGCGGGCACAAGCCGGCGTGAGTAGGTTAAACGTTGAGTTTTATAAGGGCACCACGGGGTGCCCAGCCCCTCCCCACCCCCCACCCAGCCCACCCTCCCCACCCAGCCCCTCCCCACCTTCCCCACCCAGCCCCTCCCCACCCTCCCCTCCCCACCCAGCCCCACCCTCCCCACCCAGCCCCTCCCCACCTTCCCCACCCAGCCCCTCCCCACCCTCCCCTCCCCACCCAGCCCCACCCTCCCCACCCAGCCCTTCCCCACCCTCCCCTCCCCACCCAGCCCCTCCCTGCACGACGGATGGACGGACACAATAATCCCCTGTGGGCTGGTGTAACCAGGAGGTTCCTATAAAGGAGTAAAATACTCCTTTGTCAATCGGCTGCTGGAAGAAGGCCTGCCCATTGCCACGTCGGTGATGGAAGTCACGTGAGTTGTTTGACCAGACTTCACCAAGCAGCTTGGTGAAGACTGCATGCAGGGCCACGTTGTCTTTGTCCTGAGGGGAGCGGTGGCGCCGGTGGTTAGCACACTGTACTAATAACCCGGTGACCCGAGTTCGATTCCCGCTCACGACCAATAACACTGGTTGGGGGAATCCGAACCGGTCCTGGGCCTCCGCTAGGTCGACTCAGCCTGAAATGCATATCTGGTGCGGTGCGTAGTAAACATTGGCACCATATTTCGATGTAAAGCTTTCGTCACTGCAGGGATTCATCTTCTTGGTTCTTTCGGTAAAGTCACGTAGAAGGGAAATAATAAAATAATAAAAATAAAACATAATAAAATACAATTCTCGCGACGTTTCGGCCACAACGCAAGCAGCCGTCTTTCCGACAGGCCTGTTCTTCACCTGAGGACGGCTGCTTGCGTTGTGGCCGAAACGTCGTGAGAATTGTATTTTATTATGTTTATTTTTATTATTTTATTATTTCCCTTCTTCGTGACTTCACCGAAAGAACCAAGAAGATTGGCACCATAGCAAACACGAGTGTGCCGTGCCGGCCTTCTTCAGAATCAGAATATTTATTTATACTGTCGGAATCCGACGAGCTACAAAGCTCTTTCTTCATAGGTGCTTGCTAACAGCACTTGCCCCAACAGTCTTCAACGGCTATTGGGGGTGGGAGATCTTTGTCTTTGCCCCTATAAATGGTTAATGGCTCTTCGCTGATTCCCTTTGGGGCGTAACACGCGTGACTGAAGATTCCAGGACCGTCCTCATTAGCGGCGGAGACACGAGAGGGAGGAGGAGCAGGAGGAGGATGAGCGGCGCTCCCTCCGCCCGGGTGTCTCTTGATTCTGGAGAGGTTTTGAGGAAGCCACATCGGAGAAGACTTGAGAACTCGGCTATTCATTAAGCAACACATCAAGCAAGTGTCTCTGGGTCCCAAGATGCTCAAAGAGCCCCCCCACGTTCGTGCCAATATTAGGGCGGCATCGAACATCAACTCAATTTGAGATCGATATGAGCATAATGAGATAATGGGCATTACTGCGGATTAACCTTGTGGTCGTCTCGTGCAAATCGCGTCTCTTCTCTGGTCATCTCATTGCATTTTGGGCTCTCATCCGCAGATCGCTCTCATTTCACTGCACCTCCATCTCTTCCCTTCTTCTCTTATCCCATCGCATCTCCGTGTGTTTGTCTCGTTATCGCACCACACCTCTCCCTCGTGTCGACGCCTCTTCTGTCATCTCACGAGGCGTTTTTAATTTGAAGCGGATGCAGTGGGTGGCGTGGCCCAAAAGCATTGTTTGCTTAGGGCCCCCCCTGAATTGGCCAGCACGACCACGGGAGGGAGTTGGTGGCAGTGAGTGTGAAGAGTGCCCGCGTCCCTATCTATGTGGGGGGGGGGGGGGTGACGTGGGCTTGCGGCAGTGCAGCGGCTGCACGATGCAGACGGGGCGGCGGGATGATTGATGACTCTAGATTCGGAGGGGGGAGGGAGGGGAGAAGGGGGAGGTGCATGGGTAGCAAAGCGCCCCCCTGAATTATTCAGTGTGTACTCGGGACACGTGAAGCGGTTCCGCGGCTCGTATATCAGCGGGCAAACATGCACGGCGCTTCCAAGCCCCCCCCCCTATCACCACCACCCCCCCCCCCCCCACGTCGTCTCCAGCCTCCTCGCCTCCGCCCCCCGTCCCCATTCCTGCGTGTTGGGCTTGAGCTGCTGGCGGAACGTTGCGAGCGCACATTTGTCTCCGTTCCCAAACAGAGCCCCCCCCTCTGCTGGGCGCGCCCCGTGTTCGCTGTCACTGAGGGCTGATCGCATGAAATATTCAGCAACGTGCCCGTGGGCCTGTGATGGATTGGCATCCAGGCGGTGTCTCCATATCGCACGTGCGCGCGTGCGCGCGCGAGACTGTTGGCCCGTGGGTGACGGCTGAGAGGGGGTGAGGGGTGCTGTTTGCAGAGTGAGCGCGTCGATGGAAAGCCCTCATTGCCGGTGGCGGAGCTATCGAGGGGTGCGCTGGCGGTGCAATTGCAACCGGCACTGGTGTGCCAGAGAGGGGGGAGGTCTAGGTGTCGACTAACAAAGAGAGAGAGAGAGGGGGGGGTAATGGGACAGGGGCTCCCGTTTCATTGCTCGCATCAGGGTCCTAGAACACACACGGAAGAGGTGCACGCTTGAAATCACGGCGGGAGGCAATGAGATGACCAGAGAAGAGACGCGATATGCACACGCGTGGATTCCAAAACTTAGGCAGGTTCACGACATCGTGCGCCTTTTGGCGTCATCTGGTCCAACCCATGTGAGACTAGGCTTTAAGGAAAGCTGTCTCGGGTGTGGACCAATCAGCTTCAAGGACAGTGCACATTATCATTGTTATGTTCTTTTGTTTGTATTATGACTGCAGGTATTGCGGTCTATTCAAACATGACTCCTTGTAAAAGGTGTCAGTTTTGTTGCCAGATAGAAGGGTAAAGAACCAATTATCATATTTTTACTGGCAAATGAGGTTCCCATAGTGTAGATGCTTGCCCCGAGCTCTCATACTCTGATGGTGCATTGTCGTTGAGTTGTGCGCCTTTTGGCGTCATCTGGTCCAACCCATGTGAGACTAGGCTCTAAGGAAAGCTGTCTCGGGTGTGGACCAATCAGCTTCAAGGACAGTGCATACATCATCAGAGTTATGTTTTTTGTTTGCATTATGAATGCAGGTATTGTGGTATATGCAAACATGACTCCTTGTAAAAAAAGGTGTCAGTTTTGTTGCCAGATGGAAGGGTAAAAAACCAATTATCATCGTTCAAACTGTTAAGAGAATTAAGTGGGGCTTGGGCAGGAGGCGTCACGGCCAGAAGGAGCGATGGGGCTCGTGGTCGAGGGGACAACAACAAAGTGGTAACCGAGCAATGGAACTCGTCCGAGAGGATGAACGCAGAGGCATGAAATCGGCTCGTGTGCAGTTGCTCGTCATTTTATTATTAAACCGCAGGGAGGATCGTGAGAGGAGGTGGCGGCTTGGGAAGGTCTTTAGCGAACAGTAGATTGATCATTGGCTGAATGACGATGAGCAAATTAGTTTAACACGTAGGCTTTCGCGACCAATTACCAGCGAAACGTCGTACTCAAATTGTAAATGTTGTGGTTTCACGCTTCAACACACCGGTGGGCTAAAGCAGTGAACTATTTGTCTTTTGTCAACGTGACACTTTTTTACTGATTGGCCGTGTCGGGTGGTGGAGGGTTACGACACATTTATAAATAACGCGATCTAACACCCAAAAATCGTTGATTATGAACGATGAGCAAAGCCCATGCCAAACTTGCTTCGTTACTGCACCACGCCACCATGCCCACTGTGGTCTGACCACGTGTCTGAGAGAAGTTGATGGGGCGCGGTGCAGGGCGGGAGTGAGGGACAATGGAATGTGTAATTGCCGTAATGAATCAAGTACATTATTCAATTGGAAAAGTGAGACTGGCCTTTTGGTTGACCACCATGTAGACGCGCTGCATTTGATTATAAATATCACGCATTTAAAATTATATTTTAGGAGTTCAGCCAGCGCTCATACAAATTACCCAATAACACAGTTTTACGCACGTACAAATGTGTAATTTGACCCGTTCAGGAACTGTTTTTTTTAACCATAAAGGTGAGATTTGTTTTTTAATAAAAGTCTTTTTTAAAATATATTTGATGGACAAAAAAAATATTGCGGTATGCAAGTCCGAAGCTCCTAGCCCATCTGGAAACGTGATTAGCAACTTACTCATCCACTGGCACGCATGTAAAATATACGTAACAGTTCAAGGAGTGAGCGTGTATTTTTCAGTCTGTGTTTTTATTGAATATAACAGGGGGTTTGTCAACAAATGATATGAACTGCAAGTCATCAGCTCATGGACTTACCATATTAATATTCCAAACAAGTTTGATTTGGAATGGTCTCAACTCATCTGAATCCTATCATGAGCCTTCCATATCAATGATTCAAAAGATGTAAATTGAACTGGTCTCAAATGATCTTAAGCCTAGCATGGGCCATCCATATTAATGATTAAAATAGTTAAAATTGTAATGGTATAAGCTCATCTCATTCCTATCATGAGCCTTCCATATTAATGATTCAAGCTAGGTAACAGGGCCTGGTCTTAAGTCATCTGAATTCGATCAAAGGCCTTCCATATTAACGATTTGAACAAGTTCAACTTCGCCTGGTCTCAACTTATCCGAAACCTATCCTAGACCTCCCATGTTCATATTTGACAAAAACAAACTCGGACAAGGCACAAATGATTGGAATCCTATGGAGGTGTCGCCACTATCTGGGTGTAGCTCAAAATTTTGAAGAAGACGAAAAAAAAAGAACCCGTAAAAACAAAGTCTTTCACTATAAATCCTTTATATGCGTGGCATCGGTTTTATTTTATTATTCATTTATGTTTTTCTTGAGTAAGAGTTTCATTTTTATCACATTGGTATTTTAAATAAAATATGAAAAAAAAATTTTTCCTAAAAAGTGTCAAATTTTGGAAAACTTTTTTTCACGAAAATAAATTGTCACGCACAACGAGTCTGTGTGCAAAATGTCAGCTCGATTGGATCACTGGAAGTGGGTTGAAAAACGACCGAAAGATGTGCACCGTCGTAAGCGCGCAAGCAAGCAAGCAAGTGAACTTAATATAAAGGATTTAAAAAGCACCCGAAGTTTATGCGGAGCCCAAAATTCCTGGAGTTGCCCAAAAAAAAAAATTCGTCAAAAATGCCGCTCAAAGTTGTTCGCCCCAACTCTGCGGATGATGGTGAATATTTATCATTTGCGTTTACATTTATTCGCCAGAAGCGGCGGCGAATCGCGTATTTATTTATTTATTTATTGACACGGGTCCGCTTCATTAGGAAGCATGCAGCATCAACACCCCCCCACCGTTTCTGTGTGTTTACAAGGATAGCCCCACGCCTCCCCGCCCCCCTCCCCCCCATTTGTTGTATTGAACTCCAAGGTTAAAAAAAAAATAACCCAGGGGTGGCCTCATTAGGGCGGGCGCACGTTTGTTATGAAGATTGTCATTCCCCCCCCCCTCCGTTTTTCTTTGTTGGTGGGCGGGAGGGGGGGGGGCAGTGGGGGGGCTACTGTGACTAATAGACGTTGTGGGTGGCAGGAGTTGTTTATGGCGGCTGCAACCCGCACAATGGCCTATTTATCGGGGGCCACAAAATTATGGGGGCAATTATATATTTATATAAAAAGGTATAAATATATAAAATGCATTTAAAGCCAGCGGTGAGGATTTGGTCACGTTACTATTGCTGCAGACGTCGCGGAGTTGATGGTCAACGGCACGCCGGAACTGCAGAGTCAAAGGTCGCTGGTCAACAAAATAAAAACGTTTTTTTCCGGCCTGGATTTTTGGAGCTGTTTTAGACTAATTTCAGGGTGCTGATTCCAAATCTGATCTTAGATTTGCTCTATCACATCTCATTTTATGCTATCGGCATTCCCCATTTTCATTGATTTTACCCGAAATTAACTCTGGCACTTATGATTGCAAGTTGTTACGAGTCAGTGACTGCTTTAGTGTTAAAATATGGTGCTGTATTTTTAGGATAATGTGTTTATAATATAATTTTATGTAGATATCCACATTTATTTAATCATTTTCTTCTGCAGTTTTTATTGAAAATGCAATATTTGATATCTCAAAAACCTGATGTGATAGACAAGAACTGATGCCAGATTTGAAATCAGCACCCCAAAATTACCTTAAAACCTTTGGAATACCTTATGCCAGAAAAAGTGTGTTGACCAGTGATATCATTGTGCAAGTTTTTTATTTATTAAAATCACCCTCCCCACCACCACCACCCCCACCCCCGCTCCCAGACCACCTCCTGCCCGTCTAGAAATATAAAACTAAAAACTACGAACGAATTTTATTTTACCAGGTAAGGCCCACTGAGCTACGTAGCTCTTTTTCAGAAGCGACCTGGCCACAAATGAGAGCTCAACGAAGTGGCTTATCACGTGGACATTTATAGCAGCCAAATACTTTCTTAACGCACGTTAACAAATGTGAAGAGGACGCGGAGAAAAATCAACACGACCACGGGGACAACATGCAAACTCCAAATATACAGCAGGTGTCAGGGTCGGGATCGAACCCACGACCTCCTGCAATCCTGCATAGCAGGCGAGGGAGTTAACATCTCATAGCCACCCTGGTGCCCGATAAGATCGTCCGCTCTAGTGTCGGAGGCCCTTTCGCCGACATTGGCGTGAGGAAATAAGTGGAGGCCTGCACCTCTGTGTGCGCGCGTAATCAGCTGAGGGGGATACGGTTTTGAAGTGGCACCGCTGAAATCCTCGATTCCGATCGCGAGTTGCGGTCCATGGTGAAAATGGGGTTTTCTTTTTGTTATTCGTCGCGAGTTTATGGCTGCAGGCTGGTCCCCGTTGATTGCATGGATACAAATCTCATTAAAATGTGTGTGTGTTTCACTTTCGATTTCGTTTGGTGCAGATCAGAGAACTGAAACTTTTAAATACCTTTAAAAAAAAAGGAATTTGGATGAATGTCAGGCAACGAGCTATACAGAACTAAATAAATCACCGATTTGTGATCTCCACTTAAGTATTCGTCTTAGAGATCTTATCGCCATTAAAATTTTTAAGTCTAGGGTACAGAGAGAGGGGCGGGGGTAAGGAGAACAAAGCAAAAAAAAATTGTTACATTTTTCATTTAAAAGGGGCATTAAAAAGCATCAAAAAAACAACGAAACGATGAACGAAGCAAAGTGCCGTCTACAACGAGCATCTCATTGTTTCATCCGATCGTTACAAAACAAAAGAAAGAGCGAGAGAGAGAGTGAGCGAGAGAGTGAGTGAGCGAGAGAGTGAGAGAGTGAGCGAGAGAGTGAGCGAGAGGTGGGGGTTTTACATGAAGCAAAGTTTAAAAATTTTAATAAATAAAAATATTACGAAATGAACGAAAAAAAAAGAGAGGGGAGCGAGAGGTTTTTCGTCCTCCGCGGAGATGAAGCGATGAAAATCAGCTCGTGCGCAGGCTCCGCGCGGATCATTGCACAGCGGCGGTGTGAGCGAGATCACGATGGATTTCAGCGAGGCCTTCCTTCGGCAGTGGACTGACTACGGGTTGACGATGATGGATTCGGGTGCGACTCAGTAATCTGGCTCGGAGGCGGCTTGCGAACATCAAAGGGAGCGTATGCAATTGATGTAAAAGAATTATAATTATTTCTATGAGCAAAGTTAGAAGACAACCTTAACCTTCATTCCCGTTACCTGCTGCACAATTACTCTGTCGACGCCGCGTGCTTAATAACGTCCTTAAGAGAGTGCATCATTGTAAATGTTTTATTCACGCTGCTGCAATGCTCCGTACATTTTTCATCCGTATGAATCATTTAGCATTACAGCGATGTAAATATGCAATAGACCTTGAGAGCAGCGTTTGACCCGTGCATGCGGCAGCATTTCAATTTTATCAACTGCTCGAGTTCGCGCAATTCCTTAATACTCATTAGCGTGAACGAAATAACAAAACATACATCTGTTTGTCTCTCCAATAAAGTAATATATACGGATATTCTCCCCCCACCACCACCCATCTCTCAGCCTATAAGCCTTTTGGACGGTTGCACACCTGTGATCCAGCAGTGTGCAGGGGAGGGTTTGTGGATCATACAAATGTAATGGGTTCGAATTTAGGCGCACACAACTTCTTGGGAGGCAACACAATGTATTACTGAACACCAACAGTTAACTCTTACATTACGCGTAGGGCGGTGACCACCGACCTACTCTAGCTAACACACACTTCTCTAACTCTCAGCTACTCCAGCGTGACCCAGCCAGGTGGGCTACTGGCAGGTCCGCTCACTGGATGCTTGACTCTTCTTGGCGTCTTCACGATGCATCTTCATTCTCGGCACGGGCAGCCTCGAACCTCGTGAGGACGCTGCTTATATGGGCCTCGGCGTGCCCGGGCCCCACACCGGCCACGCCTCCCTTCGAGAACCCTCTCGAAGCCCCCCCCCTGCTGTCCACGTGCCCCCCCCCAAGGTGCCCCCTGGGCCCCCGGCCCCCACTGGGATCCGGTCACGTGTCCAGCCGGGATCATAGAGAGTGCCACGACCTCACACCACCCCCGTGGCCTCCCGAGTCCAGAACCGGCCCTGACGTCATTCCCGCCTCCAGCCGGGATGACGTCATGTGGGTGTGTGTAGACCCACGTGGTAGTGACGCTCCCCCGCATAGTGACGTCACACGTGTGCGTGTGTACACAGTAGTGATGCTACAAACATTACACAAATGTTGTGTTACCTCCCTAACTCTACCCATGCACCTCGATGTTGCCATCACTTGGCCTGACAAAATACGGCAGTACAGCAAGTGGGATGGCACTAGTTTCCATATGGATGCCATCTGTACGGGGATTTAATGTTACCCGCGTAGCCTGCGTGAAGGTTCTCCTGGTGGTCCACTTTGGTTCTATACGTACGAGTCGTTATGGAGTTGGCCAAACATTCCAATATAGGATCGCAGATCTTGGGCAACTCTTGGCATCAGTTCCGGTCTGTGGTTTCCTACGTCTCTGAATGCATTCTTTCTCCCTGAGAGTGAACTAAAAACTATAAGCGCTACTTATTCTTAATTTGTGAATCATCATCATCATCATAGGTCACGATTGATTCACTGCCGGACGAAGGCCTCCCCAATCCGTCACCATCGCTCGCGATTCTGCGGCGTGACAATCAACCGAGGCGCCTGCGCGACCGGGACGACGCGAGACCACACGCGATTCTCAGCACATCACACGGGCGAACGACGCGTTTGTATCTTGACTTGAAGCTTTCGTGACTGCGGGAATTCATATTCTCTGGGTCTTTCGATAAAGTCACGTAGATAATCTACAACGGCCGACAGCTTCGGTCCAAAGAGCGACGTCCCCAATGATGAATGTCTCGTTGCCGACGCGACCGTCGTAACCCCACCGCCACCACCCCTGGGTTTAGACCGGCCTCGAACGCAACGGGCGTGAGGGCGAGCCGTGATGACCTGTAGCACCCGCGACAAACGCGGCCACCACCACCACCAGCACCTCGCGACTGTGGGAAATCCCGAGCAGGGCCGTGAACTTCGACGGAGGCATCGAAGGCATCCGCTCAGCTGTGCAGCGAGGTTCTGCTTGAGCTATCAAATACCTGTCAAGGGACTTAGGTGTTCGCGGTTCTGTCCAAAGTGCGCAGGGGATGTGCTTCCAGGTTCCACGTGACAATGAGCGGCGCACCGGACTTGCAGTTCAGGGGTCGCCCGTTTTGAGTCGATTTACCTGGAGGAGGGGGGGGGGGGGGCGACAGTTCGTACGACGGCGCGGGTTTGTCAGATGCCACCACCGCACCCTCTCCATCATCCACGCCGCGGTGTAAACGGGTGCCGCCACAATCGGCAGGTCGCGTGCGGCGGGGTGATGAGAATCGGGGTCTTGATTTAGACTGGGGGAATTCCGAGGAGGTTGCAAGCTCTTTTTCACAAGCGTTCAGTCGGGGGAACCAGATGCTCGCGCTTCTGCGGCCGTCTGGAACGCTCTTCCTTCCGATGTTAGGAAGCACCGCTGAGGCTATGCACTTTTGAACCATCTAGATTGAACGCTCATTTCTTTAGAACTGCTTTTTGTGTTTTAGTTTGTTGGCCTTTTACCGCGCCACCGATTAGCACGGTTGGCTACGTATGTTGCGAAAGAAGTTCAATGTACCCACACGTACATAAGCACGTCTGCGTGTTATTTGACTGTAAAAGCTGTCTGGCATTTTTAAGTGTCTCGTTATGGCATAACTGGTGGCTGAATCACCCTGTACGGGGGGGCTGCCTTGAATGCTGGCAGGGTCTCGATCTTGCCAGCTGTTGCGATGGAGTTTTTGTTGTTGTTGTTGTAATTTACCCATCACACAGAGTCTGTGCAATACAATGTTCTGGAAGGGTCTGGAGGGGGGGGGGGCATCACCAGTTTCCTTGCGCGTCGCTCGTCGGCCTGCGACAACGCAGCCCCGAAAACCACGACGGAAATTCGACGAATTGCCACGGTGTGTTTGGCGGAGGGTCGACACAACGATGACACAGCGATGACACAACGACACTACGACACAACGACAAAACAAATAACAAAAACCCAACGTCGTTTTTGTCTCTCATCGACAATAATTGCGCCGTGGAATCGCAGCCCAGCGACGGTGGAAAGACAGCGGGGGCACTGGAATGTCAAGGGGGCCTCTGGTGGCTACAAAGGGGGGCGGTGGGGGGAGTGATGCGACCCCAGTGCCGTGCATACAACGATATACGAAAAGTGAAGAGTTTGTTCACAATCATGGCAAGTCGCCTGACGAAGCTGGTCGTTGCAATCGCCGGCGAAACGTCACGGTCGTCGAATCGTAAATGTTGCGGGTTTACTCTCCAACAGACACACACAGCGGTGTGCCCAAGTGGTAACTCATTGGCACGCTTTGTTTAGGTGCCAAATCTTGCGATTTGGCTGTGTCGGGTGGCGGTGGTGGCGGGTTAAGCGGTCCGTCGCCATCGCTCACGTGACAATCGTCGCTCACGTGATAATCATCGCTCACGTCACAATCATCGCTCACGTGACAATCGTCGCTCACGTGATAATCATCGCTCACGTCACAATCATCGCTCACGTCACAATCATCGCTCACGTGACAATCGTCGCTCACGTGACAATCGTCGCTCACGTGATAATCATCGCTCACGTCACAATCGTCGCTCACGTGACAATCATCGCTCACGTGACAATCATCGCTAACGCAGTTGCGTGCCGTGTATGTTACACCGAAGCCTTCAGTGCTCTCCACCCGCAATTAAACCGCCTTCAAATAACCTCACCGTGACACGAGGGCTAGAGGCTGTTGTCATTGGATGTAACCACCCCATATTCACAGTGACAGTCACCTGTATCGAGTGGAATAAAGGGATTTAACACGAGGCTCAACACCTATGAGAGTTGCAATACACTAATTGCAGAGGCATGAATACATGGTGACTGAAACCATCAAGGATGTACCGCTATTACGCAGCATGACAGGATGCTGCATCACAAATAATCAATGCCATTACCAAATATACAAGAACAAACTCACAACAACCAGTCACATTTACTCATACGACTACCAAGCAAGCAAAAATGCCGTAAAACACAAATAACACAATCAGGCTTCCCCACAGAAGAAAAAAAACAAAAAATGTGAAGCGCTACATCTAAAAGTCACGAAAGAAACTTGAAAACACATTCCTGCGGAGGGAGCTGGTAGGAACGTTGGGTTGCTCGGTCAATGGCCAGGGTCAACGGCGGCGTGGTGTACTCCGCAAATATGCCCGACTGTGAGGGCGGGCACAAGCCGGCGTGAGTAGGTTAAACGTTGAGTTGTATAAGGGCACCACGGGGTGACCAGCCCCTTCCCACCCAGACCCTGATGACGCCTGTTGTATATTTGGAGTTTGCATGTCTCTCTCTCTCCCCGTGGTCGCGTGGATTTTTCTCCAGGATCCTCCGGTTTTTCCTTCCGCATTACAAATCAACACGTGTTCAAGAGTTTTTGGTTGCTAGACATTTCCACGTAAACAAGCCGCCACTTTGTAGAAGCTATGATTTGTGGCCAGGTCGCTTCTGAAAAGAGAGAGCTACACTGTTCAGTGGGCCTTACTTTGTAAAAAAAAATAGTTAGCTTTATTAATAGTATCCATCTGCACACAAACTTCAACGCCACCCCCACCTTTTTAATTTAAATCTCACATTCAGCCCGCAGTTCACTATCAAGGCAAACGCAACGCGGCGGTCATATGATTAGATTTGGACCGAATTACCTCATGCAATTGCCCAGGGGAAACGAATTTGTCACCCCCCGCTGTCAATTATGGTGACTCCAATAAATACTTTCGGTCGTTTTTGGCACGAGTTATTTTTTTTTTTGCACGGGTCAGAGATGCCTGTGGGGTTTGTACCAGAGATTATATAACTTCGCTCGGAAGTGGTGTAATGATTGTGATCTATTCAAGGCCCTCTCGGTCCCATCGACGTGGAGCACTGGAGTGATAACCCCCGTGGGGACGGAGCGGTGACAAGATGGTATTTTGCCTCCTTCCCCCCCCCCCACTACGCAACTCAGCGCCGTGCCGGGTTTGAGTCGAGCCAGTCTGGCACAGCTCCGGGGAGGTGTCAGACGTGGACATCCCTTCATCCAGATTGAGCTCATGGCAGATTGCGGTGATTATGCTTACTTTAATACAGGTGATACTTTGGTTTGCACGAACAGGATAATGTCGTTCAGAGAAACTAAATATTATATTGAGAGACTGAGCCCAGCCATAGGAATGTGGAATTTCCACCAATAGCTCAGGCCCTCAACGTTCATCTGAGTAGGAAGATCCCTGCGACTAAACTCTCCGATGCCTTATCGTTCTATACCGCACATTGTTCGGCATGATGTCCGACGTTTCGGCTCCAATGTCCGGCAGATTTTTCAGGAACAAAAACAACAAATACAAAACACGTCTTACCACCCTGACAAAAAAAATACATCGAAGAGCTCTGGCAGCACACAGCAGGTGAAACGCTTTGACTTTTCAGAACCTCTGCTTTTCCGAGTGCAGTACTACAATGCCTGCGACACTGGCGAGATGTTAACTACCTCGCCAGGTATACAGAAGTTGTGTGCTCGAATCCGGATCCTGACGACAGGCTGTATATTTGTAGTTTGCATGTTTTCTCTCCCCGTGGTCGCGTGGATTTTTCTCCCGGTCTTCCTTGTTTCCCTCTCCACATTTAGAATCAACACGCGTTCAAGAGTATTTGGCTGCTGTACATTTTATCCACGTGACAAGCCGCAACTTGGTTGACGCTATCAATTGTGGCCAGGTCACTTCTGAGAAAGAGCTATGCGGCTGAGTGGGCCTCATCTGTTAAAGAGTATTTGGTGGCAATGCATTTCCACGTGGCAAGCTGCCACTTCGTTGAAGCTATCATCTGTGCGAGCCAGATCGCCTCCGAATAGAAAAACCCCAGGGAACTATGTAGATAATAAAATAAAAAAACTGATACCCCAAACAGAGGTGCGATGTGGAAGCCGCGCTCTAATTAAGTGCCGCTGAAATGGCGCGCCTGCTCGAGAGAGGAGTCCCACTCGAATATTATGCACGGTGCGAACGGAACGAACGGTGGAGGGCGGGCAGGGCTGTTGAGAGAGGTGGGTGGGTGGGTGGTGGGATAAGGGAGACAAGCCACACGCTGTGCGAAATGACAGCCTGCCGGATTCTCACAAAGTGATTAGTTGCAATTAGGCAGCCGCTTGTCTCTGCTCGCAATTCAGACACTAATTCTACAATGCACTTGCACAATCGTTTTTTGGTTGTCGGGGAGATTCTGAGAAAAGCTATATATATATTTTGAATGCCTTTGTCGGGGGACGCGATTAGCGTTGGTTGTGGTGGTTGTTGTGGTTGTTGGTGTATCCACCGTGGTGCTTGGGAGTTGGAGGCAGTCGCCCTCCAGCAACAACGGAGGGCGGAGGAGCGACGCTCACAACAACGAGCGGAGCACCGGGTGGGTAAAATCCAGCAAGTTGGCACAGTAGGGGGGTACAGCCGGTGGTGCATCTACCGGTCATCTCAGTCAGTCAACCCATTGGCACCTGGCTCTGTCCCGAGACCTGCTGTCAGCAAGCCTTCGACACTTCACGTGGCCTCAAAGTGCACCTGGCCTGGCACAGGCGCCGTGGTGACGCTACCGTCACTTCGTGGCGAATGGCGGGGGTTGTGGTAGTGGCATTTGTTGGTGGTAGCAGCAGCAGTTGCGCTAGACCAGCGTTAATTGTCTCTTTATAATGATGCCGCTGCTGCTGAATAATTTACGTGAATGCTCGGCCGTGAATATTGCCGGGGATATTTTTTCATGGTCACGTATCAGGTTAGCCGACCGATACCCACGTGAATGGTACGCGTTTCCTCGCAGTACCTCCTGCGCGTTCAACGCACGGCAAAAAACATCGGGCGTACGAGTTAATGAATTTGGGATACGTAATTCGACGAGTCAATATGTAATTATGCTAGATTGGTATGATTTATTCAGCCGTTGCCAACAATCATTTAATTTAGCGCACGACGCATCCTAACTCCGCGAGACTGTCCCTGATTTGTTTTCAATTTAGGAAGGGCCAGGTATTTTTTTGCTACGCGAATGTTGAGCGTGGCATAACAACGTCCAATTTGCAATTCTTGGACAGCACTGACGAATGTTGGGAATTGCAGTTCGCTAAACAGTTCAGCCACCCCCGTTACATTAAAAAGTAAAAAAAACCCTGCGGTAGATATTCACATACAGTGTATAGAACATGAATATTTAATCCCACGGTGCTTTATTCAGAAAATACATTTTCCGCTATTGTCTGCATCATTAGCTCACGTTACAAATGACGTCAGTTTAAACATCCAGGGAATGAGCTCTGAGCTACGCGCGTTATTTGGTGATGATGCTACTGCTGCCCCATTGGCAGTGAACAAACTAAACACATTCGTCAATAACGCACTGGCCTTAGAAGGGGGAAAAAACATGCTATGGGTGGAATTTTTCGTGCAATTGCCATACTCCGTGAATGTGCTACGAAGAAGGTCCATTGCCTAAAACGTCGCCTCTTGCATCTTCTTTTGCTTCTTGATCGAGTCGAAGGATTAATTGTCTTGAGGGTCTTGCAATGGAGTGTTGAGGCAGTCCCACTCACGAGTGATTACATGTTCTTCCCATGGTCGTGTGGATGTGTTTTCCCCTCCACATTCTAGAAACATGCGTTAACTACCTTGCCGCTATAAATTTCGACGCGACAAGCCACTTCGTTGCGCTATCATTTGTGGCCAGGTCGCTTCTGAAAAATAACTAAATAACTCAGTGGGCCTTACCTGGTAAAATAACATGCTCACAGTTAATTAAGACGTGGGAATACATTTGAGTCGGTAAAGGTGCAGCCCTGCAATTGCTCGCGCACGCCACTGCCGTTAGATGGGCCTCCACTATAGTGAGATCTAGAGGGCTCCTCTCGAGGGTGTTTTGGCCTACTCTTCCACGTTGGCCAGACAACTTGGAAGAGGTGGGAAGCCCATCACTTGAAACACACCGCACAAGAGTTACCAATCGACGAGCCGTACTGCACCCACGTTTATATTGCTGGGTGGACAGAGTCCGAGTGGAATTAAGAAAACAAACCCTGCCACGCCGGGAGATCGAATGGAAACCGCCGACTGCTGGATTGGCAACCCAGGAAAAAAAATTCCCCTACGTAGGAGGGGCAGCAAAGCCTCAACGCCACACCGCAGCCTCACACCTACGACACCCGGCCAGCCCTGGTGGATACCCATCCACGTAATACCCCAAATTTTGGCCCCCTGTACCGAAATTTCGTCCGGCGCCTGCTGCTGCTTCCCGCATTAGGGCTCCTCGGTATGTATGTGTCGAACTTCTTTCGCACCGTACGTAGCTCAACCGTGCTAATCGGAGGTGCGGGGGTGAGGTGGGGGGTAAGGACACACAAACTAACCACAAAAAGCAATTCTCAAGAAATGCGATTCTCTGCAATGTCGGGGTGTTCGCTGTCGGTGGGGCTGTTGTGATCATGCTGCGTCACGGATCTCCCGTGCAAAATAGCCGGGCGGCTGGACAAAACTGGACCGTCGTCACCCGAGCAACAGATCAAGTAAGCTCAACGCTCGATTTACTCTCCAGCTTCCGGCCTCTGACGAGTTTCGGGTACATTCAGGGCGATTAGATATGGTCACAAGAGTCAAGCGCGGACATTTATTTTGTGGCGATGCTGCTGCTGCTGCTGCCACTGCTACATTGGGGGAGCGTGCGTGTGCGTCATTGACCTCATTCGGACCGTACGTAGCCCCAACCGTGATAATCGTAGGCGTTTAGCCAACCATGCTAATCGGAGGCAGTTGTGCGCGAGCACACATAACAACAACAACAACAACACAATTTGACGCATTCGTCAATGATAAAACTGTGGCCTTAACGGCGACAACGGTAAAGCGTTTTCGCCCTTTAATTGCTCCGTAACAGCTGCTGCGGTGGTACAACTATTTACGCGCACGCAGCGCCCCAGTGCAATGGCAAAGTTAGAAATTAGAAATTTGTAAAATTTGAAATTTAAAGATTTGAAATTTTTAAAATGTGAAATTTAGAGATTTTAAATGTTGAAATATGAAATTCTCCCATTGCATTTGAAATTTTTAAAATGTGAAATTTAGAGATTTGAAATGTTGAAATATGAAATTTTCCCATTGCATTAATTACTGCCGAGACCTCGCCCCAAATAACGGCTGAGCCGCGGCGTAATAAAGGTTAAACGAAGCCACCCCAGGACGCGCATGCAAATGTGGAAGCAAATTGGAGTCAGTTGGTCGTGAATAAGAGGTCTGCGGGCAGTGTCGTTCGATCAAAACGGTGGCGCGCCAATCAGCCAGCGACACGTCAACACAAAGACAAAGATCCCCCGTATAGCCTGAACAGACTGTAGGGGCATGTGCTGTTAGCGAGCAGCACCTATGACGACCGGCACGGCACACGAAGGGGGTGGGTGACCAGCACCACGCCCGGCCGCCTTTGTCTCCCCTTGGCGATGTTTTACTGCACCAGGTACTCATTTGAGACTAAGTCGACCTAGGGGAGGCCCAGGACCGGCTACGAATAATTGTCACTCGTGTTGGCCGTGAGCTGGAATCGAACTGGGGTCGCCAGATTCGTAGCGCAGTGCGTTAACCGCTGCACCACCGCTCGCCATAACGTCCCCACATGTCAACACAATCGCACAAACACACGGGGGGCCGCTGCTGCTGTCACATTGCTGAGGACGGCTGCTTGCGTTGTGGCCGAAACGTCGTGAGAATTATTTTATAATGTTTTATTTGTATTATTTTATTATTTCCCTTCTACGTGACTTTACCGAAAGAACCAAGAAGATGAATCCCTGCAGTCACGAAAGCTTTACATCGAAATTTTCAGACGTGTATTACCCCGACAAATCCCAGCTGGTGTACGAGCAGAAGCAAACGCGTCACAAACTACCAGTTCCCCACGCTTTAAATACATTTTTTTTTCCACGACGTTTTCTTAAACACAATTACGTACGTTCACACTTTGCACGGTGTGATCTCGATCGTGTCCTTTTCAGTGAGTACGGAGGAGATGAAAAAAAAGTAAAATGCCCAAAGGAGACCAGGACCCACAACATGCTGAGCACCGCTTACTGCTGACCTTGAAGAACTGTCTACAAGTCACAATTACTCGATTTGTCAGCAAAGTAAAAAAAACAATCGGTCATTTGATCTCGTCACCTTCTTTATGAAAGCAGTATTGATTTCTTGAAAGGGTGTCCCGTCATTCTGCTTATACGTTAAGAACCCAAAGCAGTGCGAAAGATTCGACCGATATACAAGCGGGCGCTATTGCACCTCGTGTGAATGGTTCAGGGGTTGAATGCCAACCCTGAGGATTCAGGTCAATGATCCTGTGCGGTTCGGTCAATATATTTATTTCTTGAGCAGTTTTTCCTGAGCACAGGATCAAAGCACCGGGGGGGGGGGGGGGGGGGGGGGCAGCGACAAGATGATGGGAGGTGGGTTCCAAAGTCGAGCAGAGCTAGTAAAGAAACAGAACGTGGTGTCGTGTGTGCACGTGTGTATACGTGTCACGTGTATACGTGTGTCATGTACGTTGCGGGGAGCGGTGGTGTGGCGGTTAGCACGCTACACTACGAACCCCTTCAACTCGAGTTCGATTCTCGCTCGCGGCCAACACCGGTGACGATTATGTGAACCGGTCCTGGTCCTCCCCTAGGTTGACTCAGCCTCAAATGAGTACCTGGGTGGGGTGTGGAAACGTCGCCACTGGGAAGACAAAGGCGACTGGGCGTGGTGCTGGCCACCCACCCCCTCGTACACCGTGTCGGCCTTCATAGGTGCTCGCTAACAGCACTTGCCCCGACGGTCTGTTAAGGCTACACGGGGGGTCTTTGTCTTTGTAATGTGCGTTGAACTTCTTTCGCACCCTACATAGCCAGACGTGGCTGAACACCGTGCGGGTGAGACGAAGGGGCCGGTCGTGAATAGACGAGAGTCCTCCCTACGATGGGTGGAGGAATCAATAAGTAAAGTTTATGAGAACACAGACTGTGGTAGTAGCGATCGAAGAGTGATATAGGGAGGAGTGTAGTGGTTTTTTTCTTCATCGCTTGTATTTAGAATGAGCTGGTACTAGCTTGAATATATATTTAAATGATGCTCTTCATCATCAATGTCATAATCAGCGCTGTAGTTAACCCTAATTATCACGTTCCTGTCCTGGGGTAAGCGCAATATGCGGGTTAACATAGCTTGGCCAATTCTTCCTGGAAGACATCCAGAAGTAGACAATCTGCTAATTTCATGGCTTCTTGGCAAATTCGAAATTTTGGCCACAACACGAGCATTGGCTTACTTGCGCTGTGACAAAAATCTATTTATAAAAAAAAATACACGTGTAAAAAAATAAATTATTACCCCGAGATATTTCATGCCATCGTTACGCTCATCGCACGATCTAACGAACGCGCGCGGACGAGAACACCGCGTGGGCATTTCGCGTAACTACGAAGAGGGCGGCGATCTCATCACGTTCCTGGTCCAAATTTCGATGTAAAGCTTTCGTGACTGCAGGGATTCATCTTCTTGGTTCTTTCGGTAAAGTCACGTAGAAGGGAAACAAAAATAATAGTAAAATTAAACATAATAAAATAATTCTCACGACGTTTCGGCTACAACGCAAGCAGCCGTCTTCAGGTGAAGAATGAAACACTGACAAGCTTGGAGCGTATATATAAGCTGGGTTGGAGGTGGAAGAAGAGCGCCTTGACAAAAGAATTTGCATATCAAGAATAATTTAGCATATTTATGGAAAATGCGTAGGAGGTGGGCGGGGTAGTTTCAGAGTCATATTATGCCCATGCATTATGCAGGATTAGCAGCATCAAAGGGAGGGGGTAGGGGGTAGCATTCATTCTTCACCTGAAGACGTCTGCTTGCGTTGTAGCCGAAACGTCGTAAGAATTATTTTATTATGTTTTATTTTATTATTTTTATTGCTTCCATTCTACGTGACTTTACCGAAAGAACCAAGAAGATGAGTTCCTGGTCCAGTTTGAAATGCAGCATAGTCGCAGTGCAGCCGCTAAGAGGGAGCCGTCCCCCCCTGCGAACGCCGAACAACGCAATTGCGTTACGTTTCAGGGACACAATGTTGCCTCTCGGCGACCAGAGCAGTTGCGGTAAGGGGGAAATATTTTTTAAAAATGAAAAAAGTGACAGAAGAAAAAGGAGTCGTTTTGGCGTGCGCGTTGGAACCGCCGTAGCTTTGAAGCGAGGGGTTATGAAACTCCGCTTTAATATTTACGGACATGGTTCAAGCTTCTTCTTCTTGGTTCTTTCGGTAAAGTCACGTAGAATGGAAATAATAGAATAATAAAAATAAAACATAATAAAATAATTCTCACGACGTTTCGGCCACAACGCGAGCAGCCGTCCTCAGGTGAAGAACAGGTCTGTCGATAAGACAGAGTCTGATGAACAGGTCTGTCGATAAGACAGAGTCTGAAGTCGACAGACCTGTTCTTCACCTGAGGACGACTGCTTGCGTTGTGGCCGAAACGTCGTGAGAATTATTTTATTATGTTTTATTTGTATTATTTTATTATTTCCATTCTACGTGACTTTACCGAAAGAACCAAGAAGATGAATCCCTGCAGTCACGAAAGCTTTAAATCGAAATGGTTCAAGCTTCTTTTGTGAAGACGCTGCTGTTTGCACACAGCCGTGTCGGCCACGGGGATTTGTTTGATCGTGCCCCACCGCGCCGGTCAGCACGTGACTGGTGGACAACCCAGGAATCGGTTCATCTGTCGCTCGCCAATTACATCAGCCGTGACCGGGAATCGAACTCAGGACTTCGGTTTAATGTACGCGTAGTGCAGTGCGCGAAATTGCCGCCGACACATTTGCACAATTTTTTTTTTACCACCGGTGATATTCACTACTGATGTCCGTGTGACGTCTCGAACAAAAAAAAAATTCTTTTTGAAAATCTCGAACGTCAGCAGAGCATCACAACATGTCAGGGAGCAGCCCCCGTGGAAGATGACACTACAGAGCCACGCGTGGTGTCAGCCCACGAGGTTGCTTTACCCAATGCTAGAGACACCCTTTTCCCCGTGCCCCGTAAGGAGTGATTACCCATGCATCAATCATCCGATATTCTTTTACAAGTACATTTTAACCTTTAGACTTTTTTGTTAATTATATATCACGTGCTGTTGTGTGTGTTGTGTGTGTGGCGAGGTGCAGTCATTGACTGAGGCCATCAGCTCGCCAAACGCGAGAACGCGGTTACATTTGAGCGAACACGCTCGCACCTGAACGTGGAATCTCGTTTGCACCTCTGACGCAGGTGGCACGCCATCACAGGCGGGGATGCGAGTGGAAAAGCCGTCGCTACGGACAGAGAGAGAGAGCGGGACTCGATAGCTGGGTGCCGCTGAGCCTAAACCAACCAACATTTGCTGGGGAGACATAGCGGCAGCCCGAAACATATTGACAAGTCAGTTTCACAGTTATGTGTTTTTTTTTCTCTTCTCCACAATAATTTAGCCTCCCCCCACCCCGCTCCCCAGAAAATAATAAAAAATTACAATTTACATTTACAAGGCGCAATTCATCCAGGGATCTCAGTGCGCCGCGCACGAAGTTGGGAAATAGAAAAACTACAACTGGTCATTCGTGGGGAGTGTGGGCCTTCAAGCGGAACAGGCGTGGGTGTTTAGAGGACCTACACAGGGCGAGTGACGCCTCGCCTGTCTAACCGCCGGTGGCAGGGAATTTCGTAGTCTTGGCGCAATACACTGCGAAGGCTAGGCCAGGTAAGGCCCGCTGAGCTTATGCATCCCCTTGTCAGAAACGACCTGGCCACAAATGATATCCCAGCGGAGTGGCTTGTCGCGTGGAAATGTACAGCAGCCAAATACTCCAAACGCGCGATGTCGATTCGAAATGCGGCGGGAAAAACCGGAGGACCCCGAGAAGAATCCACGCGACCACGGGGAGAGAGAAAGAACACGCAAACTCGAAATATACAGCAGTAGGCGTCAGTATCGGGATCGAACCCACGACCTCCTGTATACCAGGCGAGGTAGTTAACATCTCGCCACGGAGAGAGAGAGACACGCAAACTCGAAATACACAGCAGTAGGCGTCAGGGTTGGGATTGAATCCACGACCTCCTGTATACCAGGCGAGGTTGTTAACATCTCCTAGCCACCGTGGCGACCCTCCTCATCCTCTCCCCATCGTGTTTATTTGTTTGAGTTGTTGGGGACGCTGCCGTGGCGTAACTACGCTCGCAATCCACAGGTCAGCCTGGTTCGGTTCGCTCCACCGCCCCCCCCCCCGCGCCACCAACTGCCTCTGTCCACCCGGCAGAATAAATGGATTCGCCGCGGCTGTTAGTCGATCGGCAGGTCGGTCATGTGTGGTTGGGTAAAGTGACGGTACTCCTACCTCTTCCAAGAGTAGGCCAAATACTCTCTCGAGGTGCCCTCTAGAGCGACCTCTAATGGAGACTCACACAGGGACCCATAGACTTACTCAGAGACCCACAGACTCACACAGAGACCCACAGACTCACACAGAGACCCACAGACTTACACAGAGACCCACATACTCACACAGAGCCCCACAGACTCACACAGAGACCCACAGACTCACACAGAGACCCACAGACTCACACAGAGACCCACAGACTCACACAGATACCCACAGACTCACACAGATACCCACAGACTCACGCAGAGACCCACAGACTCACGCAGAAACCCATGGACTCACACAGCGACCCCGAGACTCACACAGACACCCATAGACTCACACAGACACCCATATATTCACACAGAGACCCATAGACTCATACAGAGACCTACAGACTCACACAGAGACCCACAGACTCACAGAGACGCGAAGACTCACATAGAGACCCATAGACGCACATAGAGACCCATAGAATCACAGCGACCCACAGATTCACACATAGGCCGTAATACTCATATGGTTGTTGTCAGCCAGTAACATTCCACTGCCGGGCAAAGGCCCCCCTCGTTTTCTTCCATTCATTCCTTTCCACAACTGTTCAGTGGTGTCCTCCGAACCACCGCTGGCTTTTGTTGTTGCTGTTGTTGCTGTTGTTGTTGTTGTTGCTGTTGTTGTCGCATTGTCCGCAGGCTCACACAGGCATTGTGGTGGCCCTCGCCTTTCGCGCGGTGGCCACGGCGCGGGAAATGTTGTTTGGTTTGCGGTGGGTTCCATGTCAACACCCCAGTGATAGGCTGTCGATGTGCCCTGGGACGGTGTGAATTTTGAAAGGCTCTTGTAAATAAACCCGGTGCCGCTGATGGTTGCTGCTGCTGATGCTGATGATGTTCATTTTGAACTCATCCTCTCTTGTGTAAACCATGGTTTTCCAGGCATGCGCACACCAATTTCTGACACCGCATTGACTTTGAGAGAGAAAGAAAACACACACACACACAGAAAAAAAACGCACATGCCGAGTCTCGACAATAACCCTCCTTTTCCCATCGACTTGCAGAGCTAAACAAACAACAACCCCCCAAAAAAACCCCCACCCCCTCTGCTATTGATTTCCAATGGAAGACCGTAGCACGATGCTAAATATAAACGGAACGAAATTCTCACCGACACAGCCTGGCGCGCCCACGCTGGAACCCTGTGCCAAGTCCCGAGCGAGACCCAATGAATCACACGTCCGCGTGATTGCCGCTACGCAGAAGAAAAAAAACTAATAAACACTACCGGGCGCTGTAAACGACATCATTAAAGTAAATGGCATTTTTCATTATTAATCAAAACAAAGGGCCCCTTGCTTGAATGTTGTCAAACGGCGCGGTTAACCTGCGATTGATGCCGCGCTGCGCAGCGCAGCGCGTCCGTGCGCGCCGCGCGCATCGGTGGACACGCGGAGTGCCATGTGGGCGGCCTGATGGTTGTGCCGATGGTTGTGCTGATGGTTGTAGTGATGGTTGTGCCGATGGTTGTGCCGATGGCTGTATTGATGGCTGTATTGATGGTTGTACTGATGGTTGTAGTGATGGTTGTACTGATGGTTGTACTGATGGTTGTACTGATGGCTGTATTGATGGTTGTAGTGATGGCTGCACTGATGGCTGTATTGATGGCTGTACTGATGGTTGTTTCGATGGCTGTACTGATGGCTGTATTGATGGTTGTAGTGATGGCTGTATTGATGGCTGTATTGATGGCTGTACTGATGGCTGTACTGATGGCTGTATTGATGGCTGTATTGATGGCTGCACTGATGGTTGTACTTACTGATGGTTGTGCTGATGACTGTACTGATGGTTGCAGATGGCAGTATTGATGGCTGTATTGATGGCTGTACTGATGGCTGTATTAATGGCTGCACTGATGGCTGTACTGATGGCTGTATTGATAGTTGTACTGATGGTTGTACTGATGGCTGTATTGATGGCTGTACTGATGGCTGTATTGATGGTTGTCCCTGTCTGTGTTTGGCCCGGCCGATTACTTGACACCCAATCACAAAGTTTGAAAATCATATCTTCGCAAGTGCCGGTTTCACAATCCGAGTGGTTAAAGCGATTGCTTACTCGCCTAGGTATATATTTTTAAATCCTTCATATTAAGTTCGCTTGCTTGCTTACGACCGTGCAAATCTTTCGGTCGTTTTTTAACCCACTTCCCGTGATCCAATCGAGCTGACATTTTCCACACAGACTCGTTGTGCGTGACAATTAATGTTCGTGAAAAATATTTTCCAAAATGATACACTTTTTAGGATAAAAATATTATATTTAATTACCAATTGTTTAATGGTGCAATGCAATCATCTGACCCATAGGTGGCAGCCATCTCAAGCCAGAGGACGAGAGGACTCTAGCCACCACGCATATAAAGGATTTATAGTGAAAAATTTTGTTTTTACGGGTTATACTTGTTCGATGGTGTACTCTCAGGCACACCGATGGGTACGTGTACCGCCGTGCGCCGTTCGACGCGACCGACGATTCTTCGGGAACCTTCGCCGGGAACAACTGAGCTCAGTTCCTGAAGGAAGACCGTCGTTCCGAACGGCACGCGGGGTGCAACCCGTCAACACGCCGCGGAGTCTCGGCGATTCGCGGCATCGAGTTTCATTCACGAACCTCAGACGCGTCTTTTGGGGCCTCCGTAAAACGGGGACCGAAACATCGCGGCGAAATCCTGTCACGTGGGACGAGATCGATGCTGGACGATGATGGAACGCTTCCTTGAATGAAAGGGAGCGCCTGCCCGCTCGCATGAAGATACTCCTCGTGGGTCTCCACTCGCTTGCGAGCTCTGCCAAAGTGTGATGAAGGCGCTGCGTTAAAGTGCCCAAGGCAAACCCCTCCCCCTCCCCTCCCCGAAAGGTTGTTGTTTATTTTTCTCAGTTCAGCGATTCGATGGCTTACATTTTTTGGAACGGTTAAAATGCCGCGTCTCTTTGCGAGCGAGATCCGCGATGAATCGGTGTGGACACCACAACGGCGACGATAGGAACTAATTGCTGTCGTGTTCTCCCACAACGCGGTGGTTCGGTGCGTTCCTGAAGAACACCGCGTTATGGAAAAATCGCGTTGTAACAAATGTTGTGTAATGTAGTGGTGAAGCGCAGACCACGATAACACGTGATATGCGTACGCAGACTGAACAAAGACCGATGCGCGTGCGGAGCATCTAGAACAGTGGTTCTCAACCTTTCCTGCAGTATTGCACGCCTTTGATTCTGAATTGTAATGTTTTTTTTTTTAATAAACACATAGGTTTGATGAAACAAAGTAATTGCACTTACGTGACCGAACTTATTTTTGTTCGATTATTTTCCTTCGAAAAAAATCTGGCCATGTCTCGCAACCGCAAGGGGTGCGTAATCACCCCAGGTTAAGAACCACCGATCTAGAAGCATCCAGCAGCATCCCACCTTGGGCGATGCTACGCCGAGGCAGCCATGCAACCGATTATTCTCACTCACGCGGCTCCGTTCCTTTCACTCATTCGCGTTATATCCAATCGGCGTCATGGAACGAACTCTACCGTTCAAAAATCTACGGACTCGGGACGTGCTCATAATTTTCGGTGTAACCCTACAAAAATCCGACATGATCCAGCCGAGATATGAAACATTTTCGGCGATCCGGAGGTTTTTTTTGCGTGTGTTCGATTCGGATTTAACCAAAAACGCCGCTGTTGTGACGTCACTCCCACGCGGTCTTCCCTCGTCCGAAAGCTGTGGCAGTTGTCATCACGTGATTGTCACCATTGGTCACCGCTGGGGCGTTTTATATCAGCGTGCGATGCAAATGATCCTCGATTCTGAAAAAATATAAACGAATTCCCAGCGCAAACCAGCATAGTCCTCAAACAGCACTGAAAATTTGCGTATTAATGTAATTGGTCAAACATCCAAAAGGAGGATTCTCTTGTTATAAGAATTGTTCGTATAATAATAGTATGAATAACACTAATGGGGCATCATGGTGGCGAGATGTTATTTTCCTTGCCAGGTCATGGGTTCAGTCCTGACGCTTGCTGTATATTTGGAGTTAGCGTGTCTCTTTCTCTCTCATCATCATCACGGTGGCTAGGAGATGTTAACTACCTCGCCTGATATGCAGGAGGTCGTGGGTTAAATCCCGACCCTGGCACCTGCTGTATAAATTAAATGACGACGTTTCTGGCGCAAAACAAGCGTCCTTCTTCAGATGGGGACAACTTAGCGAAAGCACACCGCTTAAGCTGAAGAAGGACGCTTGTGTTGCGCCCGAAACGTCGTGATTTAATTTATTTACTTTTTTTACCTACGTGACTTTACCGAAAAAAGCAAAGAATATGAATCTTTGCAGTCACGAAAACTTCAAATCTAGAATTCAAACTCAGGTTTGCTCATTTGCAAAGTGTGAACGCGGCCGCTGGTTCACCACCGTGGCCACCTCGAATATTTTCATCGTCGTTTAGTCTTGAATTGTAATTTGTTGTTCAAGTGTCAAAATAAGTACATGTCGTTAAAATGTGCGCAGGCTAAAAAAAAAGATAATCATCGTTTTACATCAGCCGCTAAAATCGTTGCAATAATTTACGCGAAATTAAAGTTTCGTAGCTGTTGTAACGCTGCACTTGTCAGCGTTAATATTATTATTACGGCGTATTAATAATCCCCTCGTTTGGTGTGTAATAGAAACCAATTAAATTATTTTTTTTACAGATTTTCATTTTGAATTGTGGTTATTGCCCGGCGGCATATTAGAGGCACGGCATAAAAGCAAAACAAACAACCAAACCCTCCGAATCTTCTCCATGACACGAAAGGTCAAGTTTGTGAGCTGAATGTGTTTGACTTCCGCAGGTCAATTCCCGTGTTTAAAGTCCCGAGACGGCTCCTCCGTGCTTTAGAGTTCACGAACCATGTGAAGGCTTGTGAAGTCAACAATGCATGCACAACTAAAAACTCAAATAAACATTTTTATTTTATTTTACCAGGTTTGGCCCCATATTTTTCAGACGCGACCTGGTGGCTTCTTGTTCAGCGAAGTGGCTTATCGCGTGGAAACGTATAGCAGCCAAATACTATTGAACGCCTGTTGATTCTAAATGTGGAGGGGGGGGGGGGCAGGAAAACCGGGAGAAAAATCCACGCGACCACGGGGAGAGAAAACATGCAAACTCCAAATATACATTTTTCGATTTAAAGCTTTCGTGACTGCAGGGATTCATCTTCTTGGTTCTTTCGGTAAAGTCACGTAGAAGGGGAAAAATAAAATAATAAAAATAAAACATAATAAAATGAAATTCTCACGACGTTTCGGCCACAACGCAAGCAGCCGTCTTCAGGTGAAGAAAGAGGTCTGTCGGCAGTGTTCATTAAGACGCTGTCTTTCCGACAGCTCTGTTTCTTCACCTGAGGACGGCTGCTTGCGTTTTGGCCGAAACGTCGTGATAATTTCATTTTATTATGTTTTATTTTAATTATTTCCCTTCTACGTGACTTTACAAAAAGAACCAAGAATATAAGTACAAAATGTCATACACCCGGTTGGCTACGCACAGCGCGAAAGAAGCCCAACGCACACACATAGACACCACGCAGACGAAAACCCGACTACTACCCAGCAAAAATGAAAACATGAAGGAACAAGTTAAGGAATGGCAACCACAACAAAAAAGCCGGGAATTTTGTCACGGTGCGCTAAGCGCTTATGATCCCACGGCTACCAAAGATTCCTCGTGTGGCCATGAAGCACCTGTGAAGGTTAGCCAGGCGCATTAGGGGGTTACGTGGCCGGAACCACGACTGGCAATTTGGTGCCGTGGTCCAAATTATTTTGAATAACAAAAAAATGACCTGCCAATTATGAAAAAGGAATGACACAGAGCGGCAACATCGCCCCGCGAATGTGAAACTACCACAGACTATATCGTGATAGCCTTGAGTTATAAGAAAGCCGCAAATAACAAAGAGGTTTTTGGGTTAGGTCACGTAAATATAAATGTGTCGTCAAACCTGCCACCACCCGACACAGCCAACTAGTAAGGTTTGTCACGTAAACAGAACGCGCCAATTCGTTACTAGTACAGCACGCCGGTGTGTTGGAGTGTAAACCCACAACATTTACGATTCTAATGGTTTACGTTACGCAGCCTTACACATTGGCTGTGTTGGGTGGTGGCGGGTTCAACGACACATTTATATTTACGCGATCTAACCCAGAAACCTCGATTATGGATAACGTTGGTCGTGAAATCCCGCACGTTACAAATGATCATTGCTATTCATATAATTCTAATAAAAAAAGAGACCGTCGTCAATAATTCAATGTATCCACTCCCTAAAATTAAAGGAAATTGAAGTCGTAGCCCCCTTTTCGCACCGAACCTTTTTCGCTCGCTACGTACACAGCAAACCCCTATCACGGGCAACAGGTTCCATTCACGCAGCCGCATTTAGGGCCCAGTTGTTTGTACAGGGCCGAGAAACCCCCCCCCCCCCCATCATCCTACCCCGGTGCGCTCTCTCTCCCCCGCGCCCACAAACTCCAAGGCAGTCTAATGTAAATTCCACCGGCCCTTGTTAACATTCACGGCGTCCCACCGCGGTTGAAATTCGTTGCCGAGGCTTCGAGTGCATCCGTCGATTGTCTCAGCCCACCCCGTCTCAGTTCAGCTCTCTCGTGCGTGCTAGAGAAGCGCCTAACCGTTGCATGCCATCAGCCCGCGCGCACGCGGAAGCGAGTGGCATCTTGACAGCGGTTTTTAAATCCTTTATATTAAGTTCGCTTGCTTGCTTGCTTACGACTGTGCAAATCTTTCGGTCGTTTTTTAACCCACTTCCCGTGATCCAATCGAGCTGACATTTTCCACACAGACTCGTTGTGCGTGACAATTAATTTTCGTGAATTTTTTTTTCCAAACTTTTACATCGTTTAGGGAAAAATGTTTTAATATATAATTACTAATTGCTTAATGCTGGCAGACAATCATCTGACCCGTAGGTGGCAGCCATCTCAAGCCAGAGGACGAGAGGACTCTAGCCGCCACGCATATAAAGGATTTAGAGTGAAAAACTTTGTTTTTACGGGTTAATTTTATTATTCCGATTGTTCTTCTAACCCCCCCCGCCGTTTTTCCAAAGGAAAACAAAGTTTGAGGTTTACGCCACGTGCCACTTGCCCACAGCAGCGTGACGTTGAGCAGCGCGCCCGTTGGACTTGTGATCCCAGAGGGCACCGGTTGGACTCCCTGCTCCTGTCGTGGCAGTTGAAATAATGGGGTGGGGGGCAGTTTATTAGATTTCCTGCCCCCCCCCTCCCCCCCCATCTACCTCCACTGCACCGTCTCTGTCCACCCCGCAGTATCAATGGGTTGCGCTACGGTGAGGCTATTGGTGTGGCGCGGTAAAGCGTGGGTACTGCAGGTTAATTCTCGACGTCTGGCCATGAGCGATTAGCACGGTTGGCTACGTCAAGCAATCGATCATTCGAACGTTATAGTAGTAGGTTTTTACCCTTTTAAACTGGTACAAAACTGACACCTTTATACAAAGCATCATGTTTGCAATAACCACAACACAAGTAGTCAAAAAGCAAACAAAAAGAAGCAACTCTGATAATGATAATAATATGCACTGTCCTTGAAGTTGATTGGTCCACACCCGAGACGGCTTTCTTTAGAGCCTAGTCCCCATTGGTGTTGGACCAGATGACACCAGAAGGCGTACAACTCAAGCACAGTGCAATATCAGAGTATTGAGAGCTCGGGGTAAGCATTTACACTATGAGACCTCTTTTACCAGTGGCAAAATATAGTAGTAGGTTTTTACCCTTTTAAACTGGTACAAAACTGATACCTTTATGCAAGGCATCATGTTTGCAATAACCACAACACAAGTAGTCAAAAAAGCAAACAAAAAGAAGCAACTCTGACAATGATAATAATATTTTGTACCAGTTTAAAAGGGTAAAAACCTACTACTATATTTTGCCACTGGTAAAAGAGGTCTCATAGTGTAAACATTCGAACGTTATTTTACGCGCCAATATCGCCCTCGGTAGAGTAGGCATCGGTGAGTGCACATACGTACGGCGCGAAAGAAGTTCGGCATACGTACAACGTACATGCTTTGCACACGGGGTTAATCGGAATGCGTAACTGCGATGCGCTAGAAATAGTTTAAAGTGATTTCAAAATATAACAACCGTTGGATGGAACGCGTCGAAGTCCACAACGTTTCACGTGTGTCCCGGTGGGTTTGTGACGGGTGTTACGGCGTTGAATTTCCAACGTGACGTTAATACATGTCAAAGTGACATGAAATTATAAATTCAACGTATCATCAAATGCGGCTGTGTTGCTGTACGTTCAGTCAACAGGTGTCCCATCGATTTAAGCAAGCGATGCGGTTCTTCAAAATAATGGGTGTACATTTCGATTTAAAGCTTTTGTGACTGCAGGGATTCATCTTCTTGGTTCTTTCGGTAAAGTCACGTAGAATGGAAATAATAAAATAATAAAACATAACAAAATAATTCTCACGACGTTTCGGCCACAGCGTAAGCAGCCGTCCTCAGGTGAAGACCAGGTCTGTCGGGGAGACAGAGTCTGTCGGGGAGACACCTGAGGACGGCTGCTTGCGTTGTGGCCGAAACGTCGTGAGAATTATTTTATTATGTTTTATTTTATTATTTTATTATTTCCATTCTACGTGACTTTACCGAAAGAACCAAGAAAATGGGCGTACAACTCATTTTTGGAAGTCGGAATGGCTTTTCTCATTAATCTAATGCAAACAATTACGGATGTGTTTCGGGTAATCATTCCTACCCTGAGCATACAATTCACCTGTATCCCTTTTCAGAATACAAAAAACAATGTTAAAAAACGTAAATGTTCAAACGATTTCATCATAATTAATTTCAAACAAATTACAATGAACCCTTTATGGGAACTCGCCAGAAGACGTGCTTGCTGCACGTGGGACTGAGGAGTGTGAAGGCGATTGGTGGGAGGCGTTACTGCTGCACTGCAGGGGCACCGAGGCTCTGTCATGGATCGGATGATGACGCAGCCCTGCCGGGTGACTTCTTTGTTTGATTATCTCGTGGCGTGTGGCCGTCGTGAAATTTCGATCCCCCGGAAATTCGAAACGCGTCCATATATATATATTTTTATATCAATTGCGTTAACGCGAAATCGAGGGATACCTGTGATAGTTGTTTCGTCTTTACCCAGGAAGACCTCCTGAAGTCTTTACTGGTTTTATTTTATATTTTGTTGCCAGTCTTGGATTCACGGCTGGGAGCCACATGGTCAAACTGAGGCCAAAGCCTTTTAGTTCACGGCCGGTATCAAAGCCAGTGGTGAAGAATCAGTCGAGCGCCATTGTCTTTTCCTCGGCTGCCTAACGCTGTGTAGAAGCTACCTGGTCTGTCGGTCCACACGAAGCTTCGGGTCTTCTCGGCCACAGCCACGTCCTCCCTTCTCTACGCTTGTGAAACGTGGACCCCCATTGGATTGAACATCATCGCCGGTTAGAAACATTCAGGCTGGCCTGCCTACCACGCTGGATTGTGAGGAGCTCACAGATCATTGAAAGATCTAGATCAAGTCCCATCGGTGAGCTCCTTCGGCGGGCAAGGCTGCGTTGGCTGGGTCATGTAGCCCGCATGCCCGGCCACCGCATGCCTAAACAGCTTTTGTTCGGCCGGATAGAGGGGGCTAAACGGACGCGGCACGGGCTAGTGAAGAGATGGAGTGATGTGGTACAGGAGGACGTGGAGCTGAGTGGACTTGCCGATGACTGGTACCAGCGGTGTCAAGATCGGCCTCAGTGGAGGAGGCTCGTGAAGGACGCTGCTTGGGCAGTTGGAGGCAGTCGCCCTCCAACAACAACGGACCGAGACCTGGGCCTAGTCTTGAGGACTCAAGACTGCTTTTAGGAGACTGTGTATGTTGAACTTCTTTTGCACCCTACGTAGCCAACCGTGCAAGGGGAGGGGGGGTAAGGACAAAGAAACTGAACACAAAGAGCAGTTGTTAAAGAAATTAGTTTTCAATCTGGGCAGAGGGATGGCAAGGAAGGGTGGTGGTGGGGAGACAGAGAGACAGGGGCAACTCGAGGAGCAGACAGTGGCGACTCGTGACGTTTCCACTCGGCGTGGTTGTTGTGAGTGACCTCTGACAAGACGGTGTTCTAATTAAGAAAAACCGCCTCGTCTTATTGACCTTCGGGTGAAAGTGATATAACTGTAAATTTCGATTTAAAGCTTTCGTGACTGCAGGGATTCATCTTCTTGGTTCTTTCGGTAAAGGTACGTGGAAGGGAAATAATAAAATAAAAATAATAAAATACAATTTTCACGACGTTTCGGCCACAACGCATGCAGGCGTCCTCAGGTGAAGAACAGGTCTGTCGGAAAGACAATGTGTACCCATCTTCTCGGTTGAAGTTGTGTCTGTGTTTATATATCTGGATGGCTTCATGGATAAATCTTTGATGATAGCCAGTGGGTTTGCAGATTACCTCCGTCTTGAAAAAAATCTATTTCGTGTGAGCCCACTGCGTTAAAACAATGATCAGCCACGGCCGAGGTATTGGTCCTTCCGTGTTTCAGATCTGCCTTCTGTTCACGAACACGGTCCGAGACATGTCGTTTAGTTTCCCCAATGTATCTACTGCCGCAGACACAGCTTATATTTTTAACACAATAAAACAATTGATAGAAAAGTATTTTTTTTTGTATAAAAATAATTTTTAATCAACAGCTGCTTTGTGGTGAACGAACCGCGTCTGGGAGCAGAGTCAGGCACAAGTTATGCCGTTTCTGATTTTTGTTGTTATTAAACATCGAAATAATCTTTTAGATCTTAGAACAGAGACATATTTTAAATATGTAAAGGTGTAGTTCAAAGGAACGTAACGTGCACTTTGATATTTTGCGATGGGTTTCCCTTGTCACATTAAAAACCGCATCAGTGTGCAATATAATTGTTGTAAGCCACACATTGCAGGAGTAATTCCATTTCTCATCAAATTTGGTTTGCCAGATTGAACTGATTAGTGCCAATTATGTGTTAGCTTTATTTTCACAATAATTATAATTTTCGCTTATTTATTTACAGGCAAATATCCGCGGGCATTGTTCTGCAACGATATTGCCCAATATATATACACACACGCGGGCACGGTGAGCATACTTTAATTACGTTTTAAATAAAAGAATTTATTTGCATTAATCTTCCAGAATTTGCATATGAAAATCAAATGCAGTAATTGCATTAGTCCGTTGCGTGTGTGTGCCTCTTTGTTGATTTTATTCCTGAAATATTTGTGAAGATTTATGATAAATCGTGCTTGCAAATGGAGATATGCGTCGTATAAAAGGGCATCAATTAGCAGTAATTGGACCCCCCGATTTGCATATTTCAAACGGATGAACATGTTTTTATCGCCCTCCCCGCACCCCCCCCCACCACAATAACTAATTAACCGGTGATGTTTTTATTTAAGGCTTGCGCTTCAAACGAAATCTGACACGGCCATCAGTGAAGGTGACATGAAAATAATAGTACACGTTTACAATCACTGCTGATTTGTACCCACCGCTCGTTAGTCCGTATAATTTTATCCCCATTCGCAAATCAGAGGCGAGTAACACAGCCTCGACGGAAAGCCGCATCCGAAGCGACCGAGTGATCGGTCTCGCGGCCGCCAATCGCCGTTGCAGCAGCGTGAGCAGAGGTCGCAACCGGGTACCCGATATCCGTACCCTACCCGATACCCGGCTACCCGTACCCGGCCAGGTACGGGTACGGGTACCCGTTTGCGACTCTGAGCGTGTCCCGGCTTTCTGTGCGCATCTCTGCAAGTAACGAAATGGTGAATGTTTTTGTGTTGTTGCCAGATGCAAAGTATGAAAAATAAGAAGAGCTTTTAGCCTTTCTGGCAATAAAACAGAGAGGCGTAAAGATGTTCAAATACCAAGTAGAAACCTTTTTTCAAGGAACCATGTCTGCATTAACCACACGTGATTGTGGCGAACATGCTAACAAAACGTGCTCTGATCATATAAGCATTGTCCTCGAAACTCATTGTTTGTTAACTACAACTTGTGTCACGCATCGTTAAATCAACCCTGGAGAAGAGAAGTCGTGGGGGGTGGTGGGAGAGACGTCGCGTATGTATGTTGTATGTATATATGTTGTATGTATGTATGTTGAACTTCTTTCGCACAGTGCGTAGCCAACCGTGCTAATCGGGATCACGAAAGGGCTATAGGGGAGGGACGGGAAGGAGTGGAGGAACGAGGGGAGGGAGGAGGAAAGGAATGGGCGATAGAGAAGAGGCGATGCCTTGAGAGAGGAACGGAGGAAGGCTAAGGAAGGAGGACTGCTTCATGTACAGAGGCGATTGTGAGTCTATGGGCAGTGTTGAGTTTATGGGCAGTGTTGAGTCTATGGGCAGTGTTGAGTCTATGGGCAGTGTTGAGTCTATGGGTAGTGTTGAGTGTATGGGCAGTGTTGAGTCTGTGGGTAGTGTTGAGTCTATGGGCAGTGTTGAGTCTGTGGGCAGTGTTGAGTCTGTGGGCAGTGTTGAGTCTGTGGGCAGTGTTGAGTCTGTGGGCAGTGTTGAGTCTGTGGGCAGTGTTGAGTCTGTGGGCAGTGTTGAGTCTGTGGGCAGTGTTGAGTCTGTGGGCAGTGTTGAGTCTGTGGGCAGTGTTGAGTCTGTGGGCAGTGTTGAGTCTGTGGGCAGTGTTGAGTCTGTGGGCAGTGCTGAGTCTGTGGGCAGTGTTGAGTCTGTGGGCAGTGTTGAGTCTGTGGGCAGTGTTGAGTTTGTGGGCAGTGTTGAGTCTATGGGCAGTGTTGAGTTTATGGGTAGTGTTGAGTCTATGGGTAGTGTTGAGTCTATGGGTAGTGTTGAGTCTATGGGCAGTGTTGAGTCTGTGGGCAGTGTTGAGTCTGTGGGCAGTGTTGAGTCTGTGGGCAGTGTTGAGTCTGTGGGCAGTGTTGAGTCTGTGGGCAGTGTTGAGTCTGTGGGCAGTGTTGAGTCTGTGGGCAGTGTTGAGTCTGTGGGCAGTGCTGCTTTATGTAACACATTCTAAGTAGCTGCGGTGGCTTCGTTTACACGTCAACACTTTAGCTGTAGGCTGCAGAAGTTTTGTTGTTGTTGTTGTTCTAGATGTGGCAGGTCGTAAATTATTATTCTCACGAAGCTTTAGCACTGCGTAGGTGTTTTGTTGTTGTTGTTTTTGTTGTTGTTGTGTACGGCTCTCCCGAGATTTCGGTCCGGGCGTTCTACAGAAAGCCCGCTGCCCCTGCAAGCGGAGCGAAACGTCGGACATCGTGCCATGGCAGCACAAACACGCAGCAGTTGTTGTTGTTGCACCCCCCCCCCACTTCCGTTTTACGGGGTGGTCCAGATATCTTGTGACCCCCCCTATTTTATTATCTAAAGTCTAACACGTGTTCAAGTACGGTTTATTTAAAACAGAAAAGAAGATGCAAAGAAGAGAACAAAAAATTAGAGGTCAATTAATTGGGAGCACACACAAGCCTCCTTCATCAGGTGCAAAAAGGCACAGCAAAATAACTGTAGTGGGAGTTTTTTGTGATGGGACATTATTAAACAGTTATTTTGCTGTGCCTTTTCACACCTGATGAAGGAAGCTTGTGTTGCCTCTGAAACGTCGTGATTTATTGTTAAATGTAAATAGTTATTCATATATTTCTTTATTTGCATTATTTATTCATTTTTACGTACGTGACTTTACCGAAAATACCAAGAATATGAATCCTTGCAGTCACGAAAGCTTCAAATCTAGACACTAACCTGGTTGACCACGTAGTTCAAAAGACTGCTAAATCTCTCGTGTTCATCATCCGGGCTGAACATGCCAACGTAAAACAGAGGACAATGACTCGTGAATAAACACGAGGTACAATATACAGAGGAGACACACAGGGAAAGATGAGGGTTCATTGCCCATCATCCACCTGTTCAACACGCGTGTTGTGGCAGCGCTCGCCTGCGCGTCCCGGCTAACACACGAAGGTGGTGGGTATCATCACTCGCGTTAGTGGACACGCCTGGCCTCCAGCTCCCCTCCTCACAAGCACACGTGGGCCACGGTGCAAGGAAGTCTGTCTGTGTCTCCCTGTCAAACACAAGGGAAGCCCTTTGCCCTCGTACAGCCATGCGCGTCGCGTGCTGGGAAGATATTTTTTTATGCCCAGAGCGCTACGAAGTGACAGCTGTTTCCTTGTTGTTGTTGATGCAAACATGACTCCTTGTAAAAAAGGTGTCAGTTTTGTTGCCAGATAGAAGGGTAAAAAAAACAATTATCATATTTTTTACTAGCAAATGAGGTTCCAATGGTGTAAATGCTTACCCCGAGCTCTCATACTCTGATAGTGCATTGTCTTTGAGTTGTGCGCCTTTTGGCGTCATCTGGTCCAACTCCATGTGAGACTAGGCTCTAAGGAAAGCTGTCTCGGGTGTGGACCAATCAACTTCAAGGACCGTGCATACATTATCAGAGTTATGTTTTTTTTTGCATTATGGCTGCAGGTATTGTGGTCTATGCAAACATGACTCCTTGTAAAAAAGGTGTCAGTTTTGTTGCCAGATAGAAGGGTAAAATTTGTTTTATCGTTGTTGATGTTGTCGGAGGTTAGGGGCTGCCGTGATGCTTGCATGGATGGCAACCACGCACACGTTACGATGGGTGTCAGCGCAGTCTGCTCTGGTAGCGCAGGGCAGTGCGGCGAAATCCATTGTTGTACTGCACTATAGTCCAAAATCTATGCTCCCGACCTCCGCTGAGGTATGGTGGTTAGGCAGCACGTGAGGCAGTTCACTTGCATGGCGTTTCTTTTCATTCAGAGGCGTTATCGGTGCTGGATTTTGGCCTTAATCTAAGTTGTCTTGTGGTTGTTGTTGTTGTTTGACTTGCATCCACACTGGGATTTTTGCACACAGTGTTGGTGTACGGTGCTTTTTCTGCAATATTTTGCCGTCTTTTCTTGGATTTTCTGTTTGCACATAGTCACTTTGGGATGTTTTCTTGTTCATGTTTTTTGTTTGTTGCGGTTGCACCCGATTCAAGAGCCGAATGGCTCACAGGGCTATACCTAATACATGAACTTGAACTTGAACTAACATAAAAATCGCCCTAGGTGCGCTGAGCCTTGGCAGGTTTATTTTGGAAGCTAAGCAGGTTTTGGTTTTGCCTCCTCCTCCTGGTTAGCGCCTGGTAGGGTGTGGACAGCGGTGCTGGCTTTTGGCGTTGCGGGCGCGGGGATTGTCGAGGCTACCAGGAGATGGTCGACTTTGCTCAAGCCTGGCGTGCGTCGGGTTCCTCTCGCACGAAGCCGCGCACTCGTGAATGGATTTGGCCCAAACATGACAATGCTGCAATGCCCGCTGCTGGGGGAGTATTGAGACTCGGCGTGTTTTTACTGGGTGAATATCATCATTATCACGACTATACTATTACGACGACTACCCTATTTTTCGATTTTTCGATTTAAAGCTTTCGTGACTGCAGGGATTCATCTTCTTGGTTCTTTCGGTAAAGTCACGTAGAATGGAAATAAAAAAAGAAATTAAATACATTTTTATTTTATTTTATTATGTTTTATTTTTATTATTTTCAATTATTTTATTATGTTTTATTTGTATTATTAAAAATAATAAAGCATAATAAAATAATAATTTTATTTTGCTTTATTTTTATTATTTTATTATTTCCATTCTACGTGACTTTACCGAAAGAACCAAGAAGATGACTTACCCGATTGTTACGGAGATTATCGTGGGATGGGCTCTGTAAAGAACGCGATCACGGAGTGGTCGGAGAAGGTTGGCAAGCCCAGGCCTCGTCACGCCGATAATCTGCGGGCAACTGGGGCAGCAGCGCGCGCTTTTACATTCAAGCGCCCGATAACGATTAAGAGTTGGAAAACGAGAAAAAGTTGAACCCCCTTTGGAGAGCCATTCACCGTCGCCTGCGAGCGGATGGGAAGTTCCGTCGAGGTGTGAGCGCTCTGGGGCTTACTGGTGGCGCCTGCGATTTTTTTTTGTTTGCCAAAGACAGCCTGAGCCGTGATGATAAAAAAAAAACAATCCTCGTTGCAGATGCCGAGTCTCGGTTTCTTTTTTTTTCTTCCTTCTGCGGAATCGTCCGAAGCCTCCCCTCCCCACCCAAAAAAGCCTCCTTAAGTGCCTGCTAACGGGTTATGAAATTGTCAACGACACCGTCAAGGAAAGGCTTGGAGAGGAAATGTGATCTTTCTCAATCCGCCCGCAATCTATATTGATGTCCCAGTTGATTTAAGCTAATATGCCTTGCCGCTCTTCTAATTAGCGCTAATGAACTTGCAATGACCTTATTAAACATCAAAGGCAATCAATGCCTCGTTCTATATTACATTTGCCAAGACCTGACCTACTTCCGATGCAATCCTCCCGTGCACTGAGGCACGGCCCCCCCCCGCCCCTTTGTTATGAAAAGGCGCAGGCCCTGAAAGTGCTTCGCTCGTGCCACTGCTGCCAAGAGATGGCCTCCAATTCGAGGGAGCTCTGGAGAGGGGTTTTTTTTGGCCTACTCTTCCACGCGGGCCGGACATCCTGGTTAGAGATGGGAGTACATTCTGGGGAGCTCATTCACGCTGCTGGGTGGGCAGAGGCGTTGTGGGGTGGAGGAGGTGTGGGATTTAAGACCATTGGCCGTTGTTTCAATTGCCATGCCGGAAGATCTGAACCCGGTGATCTTTGGATTGCAAGTTCAGCGTTGTTGACCTTTACGCCACAGGAGCGTCAGTTGGTGGTGTGTTTACTCTTGGAACCCCATTGTAGTTTTTGTTGTTGTTAAACATGCAGCTTCTATTACGTCTTGGTCAAATACAGTTCAGAATGAGAATATTTATTTATACTGGAGGAATCCGATGAGCTATCAAGCTCTTTTTCACAAGTGTCCAGTCGGGGTGGGTAAGAACGCTACAACAACAAACAGTACACAAACACGATAGTGGTGCAAAGTACAAGAAAGGTAAACAATATTCTTGGTTCTTTCGGTAATGTCACGTAGAAGGGAAATAATAAAATAATAAACATAAAACATGATAAAAATTCTCACGACGTTTCGTGACTTTACCGAAAGAACCAAGAATATTAATTCCTGCAGTCACAAAAGCTTTAAATCGAAAGGTAAACAAATCACCCAGACACAAACAAATACAACACTAATCCATCCCCATCCTACCAGGCAAAGCCCTCCGAGGTATTAACTTATTTTTCAAAAGCGAGCTGGCCGCAAATAATAGCTCAACAAAGTGGCCCCTGATTTGGACATTTATAGCAGCAAATCATCTAAACAGTCTAAATTCATAGGCGGCGTTTGACTTATATATTTGGGGGGAGGGTAGGGGTTCGCTTTGTCTCTCACATTAGAAACCGCGGCTTCATGTAATTAATTCTTTTCAAATCTTAATTGTAAACTACTGAAAATAAATTAATAACTGTGCCCAGTTTTTTTGGGGGGGGAGGCAATGCCCCCCAAACGCTGCCCCATGGTTCTTCCCTCTTGAAGCTACGAAGAAGAGACGCGTTTAATAAATCCGCTTTGATTTTATCGGAAATACGGTCTCGTGTTGTGCGAGTAACGAATTGGCTCGGAGCTCATCAGCTGTGGTCAATTATATTAATTTAACGACTGATGGTTTTTCGTTAATTGTGCTCTCAATTGTGTTACAGGTCACGTCTAAAATTGACTTGTTTTGAAATGCCTGTGACACCAAACCGGTGATTAGCTTAATAATAATGTCAATGGTTTTTTTTGCCGTAATTTTTTGTTATTATTGTTATTATCCAGGAGCTACATTGAATTCTACGAGTCTTTTTTACGAATTTTGTTTGGCTAAATACCAAGAATGAGCATGTTAAATGGTCACTGCATCGCGCGCTTTTTCAGATGTGCTTCTGCGGCCGTCTGGAACGCTCTTCCTTCCGATATTAAGAACAACTTTTTGTGTTTAGTTTGTTGTCCTTCCTCTGCACCACCGATGTGCACGGTATACTACGTACGGTGCGAAAGAAGTTCAACATACATCAAGGCCGTAGCTATGGAGTCAACATTGGGGGGACCAAATCTTCCAGGGGGTCTGGGGGTCCCCCCCCCCCCCAGAAAAAATAGAAATTTGAAAACGAATTTCCTGCCATTTCCTGCCTAAAATATTAAAAAATCACTAACGCATCGGATAGACATTTTATTTATTTTTTAACAATAATGTCTAATAGTGTATTGTATTACATTGCTCTGTTTTTTATTTTTTACCTTTTCTTGTTTCATTGTATATAATGGCAGAGATTAGGGATTCATAAAGTACAACCATAACCACGATCATATAACAGAAATCTATTTTATAGCAATATATTGGGGGGGGGGGCATTTTGAGCATATTTGAATATTGGGAGGGATGTGTGTCCCCCCAATATATATTATAATTACGGCCTTGACATACACACATTTGGTAAGTGGGAGGAAGCTGGAGAGACTGGTGAAAACTCACAAATATGAGGAGTGAGACTCGACCCTGCCACCATAGTCACCTCGCAGCCCCAAACCTACAACACCTGGCAAGCCTTAATCTTCGTCCACTAAGCAGGCTCAAGATCTGCTCAGCTCGATGATAAATGCTACTCCTGGACTCCTCACTTGAAACTGCAGTCGAGTATAAACCACACACTCAGAGTCATTGACTTGCCCAGGTCCAATCCAATTGTTATTTACGACACATTCCACTTTCATGTTTTCAATGTCGTGCAATTTACCTCTTCAACTTTCAACTGTCCTGCAACCTACCCAGCGTCTCCCTTTAAAAAAGAAAATTACGGAAGCGAAAATGCGCGAATGGATAATTCATGTATCTCCAGTTCGCATTTAAGCCAGTGAAGCGATTACACGCATTAATTCTAGATTTGAAGCTTTCGTGACTGCAAGGATTCATACTCTTAGTTCTTTCGGTAAAGTCACGTAGGTAAAAAAAAAAGAAATTAAAATTAATAAAAAATAAAACAATAAAAATCACGTGATTTTTATTGTTTTATTTTTATTAATTTTTTATTTCATTTTTTACCTACGTGACTTTACCGAAAGAACTAAGATTACACGCATGTGTTCGCGTGCCACGTGAATATCATCTGCATTGCATTGCTGTGGCTTTGTTGCAGCATTTGGGGTCGGGGAGGTACGGGCGAGAGCTATAGTCCGGACGCCAGTCAGTCGTGGAGGCATTCTATTTAAAAATCATCGACTCCCCCCCGCCCCGTGCCTCCTGCCCCCTCGGGAGAGATTTTGTTGGAAAATCCGAGGGACGTTCCCACGACTCCCAAAACCTCCCGCGCGCGCTCTCTCTCTCCCTTGCCGAAGCGCCCGGGGCTCATATCTGCATACCGCGAGCGTCACCTTTGCAATTTCCCAAGATATTAAACCTATTTCTCTGCTCGGAAATCCATGCGCTCTGTTTGCCCGTGCGAGTGAATAAAATGTTTTCTTTCGGCTACGCCGAAATGCACTTTGTTTTTTTTGTTTTTGCCCAAGTGTGAATCTGGGGCCGTGGGGACTGAAGACGAGAGGCCGGGTCAGTGTCGGCGTTCTCTTTGCGCGCCGCGAACCTGTCACGTGCGTGCTCAGGCAAGTTGTTCGGAAAGCGTGGCTTTAGACCGCGTTCGTGAAGTTTCACAGCTCTGCGTTTGACGGCAAAGAGAGAGAGAGATTTTTACGCGGTTATGCGAGTTCGACTTCAAAGTAGACAAACTCAATGAGCGGCGGTGTTTCGGATGCGAAATGCCCTGCCAGCTATGGGGGTACAAACGATGCACCGACCGGCGGATTAATGTTGATCCCTGCAAAGTCACGTAGTAAAGGATTAAAATAAATAAAATCACGACGTTTCGGTGGGGACACTTTAGCGAAAGCACACCGCTTAAGGACTGCTTGTGTTGCGCCTGAAACGTCCTGATTTAATTTATTTAATTTTTTTACCTACGTGAATTTACCGACAAAACCAAGAGTATGAATCCTTGCAGTCACAAAAACTTATAATTTAGAATTGACCCCTGCAATCCAGAGGTCGCGAGGTTCTGATCTCACGGAGCGGCAGTTTAAACAACGGGCTCTTGAAGCATCCCACGCCTCTGTCCACCCAGCAGCAGAAATCGTTTCACAGTTCGTACGTGGGTGGGGTAATTTGGGGTTACTCTCATGTCTTCCGGGATGTCTGGCTCGCATGGAAGAGTAGGCCAAAAATATCTGCTCTCTAGATTGGCTCTCTGGGACTCTCTCGAGTGCAAGCCACCTTTTCGGCAGCAGTGGTGTGAGCGAGCAATTGCAGGGCTGCACCTTTAACCTTTTTACAGTGAAGCGTGGCGCCTTGAAAAGTGTGGAATATTAGGGACAGGGAAAAATAACCCCAGAATGAATACACTTTGGTTCCTTCGGTAAAGTCACGTAGGTATAAAATATTTTTTTATTTTAAAATAAAATAAATTAAAATTTTTATTTAAAAATGTATTTTATTTTAAAATAAAATTATTTTATTTTATTTTAAAATAAAATATTTTTTTTATTTTATTCCTACGTGACTTTTCCGAAAGAATGGATCCCTGCAGTCACGAAAACTTCAAACCCAGAGTTAATGGTAGTCGTTTTCCCCCATAACCAAATAGCTAACAAAGCCTACGTGTTTATACAACGTGTCCAGCTGTAAGTCACAATGTTATGGCGTCCGACTCCCCGTGATCAAGAATGAGATTGCTTGAAAGAAAAGCTTCAATATTTTTAGGCTGCAAGGCTTTGTTAATGACGGCGGTGACGCAGTGTTTGTCAGGCTGTGTGTTCGGTCCTCTTGCGTGAGCTCGCTATTAATGTATTTTTATTATCTGCCCTTTATCGGCGGTGATGAATTCCTTTCGAGAGTGCAAAACAATTAAGGCCGGAATGGGCAAGGATGATTGAAGGTCATTTGATGCAAATTTCACCGCAGTGCACAAATGTCGTGTTTTCACGTGACCGACGACAAATGACGGGATCATTATCACAGTCGTGTCGTGCTCTGTCATCATGATCGCTGACGATCATTCAAATTTACAGCACATCGTCAATCCACGGCTGCATGAGACGCGCGCGACTCCCAACAACATGATGATAATTGAAGGTATTTTGTTAATCTACTGCTGGATGAGAGCATCCTTGCGGGTAGTAGCGAGAGGGGACGTTAGAACGCACATCACCGCATTGATCAGTGCGGATTTGCCAAGGGGAGGCATCCATAACCGCGCTTCACCACCGATGTTAACTGCAGCTTGGGAGATGGCGACTCGAAGCCCCGCGATCATCGCTCTTGAAGAATACTTCAACACGAGGTGGCCGAGTGGCTTAGGGGCCGTCCATAAATGACGTCACGCGATTTTGGACGATTTTTGACCCCCCCCCCCCACTCCCTCTCGTCACACGGCGTCACAAAAAGTCAGACCCCCCCTAAAATATGACGTCACAAAGCTCTGCCCCCCCCCCCCGCCAAAAAACATATTTCTATTTTGAAAAAAAAACATGCTTCAAATCGCTTTGAGCTATTGTCATTGTAGTGCGTATTTAATGTGGCGCTGCACTCTGATGTTGTAGGAGAAAACATTTAATAAAAGTCTATTTAATTAAGTAGAATGTGTTGTCTGTATTTAATTAAAGTTGCGCATTTTACGTGACGTCACATTTCTCAACCCTCCCCCCCTCGTCACACATCGTCACAAATGTCTGACCCCCCCCCCAGGTGCGTGACGTCATTTATGGACGCCCCTATGCGCCAGTGTGTGCCGAGGCTTGCGACGCTCCAGGGTCTGGGTTTGAAACCAGGCAGCCGCGCCTGTGGTTGAAACTGGGTACGGCATATTCTTAGGTTTTTTCGGTAAAGTCACGTAGGTAAAAAATATAAAATTAATAAAAGTAAAATAAAAATAAAATAAAAATCACGACGTTTCGGAGGCAACACAAGCTTCCGTCTTCGAAAGCTGTATCACTTGATACAGCTATCGTGCTGTGACGGTTCCACCTGAAGACGGAAGCTTGTGTTGCCTCCGAAACGTCGTGATTTTTATTTTATTTTTTATTTTACTTTTATTAATTTAAAATTTTTACCTACGTGACTTTACCGAAAAAACCTAAGAATATGAATCCTTGCAGTCACGAAAGCTTCAAATCTGGAATTAATGGGTACGGCACTCAAGTGTGGCGATTTTATGAGCACGATGACAGCACGCCGACGGGTGACTCACACATACACCCATAGACCCACAATGAGACCCATACACCCACATAGAGGCGGATTGGTGATTAAACCAGGTTCCAAAGTGGAGTGAGTTGGTGATCTCAGCCCAGTCACCAATGAGTGATTTTTTTCTGCAATACTTTGCTGTATTTTCTTGGATTTTCTGTTTGCACTTAGTCACATATTCACTTTAAGATGTTTTTTGTTCATGTTTTTGTTTTTTGTTTGTTGCGGTTGCACCCGATTCAAGAGCCGAATGGCTCACTGGGCTATACCTAATAAATGAACTTGAACTTGGGTCACAGTAAATGTGGTTCTGTACCTAATTTGGCTAAAGTCCAGTTTCGTAGAATACATACATCGGGTTTGCCATGTGATGAGCATTATTGTCAACATGTAGGGCAGGTGAGAAAGCGGCTGCTGGCTACTCTGTGGATCAGAGGTCACTTGAGTGGAACTTAACGGTAGCTCTGTAATATCGACTTCTGTGGGCTGCTCGAACACAAAAGGGTTGCACTGCTATGTGACAGATCTGAATGGATTCTTCGTCTGAGCACACAACGACGATAACACAATTGTGATAATATTGAAGAGGGGAGGAAACCCCCCTTCCCCCACATTAAATTAACATACTTCAACACCAGTGTGTGTGGGTCAAAGTCAGTGCTGTGGTGGTTGTAAACTCAGGATTATGGAGGTGTGCAGTGAGTCCAGCTTGAACTCTGGTGATGTGAGTTTAAAAATATCTCGTTGTAGGTGACTGCCACAAAAATCTATGGTGGGTATAGATTTTATGCGTCACGGGACCAAGCATGTCCCTGTGATTCACTCCGGAATGTTTCAGTCTCGTAGCACAGAGCAATCCCAGCAGATGCCTTGAAGTAAAAAAATATTTCTGCGTGTTAGATTGGGCAAAAACAGAAATCAATCTCTTCTTTAAAAAAAAAAGACAACGCAGTTTAAATATTTATACTTATTTCAACCTTTTGAATAATTCAGGGAAAATCTTTCTCCTCGTGGAACAGCTGACGTGGGCGCTATGAAAATTAATCCTTCCCAGGTTTTGTGCCAATTGTCATTTGGATGTCAATTCAAATGACAGGGCAGGCGCGTCATTAGATTTTTGCCGTGGGGTCAGGTACCAGCCGAGGAAAGGCCTGCGCGTGAATTGACCGAACACAATCCCAGCGGTGCCTTTCCCATGGCAGGGATATTCGCTACGATGTTTGATCCTCAAGGTATATTTAATTTTCACAAATATATCACATTTAGTAATTTAACATGCACGTTTAAGTACAGGCATCCCTCGATTTATGAACTTTCGGTTTAGGAAATTGACAAATTACGGACACTTTCGACTCACGAAATCGAAAGTACGCATTCAAGAAAGTTTCACCAGGGCCATGCGCCGTGAGATCATCAAACAAGAGGGACCCAGGAGGCTGCTTCGTCATCCACCCGTGACAGCGTCACAGTGTCCCTGCAGTGCTGTGAAAAGAGCTTTATAGCTCATCGGATTGCACCAGTATAAATCCATTCTGATTCTGTGCTACAGCAGCAACACCTCCACACAACATTGCAATCATTCTAAAGTGCGTCAGATCTTTTTGGTGAGTTGCCTGACAAAAGTTAAATTATTTGTGTTTGAAATTAATTATATTTCAATCTTTTTCGATTTAAAACTTTCGTGACTGCAGGGATTCGTCTTCTTGGTTCTTTCGGTAAAGTCACGTAGAAGGGGGAATAATAAAATAATAATAAAACATAATAAAATAATTCTCACGACGTTTCGGCCACAACGCAAGCAGCCGTCCTCAGGTGAAAAACAGGTCTGTCGGAGAGACAGCGTCTTCGACAGACCTGTTCTAGGGTTATTTTGGCATTTCTTTGATTTATTTGACTGCTGGATCTCGGTGTGCGTGACTTTTTACATCAAAACAGTTCATTGTATATGTTTCTATAAATTAATCATTCCCGGGCATATGCTACTACTGTTCTTGTTTTTGAAAAAAACAAAGATATGCTGCGTTTGATAATTATCACGTGGTTTTTTTATTTTCAGAAGTTTTATAACTAATATTGTCGTTAGTTTACCACGTAGGCTTTCGCGACCAATATTTTCCAGAATAGAGTTTTTTTGGGCTAATTAGTAAGGTTTATCACGTGACCAACACGTGCCAATTCGTTACTAGAACAGCACACCGCGCTTCCAAACGTGGCCTCGTCCATTTTTTTTTTATTTTGCTTTACAAAAAAAAAACATTCACGGAGTTGGCGGCTGGACGGGGGTTCTGCTCACGTTCAACCCGTGAGGGGTGACGGGCGCGTGCATTTTAAGGTCAACAACTCACCACCCACCCACCCCGCAGTGTTAACCCGGGGCGGCCACTCGGGGCCTCCAACCGCCAATCTTTTGCAACGGGCGGCAAAAACTCGCAAACGGCTGGGGAAGGGGGAGGAGGGGGTCCGTATTGCATCGCTGCGTAATGCGGTCGCCGTTTTGATTTCTCACCGAAGGTGGTGAGAAATCAACCCTACACGGTTGCCAGAGCTGCGCGTGGCTTTAACGTAGAAATGTTAAAGGCTGCAGACGAAAGCAAAGGGTGCTTTTGCCACAAATGGCATGCTGCATGCATGATTATTTTGTATAAAAAAAAAATATTATTTATTAATGGTCCCGGCTAATGCTGTAACATTTATACCGCGCTAAAAAAAAAGACACAAGGTCCCCGCGAGGAATCGTGCAATTCCGTAGCCAGTCGTGTAGTGTCAGTAGGTAGCCGTGTAATGCCAAATGGATTCTTACAGCTGGGATTCAAGAAGTCATTTGACCCAAAAATGTCACATTTTGACACGGTAATTCACAATCGGAAGCGCATGAGTTCAAATCCCAGTGAGGATTGGGCCCCGGACCATCATCCCTCCAGGTTTGGTCAAATTTGCATTTGAATGCAGGTCACAGCTTAGTTTGCTCATTGGTCGTTGCAACACAAAATGCAGTTTGGACTTTTACTGCGTCTAAGCATCGTAACGAGTGAACACGATTTGTAATGCGCGCATATTTCTGGAATCGGACGGAATGGGGATTGATAATTGTTTTTTTACGCTTTTATCTGGCAACAAAACTGACACTTTTTTTTACAAAGAGTCATGTTTGCATTGACCACAAAACCTGCAGTCGAAATACAAACAAAAAACACAACTCTGATAATGTATGCATTGTCCTTGAAGTTGATTGGTCCACACCCGAGACAGCTTTCTTTAGAGCCTAGTCTCACATGTTGTTGGACCAGATGATGCCAAAAGGCGCACAAGTCAAGGACAATGCACCCACAGAGTATGAGAGCTCGGGGTAAGCATTTACACCATTGGAACCTCATTTTCCAGTAGCAAAATATGATAATTGTTTTTTTTACCCTTTTATCTGGGCTCTAAAGAAAGCTCTCTCGAGTGTGGACCAATCAATTTCAAGGACAGTGCATAACATTATCAGAGTTATGTTTTTTGTTTGTATTTCGACTGCAGGTATTGTGGCCAATGCAAACATGACTCCTTGTAAAAAAAGGTGTCAGTTTTGTTGCCAGATAAAAGGGTAAAAAAACAATTATCATATTTTGCTACTGGCAAATGAGGTTCCAATGGTGGAATGGGGATTGTTCTGCGGTTTAAACTCGTCCCTGCCGTAGGAATGTAGACATCCCTCACCTCCCCCCCCCATTGCACACGGGACCATGAGAGGAGATGAACGCAATCCAAAGCTTGTTCGTCGGGACGTAACGACGAATCGAATCGCCGACGAATATCGATACTTAACCTCACGGTGCGTGCGTCTAATTGCGCGTGTACGGCGGTCGATGCTTTTGTTTTTTGCCAATCGTGTACGTTGTGTGCATGTCCTGGGCCATGTGTGTGTCACCCCCTGCAGTCAACTCACTCGTGGCTGCTACGTCCACTCGGGTGTTCGAAAAGAAAATGGATTATTGGATTGGGGTTTGGAATCCCGAATGGCGACAATCCATCACGTAAAATAATCTATAATTTGTAGAGTGACGACTACAATTCAGATTCCTGGCCGCGACTGAAAAGTCAGCGGCGAGGGCATCCCACCGGACTTTTCACCGACCTGTATCGGAGGTGTTTAGTCACACCTCCGATTAGCACGGTTGGCTACGTACGGTGCGAAAGAAGTTCAACATGCAACCAAAAACAAAGATTCCAGACTGTTGGGGCAAGTGCTGTTAGCGAGCATCTATGAAGGTCGACACGGCACACGAGGGGGTTTGGTGGCAAGCACCACGCCCGGCCGCCTTTGTCTCCCTAGCGGCGATGATTTTTACACAGCGCACAAGGTAAGGCTGAGTCGACCTAGGGGGAGGCGCAGGACCGGTTCAGATAATCGTCACCGGTGTTGGCCATGAGCGGGAATCGAACTCGGGTCGCCGGGTTCGTAGCGCAGCATAACGCTAACCGCTACACCACCGCTCCCCACAACATGCATACATGCACATGGAGTCCAACAGCCATCCAGCAGCGGTAGATCGGCAAAAGATTGGAAGGCATTTTTATTGGCATACCAAGCAGACGCCAGCAGGCATAGCTCTCCCCTCGTCCTTTAGATTAACTTGTTGGCGTTCGGGATGGTTAGAGCGAGCGCCCTTCATTGATCAACGGAGCGCCCACGGAATTGCGTTCATCGTCACCGCAGTAAAATCGGCGGCGTGGTTTTTTGCACCGGCAACGCAAAATTTCCTTAACGGAAGTCCCTCCACCTGTGCGTTGCTTACTGCCCGGGCCGCTCACGAAGAGAGGCAGACGCGGTTATTTGCTCGAACGCTGATCGCACTCACTGGGCATGCGCGTGTGTCTTCTCGGTCCACACACGATGTTGTCTTCTTTGGCGTGTGGCGGTCCATTTCTATGTTATTTTCGCGCTCTTTTGGACACTGCATGAGAATTCAATCAAGATGAGATGGCTGTGTTATTGATTGATGTCGCTGTACACTCAATAAGTATTTGATTATGTGTGCAATAGATGTATTAGCGCGTGACCTAATCGCCTGCAATTGAGTCTACACACTGCTTGTATGAGCTGCAGGGTGATCAATATAGGACGGCACGGCACACTCCATCGTTGTAGTGTACCTCTATGCTCTCATATCTTATGACCCCACCCCCCACCAACCTTCACTGACCTGTATTGACCAGCGTGGGTGGTCAAATGACTCGTTGAGCCCGCATGGTCGGGTGGTGGTGGCTGTGCACATGGCGGATTAAGATAGTGCGGGGCCTGTAGCATAAGCTATTAAAGGGGCCCTAAATACAAAACAAAACCACATAAATATTAAAACACGCATTTTTTACTTGCACAGTAAAGTAATTTTATTTTTTCATTTGCTATACAGCCAGATAATACGACAAATCGCTAACCTTAAACACCCAGTCGTTCATAAAAGTTGAAGGCGGTATAGTACTATAGTAATAGAGCAAGTGCAGAATCACTGAATTGATAGCATTTGTAGCTGCTTTTGCTACTAGAATAATCCGGCACTGGTCTAATCAAGCACTGTGGAACCAGCAGCGAGGGTTGGTGAATCACCTGACAAACGACAGAATGTCGCGAGACGCCCTTTGCCGTGGCCATCGAGGAGTTTGCAATACGCGGGGCTCGCTAACCAGAATGCAGTGCAGCAAAGTGTGGACGGATATCATCTGTCACTTCCGTACGGGGATAGCGTGTTGCCCCCTCGCATGCGTGTGGTTTTCTCCGGGTGCTCCGGTTTCCTCGCACGCGTATGAATAAACACTCACTCATTGTGAAAAGCAACAGTTTGTCTTTTTTTCTTAACGATACTCATGAATTTATACAAAGGTTCATCATCCAGTCCAATGAGGTGGTTGACGCAATGCGGATTTCAGCGACACCGCCAGGATGTGCATCGATGGAGCATTCCTCGTCGACGTGCTTGGATGGTTTGGACTTCTCCACAGTCGCAGTTGGGCGATTCTTTGATCTTCCATTTACGGAACGCGTACGTGCATCCGCCGTCCGGTGTTCGAGCGCGGTTCAGCGTGGTCCAAGGTCGTCGAGGAAGAGAGAAGCCACCAATTGGCCGAAAACAACTTGATAGATATAGAACTGCAGAGCAACTGTTGGCTCCGGTTCACCACCTGATAGCCTTCCAGCTTGGTCTGTGGTTTCTCGGCGACTGAAATTTGCGTGAAAGACGCAGAATCACATACATCTTAGGTTTTTTTTAAAATACAATTTTATTACAGGGAATGGGGAGGTCTTCATCCAGCAGTGCGTTCATGAAAGGGGCTGTGCATGCACACATGTATGTATATGGAGAGATGTTACATATTGCGTAAGCAATGTCGGATGGCAAGAATGTGTCACAGTGTCAAGGTGAGCTATTGACACTGATCAATTGCAAACGTGTACAATTTACTTTTCGCTGGTTTATTAAAAATCTAATTGCGAAGGAAAGAATACAAAAATAGCATAACGCACACCCGTGAACACTTCACAAATAGCAACAAAAAAGGAAATTCGGTGCAGCAATGCGGCCGATACGCTCGACAATTCGCTTAAATCATCATCATCGTCGTCAGCGTCGTCACGAGTACCTTCGGTATTCGTGCTGTTCTCACAGCGCAAGGCTATCACAAAGGTGCTACTGTATGTCTGACAGACGAGTATAGTCTGCCAGTAGGTGGCGATGTTATCATGCGGTTTTACCCAATTCAATGATCATTAGATGCGAGTCATTTTTCGAATGCGGCAATTTTTTTTACCGTGACGCTGGCCGCGCGAGGCCTACTCTTTTCGAGTAACACCACCACCACCGGTTCGTTTAACGTCGCAACGTGAAGCAGATGGGCGCGCGGTAGAGTCGCATGGCTAACGCACCGGGGGAGTATTAACCGGGGCGGCCGCCCGAATCGAACCACGAGCATCTGCAGCGAGCGGCGAACGCGCTTGCCGCTCGGCCGCTCCGGCACAGCGCTGGGTTGCAGGTTCGTGGAGCGAAACGTCCAACAACGTGCTGAACTCCAAACAAGAAAAAACAAACACCACACGAACGCAGCTCCGGGCAGCATCGGAGTGAAGCGGTGCCGTAGACTTGCGGTGAGGGCTCTCTGCCTGGTCCTTTTCTTTCGTGAGGAGGGGGGTCTCGTTCCTAACACGCCAGGCTCAATGGGAATTCTGGAGCTATTATTTTTTGCCAGCTTTGCCCTCCCCCTGCTGCGGTCAGCGATTCCTCGCGCAGGGCACCCCGCCCCCTCCAACCCCCCCCTCCCCCCTTGAGATCTTGGAGATCAAAGAGAATTCCCAAATCCCAATGGTCATGTTTTCCCATTACCTACGGAAGCCGGTTCCTTACTGCCACGCGTACTTGTCGCGATTTGCATATACATTAGTGGCCGCTTCACATGGAAATCTGGACCGTGCAAGTTATCTCGAGGTAGGGAATCTCTCGGGGGGCAGAGATCGCCTCCCCCCACGATCCTCCCTCCCTCCCCCACCATCCTCCCCCCTCTGCCCCTGATGAGTCGTCTTGATTCTGCGGCGCCATGGTTCGATTCGATAATCGCGTCCAATGTACTTTACGTACAATCCATCCATGTACAGGTGCACGGAGGGACGAGGCCATGCTGCTCACGTGTGAATAGCTGACGCACACAGGGAGTGAAGACTCGTATACGTCGGCGAACGGACACGGGGCGGATCTTATCGTCCCCCCCCCCCCCCAAAAAAAAACCATGCTCATTTTACAGAAGATAATAATAATAGTTCAATTTATAACGCGCGCAAATTTACAGACGTAGTGGCCGCAACTCAGAGGCGCGGAGCCGAGCTCAGAGTCGCTCGAAAGCATGATTGTAGAGGTGGGTTTTTTTAAGTCTCTCTTGAAGGAGGCGATTGAGGTGATGCTGCGAATGTGCAGAGGGATGATGGCGTTCCAGACTGTTGGGGCTGCTACCGAGAAGCGGCGCGTAGACACGATGACCATCCTGGATCTTGGTATCAAGAGGAGGTCGTGAGTCGCGCTGCGCAGGCATCTGCCGTGCGCTGAGCTGCGAGTTGTCAATAATGAAGAGAGCTACGGCGGGCAGGCGGATATGAAGGCATTGTGGCAGAGGCAGGCGATCTTGTATGTGACCCTACTGGCGATGGGTAGCCAGTTGAGAATACGGAGACAAGCTAGTGAGTCGAGACGGGGATGAGTGTAGGCAATGCGGATCATAGCATGAATTGCCTGATCAACTCCACTTATCTGTAAAAAATGCGCGGATAATGAGAAGCTGATCTGCAATGCCCGAGTGGAAAACCCATATTAATCACAAATAATAAGAATAGGGGCTCGGTTAATGGGAGATTTTGCGGACCCTACAGATCCCGCAGATATTAGGATTCGCCGGTAATAGGGTTGATGATGAGAGGAGTTATCTTGTACATTCGTTTCACGTTAAGCTCAAAGACAAAGATCCCCCGTATAGCCTGAACAGACTGTTGGGGCAAGTGCTCTTCGCGAGCACCTGTGAAGGCCGGCATGGCAGACGAGGCCAGCACAGCGCCAAAACGCCTTTGTCTCCCCACATCACACCAGGGACTCATTTGAGGCCGAGTCGACCTAGGGGAGGCCCAGGACCGGTTCAGGTAATCGTCACCGGTGTTGGCCGTGAGCGAGAATCGAGCTCGGGCCGCCGGGTTCGTAGCTCACCGCTACACTGCCACGTGGAAGCGGTGATTTCAGACCCTGGCTGGACATTTATCTCGCGGCGATGAACATTTCAAGTGCTGCGACTCTCCATCTGAACTGCGTCCCTGGCCGATGATTCACGCGCCACGTCGCGCGTATATTGCGTGCAACGCCATGAAGACGTTATTGAGCGGCTTCCCATTTACCAGTTCAAAGAAACAGCTTGACTAAGAAGGGACCTCGGAACAAGGTGATGTACAACGTTACAAGCAGGTCTCGACACCTGCATCGGTATCACACACCCTCCCACCCGCTTTAGCTCGTCTCATTTGATGGGGGAGTTCATTAACAGGAGAAAGAGAAATTTCGATTTAAAGCTTTCGTGACTGCAGGGATTCATATTCTTGGTTCTTTCGGTAAAGTCACGTAGAAGGGAAATAAAAAAATAAAAAATATATAAAACAATAAAATTCTCACGACGTTTCGACTGCAACACAAGCAATCATCATCAAGTGTGAAATCCACAGCAAGAACATTTGAAAAAAATTTTCCCCAAAATTTCTTGCTGTGGATTTCACACCTGATGATGATTGCTTGTGTTGCAGTCGAAACGTCGTGCGAATTTTATTGTTTAACATTTTTCTTATTTTATTATTTCCCTTCTACGTGACTTTTTCCGAAAGAACCAATAATAGGAGAAAGATACTTGGTGATTTACGTTGCATTTTTGTTTTACCCCGCTGAAGAGGAAATTAAAATCATAAAGGCGGTCAAAGCGATGTCCTGCTCGGATGAGCATCGCGGGTGGTTTGTTCATCTGCTGCTTGCAGCCGCGAGACATTGGTGGGAATTCTACATTCCTACGGTGGAGGCGAGTACATCCACACTGTTGGCATCCCCGCAGCGTGATACTCGTTTGATCGTTTGATCAGTCCCACAGGGACGATGAGCTTAGTCAACCCCACCCCCCATCCCCCCACCCACATCCCCATCCCAACAACCCCACCCCCCACCCACATCCCCATACCCCCATCCCCCCACATCCCCCCCCACCCCATCCCCCCACCCACATCCCTCACATCCCCCCATCCCCCCCATCCCACACCCCCATCCCCCCACCCCCATCCTCCCACCCCCCATCCCCCACCCCCCATCCTCCCATTCCCCCACCCCCATCCCCCACCTAATTAAAACACAAAGCTGATTATCATTTAAAAAAAGGTTAAATTCATCTCATGCTCGTCTGCAATTCTTGTCCCATCGTCACTTTCTGACCCGTCCCGACTTGATATCCGTGAAAAAAGCTTTATAGCTCATCGGATTCCTCCAGTCGAAATAAAGATTCTGATTCTGAACTCAACATCTCCGTCTCATCTATTGCTCTCGTCTAGCATCTGTCTACATTTCTCTTTTATTACTACATCTCAATGTCTCGTGTGTACATCTCTCTTTGCTGTCATCTCACAACGATCTTGTCTGTATCTCTCATCTCATGTCACTCCATCCCTTGCCTTGCGTCTCTTCCATCATGATTCCCACTCACGGCCAACACCAGTGACGATTATCTGAACCGGTTCTGGGCCTCCCCTAGGTCGACTCGGCCTCAAATGAGTACCTGGTGCGGTGTGTAAACATCGCCACTCGGGAGACAAAGGTGGTTAGGTGTGGGGCTGGCCACCCATCCCCTCGTGTGCCGTGCCGGCCTTAATAGGTGCTCGCTAACAGCACTTGCCTCAACAGCCTGTGAGAGCCTATCCTTTTTGCCTGCCAAAAGTATTTTTTAAATGTTTTTGTTTTTAAATCCTATTCAGCCCTGCTCAAGGAAAAGGTCGCCCCATCCCTGGTCTATGAACTTTCCAGACCAATATTATTGATTAGACCATTATTACTGCAGGAGGAGTGCTCTTGCCAATAACGCTTAGGCAATGCAGCAGTGTTTGTTTCACAAGCCTGACTGCTGACGAGGACCACGAGGATCAGAACTGGTCCCAGAGTTTTCTTGTTTAAAAATAAAACAAAACGCAGTTGGATAATATCGGCGTGGAATTCCCATAGATTAAATTTCGATTTAAAGCTTTCGTGACTGCAGGGATTCATCTTTTTGGTTCTTTCGGTAAAGTCACGTAGAAGGGAAATAATAAAATAATAAAAATAAAACATGATAAAATAATTCTCACAACGTTTTGGCCACAACGCAAGCAGCCGTCCATGATCAACTATAAACGATAAATTTCGATTTAAAGCTTTCGTAACTGCAGGGATTCATCTTTTTGGTTCTTTCGGTAAAGTCACGTAGAAGGGAAATAATAAAATAATAAAAATATAACATGATAAAATAATTCTCACAACGTTTTGGCCACAACGCAAGCAGCCGTCCATGATCAACTATAAACGATAAATTTCGATTTAAAGCTTTCGTAACTGCAGGGATTCATCTTTTTGGTTCTTTCGGTAAAGTCACGTAGAAGGGAAATAATAAAATAATAAAAATAAAATATAATAAAATAATTCTCACGACGTTTCGGCCACAACGCAAGCAGCCGTCCTCAGGTCAAGAAGACAGAGCATTCAGACTCTGTCTTCTCGACAGACCTGTTCTCCACCTGAGGACGGCTGCTTGCGTTGTGGCCGAAACGTCGTGAGAATTATTTTATTATGTTTTATTTTTATTATTTTATTATTTCCATTCCCATAGATTGTTGAACTATGTTTTTCTTCTTCTTAATTTGGCATGTGGAGAGCCTATCGATAGGTTTGTTTTTGAGCTGCAACATTGCACAGGGGAGGATCTTTTTTCCCAGTGGTTCTTAACCTTGACTTCAGCCTTGCACCCATTTGTTTCTCAATAGTTACAACAATATTAATAAACACATCGGATTTGATGAAACAAAGTAAGTTATACTTACGTGCCCGTGTTTAATTTTTTATTTCGATGATTTACCCCCTAAAAAAATCTGGCCGCGTCGTTCCGTTCACCACTTCCGAGCCAGTGATGTGGAAATTCCACATTACTACGGCGGGATCGAGTCTCCCCACATGACGTAACGTGTGGATATGAAAATCGGGAACTCATCCCGAGTATCTGCCTTCCGATTGTTCCGACATCATCATGTGAGCGAGGCACTCACAAGGAAGTTACCGAGTAGGCAAGAGTACAGCAAGTAGGCCGCTGTTACTACAGTAAGTATGAATTTTTTTGGAACGCCATTCAATTGTGCAATGTGTGGATTTTTTAGTTTCCTCCTGCAGAGAAAACACAATCGATAAGGAATTGGCGAGACTTCGCGGCAAGGACACTTCTGAAAAAAAGATCTTGAGATGAACTTGAGCCTAGCCTGGGTAAATAAAGAACTATTACTGTCTCATGATACACAGGCTCACGTGGGCGTGTGCTCGTGTGCGCGCGCGCGCGCGTGTGTGCGTGAAGCTCCGACAGTGTTTATTGTGAGTAGTTCAGGGCAGCAGCACCGCATTACCTGCAAGGAACAATAAACCATCATCATGTGAACTACGCTCATCCTCGCAGCAGCAACGGCAGCAGCAGCAGCGGCTTTTGGCTGCTGCCATCGAGCAAATACGGCGGTCACCGCCATCGCGCGGCGCTTTCAGACGCGCGTCCGAGCCCGTCTGGAACGTACTCCCTTCCGATGTTAGGAAGCCACCGGAGCTATGCCACTTTTAAATCATCTAGATTTAAAATAATTTTTTTTAGAACTGCGTTTTGTGTGTTTCGTTTGTTGACCTTCCCCCCGCACCGCAGATTCGCACGGTTGGTTACGCACGGTGCAAAAGAAGTTCAACATACATACATACACACACTCATACCAGCGTCTTCATCCCAGCAATACTTAAGGATCGCAATACCTTGTGAATACCTGTAAAGGCAAGAGCAAATCCATTGCCAAACACTAATGCGGTACAATTTATACACTTTCGATTTGTCATCAACATCAGCCACGGTCAAGCCACTGCTGCAATGAGGGCATCTCAAAGCCACCACCACCACCGCCATCTCTCACGATGCGATGATGTAATGATCCACCTTGCACCCGCACGCAAAACCGTCGGCCAATCGTCGCCCCACCTGAGCGAGGTGCCCTGCAACCAGCCGAAACATTATTTTACCGTTGGCCCAGAGAGTCACTAAGCGCGTGAAGGCAATGGCTGAGATTAAGTGTGTCCTCCCACACTCAACCAGTATATATACAAGGACTGTTTTCTTCGAATTTCTCTTACTTGATGCATCAGTCGTGCTGTGGTGACGATTCCACCTGAAGACAGAAGCTTGTGTTGCCTCCGAGCCGTCGTGATTTTTATTTTATTTTTATTTTACTTTTATTAATTGTAATTTAAAATTTTTACCTACGTGACTTTACCGAAAAAACCTAAGAATATGTCCTTACATTGTATGTACGTTGAACTTCTTTCGCACCGTACGTAGCCAGACAGTCCTAGTCGGAGGTGGTTGTTGGTAGTCAGTCTTTAGTGGGGTGGGGTGGGGTGGGGGGAGGGGAATCTCTCGCAACGAGGTATCAGGATTTGGGGAGATCTCCTCTCTCTCCAAGACGTGGCCTTCAGTTGAGCTCTGCCCACGATGTTTGCTCCAATAACTTTGCGTCAGCAACTCCCCGCTTGCGTCCACTGGTTTCACATTGCTCATCTACTTCATTCGCCGTCTCCCCGCCTTCGAATACCTCCACAATCTTGACAGTCAAAACGTTACACCCAGTCGCTTGTTTTCTCACGACATTGTCAAACAACTGTAACTTGCCTTTCTCTCGTAACTCTTGTTAAGTGTATTTTTGTACCGGTTGTCTGCCCGTATTTTTTAAACATTATTCCCCCTAAAAAAAGCACCCACACATTTCTGCTGCTTCCAGTTTGCTTTGTAGGCCCCTTTGTAATTGATCGTGGCGATACCCAAGATATCGATAGGCATCGCATCGCTCCACCGCGATGTGGATTTTGATAATCCTGCATCTCCTTCACAGTTGCAGCCACGAGAGGGTTCATCCTCTCCATAGCCGGCTTGGTTACTTCCCTCTGACCTGTCCAATGTCACCCATTGAGGAATGCCGATGCGAGCCCAACATTTTAATTCAACGTCGCGCTTAATGACATGTTCGTGAAACAAAGGCAAACGGTTTAACACGTGGCAGGCTTTCGCGACCAATACCATCCAAAATACAGGTTTTTTTGGGGTAGAATCGCGTAAATATATAATTGTGTCGTTAAATAATCTGTCTGTCGCCTGATGAAGCTGGTTGTAGTTACTGGCGAAACGTCGTACTCAGATTGTAAATGTTGTGGCTTGGCTCTCCAACACACCGGTGTGCTGTTCCGGTGACGAATTGGCACGCTCTGTTTACGTGACAACCCTTACTAGTTGGCTGTGTCGGGTGGTGGCGGGTTTTAACGACACATTTATACATTTACGCGATCTAACCAACAAACCCCCCCCCAGTATTATGGAAAATCAAACGGCTCCAAACGTGTCACGTGGCGTTGGTTTGGATGTCCGTTGAGTTTGGCGGGCAGCCTTTTGCCGGAGCGGGCAATTAAAAATGGATAATTATTTTTCACACACTCTTTGGGTCACGTAGAAAAAAAAATAATGATGAAAATGTTTTCATTATTTTATCCATCGCACCCGCTCGGGGTATCTCTGCACGCTGCAATCCACAACACAACGGGGCCCGCTTGAATCTTGCGCACGATGAATCCGACAGGAGTCAACAGTCCCGAATGCATAAATAACAAAAACACGCCACAAACACAAGAGGGGGAGGGAGGGGGGGCTTGCGAATAAATATATAAAAAACACATTTGACAAAGGCAAACCTAATACTCGCGAGATGCAGTTATAGAAACCAACGCCATTTTTTGTTACGTTTACAAATTGATAAGTGAATAAATAAATGCACGGGGTTATTTATTTGTTTCAAGTTACCAGACAACAACAACAACAACTCACTTCCCCCATTGACTAATTACAGTATGTACATTAACAAAAAACAATGCGCAAAGGGTAAAATTAGCAGCAAAATAACACCGCAGTTACAAAACAATGCAAAGTGTCGCAGTTACATACGTCCTCGACTTAGGTTGATTGATGTTATGGAAGAAATGCCACGAAATATAACAATAGAATCCAGGAGGAATTTCTCATTGATACATCATCCCCCAAACCCATAACACCACCCCACTCCCCCCCCACAAATACCCACACCACCTCCCACAACTTTAAATAACCAACAAACAATCTGGGAATCAAACACCGTGGTGTAGTGGCGAGAGGGAGAGCCTTCACATGCGCACAAGCAAGCTTTGCTGCACTACGAACCCGGCCCAATCCGACTTCGATTCCCATAATATCTGACCCGCTGCTCGGCCTCCCCTAGGTCGACTCAGCCTTAAAACATCAGCGCCAGGGAGACAAAGGCGGCCGGCCCGTGGTGTTGTCCACCCACCTCCTCCTGTGCCGTGCCGGCCTTCATAGGAGCTCGCTAACAGCACTTGCCCCAACAGCCCGTTAAGGCTACACGGGAGATGTTAATATTTGCAGGCAGTGAACCCACAACACGTGGGTCTGTCCCGTAACCTGCTGCCAGCAGCGAGCTTCCCGGCACTCAACGCGACCGCCTCAACGTGCACTTAGCCTGGCACAAGCGCTGTGGCAGCGTGACCGCCACTTGGTGGCGAATTCGCGGCTGCTGCTGTTGTTGTTTTTGCCGCCGTGGTCAGTTTCACCACGAGTAGTCAACCGTGCGAGTGAGAAACGCAAGTGCGTGTCGCCTGCTAATTAGCTTTTACGCAGGCGCGGCCAAACTGAGGACTGCTATGCAGTGCCGGATTATCCGAGCAGCAAAAGCAGCTACACGTGTAGTAGCTACACATGGAGTAGCTATGGGCCCCGCACTCTCAAGGGGCCCCGCGCTCAATGCTTTCAAGATATCAATTCCGGTTCAGTGATTCTGCACTTGCTCTATTACTATAGTACTATACCGCCTTCAACTTGTATGGACGACTGGGTGTTTAAGGTTAGCGATTTGTCGTATTATCCGGCTGTATAGCAAATGAAAAAATACAATTACTTTACTATGCAAGTAAAACATCTGTATTTTAATATTGATGTGTTTAAAAAAAATGTAGGGCCCCTTTATAACATATGCTGCAGGCACCCACACTAGCTTAATTCGGCACTGCTGCCATGCCACAGAGAGAGAGAGCGAGTGTTGGGTCTTGGAGATTTGGGCCGTGTGGCTTTCTCGGATGTTTCGATTTAAAGCTTTCGTGACTGCAGGGATTCATCTTCTTGGTTCTTTCGGTAAAGTCACGTAGAAGGGAAATAATAAAATAATACAAATAAAACATAATACAATATTAAAAATAAAACATAATAAAATAATTCTCACGACGTTTCGGCCACAACGCAAGCAGCCGTTCTCAGGTGAATTATTTTATTATGTTTTATTTTTATTATTTTATTATTTCCCTTCTTCGGATGTGTTTTCGGGTTGGACTTCCTACTACCTACCGCGAGTTATTTCACCAGGAAAAGGCCCCACTGAGCTGTCTAGCTCTTCTTTGCAGAAGCCAATCTGGCCATCAAAAATTATAGGTCAACGAAGTGGCTTACATTATCGTGTGGAAATTTATAGCAGCAGATGTGTACCCTAAACACGTGATGTTGGTTCTAAATGTGCAGGGAAAAACCGGAGAAAGCGGAGAAAAATCCACGCAACCACGGGAGAGAGAGAGAGACACGCAAACTCCAAATATACAGCAGGCGTCGGGGTCTGGATCGAACCCATGACCTGTCTACCAGGCGAGGGAGTTAACATCTCCTCGCCACCGTGATAATGATTGAGAGAGACACTCAAACTCCAAATATACCGCAGGCGACAGCTTCGGGTTCGAACCCCGTGACCTCCTGTATACCAGGCGAGGTAGTTGTCCGACAACATGCGTTGCAACCCAAAAGCGACAAGCACAGCCGAGAGCAAATTGAACACCCCGCTGATTCTCTTTGTAAACGAAACAAAAAAAAACACGTTTCCAGTCAAACAATCAGAATCTGTATTTATACCGGAGGAATCCGATGAGCTATATAAGCTAATTGTTGTTGATAATTGTTTTTTTACCCTTCTATCTGGCAACAAAACTGACACCTTTTTTACAAGGAGTCATGTTTACATAGACCACAATACCTGCAGTCATAATGCAAACAAAAAACACAACTATGATAATGTGCACTGTCCTTGAAGTTGATTGGTCCACACCCGAGACAGCTTTCCTTAGAGCCTAGTCTCACATGGGTTGGAACAGATGACGCCAAAAGGCGCACAACTCAAAGGCAAAGGAGGTTCCAATGGTGTAAATGCTTACCCCGAGCTCTCATACTCTGATGGTGCATTGTTCTTGAGTTGTGCGCCTTTTGGCGTCATCTGGTCCAACCCATGTGAGACTAGGCTCTAAGGAAAGCTGTCTCGGGTGTGGACCAATCAACTTCAAGGACAGTGCACATTATCAGAGTTATGTTTTTTGTTTGCATTATGACTGCAGGTATTGTGGTCTATGCAAACATGACTCCTTGTAAAAAAGGTGTCAGTTTTGTTGCCAGATAGAAGGGTAAAAGACCAATTATCATATTTTTTACTGGCAAATGAGGTTCCAATGGTGTAAAAGATTCGTTACATGTTCACAGCTCTCAGCCAGCGGTGGAACCATGGGTCATGTGTTTGTCAGTTGCGGAATAATCGTCCACTCAAGACAATGATGTAGTTACGTGTAGTCCTCCCCGATTCTGGTGCTGTGAGATTTTATTTCTTTCCATGAAATGTCACGTTTTGTGTGTGTGGTGGTTGCAAGTCATTGTAATGTACAAGTGTTGTCCGTTTACAGACGCCCCACTAAAATAAGAGAAGATATATTATTATAGAGACAACCGCCAATCGCAAGGCACGAGCTAAATCTGTTAACGCTCTCCTCTGCAAGATACGGAGCCATCGCTTTGATAACAATCAATTCGCCTGGTGATGTCAATGGGGTATCTATAATTGGACAATCACGATTTTTTTATTTTGTCGCGGTAAAAACGGGATACGCAGAGCATTTTGGAGTTCTGCATGTGTCAGTTTTTACAAAAGTTCAATGTACATCATCCACTGATCAATGTCTGGTGTATGCGCCAGTCATCTCGGTCATCTCGGTCAGTCGACCCGTGGCACCTGGGTCTGCCCGTGACCTCCTGCCAGCGGGCGTTCGACACTTCACGTGGCCTCAAGGTGCACATGGCCTGGCACAAGTGTCGTGGTGACGTCACCGCCACTTAGTGGCGAATGGCGGTTGTTGCTGTGAGTGGGGAGCGGTAGTGTAGTGGTTAGCGCGCTGCGTAGTGAACCCGGCCATCCGAGGTCAATTCCCGCTCACGGCCAATACCAGTTACGATTATTTGAACCGGTCCTGGGCCTCCCCTAGGTCGACTCAGCACTCAAATGAGTGTATGATGCGGTGTGTAAACGTCGCCACTAGGGAGACAAAGGCGGTCGGGCGTAGTGCTGGCCACCCACCCCCTCGTGTACTGTTCCGGCCTTCATAGGTGCTCGCTAACAGCACTTGCCCCAAGTCTGTTAAGCCTATGCGGGCGATCTTTGTCTGTGATACTAGGTTTGTGTAACTTTATTGCTTCTTATTATAATCTGGAGAATATGGTAATATGTATAATCGTAGACGTACGTGCAACTGCATGCTCTGATAAACACAAATTTGAACAGCTTTTATGAATGTGATGATGCCATTCAGTTTTTTAACCACTTGTATTCGGGGCAAGATTACTTCAATGATTGACGTGGTAAAATAGTGCACAATAAACGCCACCTTATAGTCGGAAGGATGATATCACGACCGTTTGCCGCAGTACCCACAACACATTCTCGATTCTGATTTGATCACGGGCTTCTCCGATTTTCTTTGTATTCATTTATTTTGTTTGTTCCACGGTCACCGTCGCATTCCAGCACAGAACCCACGACACGCCACACACGCCGGAGCATATAATTTTAAAGAACGTAATGTGGGTAACAAATTTACGTTATCTAACTTATTTCCCCCCAATATGAACACTTTTTTTTTTGCACTGCCCCATGTACATTGACCCTCCCGCACACACTTCAAAAACAAAAACTTTTTATATTTGTATTTTATTCATGAAAAAGTTTCACTTTTAAACAGATCCTATAAAACAAACTACCCTGACTTTAGGGGGATAAGGTGGGGGGGGCTCAGCAAATATGGTGACGTCACAGCATCTTATGGAGGAGACCTCAAGACTGTTGTTGTTGTTGTTTTTTCTCTCCGCCTGATGAAGACCGCTTATGTTGCGATCGAAACGTCGTGGGTTTTTTGCTTTGATTATTTTCAATTTATTTTAATTTAAAATTGTAACTTTTTTTCTTTCTATTTTGTGGTTGAATTATTTATTTCTTTTATTACATATTTTTTTTTTATTTCTTCTATCTACGTGACTTTACCGAAAGAACCAATCACATCTTGTTGCTGCTGCTGCATTCTTACACCGCGCACGTTTCCAGATGTCCAAATGCTCACGCCGATTACACCAATAAAATGTCCCTTTCCAGAACAGCCACTCCGAGTAGCGGCCTAAAACAAAGCCAAGAAATAAGTCTAATGAAAGTGACTTCAAGAGGAGCCAGGTTGAGGTGGTAGGGACTCCCGGTAAAGGATGCCCCCAGTAGATTCCCCATTGAACTCTACTTGGCAGCAGCAACGTCCCACTGGGCGAAGACCCCGAGGTCGGCCCAGGGCACGATGCTGCTGCTGCTGCCTGTGGGGCGATGTCGCTCGGCTGGCCTGGGAACGCCTGGGAATTACCCCAGGAAGAGCTAGCGTCTGTGTGTAGTAGTGTATAGTGTGGAGTAATGTAGTGTTGTAGGGTATAATGTAGTCGTGCATAGTAGTGTGTATTGTATAGTAGTGTATAGTGTAGTGAAAATTAGTGTAGTGTGTAGCGGTGTATAGTGTAGTGTATAGTAGTGTATAGTGTCGTGTGTAGTGTATAGTAGTATATAGTATAGTGGATAGTGTAGTGTATAGTGTAGTAGTGTGTAGTAGTGTATAGTGTAGTGTATAGTGTAGTGTGTAGTGTAGTGTAGTAGTGTAGTGTATAGTGTAGTGTATAGTGTAGTAGTGTATAGTGTAGTAGTGTATAGTGTAGTAGTGTATAGTGTAGTAGTGTATAGTGTAGTGTAGTAGTGTATAGTGTAGTGTATAGTGTAGTGATTAGTAGTGTAGTGAATAGTGTAGTCTATAGTGTAGTAGTGTATAGTGAAGTGTATAGTGTAGTGTATAGTGTAGTGTGTAGCGGTGTATAGTGTAGTGTATAGTAGTGTATAGTGTCGTGTGTAGTGTATAGTAGTATATAGTATAGTGGATAGTGTAGTGTATAGTGTAGTAGTGTGTAGTAGTGTATAGTGTAGTGTATAGTGTAGTGTGTAGTGTAGTGTAGTAGTGTAGTGTATAGTGTAGTGTATAGTGTAGTAGTGTATAGTGTAGTAGTGTATAGTGTAGTAGTGTATAGTGTAGTAGTGTATAGTGTAGTGTAGTAGTGTATAGTGTAGTGTATAGTGTAGTGATTAGTAGTGTAGTGAATAGTGTAGTCTATAGTGTAGTAGTGTATAGTGAAGTGTATAGTGTAGTGTATAGTGTAGTGTATAGTAGTGTATAGTGTAGTGTATAGTGTAGTGTATAGTGTAGTGTATAGTGTAGTGTATAGTAGTGCATAGTGTAGTGTATAGTGTAGTGTATAGTGTAGTGTATAGTGTAGCAGTCCTAGAGTCTGTCGCGAGGGAACAGGAGGTGTGGACCACCACTACTCAAGCTGCTGCCACCGCGACCTTCACCAGGACACGCGCACTGAGAAACGGACGAACGAGAGCGACTTGAACGATATCAGAAGCTGCTCTTGCGATGACATCTTCAGCGGTTATTCTTTGACACTGGGTGGTGCACTGCCTGCTGCCACGAATGCCTTCGTTTCGCGGCACGGTGCTGATGGTGTCAGTGGAACTGCAGGAGATTGAAAAAATAAATGCAGTCGAAATGTAGAACAAATATCGCATTTCTTGATCAGACTAACAACAAAAAACTCACTGCATTTGATAACCCGGTATAACCGGCAGGTACTGCCCAATTTTAAATTGAACCGATGTATCTTGCACAGTCAAAGCACAGTTGTGTGACTGATGATTAGAGGAAAGCAAGCAACATTATTTAAAAAGTCGAGAGCACAAACCGTTTTGTCGCCTTGGATATATTGATTCTAACAATAATTAAATATGTACAACTATACCGTCATATCAATTCTCTTCATAGTGTCTCGTTTAAACAAACCACGTGTGAATTACAGTCGTGTGTTGCTGTTGTTGCTATCGTTGCTTAAACATTTTCGTGATCGAGGGTTAACTTATTTCTTCATTAGTTCTTTTCGCTCTCTCTTTCTCTCTCTCCCTACAAACATTCATTATCTTATATTGCCGATCGCTATTGTTACTACGACATCCACCGCTACACGGATTCGCAACCTCCCCCCACCACCCAAACACCGTTGCGAGGATAGACAAACGTGGTAATAGCACCAATTTGTTTTGCACCGCAAAAAATAAATAAAAACGGAGGTGTGTGTGGAGAAGGGGCTGTAAGTGGGCCGCATTCATCACGGGCAAATGAGCTCCAAGCAAATGAGGAACGGGTTTAATATTTTGCTCCGCGTTGAGCCCACGCACCCAGAACAACGCCCTTCGCATTTGTGGCGCCCGGGTGGCTAGGAGATGTTGACTCCCTCGCCTCGTATACAGGAGGTCGTAGGTTCGATCCCGAAACCCCTGCTGTATATTTGGAGTATGCGCGCATCTCTCTCTCTGTTATCATCACGGTGACTGGGACATGTTGACTCCCTCGCCTCGTATACAGGAGGTCGTAGGTTCGATCCCGAAACCCCTGCTGTATATTTGGAGTATGCGCGCATCTCTCTCTGTTATCATCACGGTGACTGGGACATGTTGACTCCCTCGCCTCGTATACAGGAGGTCGTAGGTTCGATCCCGAAACCCCTGCTGTATATTTGGAGTATGCGCGTATCTCTCTCTGTCTCACTATCACGGTGGCTAGGAGATGTTAACTACCTCGACTGGTATACAGGAGGTCGTAGGTTCGATCCCGAAACCCCTGCTGTATATTTGGAGTATGCGCGTATCTCTCTCTGTCTCACTATCACGGTGGCTAGGAGATGTTAACTACCTCGACTGGTATACAGGAGGTCGTAGGTTCGATCCCGAAACCCCTGCTGTATATTTGGAGTATGCGCGTATCTCTCTCTGTCTCACTATCACGGTGGCTAGGAGATGTTAACTACCTCGACTGGTATACAGGAGGTCGTAGGTTCGATCCCGAAACCCCTGCTGTATATTTGGAGTATGCGCGTATCTCTCTCTGTCTCACTATCACGGTGGCTAGGAGATGTTAACTACCTCGACTGGTATACAGGAGGTCGTAGGTTCGATCCCGAAACCCCTGCTGTATATTTGGAGTATGCGCGTATCTCTCTCTGTCTCACTATCACGGTGGCTAGGAGATGTTAACTACCTCGACTGGTATACAGGAGGTCGTAGGTTCGATCCCGAAACCCCTGCTGTATATTTGGAGTATGCGCGTATCTCTCTCTGTCTCACTATCACGGTGGCTAGGAGATGTTAACTACCTCGACTGGTATACAGGAGGTCGTAGGTTCGATCCCGAAACCCCTGCTGTATATTTGGAGTATGCGCGTATCTCTCTCTGTTATCATCACGGTGACTGGGAGATGTTAACTACCTCGACTGGTATACAGGAGGTCGTAGGTTCGATCCCGAAACCCCTGCTGTATATTTGGAGTATGCGCGTATCTCTCTCTGTCTCACTATCACGGTGGCTAGGAGATGTTAACTACCTCGACTGGTATACAGGAGGTCGTAGGTTCGATCCCGAAACCCCTGCTGTATATTTGGAGTATGCGCGTATCTCTCTCTGTCTCACTATCACGGTGGCTAGGAGATGTTAACTACCTCGACTGGTATACAGGAGGTCGTAGGTTCGATCCCGAAACCCCTGCTGTATATTTGGAGTATGCGCGTATCTCTCTCTGTCTCACTATCACGGTGGCTAGGAGATGTTAACTACCTCGACTGGTATACAGGAGGTCGTAGGTTCGATCCCGAAACCCCTGCTGTATATTTGGAGTATGCGCGTATCTCTCTCTGTTATCATCACGGTGACTGGGAGATGTTAACTACCTCGACTGGTATACAGGAGGTCGTAGGTTCGATCCCGAAACCCCTGCTTTATATTTGGAGTATGCGCGTATCTCTCTCTGTTATCATCACGGTGGCTAGGAGATGTTAACTACCTCGACTGGTATACAGGAGGTCGTAGGTTCGATCCCGAAACCCCTGCTTTATATTTGGAGTATGCGCGTATCTCTCTCTGTCTCATCGTCACGGTGACTGGGAGATGTTAACTACCTCGACTGGAATTTTTTTTTTCTCATTCAGACGCTGTCGCCTCGACAGACCTGGTTTCCACCTGAGGACGGCTGCTTGCGTTGTGGCCGAAACGTCGTGAGAATTATTTTATTATGTTTAATTTTAATTATTTTATTACTTCCCTTCTACGTGACTTTACCGAAAGAACCAAGAAGATACCTCGACTGGTATACAGGATGCCGTGGGTTCAATCCCGACCCTGAGTCCTGCTGTGTATTTGGAGTTTGCGTGTCTCTGTCATCATCACGGTGGCTAGATGTTAACTACCTCGACTGGTATACAGGAGGTCGTGGGTTCGATCCCGACCCTGACGCCTGCTGCTGTATATTTGGAGTTTGCGTGTCTCTCTCTCTCTCTCTCCCTGTAATCGCTTGGATTTTTCTCCAGGTCCTCCGGGTTTCCCCCTCCATATTTAGAATCAACCATCACGCTTTGGGAGTATTTGGTCGCTATCAATTTGCACGCGATCATGAGCCACTTCGTGGAGCTATCACTTGTGGCTGGGTCGCTTCTGAAAATGGAGCTATATAGCTCAGTAGGCCTTTAACTGGTAAAAAAAATGAAATCGTCGTCATTTTCATCTCAATGCCCCCCCCCCACACACCCACCCCACGTTATGGCGTTTGAATGAACGGGCCGTGCTAAATCCGACCAGCAGGCGTCATAACGGCATTCCATGCCAACCACCACGGTCTTAATTCTAGATTTGAAGCTTTCGTGACTGCAAGGATTCATATTCTTAGGTTTTTTCGGTAAAGTCACGTAGGTAAAAAATTAAAATTAATAAAAGTAAAATAAAATAAAAAAATCACGACGTTTCGATTGCAACACAAGCAATCATCATCAGGTATAAATGAAATAGCAACAAAAAATTATAACCAGAAAAAACTATAGACAGACATATAAGCAGACAGATATCACCAAGATACATAGAGAGAGAAGTAACACAGGTACAGAGAGGGAGATCGTCTCTGTGGAGTGGCCTTAAATAGGCAGAGGGGGCGGTGGCAGAGAGATTATTAATTTAAATTTAAATTTTTTACCTACGTGACTTTACCGAAAAAACCTAAGAATACACCACGGTTTTGTAATCAGCAGTGGATACCAGATGAGAGATAAAAAAAAATGTTAACTCCAGATTCTAGAGCTTTTGTTTCGTTTCTGTTATTATTTTTAAATCCAAGGGAAATGGCACTGTAATCCGTCATGTTGTTTGTGCTGGTGTAAACCTCCTTTCATATCCTTTCGTGTGTGTACCTGAGTCGTCTCGTTAGCAATACACTTTTTGAAAAAAATACAGCAAGGTGGGGGGCGGGGGGGAGAAATCTGAGAGCCCCGGGGTTTATTTCACGCACCACGGATCTCTCTTTGTAAAAGAGCCGGGCAAAACGTGGCTAAAAGGGAGGCCCGGTCACACGTGACGCCAATCGAATCAACCCAAACTCCCCAAAACGCGCCTGGCCGACTGCTTCCAACCAGCTCGAGGACGATACTCAAATCCCTCACTTGCGTGTTCGCAGCGCGATATCGCGCACCCGGACACGGATTTTTCTTTGCCTGCCAACAACCACCGTCTATGATAAAAAAAAAACATCATTTTTTTTGTTCCCCCTTCATTTTTTTTCTCAGACGTGTTAAGAGGGCCGGAGTTTGCTCGGCTCACCCGGCACCTCCCCATTGAATCGCTCCCACGTGGGTTCACACTGGCTCCCCCGTCCGCGGTGCTCACCACAAATCTGTTCACCATTGGAACCTCATTTGCCAGTAAAAAATATGATATTTTTTTTTACCCTTCTATCTGGCAACAAAACTGACACCGTTTTTTTACGAGGAGTCATGTTTGCATAGACCACAATACCTGCAGTCATACTTCAAACAAAAAACACAACTCTGATAATGTATGCACTGTCCTTGAAGTTGATTGGTCCACACCCGAGACAGCTTTCCATTGTCTTTGAGTTGTGCGCCTTGTGGCGTCATCTGGTCCAACCCATGTGAGACTAGGCTCTAAGGAAAGCTGTCTCGGGTGTGGACCAATCAACTTCAAGGACAGCGCATACATTATCAGAGTTATGTTTTTTGTTTGCATTATGACTGCAGGTATTGTGGTCTATGCAAACATGACTCCTTGTAAAAAGGTGTCAGTTTTGTTGCCAGATAGAAGGGTTAAAAAACAATTATCAAGTCTATTCACGTTTGCAAATGTGTCGAGTCTCCTACCCCGCTACGTAAACGAGTGCAACGGCAATAATAACGATACTTTGCAATAAAGCGTTTTGGGTTAGATCGCGTAGATATAAATGTGTCGTCGTTAACCCACCACCATCCAACGCAGCCAACGAGTAAGGTTTGTCGCGTAAACAGAACGTGCGGATTCGTTACTAGAACAGCACACCGGTGTGTTGGAGAGTAAATTTACAGCATTTACAATTCGAGTACGACGTTTCGCTGGTGATTACAACCAGCTTCATCGGGCCAATTTTGCCAGAATTGTGAAGACGTCTTCCAAAGCCTATGCGTTAAACTAATGTACCTGCCAACCCCTTATCAGTGCTGCCTACCTTATTACAGACCAATTCAGATCTTATTGGTCACCCCGTGCCCTGACAAATCTCAACGTTCATCCTACAAAGTCCCATCACAAGGGAGAAACACAAACAAATACACAATTTGTTGCCCGTATTGAAACGGCTGTACGCCGTATGGACCTGAAAACTCAATTTCCCTGTACAAGAATGCGGGTAAATCGTATGGGTTGACAGCTATGAACTAACCGCGGTGTAATTTCAACGTCGGGTTCAGTCACTTCTGTCACTGGCAATGGACCAATGCAGCAACCAATACGCGTGGCTGCCCTCTAAGTGAATGTTGTAGTTGCTTGCCCAAGGCATTTTAAAGTCAAATTCAGCCCTCGGTGAGGATAACGCTTCACAATTCCTCACTGATTTAGAGGTAAATGTAAGTTTCGAAATGTTACAGTTGTTGTGGTATATACAGGATGTTCTTAAGATTGCTGTGTGTTTGAGAAGCAAGGTGGTTCGCGGAAGAATACACCATTTTTAGGATTTCCCCTGCGCAAGTGAGCATTGTGGCAGCACTAAGTAGTGGCAATTCCACGATTACATGGCGGGGCCAGTTTATCCATAGGACAATTGCTATAGACTTAGAAAAGTGGTACAGTACAGTATATACAATAACTGAAAGTAGCATTTGTCTTACCAAAGGCTATATTTCAAAAGTTGTAGTCTGAAAAGCGATTGAGTAGCGTATATTTTGAAAGTGTTTTTTTTCAAAACACAACTTAAAGTTTACCACGTTGTTAAATATATACACACACATCCAAATTTTACAAGAACAATTGGACTTTTTCTTTTGTCTTCCTATCTAGAGATTGTTATTCCTCGCATCTAACAACACTCGCGCCCCCTTCCTCTCTCTCTCTGTCTGTGCGCGCAAGGTGGGAGTCCAACCTGCGTGGGAAACACTCCGTAAGGGATCACTGCCAAACCGAGGTCCTTACGCTGTGACCCACAGGGCAGGCCGTTACAACAACAACAACCAAAATAATCATCCGGTTGTAAAATGTCCACAAAGTCTATCAAGGAGCGCTCCGTGTGGTTTTGACCGTCGAGTTGCCACCTGCTCTGCTTTGTTTGTTGTTGTTGTTGTTTTTCTCTCTCTCCCAGGATCGTCTCCTCGCTGAGGTATCTCTCCCCGGGGGAACACCTCGTGAGGTCGTCTCCCCGCGGCATTCTGCGTGAAGTCCCGGTTCTCTGTCAGCGATGTGAAGTCCTCCTCCTCCCTACTCCTCTTCCTCCCTCCTGCTTGACCTCCCTCCGCACGATACCGTCCAGTTTGTGTGTGTGTGTGTTTGCGTGACCTCAGACGCTTGAGAGACGAGAGCCGTTGAGCAGCGTGCGGCTCCGCGTGGTGCTCAGGTAGTGGTATCATTTGCCCCCGGGCTTTCAAAAATACAAATACAACACAAACTGGGCATTGCTCGGACAAATGTGCATTCAAACATCGGTGTGACGTGTTGCATTAGCGCCACGCGCGTCACTAACTCGAGTCCGTGGCTCCGCACGCTTCTTTGCGTACTTTTGAGCCATCGTTCCATTTTTTTCCCCCTCCCCTTTCCTTTGCCGGCGTCCCGACGTTTCGGAGCCACCCGCCGGAGCGGCGCGAGGGGACGGCGTCGTTGGCGTGCGGGCTCCATCCAGCAGTGGGTAGATCACGGCTGACGATGATGAAGATGGCGACGACGACGAACTCAAGTCCTTTGTGTTTGGAGGCGGAGCATAATGACAACAACAACGACATCGCAAGGGACGCAGCGACTTGCCGTGAAGCGAGAGACGTGAGCGGGCAAGCCCCGCGCGCGTGTTTATGCCCAGCTGGGTTCGCTGAACCTTTTCCGCCAACTCAGAAGGTGCGGGGTCCAAGTGCGGGCAAGCTCGTGTCCAGTTTTGAGACTTGCCGCTCGAATCCCGGCACGGCGTGAGATCGCGCGGACCGCGTTCTGTACGGAGTCGGTCCTCGCGAGCCGCGAACGCGACAGAATAAAAAAAGAGAAATCCGCGCGGGACAAAGTTACATTCGGAATCCCGCGCTCGGGGCGACGCGCACTCTTTTGCGCCGTTAGAACGAACAGCGGCACGTTTTACTCCTGAAGCCGTTTCGTTCTCACGTGACGCAGCGAGCCCCCCACCTCCAATTCCACCCGACCCCCAACTCCCCACCACCCCCAACTCCCCACCACCCCCAAATCCCACCACCTCCAACTGCCCCCCACCCTCAACTACCCCCCACCCCAACTCCCCCCCCCACCTCCAACTCCCCCCACCCCGAACTACCCCCCACCCCCAACTCCCCGCCACCCCAACTCCCCCCCACCCCAACTCCCCGCCACCCCCAACTCCCCCCCACCCCGAACTACCCCCCCACCCCCAACTCCCCGTCACCCCCAACTCCCACCCACCCGGAACTACCCCCCACCCCCAACTCCCCCCCACCCCGAACTACCCCCCCACCCCCAACTCCCCGCCACCCCCAACTCCCCCCCACCCCGAACTACCCCCCACCCCCAACTCCCCGCCACCCCCAACTCCCCCCCACCCCCAACTCCCCCCACCCCCAACTCCCCCCCAACCAAACTCCCCACCACCCCAACTCCCCCCCACCCCCAACTCCCCCCCACCCCCAACTCCCCCCCACCTCCAACTCCCCCCCCACCCCCAACTCCCCCCCACCCCAACTCCCCCCCACCCCCAGCTCCCCCTCACCCCCAACTCCCCCCCACTCCAACTCCCCCCCACCCCCAACTCCCCCCACCCCCAACTCCCCCCCACCCCCAAATCCCACTACCTCCAACTCCCCCCCAACCAAACTCCCCACCACCCCAACTCCCCCCCACCCCCAACTCCCCCCCACCCCCAACTCCCCCCCACCTCCAACTCCCCCCCCACCCCCAACTCCCCCCCACCCCAACTCCCCCCCCACCCCCACCCCCAACTCCCCCTCACCCCCAACTCCCCCCCCACCCCAACTCCCCACCACCCCAACTCCCCCCCACCACCACCCCCAACTCCCCCTCACCCCCAACTCCCCCCCACCCGCAACTCTCCCCCCCACCCCCCTTCGTTCGATTCGGTTTCTCACCCTCTCGCTCGCTCTCTTTCCACCACCTCGCGCTCGCAGGAGACGAACGAGGATGCGGAATGAGGCATGCGCACACGACCAAGACGACGCGAGCACCCGCGGGGGGCTTTCTCACGACGGCAAGTCCCATTTATGAATTTCCCAATAGGACAAAAGATTTAAACGCCACACGTTTAACTGAAACTTGCTCAAGGTGTACGTGAAGCGGACCCCCCCCCCCCCCACCACGGGGAACGTCTCGCGAAGAAGCAATGTTTTTGGTGACTTTCCTTTCAGAGAGGTTCGATTTTTATATTCTTGGTTCTTTTTGGGAAAAGTCACGTAGAAGGGAAATAATAAAATAATAAAAATATAAAACAGTAAAAATTATCACGACGTTTCCACTGCAACACAAGCAATCATCATCAGGTGTGAAATCCACAGCAAAATTTTTTGAAAAAAGTGGCAGGAAAAACCGCCACTTTTTTCAAATTTTAAATAAAAATTTAGGTTCGATTTTGTTTTCTTTTTGCTTTGCGTCGCGCGACGGCAAACAGACGCCCTGCCTCCCACGATGGAGCCATCTCCGTCGCGACTTCGTGGACCCCAAGCAATCCCGTCCGCTGGGATGCGCAATGCCACGCGCGGTCTGTCGCTGAGAATGATCTCAAGCCTACGGAGACACGTGCACCTCTTCCAGAACCTCCTCATCCCCCATGGCGCACAAACACCGTACGTTAGCAACAACGTCATCACTGTCATCGGTCGTGATCTCAAGCAAACAGAACTCTTGTTAGGAAAGTAAAAAAAAAATTTCAATCGTTATTTAGAACTCATCCCTCCAAATAAGAAGGTCAGATTATACGTAAGCCTCCTCGATCCATATTGCGAACAGAGTCAGCTTGTGCGGAGCCGCATCTCGGGACGCAGTTGCATTTAGTTGCAATGTAAATCCAAATTGCATACCACGGCGTTCATACTTTGGGTAAGCCAACGAGGGTTGTCTTGTGCGTAAACCGGTCGCTATTGTGCACGATTGGAAATTCCACCACTGTCCTCGGAACTGCTGACGAAGATGAGGTATGGAGACACGTCAAAAAAAAGATCATACCAACAACCGATTCACTCTTAATGCGTCCGATCGCATTAAGCGGCATTGAGCATGGTTAATAGTTATATGGGAGGGTGACCTGGGATTGCCAGGTGTTGCAGGCTTGGGCTGGGAGGTGGCCAGAAGATTGCGGTACAGCAAGGGATTATTGAATGTATCTGTGCGGAGCTCTGCATGGTCGTGCGTTTTCTCCCCGGGAAATGCGGTTTAGCCAAGGCCATCGTTAGTGGCCAATAATTAATTTAATTGCAAAAAAAGTTATTAAGTGTTTATAGCATTAAATGGTAAGTTACAAAGGCTGGGAACACATCCTCATACTACTAACGTTATAGGTGATTCAATGTACGAAGTTTGAATACACAAACGAAGCTCCAGGCAGAATCTACAATCAGTATAGTGCTGGGACATTAGGTCAATTAATGTGGCGGTGATTAATTGGACGTGGTCTTTATGATCATCCTTTTGGTTGGGAGTTAGCAGCTGGTGAAAGTTGTACGTGTGTCCATTTAACTTCTTTCGCGCCGTACGTAGCCAACCCGTGCTAATCGGAGGTATGCATGTAGTTTTGTTGAACTTCTTTCGCGCCGTACGTATCCAACCGTGCTAATCGGAGGTACACGGCTGGCTACCGTGAGCCATCCCCTAACGCACCCAGCTTTCCTTGGGTAAAGATGACCCAAATCCCGTCCTCTATTGTCAGTAAAGCTGTCACGGATGTGACACATCTGAATATATATAGGCAATATATAATGACATGTGTTTTCGTTGCTTGGGGCTATTGGTACAACAATGACTGCACAGCGAATTAAAAAAAGCAATCGCGTTCAAATTGTTTCTGCACTTAATTTTGGCTAAATTCCAGCTCTGCGAATGAAATTATCGGTTTGGCCGTCACGTGACAAATCTCACTGTCACGTGCAGAGGCGAGTGGGAAAGTGATGCCCCCATCTGAGTGTTGTGTGCCGCAGAGGTCACTTGGAAGAAATTGAAATCTACAGGGTGGCCCAAAGAGTCAGAACACACACGGTTATATTTATTTTAACACATCAAATAGGGTTATGTCATTTAATTTAACAACCGTTCTAAAACTGGCTTCCATTAACACGAATGCACGCATGAGTTCCCTTTTGAAATTAATTTAACACTTAAAAAAATATATATTACAGCTTCCTTCTTTAGCACACGTAGAAACGAATTGAACTCGTTCGTCTTTGGTCAATTTTCTTTCCATTTTAAAATTTTTATCTGAAAATTGAAGAAAAAAACCCCGTGATATTAATAACGATAAAGGTTCAATATTAACTTAAATAATAACATGGCCGAGGTTTTTTGTTGCGCTATATCGCGTAAAAAGATAATGTGCCGTTAAACCCGCCACTATTATGAGCTGTAAGCACACTCTAAGCAAGCGATAAGCAGTGTCGGGTTTAACGACACATTTATAGTAACGCGATATCACCTAAAACACCTCTATTATGGATTAATTGGTCGTGAAAGCCTACTTCGTGTTAAAACATAACAATTCAAATGCTTTAATGCCAGTGTTAAAATAAATGAAACAACCATTCGTGTTCTCACTTTTGGGCCACCCTGTAAGAAGCATCATTGCCACACAACTTTGAAAACTCCTGAAGAAAGAGAAAGAAATTGCCACGAGCCTCAGCGACGCTTTTCAGAACATTGACAACGAAACGATACAGGGTTGTCACGTGAACAGAACATGCCAATTCGTTACCAGGACAGCACACCGGTTGTGTTGGAGAGCAAAGCCACAACATTTAAAATCTGGCTGTCGCCTGATGATGCTAATTGTAATTACTGGCGAAACGTCGTACTCCGATTGTAAATGTTGTGGCTTTGCTTTCCAACACACCGGTGTTGCTGTACTAGTAACAAATTGGCCACGTTCTGTTCACGTGACAAACATTACTGATTGGCCGTGTCAGGTGGTGGAGGGTTTAATGACACATTGATATATTTACACGATCTAAGCCCAGAAAAAAACGATACTATGGATGATATCGGTCGCGAAAGCCGACATGTTAAACTATCAAAAACAAATCTCAGAGATTTCCCTTTGATATGCCACTTCCATGGGATTGATCTCCAAACACGAAGAAAGGGTCTTGACTACGCTAAATATCCAAAGGCGATAATACTTTGTCTTGTGACGACGGAGAGCGCAGTCTGCTGCGTAGAATTGAGGATTTAAAAAAAAATTATTTTGTTGCAAAAATAATGAAAAGATGACCTAAATAGTGTGCTCCAGAATGTTCGGAATTACTGTCAAGGATTGTGTCGCACATCTGAAAATAGCCACACACACAAAGAAAAAGATACCCCGTATAGCCTGTAACTGACTGTTGGGGCAAGTGCTGTTAGCGAGCACTTATGAAGGTCGGCACTGCACACGAGGAGGTGGGTGGCCAGCACCACGCCCGGCCGCCTTTGTCTCCCCAGTGGCGATGCTTACTCATTCGAGGTTGAGTCGACCTAAGGGGAGGCCCAGGACCGGTTCAGATAATCGTCACCGGCGTAGGCCGTGAGCGGGAATCGAACCCGAGTTTGCTGGGTTCGTAGCGCAGCGTGGTGCTAACCGCTACACCACCGCTCCCCACCTACACACAGACACGCGCGCACACACAACGCGCACAAACGCGCGCGCGTTATTATTATTTTACTTTTTTTTTGTGCAAAATATATTTTGATCTATGGCCGAGGCCTTGTAGGAGCGATTTGACTGGCTCGGTGGGATTGCCTAAATTGGCGGGAGTGCTGTTGCCGCAATGCGAAGTTGTCTGATGAGGTAATCAATCAGTGCCCACGGGCAAGCGCGTGGCAATTTGTGTTTGCATCCCCTCGACAGCTCAAGTCTTCCAGAGGACGGGGTCAAAGGGTCATACGCGCAAAACCTCGCAGTCGATGGCGGGCGCTATTGCTGGAGAAAAAAAAAAACCGCAAGCAAAAAGCGCGGGGTCCCCAAGAGGCTCAGGGTGGACCCCAGATTCAGGAGAAGACCAAATAAAGCCCCCAGGCGTTCGCCAAATATCAGCACAGAATTCACATCCACTTGCATACAAAATCCAACCAACACTACATCTCTGCCTTGTCTGTCTTTTCTGCGTCTCTCTCGTTTCTCTACATCTCTATCTTGTTACTATCTCTGTCATCTCACTACATCTCTGCCTTGTCTGCATCTCTCTCATCTCACTACATCTCTGCCTTGTCTGCATCTCTCTCTCATCTCACTACATCTCTGCTTTGTCTGCATCTCTCTCTCATCTCTCTACATCTCTATCTTGTTACTATCTCTCTCATCTCTCTACATCTCTGCCTTGTCTGCATCTCTCTCATCTCTCTACATCTCTGCCTTGTCTGCATCTCTCATCTCACTACATCTCTGCCTTGTCTGCATCTCTGTCATCTCTCTACATCTCTGCCTTGTCTGCATCCATCTCTCATCTCTCTACATCTCTGCCTTGTCTGCATCCATCTCTCATCTCTCTACATCTCTGCCTTGTCTGCATCTCTCATCTCACTACATCTCTGCCTTGTCTGCATCTCTCTCTCATCTCACTACATCTCTGTCTTGTTTGTATCTCTCTCATCTCTCTACATCTCTGCCTTGTCTGCATCTCTCATCTCTCTACATCTCTGCCTTGTCTGCATCTCTCTCTCATCTCACTACATCTCTGCCTTGTCTGCATCTCTCTCTCATCTCTCTACATCTCTGCCTTGTCTGCATCTCTCTCATCTCACTACATCTCTGCCTTGTCTGCATCTTTCTCATCTCACTACATCTCTGCCTTGTCTCTATCTCTCATCTCTCTACATCTCTGCCTTGTCTGCGTCTCTCTCATCTCTCTACATCTCTGCCTTGTCTGCGTATCTCTCATCTCTCTACGTCTCTGCCTTGTCTGCATCTCTCTCTCATCTCTCTACATCTCTGCCTTGTCTGCGTCTCTCATCTCTCTACATCTCTGCCTTGTCTGCATCTCTCTCTCATCTCTCTACATCTCTGCCTTGTCTGCATCTCTCTCTCATCTCTCTACATCTCTGCCTTGTCTGCGTCTCTCTCATCTCTCTACATCTCTGCCTTGTCTGTATCTCTCTCTCATCTCTCTACATCTCTGTCTTGTTTGTATCTCTCTCTCATCTCTCTACATCTCTGCCTTGTCTGCATCTCTCATCTCTCTACATCTCTGTCTTGTTTGCATCTCTCTCTCATCTCTCTACGTCTCTGTCTCTTGTCTGTACATTATCTCTTCTGCCTCACTCGGGAATTTACTAATTGAAAGGGGGGAGGGGTAAAACATAATTTCTGATGAGGGAGGGGGGGGGCCCAATTGGCCAGCACCGCCTATCATTTATAGGCACGGATGTGTGTACGCAACACACACCAGCCGTATGTATGTGTGTATGTTGATCTTCTTCCGCGCCGTACGTAGCCAACCGTGATAATCGGAGCCGTGTGAGCAAAAAGCACACGTGGTTTACCCGCGCACAATCGCAACACCGGGTAGCGGTCTGGTATGCGAATCACGCACACACCTGCTCAGGTACGGGCACGCACAAGCACGCCCTCTGTATCTCTAGCACTTAAAACTAAACTATAAATATTTTTATTGTATTATACCAGGTAAAGGCCCACTAAGCGACGTGGCACTTTTTCAGAAGCGACTTGGCCACAAGTGATAGCTCAGCGAAGTGGCTCGTCGTCATCGTCGTATGGAAATTTTATCGCAGCGAAACACTCGAAACGCGTGATGTCGATACGAAATGTGTGGAGGGAACAACCGGTGGACCTGGAGAAAAATCCACGCAACCACAGGGAGAGAGAGAGAGAGAGACCATGCAAACTCCAAATAAATACAGCAGGGTCGAAGTCGAACCCACGACCACCTGCATACCAGGCGAGGTAGTCAACATATCGTCACCTACGGCCTTGCTAGTGCATTGCCAAAGAAAGGGACGTGGGGGGAGAGAGGCCGGACGATGAACGACGTTGAATGATGCACCACGTTTGGCTTTGAGAGGTGAGAACGACAGAGCAAGAATAAAGTGATTTCATCCGTGCAAAATAAAAAAAACCAAATTGCCTTCATGAACCACGCCGATTTGGTGGTTGCGCAAGAATGGTGCAGAAGCATCGTGAAACACGCCGAGACAAATATGGTGGGAAAATAAATAAATACAGCACTTTGTGTTTCTTGAGATTGTGCCGTTAGGCGCAATAACAACAAAAAACAACAATAAAAAAAGATGCCAATTCCTCCCGACCGACCACCCATCCACCACCCCAGAGAGAGAAAAAGAAAGAAAATCCCGGCTCAAGTTATTGGGTGCTTGCAGCGCGTATTATCAGTGGCGGCGTATAACAACAACAGCAGCAGCAGCAGCAGCAAACAACAGCGACGGCGATAAAGAACCAGCCTCTAATTCTTCATCCGGCGGTGAAGGATGAGAGAACAGGGTTCAGGCTTTTGACGTCTGCGGCGACACCTGACGCTTTGGTATTTCCCGGTGCCCTGCCGCCCTTCATGCGGTCGCACAAATCGGGCCCCAAAAAGTTTGTCGTCGTTCAAAATGTTCACGCCCAACTCTGCCCATCAGACAAAGCCGCACACGTCGCCCGCATGTGTCCATGCCCCACCCCCCCCCCCCTTTTGTATCATCTCCCCCCAGCTCCGCCACCCAGACAACATCGATCGCACTCCCGCTCCCTTCACCGCTTTCGTGCCATTTTAATAATCCCTCGATGGGTGACAGCTTCCCTACCCCACCACCGTCGCGCTCACACGCCTGGTTTAACCTCTTGACCCATCTCAGGCCCGCGCCACCCAGCCGCCACTTCGCTCAGCGTGCCGCACACCACCGACCCACGTCAGGGCCATCTCCAGCACCACGGACAGTTTCGGTGGGGGCGGGGGAGTGGGGCGATGCGTGGCACCCCCTGCTAGTGCGCACAACTGCCCTCCCTCCCTCCCTCCCTCCCTCCCTCCCACTCTTCCTAACATTCCCTGGATATTCCACAGCGAGCCGATGGTGGGAAGGGAGAGGGAGGGTAGTGGAGGAAGAAGAAGAACAAGAAGGCAGTAGGAGGAGCAGGAGTGACGGGCAGGCGGGCTTCCATCCTCAGACAAAATACTCCTTGTCCTTCCCGCACGGGCTGCTGGCGCCAGTGTGTGCGGGCGACGTCTTGGCTCCCTTAGCCGGGGAACCGCCGCCGGCGGTGGCCGCTGCGGCGCCGTCACGAGCCCCCCCGCCGCTGGCCGTGCCGCCGGGCGTGCCGTCGCGGCTCTGGTACTTGTACATGGCGTAGAGCAAGATGAGGATGCACAGGGCGGCGGCGGCCACGATGCCGGCCACCATCCCCGTGGTGCTGCCCGACTCTGGCACGGCCTCGGCGACGCCCGGAATTCCCATGGGGTCCTCGGCCTGCGAGCGGCAACGGGCACAGGGTGGGGAAGTGGGGGGGGGGTGGGGGTGTTCGCTTCCGTGAAGGGCTGGTACGCACCGTTCAGCCGCACGGTCAAAGCATCGCGGTGGGTCCCGTCCACCGCCGGACGGCGCAAGTGGTTAAGTTTATTTCGAGAGGTGCAGCGCCGCTGTTTGTAAACAGACATTGTTTGTGTTACTCACCGCAGAGAACTGTAGCGACACGATAGTAACTCTTTCTAGATTTGAAGTTTTCGAGACTGCAAGGATTCATAGTCTTTGGTTTTTTCGGTAAAGTCACGTAGGTAAAAAATTCTAAATAAATTAAATCATGTTTCGGAAGCAACACAAGCCTCCGTCGTCAAGGAGGCTTGTGTTGCTTCGGAAACGTCGTGATTTAATTTATTTTAATGTTTTACCCATGTGACTTCACCGAAAAAAACAGACAGTAACTCTATGATAGCTGGCCCCAAAACGTGCCACAAGCCCTCCCGCGTGGCCGTTTGCTTCCGATTCCGTTTGGAATCGATTAAATTCCGTTCATAGTCGATTTCGTTCCGATGACGTACACGTGAGTAATCGTAAACGAAATTTGGAAGAAAAACTGATGACGTACACGTACATAGACGCACGTCATCGAGAACGGGAAAGGGTTAATCGCCACCTGCAACCGCTTTGTCCACATCTGAGTGAGGAGTTGTGCAACAGTGACGTGTCTGTGCGTGCCCAAAGTGTCTAGCCATGCCCTCAACAGCAGAGATCCACCCCATTCCTGGTAAGCTCACCTACTAAAAAAAAAAATATTGGTAAAGATTGATGAAATCCTGCATGTGAGAAGAAAACGCAACATTTTCAGCGACAAACGATGACACTGCAGCGAGAGAAGGTCGTTTTGCAGTGACAATACTGACTCCTCCGTGTGTGTGCGGATGTTGAACTTGTTTCGCCACCGTACGTAACAAACCGTGCTAATCGGAGGTGCGGGGGAAGAGGACATCGACCTAAACACGCAAAACAGCAGCTAGGCTGCTCAAGCACGGTGATTTTTGTGAACGCGTTTTAAATGGGGACGATTGCATTTCTTCTTGAGCAAAACAACTTTCCTGGGGGATGTGAAACAGCGGCACGTGACCGGTAAATTGAGGGCAATGAATTGACAATCTGGGCGAAATTCTATGGGGGGGGGGGGTGGGTGGGGGATACTTTTCTTAACGAATCACGTGGACTTCTCCACAAATCTGGCTGTCGCCTGATGAAGCTGGTTGTAATTCCTGGCGAAACGTCGTACTCAGATTGTAAATACTGTGGCTTGGCTCTCCAACACACCGGTGTTGATGTACTCGTGACGAATTGGCACGTTCTGTTTACGTGGCAACCCTTACTAGTTGGCTGTGTCGGGTGGTGGCGGGTTTAACGACACATTTATATATTTACCCCAAAAAAACCCTTTATTATGGATGATACTGGTCGCAAAAGCCTACGTGTTAAACTAATTTCCCTTGTTAGCAAAAGACACTTTTGTCCCCCGGCAGAAAATAACGACAGAATTTAAGCTTCTGCCTAATTTAAAGGCATGCCTGTTGAATAATTACACGAAGCTCTACATATAATCTTGATGGTAACTTTATATCAACAGATATAATTAGTTATATTGCGAGCGCAGCTGTTGCGATGATTATTTTGATATCGAGAAGTAAAATAGTTTGAACGTGGGTCAATTATTTGAAAATGTGCACTCGGGGTTATTCCAATTAATTAATTCTCGCTGTGCAATATGATTGCCTTGCACTATATATGTACTTTTAAAAAAATTAATGGTTAAATCACCATTTCTTCGTGTTGTAAAACACTGTGTAACAACTTTTTTTTGTTCCTGGGCAATGAGTGTTAAATCCTAATTGCTATACTTTTGAGGCATATGCAATTAGAAAACGCCACTTACTACCCAGGAACAAAAAACGTGTTATATAGTGAAATCAATCCTAAATATTAGTTGATAATAATGGAAATGTCAATTTCATTTATGTTTTCTTCCACGTTGGCTACACTATTTTAACAATCTGTTGGCTGTACCTTCTAGCGCCCCTTAATTTTAACGAGCTTTGTCACATTTGGAAGTTTGCTAATTCAAATTCTCGTCAAAGACCAACTGGGCACATTATCACCACCACCACCACCACCATTATCATCATCCCCTCATCAATAAAGTAAGAACCAATTTGTAGAATGTTAACACTGCCAAGTTCTGAACCAATAGATTTGAAAATGCCGTACGACCATTGCCTGGCCACATTGCACGCCTAAGCCTGCAACACTCTGACTATTACTACACAGTCTCCCGTTGAAGTACTAACCAGGCCCACGACCGCTTAGCTTTGAAGATCTCAGAAGGTCAGGGACACGAAGAGCGTTTCGCTCATAGGCGTTTAGAATTCTCTGCTATCGTGAAATGAAGCACTTTAGAGAAGATGGGATTAAAAATAAACATCCTTGTGGATAAATACATACGTGACCTTGCGCTGCATTTGCAATCACAGTTGCGTGTGTTGTGCACGCCACACAAGTGTATAGGGGCAAAAAAACACAACACCATTAAATTTCGATTTAAAGCTTTCGTGACTGCAGGGATTCATCTTCTTGGTTCTTTCGGTAAAGTCACGTAGAATGGAAATAATAAAATAATAAAAATAAAACATAATAAAATAATTCTCACGATGTTTCGGCCACAACGCAAGCAGCCATCCTCAGGTGAAGAACAGGTCTGTCGAGAAGACATAGTCTGAAAGTTCTTCACCTGAGGACGGCTGCTTGCGTTGTGGCCGAAACGTCGTGAGAATTATTTTATTATGTTTTATTTTTATTATTGTATTATTTCTATTCGTACACAGTCTCCCGTTGAAGTACTAACCAGGCCCACGACCGCTTAGCTTTGAACATCTCACGAGGTCAGGGACACGAAGAGCGTTTCGCTCATCGGTGTTTAGAATTCTCTGCTATCGTGAAATGAAGCACTTTAGAGAAGATGGGATTTAAAAAAAAACATCCTTGTGGATAAATACATACGTGACCTTGCACTGCATTTGCAATCACAGTACGTGTGTTGTGCACGCCACACAAGTGTATAGGGGCAAAAAAAAAACCAACACCATTAGTTGTCACTTCACCGTTGTAATGTGTGAAAAATACTAGGCCCTGAAGCCAGCGGGGGAAATTCCACATTCCTATGGAAGGGGCAAGCGTATTCATACAAAAACCACTGTTGACACCCCCCACAAAGTTAAACTCTTTTTTCATCGACCTCTGAGGGATGATGGGCTGAGTGAACCCCCAACCAGCACTTGAACTCACAACCTTTCCATTTTCTTCTTCTTGGTTCTTTCGGTAAAGTCACGTAGAAGGGAAATAATAAAATAATAAAAATAAAACATCATAAAATAATTCTCACGACGTTTCGGCCACAATGCAAAGCAGCCGTCCTCAGGCGAAGAACAGGTCTGTCGGAAAGACAGCGTCTGAATGAATCCCTGCAGTCACGAAAGCTTTAAATCGAAATTTTACCTTTTTCATTGTGAGCCGTTTCACCGTTACCCACTGAGCCACCAGGCCATCATAAAAATTATTTAGATGCATTGGGGTGCCGTGGTTGCGAGGCGTTACCTCCCTCGCCTGGTACGCAGGAGGTCGTTGGTTCGACCCTGACCTTGACGCCTGCTGCTGTATATTTGGAGTTTGCATGTTCTCATGTTCTCCCCGTGGTCGCGTGGATTTTTCTCCAGGTCCTCTGGTTTTTTCCCTCCATATTTAGATACATGCGTTTAGATTATTCGGCTGCTATAAATGTCCGAGTGATAAGCCACTTCGTTGAGCTATCATTTGTGATAGTCAGTTCGCTTCTGAAAAATAACTATATAGCTCAGTGGACTTCATCCGGAAAAAAAGGTTGGAAATGTTGGAAAATCATGTAATGTTATTTCGAATTATCAGAATAGTAGGATAATTTTTTCCCAAAACACCTTTGCCTGCTCGGCTGCCTTGTTTGGGCAACTGGCACAGTTTATTATGTATGGCATTTCAGTTTTATATTGTACAATGACTGGGCAGCAGACCTGAAAATCGATTGTCTAAGGAAGGCAGGCTTGTCGGAGTCAAAGAGCCTGCCTCTTAATCCCAAGGTCCACTGGTTTGAGCCCTGTGCCACCTAAATTATTTCTCTGAGACGTTCTCAAAAAAATGCTGGCCAGGACCCCTCAACGTCACACACACACAACAACAACAACAAAGTGTTTGTGAGTCTGGCCCAATTGTGTTCCTTGCACAAATAGCTAAAGCTCGGCAAATACCCCCCCCCACACACCTGCCATTGTATAAGCATTCACAAGACTAGATTTATTTTGTTAAAACTTCATTCTGACCTAACCTGCCACCACCTTCCTCCTCGCGTTGTTTATAAGCTGTCATCGGCTATTTTTATTTACGCGGTATTTTCAGACCCTTGCTTGTGAAGTTACACAATTCACTTCTCCATTCCAAGACTCCCAATCTGCCTCTCCGCTACAGCTTTCACCCTGGTGAAGCCCTAAACAGCCATCATTATTCAATCCACATCGCGCGTGGTGACTGAGACCATTTTACTTATCTGAGCTTTGACATGCTGAGACATGTAATTTGTACGATATCATAATCACTAGATCACATGATGTACGGTGTACTGCATTGTTCTAACAAAGAACAAAAGAAAGAAACGCCAAGTGTGTTTAAAGAGATCGCCAGTAGTTTCATCAGAACCTGGTCAACGGCATTGCCATAGGATGCATTATATATTCTTATAATGTCATTCTATTTGACTTGTTTTTGTGTTTCTAATAACTGCCTTTATAAGTATTAAACAACCATATTCTTGCGTACAATGGACAACTCAAATACACACGGCATATAACGGTGCACATTCAATTGAATTGCAATTAAAACTGGACTTCCCAATTATTGAAATAATCGATTACGCTGCCGATTACCGATTCGATTGTTCGACGAATCAGATGACTGGAAAATATTTGGTGGGGGGAAAAATAAATCTCGCATTTGTCGTCAACCATGCCGCTGGACGGGAGGTGATGGGCATGGATTGATGATGTCATCAGCATCATCAACGACGTCATCGGCATCATCGATGACATCAGCGGCATCATCAACGATATCATCGGCATCGTCAACGACGTCATCGGCATCATCAACGACGTCATCGGCATCATCAACGATGTCATCAGTATCATCAATGATGGCAGTGACATCATCAACGATGTCAGCGACATCATCAACGACGTCATCGGCATCATCAACGACGTCAGCGGCATCATCAACGACGTCATCAGCATCATCAACCGCGTCACCCTTGTAGGGGGTTTCCCACCTTGTTTGTTTTCTATTTCATTTATACCTGATGATGATTGCTTGTGTTGCAATCGAAACGTCGTATGCTATTATTTAATTTATTATTTTCTCTTTATACGTGACTTTACCGATAGAACCAAAGAGTAATTCCTGCAGTCACGAAAGCTCCAAATTAAGTTTGAGCTGTCTCTTTCCTCTGTATTATTATTCGTTAACACATAGGCTTTCGTGACCAATAATATTCATAGTAAAGTTCCACTGGTGATTTACAACCGTAAGGCTGGTCGCAGTCACCAACGCAACGTCAGGGTATCTCATGTTGTAAATGTTGTGGGTTTTCTGTCCAACACACCACCGGTCAGTGTTGAAGCAGTAACTAATTGGCACGATTTGTTCACGTGACACGCCTTACCCGATTGGCTGTGTCGGGGTGGTGGCGGGTTTAATGGCACATTTACATTTACGCGATCCGACCGAAAAAACTTCATTATAAATCATTGTTGTTGTTGTTGTTGCATTTGTTTATGGTGGTGGGGAGGCGACTTCAACATTTGTAAACGTGAACAGACTTGTGGTGAACGACCGAGGAGGGTCTATGGGAGGTGCCATGTGTGAGCATTGCGAACTCTGCCCTCTAATGTGTCTGGAAATCGCTTGGGACAGAGCGAAAACAAACTTCCCTCAAGTCATCGAACTATAGTATGATTCATCTTAACGACCACGACTGTAAACGATGCATTGCTTAACGATGGGCCTCCATGGAGCCCAATGTGTAGTATATTGTAGTGTATAATGTAGTGTATAGTAGTGTATTGTATAGTAGTGTATAATGTATTTTATTTTATACCTACGTGACTTTACCGAAATAACCAAAGAGTATAGTGTATAGTAGTGTAGTGTATAGGAGTGTTGTGTGTAGTGTATAGTAGTCTAGTGTATAGTGTAGTGTATAGTAGTCTAGTGTATAGTGTAGTGTATAGTAGTGTCGAGTAGAACCCCTCTTAACGACCACCCCTGTTAACAACAAATCGCTTAACGACGGGCCTCTATAGATCCCAATGTGTTCGCTTACTGATCATTCTGCTGTTAACGGCTGGCTGTTGCAGGTGTAGTGACGTAAATGGAGTGACTAGGGCGCTTAGCGCCAGCTGTCACAAGAGTGGAACTGTGGGTGAGAGAGAGGGCAAGTGAGGAAGTGGCAGTCTGGGTGAACCCGAGAGGACACGTGACCAGGACAGGGTAGCGAGGGGGCCCAAAGGGTGGCTTGAGGGACACGTGATGCTCGGTCGAGAACCTTCTGGTGAGATCCAGAAGGGGGGCGTGGCCGAAGGCGGAGCGAGGCCACGCCTCTAGGGAGCATAAAAGGGATGTCCCGAGAGCAATCGCGGCTGTCTGCTGAAATGGAACCCGTCGGTGCTACATATCTTCGATCTTCGATCTTTGGTCTTTACGGTCGTCATCGTGGGTCAGGCAGTGTGTTAGCTGACTGACCCGGTTATGTAGTTACCCCGTTGTGGTCTAGTTAACCAGTGTACATTTATGTAGTTATCCTGTTGGGGTCGTGTAATAAACATGTTGCCTCTAAGTTCAAGTGTGTGCCTCCATAGAACCCACTACGCAGGTATTGTAAATATTAATTAATGCATTGATTAACCATGTTTCTTTTAATAATATGTGTTTTATAATGGTGTTAGTATCGTTATGTATTAATATGCATTGCTTAAATATTATAAAGTACGTTTTTTGGGTGAAAAAGGGTAACTTTCGATGCTATCCGAACGAATAAAGCCTTTAACGTGTATTTCCTATACTCGCTTAACGACCAAATCACTTAACGACGGGTTTTGTGGAACCAATTGCCATCGTCAAGAGGGGTTCTACTGTGTGTCGCTTGCCAATTTATCGCGCGTTACACGCGGCAAAGCGGCACGGGATGATTATCGCCGCACGCGGACACGCCTGTCAATCGAGCCACTCAACAATTTGCGACATGCTACACGCGGTACACTGACGCGCAATTCTTCACGCCTCGGGGGAACGTAGGAAGTGACGACAAGGCACCGGTAGCATCATCTGCAGTGGCCGTGGTCGACCTCTTGACCTTGGCCTGTATATATCAGAGCTCACATTCCCGACAGCTGGAGGTGGTTGATGAGCCATCAGGGAGCAGATGAGCTGTGGCAAAGTGTGCCGCAGCTCAATCAATCGATCAATCGATTGACATCTCTTTGCTGGTCCCGCAGCGATCAGTTCACCAGTTTCTGAGCAATAACCACCACCCCAGGACCCCAGGATTGGCAATACCTACACAAATATTGCTATGCTATCGTCAAGATCCTTTAAAAAATACCTTTATTTTGATATTTCATGGTGACTCTGGGATCAATGGCAACCCAATATTTTCAATCCGGTGACAAAATTACCCAGAATGCACCAGCAGCACTCTACAACACCTGTTTTATGCATGGTGCTGAGTATATATAAACACTCAATAATTGGCTGAAAACATCTTCATCACATAGACGACTGCAGAGCTTGAGAAATTGTTGGTAGTGGTGGCTCACTGCCTGGCTGATGCTGCCTTCCAGCTCGTTGTGGTTCCTCGGAAATCATGAGCGATGCAATTTGCATCTCGCAATCGACTACACTGCGTAAAACTACCATTATTTAAACAAATTTTTTATTTTACCAGGAAAGGCTCACTGAGCTATACATAGCTCTCTTTCAGAAGTGACCTGGCTATCACAAATAAAAGCTCAACCAAGTGGCTTGTCATCACCGTGTGGAAATTTACAGCAGCCGAATACTCTAAACGCGTGATGCTGATTCTCAATGCGGAGGGAAAACCCCGCAGGAGCCGGAGAAAAATCCATGCGACCAAGGGGAGAGAGAGAGAGAGACACGCAAACTCCAAATATGCACAAGGCTTCAGGATCGGGATATGCATGTATGTTGAACTTCTTTCGCACCGTACGTAGCCAACCGTGCAAACCGTACGGACTGACGAAGAACAACTCCGAGCGATTCAGCCGTTCGCTCACTGTGCGTGCGTGCGTGCGTGAGCGTGTCCGTGTGTGTGTGTGAGAGTGGGGAGCGGTAGTGTAGTGCTTAGCGCGCTGCACGACAGACCTGGCGACCCGGGTTCGATTCCCGCTCATGGCCAACACTAGTGACGATTATCTGAACCGGTCCTGGGCCTCCCCTAGGTCGACTCAGCCTCAAATTAGTACCTGGTGCGGTGTGTAAACATCGCCACTAGGGAGACAAAGGCGGTCGGGCGTGGTGCTGGCCACCCACCCTCTCGTGTACCGTTCCGGCCTCCATAGGTGCTCGCTAACAGCACTTTCCCCTACAGTCTGTTAAGGCTACACGGGGGATCTTTGTGAGAGTGGGTAGGGGGGCCACCCCCCCACAGCTCACCTCAACGCCCGCACGCCGCACCGTCGGGAAGGTGGCGTTCAGCTCCCCGTAGCCACGGCCCTCTTCCCCGTCTTCCGCCGCACCGTGCGGTGGCTGCTGCTGCTGCGGGTGCTTCACCTCGTGCGGCTTCACCTCGTGCGTGTTCATGTTGCCCACGTGCGGCCGCAGCGCCACGGGCGTCAGCGTGGGCGCGCCGTGGCCAGCAGTGGAGCTGACGGGGGCGCCTGTTGACCGCTGGGGATCTCCGTCGCCGCCGCCCCGACCTCCTCCACCTCTTCCCGCATCGCCGCCGCCACCGCCTCCTCGTCGACCGCCGCCGTCCCATCGAGGAACGTGGGTTCTGTAGCTCCCCTCGTACGTGGCCAGGGACATCGTCTTGCCTGCGCACAAGTGACGCAGAGCGCCGGACGTTGAACGATCGCGCCGAGGGCGAGGAGGATTTTGCGGTGTCTTTGACGTTTCGCTCCACGTGCCGTCAAGAAGTTAACGTGGTTCGTGAAGAACCTCCCGAGCTCGCGGAGCAATAAGCCGGAACATCGTGTGCCGAACGACGCGCGGCACGAACCCCAAAGACACATCGGAGAGAGCGATATTACTCAACAAGTTCAGAAAAATGGGATTACGCAATGCTCTCGAACATGCGCTTGTATCTGGAAATATTCAAGTGTTAGTACGAAGGGCGACAGATAGCTATCGGTGCCAAGTGCAGTTTGTATATTTGCAAATAGCCCATTGGGATGTTTGGGTAATGCCACGAATGCGTGTTTGGTTTCACGTGGGAGCACACCAGAGTACCTGGAGAAAAACCAATCACACACAACAAAGGGGAGGAGGTGAATTGCAAAGTTTCCGGACAGACGACAATTCAACCCATTTGCTGTGCTTGCCATCTTCTGCTCACTTCTCAGCCCGCGACTAAAACAACCGGTGTTCCCAGGACGTCTACCGCTGCACGTACCAAGCCAGGATCTTATCTGCTGAGCTTCTGAGGACCAACGGGATCAGACGTACTCGGGGTGATTTGCTCCGAGGCTTGATGATGATGATGGTCATGAGGCCTCCTTTGCCAGTACCAAAATATAATAAAGAGTTTTTTCCCCTTTTTTTCTGGCAACAAAACTGAAACCTTTTTTTGCGAGGAATTATGCTTACATTAACCACAATACTTGCGGTCAGAATGCAAACAAATAATGTATGCATTGTCCTTGAAATTGATTGGTCCACACCTGAGACAGCTTTCCTTAAAGCCTAGTCTCATACGGTGTTCGACCAGATGACGCCAAAAGGCGCACAACTCAAAGACAATGATGATGTTTGATGACGTTGCAATGATCTGGAGCAGGAAAGGGGATCCATTCCTTGACATTACACGGGCATCCGGAGTACCGTGCGGGCAATCTAAGCTGTGTTGGGTGATGATAATGATTACGATGATTGGTAATGATGATTATGATTTATGATGATGGGCAAAGCGATAGGAATATAATAGTCGTCAATTTTCACAGGAGCTCGCACTCACTCCCTGTAAGTCGCAATCACGTCAGAAAGGTTTTAGCTCGTTAAGGGCTTCACTTGCACACGTGTGTATGTGTGTGTATGTGTGTGTGTATGTATGTGTGAATTGGCACAGTAGGGGGGCACAGGTGGTGCATCGGCCAGCCACCTCAGTCAGCCAACCCATGGCACCTGCTGGTTCTGTCCCGTGGCCTCATTGCCAGCAGGCGGGCGACACTTCACGTGGCCTTAACGTGCACGTAGCCTGGCACAGGCGCCGTAGTGACGCCACCGCCACTGAGTGGCGAATGGCGTTGTTGTTGTGAGAAGTTATGGGCAGCCGTAGGACAGTGGGCGTGTAGCGGTTAGCGTGCTGCGCTTCGAACCCGGAGACCCGAGTTCGATTCCTGCTCACGGCCAACACCAGTGACGACGTTTATTTGAACCGGTCTTGGGCCTCCCCTAGGTCGACTCAGCCTCAAATGAGTACCCGGTGCGTTGTGTAAAACATCGACACACGGGAGACAAAGGCGGCCGGGCGTGGTGCTGGCCCGCCCACCCTCTCGTGCGCCGTGTCGGCCTTCATTGGTGCTCGCAAACAGCGTTTGCCTCGACAGCCTGCTCAAGGCTACACGTGCGAATCGTTGTCTGTTGTTGTTGTTGTTGCACGCGAGGAATTACGCGCAGTGGCAGTTGAGCGGTGAGCGCGTGGCGCTCCGAACCCGGCGACCCGCATTCGATTTGCCGCTCATGACCAATAACAGCGTTGAGTGTCTGAGCCCCGGTCCTGGGCCTCTGCCCTCGAGGTCGACACTGCCTGGAACGAGCGCTGTGCCTGGCGCCTCGTGTGCAAACATCGAACAGAGTGGCACTCGCGAACAGCGCTTACCCCCCAAGAACCCCTGTTCAATCTTCTTGGTTCTTTGGTTCTTTCGGTAAAGTCACGGGCATATTATTTCGGTAAAGTGCACGGGCATATTGTGACTTTGAAACCCCCCGCCCACCTCCTACGCATTTCACAAGTAATGACTAATCCCATATCTGCATTTCCCATAAATGTGCAAAATTCCTCTTGATATGCAAACTATTTTGTCAAGGCGCTCTTCCCCCTACAACCCAGCTTAAATACACGCTCCAAGCCTGGTGGTGTTTCATTCAGGCGCTGTCTTTCCGACAGACCTGTTCTTCACCTGAGGACGGCTGCTTGCGTTGTGGCCGAAACGTCGTGAGAATTATTGTATAATGTAATATTTTTATTATTTTATTATTTCCCTTCTACGTGACTTTACCGAAAGAAGCAAGAAGATGAATGCCTGCAGTCACGAAAGCTTTAAATCGAAAAAAGCCCTGTTAAAGTCTACAGGAAAGGCTGGGAGGGGCCTTTTTGCCGTTGTCTTTGCGTGAGATAAAGCATCAAAGGCAGGTAGCGACCTGCTCGCACGAAGCAACGTTTATCTTGAGTAAAAAAATGAAATTAAAATTAATAAAAAATAAAATAATAAAAATCACGACGTTTCGGAGGCAACACAAGTCTCCATCCCACCTGATGACGGAGATTTGTGTTGCCTCCGAAACGTCGTGATTTTTATTATTTTATTTTTTATTAATTTTTATTTCGTTTTTTTACCTACGTGACTTTACCGAAAAAACTAAGAGTATGAATCCTTACAGTTACGAAAGCTTCAAATCTAGAAGTTTATCTTGGGTTTTCTTGTAAACGACAACTTTTTAATCCGCAATAGCCTTGGCATTAAACCAACGGGACCGGTGTCTTCAGACTTCACTCTGGTCTCAGCAAAGCCGATAAGCGGTGGGGGGGGGGGATCTTGACGCGCGCGAGGGTGCCCTAGAAAGGTAGCCCATTGTTGTGCCCTCTGCTGTTGCCCATTGTTGTGCCCTCTACTGTGCCCTCTGCTGTTGCCCATTGTTGTGCCCTCTGCTGTGCCCTCTGCTGTTACCCTCTGCTGTGCCCTCTGCTGTTCCCTCTGCTGTTGCCCTCTGCTGTTCCCTCTGCTGTGCCCTACGCTGTTGCCCTCTGCTGTGCCTTCTGCTGTTGCCCTCTGCTGTTGCCCTCTGCTGTACCCTCTGCTGTTCCCTCTGCTGTGCCCTACGCTGTTACCCTCTGCTGTGCCCTCTGCTGTTGCCCTCTGCTGTTGCCCTCTGCTGTTGCCCTCTGCTGTACCCTCTGCTGTTCCCTCTGCTGTGCCCTACGCTGTTACCCTCTGCTGTGCCCTCTGCTGTTGCCCTCTGCTGTTGCCCTCTGCTGTTGCCCTCTGCTGTGCCCTACGCTGTTGCCCTCTGCCCTTGCCCTCCTTTGCCTTTGTGCCCTCCGTTGTACCCTCCGTGTGAAATCACCACAGCGCTTACGTGCGCCCCCTCTGTCCACCACCCGCACCCAACCGTATTCCGGATGAGTCTCAACCGAATCGAGTCTCGGCCCGCTGAGCACTCGGACATCAAAACGTGGAAGCGCGGCCATTCGAGGCTCGGTGGTACATGTTCCATACGAGCTTGAGAGGAGGAGGGTACAGCGCCGATCAGATTTCGGTTTAAACGTCTCTCATCCGACCGCCGTGGAACGGGCGGAAGGTGGGAGGGGAGTCCTCGGGACGGATCCCATAATCTGGGTTCATCCCAGAAAGTGACTCGTTTTTTTTTCTGCGCAGCAAAAAAAAACATGCGGATGAAATTGGAGTTTATGGGCCGTTGGAGGGCATGACCGTTTCCTTCACCGAAATCTCCGTGCCGTGGTCTGTCCACTTCTCACTGCGCCGTCGCTGCGTCTTTCACGATGGGTCACTTTGTTGGGCTATCATTTGTGAGAGCCAGGTCGCTTCTGAAAAAAAAGTTCACACCGCAGTGGGCTTTGCCTGGTAGGATGGGGGCTGGTTCAGTTTAATTTGTGTGCGTTTGGGTGATTTGTTTACCTTTCTTGTACTTTGCACTGCTATCGTGTTTTTTTTTTATATTGCGTGTTGTTGTAACGTTCTTAGCCCGTGCCCCGACTGGACATATGTGAAAAAGAGCTTCATAGCTCATCGGATTCTGAACTGAGGTGCCTTCCGTCTCGACGTGAATTTGATGTTGGACGCTCGGTTGGATCATGCAACGGGTGTCTATTTGGTGTTTGAACATCTTAACACCCGTTTTATTGCCAGCAAGGCTAAAGCGTATTCTCATTGTTTCCCCCCAATCATTTTGTACTTGACAAAAAGGGTCCCTTCGATATGAATCATGGATCCCACCAGCGCCTTGCCGTGTTCCCTCCATCGCCACCATCCTTCTACTCCTCTCATTTTCTTTGTCTGGATAAGCGTGAGTAACAGGATGAATATTCTGTCACTCCTGGGTCACAATCACCCCTTCTTCGCGGCAGCGACGGAAGAAGCGCGGCCCTAAATGTGAAGAACGTGCCATTGGAACACGCGTTAGACAGCCCGCGTTAAACACGCCTGAGTTTTTTGTTTTTTAGGAACGAAGCCAGCGCTCGTGAACGAATGACAAGACCGCAAAATTCTAGATTTGAAGCTTTCGTGACTGCAATGATTAATTTTCTTAGGGTTTTCCGGTAAAGTCACGTAGGTATAAAATTAAAATTTATAATATCCAGGGCCTACCTTGGCTCCTCCCACCCTCAACCAGTATATATCAGAGGTGTGGACTCGAGTCATGTGACTTGGACTCGAGTCAGACTCGAGTCATGAATTTGATGACTTGCGACTCGACTTGGACTTGCATAACAATGACTTTGTCCCACCTCTGGTATATATACAAGGACTGTTTTCTTGGAATTTCTCTCACTTGATACAGCTATCGTGCTGTGACGGTTCCACCTGAAGACGGAAGCTTGTGTTGCCTCCGAAACGTCGTGATTTTTATTTTTATTTTACTTTTATTAATTTTAATTACAATTTTTTACCTACGTGACTTTACCGAAAAAACCCAAGACCGCAAAAAGTTTTCGAGGCGTCAGTTTCAGCGGCGCTGCGAACGCCGTTTGCGCGAAGTGGCATTCGCTTAAGACAACCAACGTGCATACAGAAACAACATTGCCGTAGCATGAAATCAGATTCGTGGAAATAAAAAAGAAAACCCGATCCTTTTGTCGTTGCGCCACCACCGCAGGAGGGTCTCCGCTCCGTCGCACCGCGTCAGCTCCGTTTGACCATACTTCACCAGTGGGGGGTGGGAGGGTGGCGGTATCGGACACGACTAGGGTTGCCACCCCCCGAGGCACGACAACAACAACAACAACAAAAAAACGGGGCATCATGGGGACAAGAAGAATAATGATGATGACATTCATAGCGCGCCACATTTTTGCAGACAAGTCAACAACTCAGAGGCGCGGAGCCAAGCTTCGGGCTGCTCGAAAGCCCTGAGCCAAACACAGATGGGGGAGGCCTTTAGATGTTTCTTGAAAGCTGTCAGAGTGCATTTCATGTTGTGGACAAGCAAAGGGATAGAGAGCTCCACACCGAGGGGGCGACAGCAGAGAACAGACGTGAGGCTCTAACAGCATAGTGTAATGTATAGTGCAATGTATAGTGTAGTGTATAGTGTAGTGTATAGTGTAGTGTATAGTGTAGTGTATAGTGTAGTGTAGTAGTGTATAGTGTAGTGTATAGTGTAGTGTATAGTGTAGTGTATAGTGTAGTGTAGTAGTGTATAGTGTAGTGTATAGTGTAGTCTGTAGTGTATAGTGTAGTGTATAGTGTAGTGTAGTAGTGTATAGTGTAGTGTATAGTGTAGTGTATAGTGTAGTGTATAGTGTAGTGTAGTAGTGTATAGTGTAGTGTATAGTGTAGTGTATAGTGTAGTGTATAGTGTAGTGTAGTAGTGTATAGTGTAGTGTATAGTGTAGTGTATAGTGTAGTGTAGTAGTGTATAGTGTAGTGTATAGTGTAGTGTATAGTGTAGTGTAGTAGTGTATAGTGTAGTGTATAGTGTAGTGTATAGTGTAGTGTATAGTGTAGTGTAGTAGTGTATAGTGTAGTGTATAGTGTAATGTATAGTGTAATGTATAGTGTAGTGTATAGTGTAGTGTAGTAGTGTATAGTGTAGTGTATAGTGTAGTGTATAGTGTAGTGTATAGTGTAGTGTAGTAGTGTATAGTGTAGTGTATAGTGTAGTGTATAGTGTAGTGTATAGTGTAGTGTAGTAGTGTATAGTGTAGTGTATAGTGTAGTCTGTAGTGTATAGTGTAGTGTATAGTGTAGTGTAGTAGTGTATAGTGTAGTGTATAGTGTAGTGTATAGTGTAATGTATAGTGCAATGTATAGTGTAGTGTATAGTGTAATGTATAGTGCAATGTATAGTGTAGTGTATAGTGTAGTGTATAGTGTAGTGTATAGTGTAGTGTAGTAGTGTATAGTGTAGTGTATAGTGCAATGTATAGTGTAGTGTATAGTGTAGTGTATAGTGTAGTGTATAGTGTAGTGTAGTAGTGTATAGTGTAGTGTATAGTGTCGTGTATAATGTAGTGTATAGTGTATAGTGTAGTGTATAGTGTAGTGTATAGTGTAGTGTATAGTGTAGTGTAGTAGTTTATAGTGTAGTGTGTAGTGTAGTGTATAGTGTAGTGTATAGTGTATAGTGTAGTGTATAGTGTAGTGTATAGTGTAGCGTATAGTGTAGTCTGTAGTGTATAGTGTAGTGTATAGTGTAGTGTATAGTGTAGTGTATACTGTAGTGTATAGTGTATAGTGTAGTGTATAGTGTAGTGTACAGTGTAGTGTATAGTGTAGTGTAGTAGTGTATAGTGTAGTGTATAGTGTAGTGTATAGTGTATAGTATAGTGTAGTGTATAGTGTAGTGTATAGTGTAGTAATGTATAGTGTATAGTGTAGTGTATAGTGTAGTGTATAGTGTAGCGTATAGTGTAGTCTGTAGTGTATAGTGTAGTGTATAGTGTAGTGTATAGTGTAGTGTATAGTGTAGTCTATAGTGTAGCGTATAGTGTAGTCTGTAGTGTATAGTGTAGTGTATAGTGTAGCGTATAGTGCAGTCTGTAGTGTATAGTGTAGTGTATAGTGTAGTGTATAGTGTAGTCTGTAGTGTATAGTGTAGTCTGTAGTGTATAGTAGTGTATAGTGTAGCGTGTAGTGTATAGTAGTGTATAGTGTAGCGTATAGTGTAGTCTGTAGTGTATAGTAGTGTTTTGTATAGTATAGTAGTGTAGTTTATAGTAGTGTGTAATAGTGTAGTGTATAGTGTAGCGTATAGTGTAGTCTGCAGTGTATAGTAGTGTTGTGTATAGTGTAGTGTATAGTAGTGTAGTGTATAGTGTAGTGTATAGTAGTGTTGTGTATAGTAGTGTAGTGTAGTGTATAGTAGTGTGGTGTATAGTAGTGTATAGTGTAGTGTATAGTAGTGTAGTTTATAGTAGTGTAGTGTATCGTGATGTGAGGCTGTAACAGTTTGAGACCCTGGTGTCCGAAGCAGATTTCGAGTGACGCTGTGTAGGATTCCAGAATGTAAAAAAATCTGGGACTTTTAATCCCCCCGGGAAGAGTTGCATATTTTCGGAGAAAAATCAACCTCAAAGGGGGGAGGAAAATCCTCGGGGGAATAAAAGATAATCAGGAAAGGTGGCAACCGTGTGCATGCTCGTTACTGACATGTTAGCCGTGGCCGGGAATCGAGACTGAGATTCCCAGGCTCGTCGCGACGCTCAGCACTACTCCGTCGCTCGACCCACTTGGGATTATGCTCATCGATTGAGTTGTGAAATGGGAGTGAGAAAAGCCCTGGGACGTTTAAGTTAGAGAGAGAGCGATTTTTTGTTTGAAAGTGTTCACTTTGGAAGGTGGAGTTTTTTTTCTTCTTTTTCTTGCGCAAGTTCCGGTGTCTGCCGAGTTCCAATTCACACTCGGGGCATCTGGAGATTTAAAATTTAAATGACACAGGCGTACGGGGGGGGGGGCGGGGGGGATTGTATAAGCCTACCCGCCTAACACATATTAAAAGCCCTATCTGTTAGTGTGAGTCCCAATACTCTTAGGCGCAATTGACTTGAGATTTGTGCGGGGAGAAAAGTTTTGACATTCGCCCAATGAGTAAACGGCCGGCGTAGTGTGCAGCCGACGACGACGACGACTTCTCGCACGAGCCCGTACGTCACAATCGTGAAGGACGCTGCCGCGGTACTGACGGTCAGCAGCTCGCTGGACTTGAGATCTAGGGGTCGCCGGTTTCGACTCGATCTCCCGGCGTGGCAGTTTGAAGCGTCGGGGCGAATTTCTTAACCCATTCCACCCCCGCCCCACCTCCCCACGGCCTGGGTCCATGCGGCGGTACAAATATGGAGATCAGCTAGTCGATCGGAAGGTCCGTAAGGTCCGTACATTGCGGGGTAAAGTGCGCACACTCCCAGCACTTCCAAGATTTCTGGCAAGTATGTATGTATGTTGAATTTATTTCGCACTGTGCGTGGCCAACTGTGCTAATCGGAGATGCGGGGGAAGGATAACGAACTAAACGCGAAAATCAGTTCTAAATTAATTAGTTTTCAATCTTGATTTGTCTGGCAAGTATGGAAGAGCAGGCCAAATAGGCTCAGTAGGAGTTCTCTAATGCTGACTTTAGTCGAGGTCCTACCTCTAGCAGTGGCACGAGCGAGTAAATGCATGGCTGCACCTTTGCCTTCTCACAGCCCTCTATGTCAGTCTACTGCTGGATGAAGGTATCCCTATGTCGGGTCAGTCATGGGGGCTACGTGACCATATTTCACCTCTCTGCGTCAATGCGAGTTGGCGGCAGGGGGCGGGTGCCCAGGAGCGGATCAGAATCACTCAAAGTTCAAAGTTCATGTATTAGGTATAGCCCTGTGAGCCATTCGGCTCTTGAATCGGGTGCAACCGCAACAAACAAAAAACAAACACATGAACAAGAAAACATCTTAAAGTGACTATGTGCAAGCAGAAAATCCAAGAAAAGACAGCAAAATATTGCAGAAAAAATCACCGTACACCAACCCTGTGCACTGACGTTAGCCGAGCCCGGGAATCGATCCGAGGTCATTGGGTTCATTGCGTGGGTCTGCTAGTCCACCCTAACACAGCTTCCCCCCAACCACTGCAACGGGATGTATGTTTTCAATTGATTTTACAGAGTTCGGAATTATTTCCCTAAGACTGTCGGAGAGCATTATTTCCGGTCGAATGCCGTCGGCTGTAATCCGCTCGCAAATGATCGGTATCCACTCCCAGGCAGAAATGATGGTCGCGTGCGTTTTACGCAATTAGAGTCCTACGTTTCAATTGCTCTACCTGCAAAATGATGCTCGCTGACAGCGTCGCTAATTGTTAGCGACCGAGATTGTTTTCCTGTTGTAATATGAGCGTCCGTGCTGTGTGATCTGCGGTCGATAACCATTTACATCTAATGCACGCTTTCCGCAGAGACACTCGAAACGGTGCCGTGAAAGGTTGAAAGCTCGGACTCAAAATGATTCAACGCGACGGGAAATATCGCAGTCAGACGATGGCGCGGCTTCATCGCCACAATCAGCATCCCTCTTCAAGCACTATAATAATGGTAATTATGATTAAAATGCATCTATAATAAGAATGATTATAAGGCATATTATTAAAGATGCCTCACCATAATAGTAATAATTATAGATGCCTTATAATAATCATTATATTGCATCTATAACAATAAGTATATATGCCTTATAATAATCATTATATTGCATCTATAACAATAAGTATATATGCCTTATAATAATCATATTGCATGTATAATACTAATTCTATATGCCTTGTAAAAATTACACTGGTCAACAAAAAAAAAACATTTTATTCTGGCCTGGACTTTTGCAGCTGTTTTAGACTAATTTCAGGGTGCTGATTCCAAATCTGATCTCAGATTTGCTCAATCACATCTCATTTTATGCTATCGGCATACCCCATTTTCATTGATTTTACCCGAAATTAACTCTGTCACTTATGATTGCAAGTTGTTGCGAGTCAGTGACTGCTTTAGTGTTAAAATATGGTGCTGTATTTTTAAGATAGTGTGTTTATAATATCGTTTTATGTAGATATCCACATTTATTTAATATTTTTCTTCTGCAGTTTTTATAAAAAATGCAATATTTGATATCTCAAAAACCTGATGTGATAGACAAAAACTGATGCCAGATTTGGAATCAGCACCCCAAAATTACCTTATAACAGTTGGAATACCTTATGCCAGAAAAAGTGTGTTGACCAGTGTTATTATATCGCTCTAAGAGGAATGCTGGTCGTTTTGGTGAATCCGAAACCACTCCGAACGCGACCTCTACTGCTGCCCACTCACACACTCCCCCGCGCCCCCACCTTCCACCCCCCCCACTACCCAATCCAGCCCCCCCCCCGCCATGTGTGGAGGAAAAGGCGGGGCCAGCACAGGAAGAGGCGTGGCCTAGAGGCGAAGGGGTGGGGCCTATAAAAGGAAAGGCGCAGAGAGCCCAAGGAGGGGGAAGAGACAATGGGGGTCCAATCGGGCAGGGGTGCAGATGCGACGAGTCCCACTGATACAAAACTGACACCTTTATACAAGGCATCATGTTTGCAATAACCACAACACAAGCAGTCAAATGCAAACAAAAAGAAACAACTCTGATGATGATAATGATATGCACTGTCCTTGACGTTGATTGGTCCACACCCGAGACAGCTTTTCTCAGAGCCTAGTCTCCATTGGTGTTGGATCAGAAGACGCCAAAAGGCGTACAACTCAAAAACAGCGCACTATCAGAGTATTGAGAGCTCGGGGTAAGCATTTACACTATGAGACCTCCTTTACCAGTGGCAAAATATAGTAGTAGGTTTTTACCCTTTAAACTGGTACATAACTGACACCTTTATACAAGGCATCATGTTTGCAATAACCACTGGTAAAGGAGGTCTCATAGAGTCCCACTGAATTGTGAGAATGGTTGGATGAACCCCCCTGCCCCCCCCACCATGCCAGCAAGTGGGTCTGTGTGGCCTGCCTCGTTTGTATGTTCGTTGAGTTTTCCGTTGGGTACTTCTCCACGTGGTGAGAAAACCGGAGTTATTGAAGACGCGTACTGTATGTACGTACGTACGTCTTTCGCACCGTACGTAGCCAACCGTGCGAATCGGAGGTGCGGGGGAAGGACAATAAACTAAAGATGAAAAGTAGTTCTCAAGAAATGCGTTTTCAATCTCGATTTAAAAGTGCATACCTCCAGTGGCATCCTAACATCAGAAGGAAGAGCGTTCCAGACGACCGCAGAAGCGCATATGAAAACACGCGATGCGGTGACCGTCTTTGTTCGATAGCTTAGTCAAAAGCCGCTGCCAACTGCTGCGAGGGTAGCCACAGTTCACGTCATGATGGTTTATGCTTATTGACGAGATCGCCAAGGTATGGTGGTTCATTTGTGGAAAGCACTTTTCTGTGTATGTAATGCTTTAAGTTTCAAGTTTGTTTCGTTTATCTGGGTGAGAACTCGAGCCTTGTTTATTTTTGCCTTTCTCCTTTGCGTGAGGCCCCTTGATAAATGGCATCTCATATGCAAGGGCTCTGAAAATGAGAATAATTTAAGAGACTAATTAATAAGACAGAAATAGATTTATAGTGTTCTCTGTTTATTGCCTAGGCGTTAATTTAATGCAGATATAAAAAAAAAGTATTAAGCATGCTGAGAAAGAAATAAGAGTTTTTAATCAAAATCAGTTTTAAATATGAACCCACGTTGGTTGAACTATTAGGTAATACATCTTCAAGAGTTTTGAGTAAATGCTCCCGTAATTTTAGAATGAAAATTACACAAATTTTCGTATGGGAACACTCCAAAGCATTGGACGCACCCACAGAGTGATGATATAGTACAATGAAATGTACACGATCAAAGATAGTACCCAATATAGACATTTTTTACAGGCTATTGGGGCAAGTCCCGTTAGCGAGCACCTACGAAGGGTGCATGAAGGGGACGGTGTTCCCAGCACCACAATCGGCCACCTTTGTCTCCCCAGAACTGATGATTACACACCGCACCAGGTACGCATGTGTGGCTGAGTGGACCTAGGAGAGGTTTGTACATTCATCACGCTACGTGGGCCGTCAGCGGGGGGGGGGGAATCGAACTCGAGTAGCCGGGTTCGCTGTGCTATGCACTGACCGCGACACGACCGCCCCACCACATATGCACACAAGAACACACACACACATACACACACGGAAATTCCAACACAAAGATGCCGTTTAACCTTACGTCAAGGCCGACATGACACACAAAGGGAGTGTGGGGTGTGGCCAGCAACGAAGATAAAGATCCCCCGTATAGCCTTAACAGACTGTAGGGGCAAGTGCTGTTAGCGAGCACCTATGAAGGCCGGAACGGTACACGAGGGGGTGGGTGGCCAGCACCACGCCCGACCGCCTTTGTTTCCCCAGTGGCGATGTTTACACACCGCACCAGGTACTCATTTAAGGCTGAGTCGACCTAGGGGAGGCCCAGGACCGGTTCAGATAATCGTCACTGGTGTTAGCCGTGAGCGGGAATCGAACCCGGGTCGCCAGGTTCATAGCGTAGCGCGCTAACCGCTACACTACCAGCAACACACACACGCACACGTGCGCGCGCGTGCCTCGGCTGCCTTTGTCTTCTGAGTTCTGATGGCCTTCCTATTGACACTCCACTGACCTGTGTACTCCTATTATTCTCAGTTGACACACCAAGGTCCCAGGTCAGCTAAAGATACCAATTGCCACTGGCGTTGTCTATGGACCAGTACTCCAAGCTGATAGCACGCTGGCTGAACGACACCGCTCGCCATACTTATTGTGTTGAGTTTAATGTCCTTCCCCCCCGCATGGTTGGCTACATACGCTGCGAAAGAAATTCAACATACATACGTGCACACATTTGATTTCTTTTACCAGGTATGGTCCACTGAGCTACGTAGTTCTTTTTCAGAAGCGACCTGGCCACACGTGACAGCTCAACGAAAGTGGCTTATCACGTGGAAGTTTATAGCAGCTGAATACTCTAAACGCGTGTTTCTAAATGTGGAGGGGGAAAACCGGAGGACCTGGAGAAAAATCCACGCAATCACGGGAACAGCATGCAAACTCAAAATATACAGCAGCAGGCGTCAGGTCCGAGATCGAACCCACGACCTCCTCCATACCAGGCGAGGCAGTTAACATCTCCTGGCCACCGTGGCCACTGAGGTGGTGTTCATCTCCTGGTTTCGAGCCCTGAGCCCAGTGGTGGATGCTCCACATGCCTACGGCAGGGGTGGCGAGTCGCTCCACAGAACAGCCACTCGTGATTGCTGACAAAGTGACACTCATTTGTTTTTCTATCAATCACAGAGCGATGATTGGCTGAACCACCTGGCCAGACCTCGACCAATCAGACCTCATCCATCGTCCTATCAAACCTCGTCCATTCAGACCTCATCCATCATCCATTCAGACCTCGTCCAATCAGACCTCATCTATTCCACGCCTCGGGCCCTCCCCAGCAGAGCTCGCCATAAATTGTCTTCGTGAATACCGGGCCCCGTCATAAGCAAATCTGCTCAATACTCACTCACTCACTCGAGCGCTGCTAATACATTTAGACCAATCAATTGCAGTTGCTTTTCGCAGATTTTTTTGAGATTGCCCAGAGGGGTCCACGAATGGCACACTTTTGTAAACCCCTCCCTGAAGGTGGCAGCAGGGCAAAGCCTCTACCATTTGGTTGGACCGCGGCCGCACTAACTTTCTACCCGCATCAAATTTGTTCAGGCGGCTAACAACAACAACAATCTACGCTAAATCAGACACGGGCCGAGCGTCTCAGGGATTGAGAATAATTAAGCTGACACTCCTGAGGATCTGGGCTTAAGTGTGTACGGCCACCCGTGCAAAAACTGGGCTCTCAAGTGTGGCGAGTTGATAAGATGCCGTTGATGTTCTCAGTCCAGTCACCAATGACTGCACAACCCCCCACCCCTTCTCCCCCCCCGCCCCCCATCACATTAAATGAGATTTTTCAATTAAATTGGCCGATTTCCAAGCTCTGAGACTTAAAAAAATAATGGCAGGGAAATGAAGATGTCCTCTCCCTTGTGTGGATAAAGACATCTTTAGAAGTGACTTCCAGAAGCAGTTCTACTTAGCCACCTCGAAGCATGGCCATTCGACAAACAGCGAGGTGATGCACTGCTCGCGCCGGAGTTCCCGGCATCAATATCTCCATCTCCGTGACACCGATGCCACCAGCACAGTCGGAATGTCAACGAAAAGCTGCAGGAGCAGCCCTGCAATGGCTTGCTCACACCCCCTGCTGGCGGAACGACTTCCCCAATTAGAGGGAGCAAACGGAGAGAATCCTGCACCCTCCATCTAGCGGGTGTTTTGGCCTCCTCTACTTCCACGCTGGATGTCTAGGAAGAGGTAGGAGGACACCCCAATGCACGCGACCCTGCTGATTGGCTAACAGCTGCTCGTTGGACAAAAACAACGTTGCACCATCGTTACAGCTGCCGTGCCAATCCATAACAAAGTTTTTTTTGGGTTAAATCGCGTAAATATAAATGTGTGTCGATGAACCCGCCACCACCCGATGCAGCCAATTGGTAAGCGTTGTCACGTGAACAAAACGTGCTTATTAGTTACTACTTCGGCACACCGGTCTGTGTTGGAGAGTAAACCCACAGCATTTACAACTCGGGTGTTGTGACGTTCCGCTGGTGACTACAACAACCAGCTGCATCAGGCGATGGCCAGAATTGTGGAGAATTCCTCCCGTTTCGGTCTTAAGTAATAGACGAGCAAAGGTGATGTCATCACTGTGAGGCTATCAGTTGCGAAGACCAGAGGGGGGCCGAGGGGGGGCGGCAGTTATTGTAGCCATATGAAAACAAAAAAACAAGCATTGTCAACACACCAGGTACAAGAAAGTTGCTTGATAAAAAATGACCTCTCAAAAATTAATAACAACGTGGTCGTCAGCTTCAGCTGTTGACTTACGGCGGTTAGCATTGTGCGCTCGTTTATTTTCGAACGGTGTGGTAAGGCGGAGGCGGGGGCGAGGGGGGGGTGTATACGAATCATACAAACATGTTTATTTGCACCATTGGAACTTCATTTGCCAGCAAAAAATATGATAATTGTTTTTTTACCCTTCTATCTGGCAACAAAACTGACACCTTTTTTTTTACAAGGAGTCATGTTTGCATAGACCACAATACCTGCAGTCATAATGCAAACAAAAAACATAACTCTGTATGCACTGTCCTTGAAGTTGATTGGTCTGTCTCGGGTGTGGACCAATCAACTTCAAGGACAGTGCATACAGAGTTATGTTTTTTTGTTTGCATTATGACTGCAGGTATTGTGGTCTATGCAAACATGACTCCTTGTAAAAAAGGTTTCAGTTTTATTGCCAGATAGAAGGGTAAAAAGCCAATTATCATGTTTATTTGCATCTATTATCACCTAAGAATGTTGTTGTTGTTATTGAAAAGTGCCTCCGCATATGCCGAGTACAGCTTGGGGCGACGTGCCGTCGTGATTGTAAGCGGTTGCATAATTCATTCAAACATAGCCTCCTTTTCCTGTGCATAAATTAGACAGTGGTTATGCCCTTCATCTTAAGAACATGCGTGCCCAGTACAGCTTTGTACTGCCTGCGAGACTTGGACGTTAAAAAACGGCTTAATAGAGACCAGATATTGGCACTTGAAATGTATTGCTACAGAAGGACACTGCTGCGTCTCAGCTGGAACCAAAGGGTGACGGACGCAGACTTAAGAAAGACAAAGAAGAAGACCTCATGCAGGCAGGCGGTGATGAGAAGCGAACCGGCACTATTTGGACACGTTTGTAGGATGGACAAGAACAGGAAACCATACTCTCTGGTTCTTTCGGCAAAGTCACGTAGGTTTAAAATGAAACAAATTAAATCACGACGTTTCTGGCGCAACACAAGCGTCCGTCATCAGGTGTGACAACCACAGCAAGAAACAACTGATGAAGTGGGCAAAAGGGCTGCTGTAACAAGAGGCTATATAGGCAAGAGAGGGGGGGGGGGAGCCAGGAAGGAGAGACAGAAAGGGGGGGAGGAGCCAGGGAGGAGAGACAGAGAGGGGGGGAGGAGCCAGGGAGGAGAGACAGAAAGGGGGGAGGAGCCAGGGAGGAGAGACAGAGAGGGGGGGAGGAGCCAGGGAGGAGAGACAGAAAGGGGGGAGGAGCCAGGGAGGAGAGACAGAGAGGGGGGGAGGAGCCAGGGAGGAGAGACAGAAAGGGGGGAGGAGCCAGGGAGGAGAGACAGAGAGGGGGGGAGGAGCCAGGGAGGAGAGACAGAAAGGGGGGAGGAGCCAGGGAGGAGAGACAGAGAGGGGGGAGGAGCCAGGGAGGAGAGACAGAAAGGGGGGAGGAGCCAGGGAGGAGAGACAGAGAGGGGGGGAGGAGCCAGGGAGGAGAGACAGCGAGGGGGAGTGGAAAATTAAAATTCAAAGTGTGTTGTGTCGGACAAATGGCAGCGATCGGAAAGAGAGGAAGACCCAAGAGAGAATGTCTTGACAACGACATCGTAGGAGATTAGGTGCCAGAAAGATGTGGCCACTAAAAACATAATAAAATAATATAATAAAAGATTGTATAATGTTTTATTTTATTTATTTTATTATTTCCATTCTACGTGACTTTACCGAAAGAACCAAGAAGATGTGGCCACTACTTGAGCGTGTTGGCACAGTAGACGGAGGAAAGTGGAAACGAGTGATGAGATGAGCAAGTGACACCTACGGGCTCTCTGCCCATGGATCGTGACGATGATGACGATGACGACGACGATGATGACGATGATGCTCTTTATCCGCCGCGTGCTGTAGATCGTGCCGAGCACTAAATTTGGGCCATCGCAGTGATTAAAAAATATAACGTTGGGAATTTTTGTCGGAATCCGAATCTTTATTTGTCCGGGAGAAATCCGACGATCTGCGAAGCTCTTTCGTTAGCCGTGGTTATCTCACGATGCACGTCCGCGATCCACACAAACTCCAACACGGCGACGATTTGCGAAGACGTGCGGTCGGCAGTTGCCTTCGACTCTGAATGAGCAGCACCACCGTCGGTCGACCGGTAGAGGTCGTGTGCGTGGTGGGTCACGTGTGTGTACTTCCTCTTTTTTCCAAGACGTCTGGCCAGCTTGGAAGAAAGAGTAGGCCAAAAACACCCTCTAGAGGGGCTGTGTTATGCTCCCGAGATTCGGAAATGTTATATTTACGGCTGCTTGTGTTGTGACCGAAACATCGTGAGAATTGTATTTTATTAAGTTTTATTTTTTATTATTTTAGTATTTCTCTTCTACGCGACTTTACCGAAAGAACCAAGAATATGAATCCCTGCAGTCACGAAAGAAGCTATAAATCGAAATTTACCTATCAGTATAAGAATGCATTATGTTGTCTCATTTTTACCATATTGTTTGTATTGTTTATTCAATTCCCGTGCTGTTTGCGCAACTTGGCCTGATGAATTAACCTACGTTTCACATAAGCTTATAATTTGAATATAATTTTGGAACTCCGGTCATCCATACAAAAGCGGCTTTTGGCTAGCCATCGAATACAGATGAGCACAGCATCACGCGCTTTCAGATACACTTCTGCGGCCGTCTGGAACGCTCTTCCTTCCGATATTAAGAAGCCAATGGAGCTATGCACTTTGAAATAATCTAAATTTAAAACTAATTTCTTTATAACTGCGTTTTGTGTTTAGTTTGTTGTCCTTTCCCCGCACCTCCGATTAGCACGATTGGCTACGTACGGTGTGAAACAAGTTCAACGTGCGTACGTACATACGCGTCTTCAGAAACTCCGGTTTTCCCACCACGTGGATAAAATACTAAACGGAGACCTCAACGAATATTTCAAGCAGGACATTCCCCCTGAAAAATTCTTTAAGGCTCACCAAAGCCCTCCCGGGTAAAGGAATTAATCAAAAGCATTATTAGTGTCAAGTTACTCTATCTCAGTTTAGTTTTTTTACAACCCTAAAACACACCGACCTCCCTTTATCCACTGCTGGATATGACGTCTTCCCTGCGCTACGTTGCTCGCGAGGGTTGTTTGACGGGACAGGACAATCACGGTGGTCACTCTGGGTTTGGTACAGGGAGGTACGGGGGTAGCTAGGGCTGGTGCAGACACTTGCTCACCGCTGATGCTGGCCGTCGCCGGGAAATTGAACTCAGCTTAGCCGGGTTGGTACTGGTAGGAACCACCTGGTTCCACCAGCCCACAGGGGATTATTGTGTCCGTCCGTCCGTCCGTCGTGCATTCAAAAATGGGAGGGGTGGGGCTGGGTGGAGAGGGGAGGGTGGGGAGGTTCTGGGTGGGGAGGGGAGGGTGGGGTGGGGCTGGGTGGGGAGGGTGGGGCTGGGTGGGGAGGGTGGGGGTGGGAGGGGCTGGGTGGTGGTGGGGAGGGGCTACGGTGGGGAGGGTGGGGCTGGGTGGGGAGAGGCTGGTCACCCCGTGGTGCCCTTATAAAACTCAACGTTTAACCTACTCACGCCGGCTTGTGCCCGCCCTCACAGTCGGGCATATTTGCGGAATACACCACGCCGCCGTTGACCCTGGCCATTGACCGAGCAACCCAACGTTCCTACCAGCTCCCTCCGCAGGAATGTGTTTATCTCGTAGCTACATCTCTTCACCACATTCTGGTCCCCACAAACACCCCTACAAGAACCAATAACCAACCTATCATGAAGTATGTTAGAGCAGCTCCCATAACTGCCATGGCCGACACGGCGAGGGGAGGTCTTCATCCGAGCAGTGGATGGATAAAGGGTTGTGATGATCATTAACACACTCATCATCTCTATCATAAATGCCCACTGTAATCCGGCAGCTGTTGAGCCAGAGACCAACACGAGCTCGTGTGATTACGGTGCTAAACAGATGTGTGCGTGATTTTGTGCTAAATGTGTACTTGGCATATTCTCTTGACTGCCAAGTAGAGAAAAAAACAGAAGGAGGCATTAGCCGACGACGGAGGGATATCCAGCAGTAGCTGTGCTCTCATTAAGTGACGCGTGATTATTCGCGTGAACTTCACTCATTGACTCTTACTCCCATGCGATGGACCCACCCCTCCGGTTGACCAAACTTGATCGCGTCGTCTCATCGACACCTCGCACTCTGTCCAGACACTTTTGCACGTTGCAATTCTATTGGGGGATTTTGCGTTGTCCTGCCGTGGTCTGGGACTGTTGTTTTTGTTGAATTGCTGCCTTTCCCAAGCTTTGCATTTATTGTTGAAACATAGGCAGGAAATTGGATGCTTTTGCAAATTTGTCCGTATATGTTTTATTTATATGTCACTTAGTGACTTAATTCTAGATTTGAAGTTTTCGTGACTGCAAGGATCCATACTCTTTGTTTCTTTTTTCGGTAAAGTCACGTAGGTAAAAATAAAATAAAATGAAAACAACTCAATTAAATCACGACCTTTTCGGGCACAACCCAAGCGCCCGTCCTCAGGTGGGGACAAACAGCGAAAAAACAATCGCTGAATTATGCCTAAGAAATGGCTGTGACGAGGGATTATATAGCTGCGAGGTGGGGGGGCAGGGTGAGTGTGGGGGCGGGGCATGGGCTAGGAGGTGGTCATGGAGTTCAAAGTGAAGCTGTTGGCTCGAAACAATGGGCTGGGCGCGAGCCTAGAGTTCAAACTAAAGCTATTGGAGAGTGATGGAGGTGAGCAGGGTTGGGAGTAAAAAGATGCGGACGATTCTGGGCCTTGTTTGGGGTCTGTGATCAGCAACGGTGTTACACAACTACAGGAGATCATCGATTATCCGGCGCCTACGGAGTGGGCAAGCCGAATTTTCGAAAACGCCGGATAATCACCAATCATCATGATTTAAAAGAGATTATTTTTGCGCATTCTTGGATGACATTATGTTTTTTTGCGTGTTTTCAATTTAGTTTAATTGGCACACATAATCATACAAATAGACATTAAATAGCCTTTTAAAAGTGACTGTATTTACTGTACTTACCACTCCAATCTCGAAGATTCTGCATGGGGCAATGTGCATATAGTGCGGTATTTTCATTGTTTAAGTTATATGTAGTGTATAATGTACTCTATATAATATTTGACGTTAAATCAAGCGCTGCTATTTTTTTTTGTCAAGCATACGGTGCCAAAAGCCGGACTGGGTACAGCCTTAGGAGCGGTTTTGCCGGTCCGGGAACGCCGGATAATCGATTATATTATCCGGCATCGCCGGATAATATAATCGATGATCAACTATATACCCCTTCCATAAAAGAAATACGAAAAATTTCACTGCCAATAGCCACAACTGATTTATATTTCGCTCCGACGTGTGCATTTACTCCTACTGCCCGCCATTAACATATATACGGCACGAACATTCAAAGCGATTCCGTAAAGGGCATATCTCTCAGATGCTGTGCGTTTAGCAGATGCTGCACAGTTTGGGAGTGGAGCGTGCATTGGCAGCCTTGCGGCAGAAAGCCTCTGCGCTCCCATCGCAGACGCGCCAGCTAAGGGTACAGCAGGAACACACACACACACGGGGGATGCTCGCTCTCTGTCTGTCTTCCCTATAAATCGCTTGTTCTTCTCTTTTTTTTACAGAGAGAGAGATGATTTTACTTTTGTTTGAAGAACAATAAATGTCTCAAGTGGCAGGAATCAGTGAGGATTGTATGTCACGTCAAAAAACTTACCCCTCCCACCCTCCAAAATAAATATATTTTTGCTCGTTGAATAATATTTGCACTGCCGCTCAAGGCGGGGAAAGTTACCGCGGGTCACATGAAACAATGAAGCATCGCGAGCCCACCCCAGGACATCTTATTGTGCCTTTTTCGCCTGCGAAATAGAGGATGACATAAAGGGCCTGCGGATCAATCCCTTCAAATACGGCGGCGGATGTTATCTTCTTTGCGAAAAACATTTCCTTTCGAGGAATAATGAGAGAGAGAGAGAGAGAAAAAAAAATACCGTGGCAAACGAAGAAAGAGAAATATTTTTTGGTTTACTTTACAACAACAACAAAAAACCCACCACCCCTCTTGCCATTTTATCAATAAGCATTCATTACTTTTTCGCGAGGCAACGCTGGGGATTCGAACGTTACGTACCGGGGGGGGGGGGGGGGGTGGCGACGTTGCTCCAAGCGGGGGCATCGTCGTGGGGGGTTTCGAGGCTTGAAACCCCCCACGGTCGTCATGGTTCGGACAAATCTCGCAAAATTTGTATCGACCGTAAACGCGCGCCACCGTCTGCTCCACAGCGCGCGTTCAAACACCAAGTTGATGCAATTCGAGAACTTAACAAACACACAAACCAAAAAAAAGATTGGCCACGTGGTTTTTGCCGACGTCACGATACAAATTTGCCGAACCGAACTTGAGGAAATATGAAAGCAAACATCGCCCACCTATGGCTAAACTACCGCAGATCGAACCATGTGCTATAGGATAATTGATAATTGGTTTTTTACCCTTTTATCTGGCAACAAAACTGACACCTTTTTTTGCAAGGAGTGATGTTTGCATAGACCACAATACCTGCAGTCATAATGCAAACAAAAAATATAACTCTGATAATGTACTGAAGTTGGTCCACACCCGAGACAGCTTTCCTTAGAGCCTAGTCTCACATGGTGTTGGACCAGATGACGCCATGTGCCCTTGCGTTGCAATACATGGCACAGTAACAAAATGCACTCATGATTTGATTTGTTCGTCAGTAACTGCGTGCGTTCCGTGGGTTTTTGTCTTGGCGTATAATTATGATATTGGCCCAGTCTGACTGCTGATTGTTGTACGGTGTGCGTTGCGCTAAATCGCAAATCTGCAGAATGGATATAACCGCACGCTATGGTTGGAAAGATTCACCCTTCTACCGCCTCCCGCAAAATATCTCCCCGTCCGGCACAACACATCGCGACGGCCGTGGGGACTAGTCTCACATGATTTTTCGATTTAAAGCTTTCGTGACTGCAGGGATTCATCTTCTTGGTTCTTTCGGTAAAGTCACGTAGAAGGGAAGTATTACAATAATAAAACTAAAACATAACAAAATAATTCTCACGACGTTTCGGCCACAACGCAAGCAGCCGTCTTCAGGTGGAGAACAGGTCTGCAGAGTCTGCCTACTCGACAGACCTGTTCTCCACCTGAAGACGGCAGCTTGCGTTGTGTTTTATTTTTTAAATCCTTTATATTAAGTTCACTTGCTTGCTTAGGACCGTGCAAATCTTTCGGTCGTTTTTTAACCCATTTCCCGTGATCCAATCGAGCTGACATTTTCCACACAGACTCGTTGTGCGTGACAATTAATGTTCGTGAAAATTTTTTCCCAAAATTTTACACTTTTTAGGACAATTTTTTTGTATTTAATGACCAATTGCTTAATGGTGCAATGCAATCATCTGACGCATAGGTGGCAGCCATCTCAAGCCAGAGGACGAGAGGACTCTAGCCGCCACGCATATAAAGGATTTATAGTGAAAAACTTTGTTTTTACGGGTTATACTTGTTATTATTTTATTACTTCCCTTCTACGTGACTTTACCGAAAGAACCAAGAAGATACTCTCACATGCCTTACTCAAGCCTACGAACCACCGAGAAGACGTTCGCTGAGATATTACGCCCTCGGACCGTGCGTGCGTGAGCTGAAGAACCCTCCTTTCAATCAGCGGGCTGATGCCTCGTTCGCGAACGCAATGCTCTCAACGCGATCGATGCCACGGCATCGGAATCAGGAAAACGCGGCGCAGATATTGACACTCGCAACGTTTTCACACGCGAGCACCATTTGAGATTTCAAAGCGTTTTTCCAAACGTTCTTGCATCGCAGTTATTTGGCGCTGTTACACACCCCCCCTCCGCCCCCCCGACATTTCACCGCCCGTTTCTAATACGCCTGGCGTCGTTCTCGTAGTCACGTTAACGTGGAATCGCCCGTATGTTCGCAAGCTTCCAGAGGGCTTGCAACACATGGCGCGCCAGGTGTGTTCGGTGTGACGGCACGCTCCTCCTCCTTGTGATTGTAGCGGCCACGTGACTTTCGAGATTTACCCGCCGCGCATCGAACATAGCAAGCTGCGCGCACAAAGGCAAAGATCACCCGGGTAGCCTACACAAGACTGCTGACGCACGTGCTGTCAGGCAACACATATAGAACTATTGAAAAATAAATCGTGTTTATTTGACCGGTTAAGGCTCACTGAGCTGCGTAGTTCTTTTTCAGATGCGACCTGGCCACAAATGATAGCTCAGCTAAGTGGCTTATCACGTGGACATGTCTAGCAACCGAATGAATACTGTCGATTCTAAATGTGGAGGGATAAAAACCGGGGCACCCGGAGAAAAATCCACGCGACCACGGGGAGAGAGAAACGCGGGGAGAGAGACACCGCAAACTTCAAATATACAGCAGCATGCGTCAGGGTCGGGATCGAACCCACGACCTCCTGCATACCAGTGGAGGTCGTTTTTTTTTAAAGTGTAAAACTTTGACAAGAACGCGGTGCAAGTCACAAACCGTAACAAAGTTGTGGTGGTGGTGGGGGGGGGGAGTACAGAAATGTCGCAGAACAAAGACGGAACTCAGTGCTCCTGGGTTCTGGGAAGGTGGGGGGGATTGCCCTCTCTGCCCCACTCACGCAGGGACCGTGAGTGAGAGCGTAGTTGTGTTTTTTTTCTTTAACATGGGGAAGGGGAAGCCAAGGGAGAGGAGCGAAAATGAAGGGAACAAAAGCGGTGGCGGGGTAGAAAGGGAAACCAGGCGAGGTAGTTCACGTCTCACCTGAGCTGGGCTGACACTCTTCAAGGTCCTCGTCGTCAGAGGGACACTCGGCTGAAGAGACCACCACGTCGTCTGTGATCTGGGATTGTGGGAGGTGACAAGAGACAGTGGCCATGAGCGGATGAGTCAACGCGGAGTCATATTCTTACTTGATACAGCTATCGTGCTGTGACGGTTTCACCTGAAGACGGAAGCTTGTGTTGCTTCCGAAACGTCGTGATTTTTATTTTATTTTTATTTTACTTTTATTAATTTTAATAAAACATTTTACCTACGTGACTTTACCGAAAACAACCTAAGAATATGAATCCTTGCAGTCATGAAAGCTTCAAATATAGAATTAAAGCGGTGTGTTCACGCGTGAATTATTGTGTGCGCTGCACAGACGAAAATTACGACAAGCCCTTTTAGACGTAGGATGTCGCAGCTGCGCTGGACGGCACTCCGGCGTGTTGTCCGACGTTTCGCTCCAGGTTCCGGAAGCTTCTTCAGGAAATACATTCAGGAAAGCCTCGCTGAATTTTAAGCACTATTTTTTTTTTGTAGGAGTGCAATTATGAATGTACGTCTCGTAGGAAGAAAGCAGATTATCCGGAGAAAGCCAGTGCGTATGAGGGAGTAACACCTAAAGCCACGCACGGATACGTTGAAGAATTCCATTACTGTGCTTCCATCTGCTTGCCACATTAGCGGGGGGGGGGGGGGGGCTCATGGGAGGTGAGGAGATAGCCACGTGGAGTCATTGGCGGGATGGAGCCGCTACGTTTCACGAACAACGGTGCGGCGGTATGACCGCACGGCGCCTCTCCACGGGTGCGTTTCTGCCCGTCTCGTGCCGCGCGTTGCTCGGGCACAACGCCCGAGGATTCCCCTCCGCTGCGTGTTGGGCACCTTCCTTCAGGAGCCGAGAGGAATGCTCGGCGCGAAACGTCGGGCGCGGTGCTGGACAACACGAGGCACGGACCGAGAATCGGGTTTTTTTTTTGCTGTTCCCCCCCCCCCCAACATAGTTGGTGATCCAGCTTTGGGGTAAGAGGTGGTTGGAGGGTTTTTTTTTTGGTCAATGGGTAATGAGTTGGAAACTTTCTTTGAGACTATTGAGATTATTTTGGTGGTTTAATGTCCGAATGATGGTGCCACTTTGTTGAGCTATCATTTGTGGTCGCTTCTGAAAAATAAGTTGATACCTCAGTGGGCTTTGCCTGGCAGGATGGGGATGGTTTAGTTTTATCTATATGTGTGTTTTGGATGATTTGTTTACCTTTCTTGTACTTTGCACCACTATCGTGTTTTTCTATTGTTTGTTCTCGTGACGTTCTTACCCCGTGCCCCTATTGGACATCTTTAAAAAAAGAGCATTATAGCTCATTGGATTCCTGCAGTATAAATGCATATTCTGATTCTGGGTTATGATCTCGCCCTGCCTCCTGTGTGTCTCCAGTAGCAGCACAGCAGCAGCAGCAAGCGTAGCTTTCGATTGCCTGTTGCATGCCCACAGGAGGCATTTATTAGAAAAAAAATTAATCGGGCAATAAAAACAAATCTCTCGCGTGGCTGCCCCTTTTAATTGCGTGGATGTGGTGGGGCAATCGCGCATCTTCGTGGCTGATTTGCGAGTTTCAATAAAAAAATACTCTTACAACCTACAGCGCACACACGCACTCGATCTAAACACACACACACACAAAATCGCCGTTGGTGCACACCAACTTAAATTTAGTTACAACAAATGAAGATACAACTAGCCTCTTCAATTATATCCGATTTGCACTGCTGGGGATCACCTAGAACGACGCAAGGCTGTGTTGCAAGCCCCAACGCACTTCAACACACCCCACTTTGCTAATCCACTGCACTCAGAGCCAGACTTAAGACTTTCTCTCCAACGTCTAGTGCTGTTGGAGCGGTTTCGCTGCGTCCTTTCTCAAGAAATTCGCGTTTTATTCCTGGCTGAATTGTGCGAAATAGTTTTAATTGGATCTTACCGGGTTTCCATTGAACGATTTAGTTCAAAAGAGTGCCGCTTTACACAATATATATTTGTTGGTAAAATCAACAGGTTTGATAACGTCCTTCCGACTATCGCATCCATTGCACGATTTGTGATAAAAACAAACTGTTGAGGCTTTTACGAACAAATTAGGACAGCGAATGAGAGAAAGACACACGGTTAAGATATACCCATTATGGATTCCGTTCAATCGCCGCTAACTCGACATCAGCAGGCTACTGTAAACAAAAATAACAACACAAATCAAAGAACACGACTCGTTCGATCGAATCAACAGCAGGCGAGGAGGCGAATTCGCACGCTGCTCCGAACATGACGCACAAAGCGCACAGAGCGTGTGATGGATTCCATCCAATCACAGGCAACTCTGAAAATCGAGCAGAGCACGTGACTAATGTCATCCAATCACATGCAGAGCTTATCAGCACGCTGCTGCGAACAACAATGGCGTAACATCACAGTACACCGATGCCAGGCGTGGCAGTTAGAACAAAATATTGGGGTTTGGAAGATCGAATATGAATTACACTTACTCCCCTTGGACAAATGAAAAGATGTAAATTTAAGTGAACTTCACGGTAACCCCCCGTTGTCTGAGAGTCATTGGTGACCATGCTGAGACCATAGAACCGCCACTGCAATTCCGCCTTTTAGAAGTATAAAAAGTCACAACCGCCCAGATATCCGATGAATTTGTTACGAATTCTGGACCGTGACCGGATGTGTAAACGAGATTTAAGACGTTTTTTTATGACGTCTCGTGGTTTTCCCCATCTCTCGTCCCCTGTAAGTTTCGTTCGCTCCATGAAACCTCGCGCACGGTCAACAACAACAACAACTTCCCTTCCACGAGACGTGCAGAACCACCACCAACACCGGATTAGGATGCTCGCGCACGCAATCCAACGTTGCGCAACGTCAACACTGGAATGGATTTTAGTCGGCGATTCGACGCGTCGTTTCCATGCGTACTTGCCGGACATGGGGTTCCGTGATAATTTTTTTTTAATTTGTACAGCGGTGGCCAGCATTTGCGGGCTCCAATTACAGTCACAATTGTTGCGACGCTGCAGAAAGAATCGTGAGAGATGGCAGCGGCGTGGAGAGGGCCTTCATCCAGCAGTGGATTGACCACGGCTGATGACGACGATGACGGTGACTGCAATTTATAACAAATGCAACTATTACGAGTGTATTCTTAGGGAATTATTACGAGTGTAATTAACCCCCAAGTTTGCAAACTACAACACAGCCTGGTTTAATCAAGGACATCTGCGTGGATTCCATCCTGACTTTTCAGTGTTGCTGGCTCATTGCTCCGAATCCAGTAAGGCGAACCTCCTGAGAGACCAACAGAGAGTGGGACAGAGCGAGAGAGCGAGCGAGACAGAGATAGCGAGCAAGAGCAAAAGACACAGCAGAAAAGCGAGGGCCAGAGAGAGAGAGCGAGCGAGAGATAGGCAATGCAGAAACCTGAACTTGAACTCATAAAATCCAGCTTGACAGCTCATTGCTCTGACACCTGCACCCTGGACCTCACCGAGCCACCCACTCAGATTCTCCAGTACGAGCTGCAATTCTGTTGCCGTGTTCACAGCGCCAGGCCCTCACCGCTGAACTCCCTTGCTCTGTGCGTGTGTGTGCGTGTGCGCCGTGGGGAGCGGTAGCATAGCGGAACGCGGTCACGCGAGTTCGATTCCCGCTCAATGGCCAACATCGGTGACGAAAATCTGAGTACCTGGGTGTAAACATCGCCACTGGGGAGACAAAGGCGGCCGGGTGTGATGTGCCGTGCTGGCCTTGCCCCAACAGTCTGTCAAGGCTATACGGGGGATCTTTGTCTTTGTTTTGGCGCGCGCGTGTGTGTGCTGGAGCGAGCGCTTTCTCTTGCAATTGTGATTGCACTCTGTGTGTATGTGCACGGCAGTGGGCGAGAAGGGTCCAGGTCTAACAGTCCAGAGATCAATGGGTGCACCAGGTCGTGGAAATTAATAGTTTCATTGTCTCCGTGTTTGTTATATATATATTTTGGGTCTGAACCTCACTCCGAAGGTTAGTTTTTTTTTTATTACTTTCAAGGTCTTGAGCAGACGTGTGATCGATCGTGGCTTAAAAACTCGGGAACGGTTAGCCATTCGAAAAAGAATGTCATCCCCGGTGACGAGGAAGACGGCGAGAGGATTTTTGGTTGAACAGGAACTCGGAACGGTTGGGTCCTGTTTCAGAAAAGGGTCTCTTCAATGCGCTGTGAAATCACATCCCCCACGACCCGCACGGCGTGGGGAGGCCCTCATTTAGCAGTTGATTGACTAAAGGGCTGGACGTGTACACGTATTAGTATTGTTATACATGTGTTATTTTTAATGTACTCTACCACCGATTAGCATGGTTGGCTTTGTACGGCGCGAAAAAAGTTCAACATTTATTATTTTACTTGGATACGCACCGAATTTCGGATAAATCCGAATAAAAAAAGTGTATGAAAATCAGGCCTAGAAATTACATTTTGGATTATCCGGAGCGAATGTTTTTTTCGGATTTATACGAAAACGTGGCATCGCTTGATTTTGTCACGCGCCCTCCTTCCCTGACCTTCGTTGGCATGGCACGTAGACTATGCTGCATTAGCACATCAAAATAAATCCGAACAATCCGAAAAAAAGTTTCCAAATTGCCTTTTAAAATTTCATAACCCCCCCCCCCGCGTGAAAGCCATCCCTGTCATCATCGCGAGTCACGGTCAATCCAACGTCGCTGCCCGATAAATCAACGGTAGCTTCCCGGAGAATCGCAGACGTGGCGCGCGCGTGTGCACCAGCGTGTGTACGTACCGCGGGCGCTCGTGAAACTGCATCGCTGGAAATGTGCAGAGCAAAACACCTGCGGGCAAAGAATAAGGCGCGGTTTGCCAGACACGCGTCTGTATGACTTGCGGGGGCCTGCATGCATGGAAACACGCACCTATGGGGATGGCTTGTTTACCAGACCAGGCCATCCATACCTAATGCACGGTTCATTTTGCATGCAGCCTGTGTTTGGTGCACCTCAAGTGTTTTGGGTAACATAAAAGGGGCATTTCTTTCAGACGCCGTTCGCATTCATTTTATATGCAGAGTGGTGCCTTGGCGCAACGCGTCACAAAGAACAGGAATTATTTGGCTGAAGGTCAACAACATTGGTGAGGCTGACAGCCCAGGAATGGAACGTATTGGAGAGAGATCGTCCTACGAGGAGATGTACCTGGGTGGATCATGGCTTCGCAAGATTGTGACACATGGGAAATGCCTTGCGGTGACCTTAATCCAGCAGTAAATGCAACCATGGCTGACGATGATAAATACATTAGATTTTACCAATGCAGTAATGATATGATGAATCGCAAGGGAGAGACATGCGCATATCAGTAATCGATGATATTCAGGAACACAATTTTGTTTGTTCCAGTGGTTTCAGGGGCATTGCCGATGTTGGTGATACATCATCAAAGTGCTGGGAGTTACCCACACCTCACCCCACCACGCGCGGCTCACTGATCGACTAGCTGCAGCGTGCACCCAATGCCACCGCTGCGTGGACTCGGGGCGGTGCGGTGGATTTACGCAGACATTGCCCATTCACAGGGGATTATTGTGTCCGTCCGTCGTGCAGGGAGGGGCTGGGTGGGGAGGGAGGGGCTGGGTGGGGAGGGGAGGGTGGGGAGGGGCTGGGTGGGGCTGGGTGGGGAGGGTGGGGGGTGGGAGGGGTGGGGCTGGGTGGGGAGGGGAGGGGCTGGTCACCCCGTGGTGCCCTTATAAAACTCAACGTTTAACCTACTCACGCCGGCTTGTGCCCGCCCTCACAGTCGGCCATATTTGCGGAATACACCACGCCGCCGTTGATCCTGGCCATTGACCGAGCAACCCAACGTTCCTACCAGCTCCCTCGGCAGGAATGTGATTTTTTGCAACCGTTGCTTCAGAAGATCGAATTGAACGGGCGAAACTCTGGGGTCGTGCCCAAGCGCGGCACCACCGTACTTCTAGCCACCCCGAATCGTGTGGCCGCGATTGTGATCGTAACCCTAAACGCTAGCCCTGAACCTCACGAACGCTGTCACTGGACTGCACAGCCTGTGGGAGTCTTCCGATCATTCAAAACAATGTCGTGATGGCTCTTTGGACGATTCAGACTCCGCGCTTCTTTTTCACGGTTGGGGGGGGGGAAAGAAAAACCCAACAGACAGACAGAAAGCTCAACACAAACTAAACAACGGAATAGACTGTGACGCAACTTCACTTAGCTTCGCTCCGGCTAAACCGTAGCAGCGACACTTGAACTGTGCCAGTGTAACAGGCTAAAATAACCCCTGCCCCGATTAAACCCGGGTATAGTTTGGCCCAGGACAGAGTATACCCGGGGGGGATAAAGTGTCCTAGGCTAAACTCTACCTCCCGGGGGTTTAAACTAGACTGGGCCAGACCATACCCCTCCAGGCCAAAATATGCCCCATGTGAAAGTTCAAAGGCAATTATCCATACAGAGAACAGCCGACAACGAACTTCAATCGATATCTAAAAAGCGTATCAATGGAAGTAAGAATCTCAATTTGCTCATCTTCTTTGTTCTTTCGGTAAAGTCACGTAGAAGGGAAATAAAGAAATCTATTTTTATTTATTTATTAAAGTCACGTAGAAGGGAAATAATAAAATAAAAGTTTAATTTATATTATTTTATTATTTCCCTTCTACGTGACTTTACCGAAAGAACCAAGAAGATGAATCTCTGCAGTCACGAAAGCTTTAAATCGAAATTCAATTCGATCAATTGAAGCATTTTTAGGGTTAGGGTTATTTTAAAAGTTTTTTCTGGTTGAAGCAAAGTCTATGTGTTTACAGTTTTAAATAAAATGTTGGAAAATTTTAGTAATTCATGTGTATATCGCTCAACACTGTTACTATCATGGGGGTATGATTTGGCCTAGGTCATAATATACCCGGGTATAATCTAGCCTAGGCCGTTTTAACCCCGGGTATACCACGGCCTGTGGGTATACTCTGGCCTGTTACACCGGCATGTTGGCAAGCCAAGTTGAAACGTGGCAATTATAGCATGAGAAGGACGGTTGCAGTCATTGAACATCGCGGTCACTTCACCTCCACGAGGCATTATCTCTTTCCATTTGATCGCGGTTCATAATTTGAATATTCCCCCCCCCCCCCGCTCGTCCACCGCCCACACCCTTTATGTAATGTTCTATTTAATGCAGTGCTAAAAGTAAAAAACACCCGACGTGTACATTTTGATATTTTTTCTCCCCCTCAAAGTGTAGCTTGTTTTGTCCGTTACAATTTTTTGGGTGTTGTTGCAAATACTGCACGGTGTCTTTCGGTGATAACAATAGGCGCCTTAACAACCACGCTTATAGCCACTCAGACGAACCGCTTCCATTACCTCATATGTTAGCATAATAATTATATCGCTTGCCCCCGCGTGAGATATTAACCGCTGAAAATGCATTAAAATTCAAGAGCGTAACGCTTGCTGCTGAGTTTTTTTTCTCTTTTCTGCTACGAAATCTGCAACGGGACGAGATAGCGCCTATGCTCGGAGGAATATGGGGGCTGCGCGCGCGCGCGAGGGTTTCCACCCGCCAGTCCGTGATGAATGCGCGGCCCCACTTTGTTATTAAAAGTCCCCAACCCCCCCGCTCGCAGCAGACGCTTAATTTAATTTGCGCTCGCCGCGTCGAAAGTGACTTTCAATTGGCCCGCGCGGCGATTTCGCACGCCGTCGTCGGCGCAACGCTCGATCTGCCGCTGGATGAAGACCTGCCCGCACGTGTGCGTGCGTGCGTACGTGCGTTGAACTTCTTCTGCACCGTACGTAGCCAAACGTGCTCGTCGGAGGTGCGAGTGAAGGACAACACAACTAAAGACGACACCTCATCTTCTTGGTTCTTTCGGTAAAGTCACGTAGAAGGGAAGTAATAAAATAAAAAAAATAAAACACAATAAAATTATTCTCACGACGTTTCGGCCACAACGCAAGCAGCCGTCCGTTGTGGCCGAAACGTCGTGAGAATTATTCTATTGTGTTTTATTTTTCTTATTTTATTACTTCCCTTCTACGTGACTTTACCGAAAGAACCAAGAAGATGAATCCCTGGAGTCACGAAAGCTTTAAATCGAAAATTAAAGACGACACTTCAAAAAAGTCCACCAAGCACCGCCACTGCACACGTTGCTGAGCTCAGCGCGCCGTCTCCCCGGCGGGCGAACCATCGGATGCGTTCCACTCCTCGGCTGCCACTCGTTATTCTTGACCACTGGTCAACGCATCTCCTAGCCGTCACGTGTCCTGCCCAAGCCCACATTTAAGGGGCGCCACGGTGGCTAAGAGATGTTAACTACCTCGCCTGGTATGCAGGAGCGCGTGGGTTCGATCCCGACCCTGACGCCTGCTGTATATTTGGAGTTTGCGTGTCTCTCTCATCATCATCACGGTGGCTAGGAGATGTTAACTACCTCACCTGATATGCAGGAGTCTGTGGGTTCGATCCCGACCCTGACACCTGCTGCTGCATATTTGAAGTTTGCGGTGTCTCTCTCCCCGTGGTCGCGTGGATTTTTTTCCGGGTCCTCCGGTTTTTCCCTCCACATTTAGAAACGTGCGTTTCGAGTATTTGGCTGCTATTCATTTCTACGTGATAAGCCACTTCGTTGGACTATCATTTGTGGCCAGGTCGCTCCTGAAAAAAGATCTGCATAACTCAGTGGGCCTTACCTGGTAAAACACTCCCCATAGACTCAACACTGTCCATAGACTAACACTGCCCATAGACTCAACAGTGTCCATAGACTCAACACTGTCCATAGACTCAACACTGTCCAGAGACTAACACTACCCATAGACTCAACACTGCCCAGACTAACAATACTCATAGACTCAACACTACCCATAGACTAACACTATCCATAGACTCAACACTGTCCATAGATTAACACTGCCCATAGACTCAACACTGTCCATAGACTAACACTACCCATAGACTCAACACTGTCCATAGACTCAACACTGCCCATAGACTCAACACTACCCATGGACTCAACACTACCCATGGACTCAACACTACCCATAGACTCAACACTGGCCATAGACTCAACACTATCCACAGACTCAACACTGCCTATAGACTCAACACTACCCACAGACTCAATACTGCCCATAGAATCAGCACTGCCCATAGACTAACACTACCCACAAACTCAACACTGCCCATAGACTCAACACTACCCATAGACTCAGCACTGCCTATAGACTCAACACTACCCATAGACTAACACTACCCATAGACTCAACACTACCAATAGACTCAGCACTGCCCATAGACTCAACACTGCCCACAGACTCAACACTGGCCATAGACTCAACTCTACCCATAGACTCAACTCTACCCACAGACTCAACACTGCCCATAGACTCAACACTACCCATAGACTCAACTCTACCCACAGACTCAACACTGCCCATAGACTCAACACTACCCATAGACTCAGCACTGCCCATAGACTCAACACTACCCATAGACTAACACTACCCATAGACTCAACACTGCCCATAGACTCAACACTACCCACAGACTCAACACTGCCCATAGACTCAAGACTACCCACAGACTCAACACTACCCATAGACTCAACACTGCCCATAGACCCTGAATCACGGATAATGGCTTCGCATGTCCCTGGGGTAGACGGATCATCACTTAATTAACAGAATTGCACCAAGACGCGGTGCCTCCACGTGCCTCCGTCACGGCAGCCCTCCTCACCAAGCCAACAACACTTGCAGGCACAGCAACTGCATCCGCTAAGCGCAAAGCAGCAACGCGTTTTCACTTTGGGGGGGGGGGGGGGTGGTCACGTCGTGAAGGCTAGACCATCGCGCCGTCGCCTTGGCAACACCGTCGTTCACGTCAGAGGCGCAACCAAAAACTCGTCCTCGTTGTCACAACAACATCATCGTTACAACAAAGCCAATGTGTCGGCATACCTGTCGTGAAAAAACCCAAACCGTTCGTCCCCATAGAGTCGTCGTCCTCGTCAACGTCTCTCCCAGGAAACCGTCACGTGACCCCCCCCCTCCAAACTCGCGTTGCACGTGAGCTGCCTCCATTGGGAGCATCCGCACCTCCGATGAGCACGGATGGCGACGTGCGGAGAGGCCACCAGTCCGTGCAGACATCCGCACCGACACACCGCTTCGTACTCCGCGGGCGGTCACCGTCTCACGCACGCTCCCTCCTTTTGGCTGCCGTTCTGTCACCAGTCTCGTCCATTGGGCCATCGTCTCTTGGGTTTATGCGCCCCCCACCTCCATCCCCGTCCGGCGATGCACGTGTGTGCGTGCGCACGCTGAACTTCTTTCGCACCGTACGTAGCCCACCGCGGCGGGAGGGGCAGGCTCCCGACCGCCTCGGGCTGGCGCGGCCGTGTCCGCCAGGCCGCGGAAACGCTTCGAGAGCCAAAGTCCATCGACGCCAAACGAGAAAGGAAAGGGGAGCCAAACCTGGCACTGCGGATCCTAATTCTGGAGCCTGAGACACCACATGTGGTGTCCCGGGCGGAATGCCCAAAAGATGCGCGGATCCAGGAAAGGACTCATCGGCCACCTCAAGAGCTACGACCAAACGATGACAACTGCCGACGACGGTTGACGATGAGCCAACCATGCTTATCGGAAGGTGTGGATTCTGTGCCTTTTCCTGTCACTGTGATGTCTTCGATTTGCGTCGAATCTCCGATCCGTGCGTTCCTTTTGCCGCCTCGAAGCGTAATCCCAGGGGGCGCATCTCCCCAACGCTTCGTTGCTGCCCTTTTTAGATAGTTTTTTTTTGCGTCTCAGTTTCTCGCTCCGAGCGTCCACGTTTCTGAGGATCACGGCTGGCAGTGCGCAGCGATTGACAACTTTCTTCGTCCGACACATTGCCACGTGCTTTCCCGGGAAGCTCTGGAGATCCCAGCTACCCCCATGCGCCCTCTGGGAGCAAAATAACACATCGCTGGCCTCGGATGAGAGAGACAGTGGAAGAAATCTGGAGCTGAAATAATCAACCCAGACCTGGGAGACACATGGAGGCGTATACATTAGCCTGGCAAGGCCCAAATCAAACGTCCGTTTCTTCTCATGGCCACTACGCTCGTTGACCCAGGAAAGCCTCATTGAGTCTCAGCACTCTTTTTGCAGGAGGGTTCTGCCACGTTTTCGCAGTAGGAGGCGATGATGTTGCTGCTGCTGCGTGTAATCCCAAGCGAATAATTTGCCGTACATTTTTCAGCATTGGGATATTTTAGCCACTACCAGTTACATTGTGCGGTTTTCAATGTGTTTAACCTGTGGGAGGGAGCCAGCTAAACCAGTAGGAGAACGAACACACAAACCTCCACAAAAGGATGGCACACGAGTGAGGAATCGAACACAGGCCCCCTTCTTGTCGTGAGGCACGAGTGTTTCCACCGTGCCACCCCACCTGACTCCCCAACGGATCCTACGAATCCCTAAATCCGGGGTGTCGGCAACCGAGATAACGCGGAAAGCCATTTTTTTCGAATGCGGTTGTAAAAAAACAACAAAACCAACTCAATATTTCAAGAGCAGCAATGCCACGGCGGTGAATACGAGACCGGTGGTGGGTCCTTCATAGCGAGCAGTTCCTTAAAGAGCCACCGCATGATGCGGCTACGGAGGCGACAGGTTTTGCCGAACCCCCCTTCCCCCCTCCCCTCCTTTGCCCTAAATCTTCTTGGGGGCTTCTGTCCATTCCCTGCCGTGTCCCCAAAACCCATTCGTGAGAACGCACCCGAGCAGACGTCCATCGCGGAGACGGAGCGACGAGATGAGCTCGTGAGACGGAGTAAGGTCGATCGTGGAGTCGCGAGGACAAGGGGAGACGGCGACGACTTGGGGAGGCCTTCGTCCAGCAGTGGATTGATCATGGCCGATGATATATACTTTCAATCGTGCGCACACTGAATGGGTGCTTCATAAATACTTAACGTTCGAACTGTAATAAATGCCTGTCCTGGCACCACGAGAGTGCACTTGTCGTGTTTATTTGTTTCAAGTTTTTTTTATTTGCGCATTCAATTAACGAGCTTGCACAAGACAGCTCCATTTATTAGCTCCTCCAAATCTATTAGAATTCCCAGACAGTGTAAACCATTCTTTTGTCTCTAAGCTTGCGAGAATTTGGCTTGGCCAGAGTGGCTGGGAGGGAGTCCACGATTTTTGCCTGCTGTTGTTTATTAGCCTCCAGCCAATTAACGCAAAAGCCCGTTCCAATCTTTAGAATTTCCTGCGGAGAATCACTGCTGCTAGTCATCTCGCGTAATCTTTGACTGGCTTAGCTAATCATAGCTAAGCTGTTTAAATTTTTTTTTAAAACAGTCACCCTTAACCTGCCCAGCGCTCTCCATCCCCATTGTGTGAGTTACCTTTCCTCCCCTCCCTCATCCTCCCCTTCCCCATATAAAAGCTTTCACGTTCACACTCACGGTGCCCACTGCACTGTGACAAGAATGCAATAACAAAAATACAATAACAATGCAATAACAATACACTAACAACAATGCAATAACAACAATGCAATAACAACAATACAATAACAACAATGCCATAACAACAATGAAATAACAACAATGAAATAACAATCATACAATATCAATAATTCAATAACAACAATATAATAACAAAAATACAATAACAACAATGCAATAACAATAATACAATAACAACAATGCAAGAACAACAATGCAATAACAACAATGCAATATTTCGATTTAAAGCTTTCGTGACTGCAGGGATTCATCTTCTTGGTTCTTTCGGTAAAGTCACGTAGAAGAGAAATAATAAAGTAATAAAAATAAAACATGAAATAATTATCACGACGTTTCGGCCACAACGCAAGCAGCCGTCCTCAGGTGAAGACGCTGTCTTTCCGACAGCCCTGTTCTTCACCTGAGGACGGCTGCTTGCGTTTTTGCCATGAAGAAGGGAAAATTGCACGAATTAGCACCTATTTTCCCCCCTTTTAAGGGCTGACACGTTGTTATTATTTACGGGCGTGTTGTTATTTACGAGATTCATCTTCTTGGTTCTTTCGGTAAAGTCACGTAGAAGAGAAATAATAAAATGAAACGTTATAAAATACAATTCTCACGACGTTTCGGCCACAACGCAAGCAGCCGTCCTCGGGTGAAGACGCTGTCTTTCCGACAGCCCTGTTCTTCACCTGAGGACGGCTGCTTGCGTTGTGGCCGAAACGTCGTGAGAATTGTATTTTATAACGTTTCATTTTATTATTTCTCTTCTACGTGACTTTACCGAAAGAACCAAGAAGATGAATCTCGTAAATAACAACACGCCCGTAAATAATAACAACGTGTCAGCCCTTAAAAGGGGCGAAAATAGGTGCTAATTCGTGCAATTTTCCCTTCTTCATGGCAAAAACAGAACAAACAAAACATTATCGTAATTAAAACGTAAAATCGCGATTGCAAATGCAAAACGTGCGAGCTACGGGTACGCGGGAGGAACGTACAATTCCCGTATCACGGTTTGTGCTGTGGCAGAGGCTTGCCTCCGCTCGTTACACTACGGTGGGAATTTGCCCTCAAGAAATGTTCGGAAGAGAAGAGCCAGGATTTTTAATGAATAGGGCGATGCGTGAGATTGTTCGGGGGCAGTGCTGGTGTGTGGTTGAGGGGGGGGGGGTGCTCGCTAACAGCACTTGCCCCAACGGTCTGTTAAGGCTATGTGGGGGATCTTTGTCTTTGCAATTGGGGGGTAATAAATTCAGTCTACTTTTCGAGCGCCACTAAATTCTAAGACCCCCTGCGTGTGAAATTATGATTGTGTCAATTTGTTTACGTGAGCGAGGCGCCCGAAATGAAACAACTAATTTACAATGGGATACACAGTACTCAACAGCAACAACAACCACCGCGGTAAGCCCCTGTAGTAATACTATTAATAACGACGATCATGTACAGCGACCATTGCCTATAAAGGTCCATTGTCCTTTGTGTACCTAGGAAAAGCCTCCGCTTTTACTTAGAGTTCAAAGGCAACCCATTAGAAGGGTTTTGCATTGTGATGTTTAGGTTTTCACAATTTTTAGTTTTTCTTGGTTCTTTCGGTCAAGTCACGTAGAAGGGAAAAAATAAAATAAAAAACATTATAAAATACAATTCTCACGACGTTTCGGCCACAACGCAAGAAGCCGTCCTCAGGTGAAGAACAGGTCTGTCGGAAAGACAGCATTGTGGCCGAAACGTCGTGAGAATTGTATTTTAATGTTTTAGTTTTATTATTTTATTATTTCCCTTCTACGTGACTTTACCGAAAGAACCAAGAAGATGAATCCCTGCAGTCACGAAAGCTTTAAATCTAAATATTTTGTTTGTTTAACAAGCTCTTTTATCGGCCAGACAAAACTCCACCACACAATGCCCTTGCCATCCCTAGTTGCCATAGTGATGTTTTTATTCACCACCACGCTGTGTTTAACCAGGAAAGCCTCAACCCACGAGACCCAAGACTCTTTTTCAGGAGGGTCCTGCCAAAGATATTTTTGTTACGCATAGTAGCGGGTGACATTGCCGCTGTGCGTAATCCCAACGGAGTAAATGTGCGGGCAATCTTTCATCCATCGGGATGATTTTGCCAAGAGCGGTTACATTGTGCAGTCTATTTCCTCATTAACTTGCTGCCGTCAAAGGTGATCATCCTCGGGATGGTCTGGCAACGATCAAACTCGCTGATAATAATGAAAAACGGCAACAACCCCAAAACTCAGCTGCAGTGTTCTTCATTGCAAGGCCCGCGGGCCACTCCCGCCCCCTCGTGGCCTTTAGTGCGGCCCCTAACGTGTGCCCCCCACCCCCCCCCCCCCGAAAATACACCAACAGTGAAAACAGCCCCCATCATCATCATCATCGTGCTGCTGTCACAAACCCCCCGATGTCGTGGCAGCCCCTCACACACACCGGCGATGTCTTATCGGCGAAAGTGGCACCCCCCCCCGCCCTCTGAAAAGTAGTGAAGAACACCGCACCGCGCTGACTGCAACTCACTGTCACCCCCCCCCCCCAAAAAAAAAATGGCGGTTAGAAAACGTGGCGCTTGCCTCTTTTACCACGACGAATAACGTGTAAAGTCGTCTGCACGTGCCACGCTTCATTTACTTGGCTGCGTGGATTAAGCCGGAGAAGCTCACGCCGAGGAAACTCATCCAGAACAAGGGGGGGGGGGGGGGTGGGGGGGGGGGTGACGGACAAACTCCACGCAGAGAGCGAGCAGGGAATGAAACCTCGGTGCGAGGCACGCGAGCTGACCACTAAGTAACAACCCTGCTGCCCCCGTAATCAATGAGCGCACACGTTCCTAGAAAACCGCGTTGAGCGCACCGTTGGCCTTCGGGAGGCGCCCAAAGCGTGAGTCGAATTCGAAAGGAATTTGCGTGCTAGCGAAAACTCGCATCGGATCGCGAGTGCCGCGTCACGATCGATCGTTCAAAAGCTCGCGCAAGATTGTTGCCCAGACCGTACGCTTTTCGGCGAACGTAGCGAATGAAATTGAGCCATCGAAAAGAATGAGAGATACTAAGAATGAGGGTGAAACGAAACTAGAAACGATACGAACGGGACAGTAAAACCTTGAGACGAAACTAAATAAATATTGAAACAAAAAATTCTTGAATTGAATCGCGATGGAGAAATTGCGTCAATTAATCGAACCGCAGGGCGGTTGGTCTTGTAGAATTTCCCCTTGCCAGCTCGGGACACCGGGAGGAGATGAGGCGTTTATTTTTCTACGGAGGAGACTGAAAGTGGAAAATAAATAGTAATACGTGCGAGGCGGTGTATAATTTTATATTCCCATTCTCAAAAAATGTTGACCGGCCTTGTAATGTATATATGCATACAATATACGGCATACATAAATACATGCAAATGACTACAGAGATGACACGTCATTCCGAATTCAGGCTTCCGCAGATTGTGTTCGGTTGCATTTGCTTATGGAGTACGGCATATCGCTGAAAATGCATGCATTGAATGTATAACCTGCTTTAAATGCTTCCAAAGCAATCCTAGATGTCTGTGCAACAACGAGCTGGCTATAAATACACAGCAGTCTGTTTTCTTTAGCCGTGCTAATGTCCTTCCAGAGTCATAGATCATTTCTCCGCTTTACTGGATCGCATTTTATTTTTTTGTTGCCATCCCAAAGGCAATTTGTCGAGTGGGATGCACTCTTATTGTTGCAAGGCCACTACGCGTTTGCCCAAATGCCAATTATTGCTCTCGATTTCGGCGAAAGCATTCGAAGCTGGAGACGACGCCGCCGTTGCGCAATGGAACAGCACTCGCTGTACTCGAGGTGACCGCTTCGGTTCCGACCTCGTGCACGGGGCGGCTGTCGGAGACAATGGGGGAAAGTCTTCTTGGTTCTTTCAGTAAATATATTCTTAGTTCTTTCGGTAAAGTCGCGTAGGTAAAAAAATGAAAAAAAATTAATAAAAATAAAATAAAAATCACGACGTTTCGGAGGCAACACAAGTCTCCGTCATCAGGTGGGACCTGTCACAGCCAGATTTGCTGTATCAAGTCGCACCTGATGACGGAGACTTGTGTTGCCTCCGAAAGGTCGTGATTTTTATTTTATTTTTATTAATTTTTATTTCATTTTTTACCAACGTGACCTTACCGAAAGAGCTAAGAATATGAATCCTGGCAGTCACGAAAGCTTCTAATCTAGAATCTTTCGGTAAAGTCACGTAGAAGGGAAATAATAAAATAAACATTATTACTTCCCTTCTACGTGACTTACCGAAAGAACCAAGAAGGTGAATCCCTGCAGTCACGAAAGCTTTAAATCTAAATTTAATATTTTATTATGCTTTATTTTTTATTATTTTATTACTTACCTTCTACGTGATGACTTTACCGAAAGAACCAAGAAGATGAATCCCTGCAGTCACGAAAGCTTTAAATCGAAATTTAATATTTTATTATGCTTTATTTTTTTATAATTTTATTATTTCCCTTCTACGTAACTTTACCGAAAGAACGAAGAAGATGAATCCCTGCAGTCACGAAAGCTTTAAATCGAAATTTAATGGGGGGAAGGTTTTAATCACGGGGTCCCTTTCACCGCTTGCCCACCCAGCGGTGTAAATGGGTCCGCGCTGCCACAGTCCATGTGTGGCGGGGTCAAGTGTGGATGCCGCATCTACCTCTTCCGAGACGACTGGCCATCATGGAGATAAGAGGAGGCCAAAATAACCCGGCATGAGCAATTAATAGCAGGGCTGCACCGTTATCTTGGGGGGACGAGGAATGGTCCAACCATCTCAGCGACGATTCGATGAATTGTCACGATTCAGGAACAATAATTTGCTCTTAAGAATCGATGCACTTTCGTCAAGATTTCGCCGTCACTTTTCTCTTGTTTCTCGTTGGCTCTGTTTCTCTCACTCTCTCTCTCTCTCTCGTTTGTATAGTTTTGTTCACTTCGAAGGTAAAGCCTGTGGTGACACTCCCAGATGCTGGCTGTAGTAGGCAGTACAGCAAGTAGGTGGCTGTCAAAACCCCGTGCAACTGTTGAATATCATTCCCACCGTAGGCAGATCGATTATTCTCCACGCTTTCTAGTTTCCCCTACCAGAAAGTAAAAATATATAATAATAATGATGCAAATAATTTGGCAAGCATTTCAAGCCGATGGCTTTTCCAGTAACCTGAGGAAACAATTATAACTGTTGAACTTCTTGAGTGTCCTTCATGAGTGTGTGAATTAACTCAAGCCCTGCAGAGGTAGCCTCTCTGGAGGAATTAAAACGCGATGTTGCTGAACACCGCACTGGGCACCGTAAGTCCATTTTTGATCACTTTCAGCCGTAAAAAGTTTGGCACGCTTTTAAAATGTCATGGGCCCAACGCCTGTCAAATGTACAGCGTTACAAAAGATAAGTGGTGCAGCCCTGAAATGCTTTTCTGCACACCGCCGATGGAGAAAGGGCCTCCCCACTGGAGAGCAGGTCTAGAAGACGGATCTAGAGAGTGCTTGGCCTACTCTTCCACGCTCGCCCCAGGAGGCCTTGGAAGAAGACGTGGGAGCACTCACAATCTACCCCACCGGGACGTCTGCAAGGAACATGCTACGAGAACGCCACCGCCTGTCAGCCAACAAAGCAAAAGACTTCAAAAGCCATCTGAAATCCCGCAGCCCCTACTGGAATGCACTCCAAACCCTACAAAACCGATGACAGCCCTGCTACCTCTCAACGGCGCAACTTCCCGGTTGACTGAAAAGGTCGCCGATTGCAACCCGGTCGGTAGCCGAACCCGAGCGGTCAAACCCCCCAGGGTTCCGGCCTTCTACGGAAAACCTATGGGCAACCCTCGATGGTGCATTGTCTTTGAGTTGTGCGCCTTTTGGCGTCATCTGGTCCAACCCATGTGAGACTAGGCTCTAAGGAAAGCTGCCTCGGGTGTGGACCAATCAACTTCAAGGACAGTGCATACATTATCAGAGTTATGTTTTTTGTTTGCATTATGGCTGCGGGGATTGTGGTCTATGCAAACATGACTCCTCGTAAAAAGAAGGTGTCAGTTTTGTTGCCAGATAGAAGGGTAAAAAAACAATTATCAAACCCTCGCGGGCTTGAGGTCAAGGGCCATGGGAGGGGGATGCCGGCCGCCTCGCTCCCCCACAGGTGGAGCGTGGGGGAGCAGCCCCAGGCTGTGACAGTGGACACCATCCAAGTCACACGGCGATCGCCCCACGTGACCCATCTCCCGGCATCGCCGCCCCCCCCCCCCACTCACACGTTCAATGGATCGTCAAACCTCGACATCAAAACCATAACTGCCTCCCCAGCCACGCGAACAAGAAGAAGAAGACCAGGAACCCCCACCACACACGTGGACCTGCCAATCGACTAATAGTTGACCGTAACCATTTGCACTGCAGGGTGGACAGAGGCCGGTGGCGTTGCTTCTACTGCCGCAAGGGGCAGATCGAAATGAATCGACGACCTCTGGATTGCGAGTCCAAGTCGTGCTGACTGTGACACAACGGCAGTATCCCATCAAAGTACAGGAGAACTCATCTTAGCCGTTACGAAGTTACCAAGTGGGGAGGGGGGGGGGAGGGGAAATTTCACAGATCCCATCTGTAATCGCGGTGGTGAGAATGTTAACTACCTCGCCTGGTATACAGGAGGTCGTGGGTTCGATCCCGATCCTGACGCCGGCTGTATATTTGGGGTTTGAGTGTGTCTCTCTCACCGTGGTTCCATGGATTTTTCTCCGGGTCCTCCGGGTTTTCCACTCTACATTTAGAATCAACGTGCGTTTAGAGTATTTGGCCATGATCAATTTTCACGTGATGAGACGCTGCGTTGAGCTATCGTCTGTGGCCAGGTCACTTCTAAAAAAGAGCTATATAACTCAGTGGGCCTTACCTGGCAAAATAAAAAGTTTAGTTTATTTTTAGCTCGACTGAGAATTAAATGAGCACCTGGTTCGGTGTGTAAACGTCAGCACTGGGAAGAGACAAAGGCGGACGGGTTTTGTGTTGGCAGCCCACCTCCTCGTGTGCCTTGCCAGCTTGAATAGGTGCTAATCGCGAACAGCATTTGCCCCGACAGTCTCTTCCAAGGCGACCCGGGGGGGATCTGTGTCTTTGTTTTATGGATGGGCATCAGCATGCACAAGGAAGGGTTCATACTCTTAGTTTTTTCGGTAAAGTCACGTAGGTAAAAAATGAAATTAAAATTAATAAAAAATAAAATAATATTAATTTTAATTTCATTTTTTTACCTACGTGAAAAAAACTAAGAGTATGAATCCTTGCAGTCACGAAAGCTTCAAATCTAGAAGGAAGGGTTCCTTACAGGCTGAACAGGTGCAGCCGGGCAGCAATTTGTCCCAAAAGTCCAACTGGTAAGCGTAAAAAAAGACCAAAAAAACCTACGAATTATTCATGGATTTTGCGCAAATATGCCACGCACTGTATATATGCGTGTGTGTGTGTGTGGTGGCGCAGCGGTAATCGACGCTGCTGGTGCTTCGAACCCAACCACGTGAGTTCGATTCCCGACAATGGCGAACGTCGATGGCGAGTGGCCACCCACCATCAATCCACTCATCTCATTTCCATCTTCGTTTATTCCACGGATCATCATCACCACCGCCGCCGCCACCACCACCTAAATTCCCATCCACTCATCTCCTTTCATTTCGCCGAGTGGACCTGAAACGATTGCACAAATATCCAACAACCGTGAGAAGTTCAACATCTGCCAAGGGCCTTTCTTCCGTGGCATCGAATCCACTCCGAACATTTACTCGCGACAAAAAAAAAGAAGAGGCCACCAACCCACCCACCCACAGCCCCCCCGCCCACCTCCCCCCAAGATGATTATCGTATCGGCGTAGACGCCGCTGCTTGTTGCACCCATTAGGAGGCAAAAGGTGAGATTGGATGGGGAATTAGCTGCCGGTTAACAAATGGGGCATCGCTTTTGACGGCGCCGCACCGCGAACCGGCTTGCTCGGATCGTGTAAACTCATTAGTCACCGCTGGCAGGGCGTGTGGGCCGCAATAATCGTCCATCATCCCAGATTGTTCGTATTAATCCCATCCCCCCCTCGGTTTAATCCGCCGTGTAAATCAAAGCACGGTGGTACAACCACCTCCCCACTCACTTCCCCATGTCGCCTCCCTCCGGCTTGTCCCCCCACCACCGCCGCCACCACACCACCACGTGGCAGCGAAACCTTTCTTACTCGGAGCGGTTCGCGTTGGGGTGGGAGAGCGGCGGTCTCAATAATTGTGGGGGCGATTACAAAGGTGCAGGTTTTTTTTTCATATTGGGCAGCGGCACGGGGCAATTGCTCCCCCCCCCACACCCCATTGCGTCCGGAGTTCAGGGTCATCCAAGTGACAAGAGCAAAGGGAAATCATCGTGGGGGAGAGCAATGAAGCAAATATAAATCTGGAGCAGACAACAACAAAAAAACAGCTGCGTCGTAACATGAAAAATCCCTAAATATTGCACTGACAAACAAAAATGAATGCTGGGTTCGGGATGGGCAGGGTTCGTATCGCCGGGAGTGGTTATTCGGTGGGACGTCCCAATTTTTGACAATCTGAAAACGGTAATGGCCAAAGGACTATTTTTTTTTTACCTGCGTGACTTTACCGAAGAAACCTAAGAGTATGAGTCCTTGCAGTCACGAAAGCTTCAAATCTAGAATTCATAAGCACAGCGGCGCTTCGAGGCCACCGCGCCAGCACTACCCCCGGGCAAAAGCGTGAAGGGCAGTTTCCGCCGCGTTTAAGCGGCGGAAACTGGTGAGCACCGTTACGTCGCAGCAGCAAGCGCCGTCCCGTTCTTGGTGATCACCGTAAATATGAATGAAATGGAGCTGCTCCGCCAGCTAACGGTCACACGTAGCCATAATTGTAATAGACGCGAGAAAGACGCCAAAGCAGGCGCAGATGCTAAATTGGCTTTTTTTTCTTCCATGTGAATCGAGGCCCACAGGCGCCGGTCATCTCATACGCACTCAAAGGAAAAATGGCCGTGTTTTTTTTTTCATTAAATCCAAAGTACAACTTGACAAGACATGCCAATGGGATATAAAGCTCGTCAGCCGCGGCAATTTTGGCGCGTGACGCATTGTTGGTGATCGTTGCAAAGTTGCGCACGAGTTGCGCTGCTTATTTTTAACGTTCGTCGCTCGGTAATGATCATTAAGTGACAAAAAAAAAGAGGTTACGGGCACTTGAATAGCAAAGCATCTCTCTTTTTGGAAAGCCAACGGCGCTAATACACAGCGGCACGTTGGAATGTCGTCGTTTATATTTTTTTTGGCCGACGTGTCCAAAAAAGCTATCAAAATACCATCATTACAAGGTAATATCCATCATTACAAGGTAATTTCCATCACGCGCAAGACTGGAATAAATTGTTATATTTATGCCTATCCATCTGCCCGTTGCTCGACTCTCTGATTGGCTGAACAGAGGGCTTGTGGTGATTGCAATGTGTTGCCATGGTCACATGACCTCATTTTCCCCATAATGGGAAATGCATTGTCAACACCAAGGCCCGCGTCCTGAATGCAATGGCAGCAAAGGGCTTTGCTCTGCTGCATAGGCAGCCGTTTTAACATGCAGCTGCGATCCATGTATAGATACCCCACTGATTTCCTAACGAGTCTCTTACTTTCGTCTCAACAGGGGATTGAATGTTGTGAAAGCGATGGTTCCCGTATCTGACCGAGGAGAGAAAGAGAGCGTTAAAAGATGTAACACGTTTATTGAGATTGGTGGGAGATTGTGTGGAGGCTTTTAATTAAAATATTGCAGCACCGATCATTTCTCCCCCATCGTTTTCATTTTTAAATCCTTTATATTAAGTTCACTTGCTTGCGTGCTTGCTTGCTTAGGACCATGCAAATCTTTCGGTCGTTTTTTAACCCACTTCCCGTGATCCAATCGAGCTGATATTTTGCACACATACTCGTTTTGCTTGACAATTAATTTTCATGAAATTTTTTTTCCAAAATTTTACACTGTTTAGGGAATTTTTTTTAAAATATTTAATTACCAATTGCTTAATTGTGGCAGACAATCATCTGACCCATAGGTGGCAGCCATCTCAAGCCAGAGGACGAGAGGACTCGAGCCGCCACGCATATAAAGGATTTAGAGTGCCAAACTTTGTTTTTACGGGTTAAATTTTTTTTTCTCTAAACAGACATCTGAATGGGTTGCGGTGTAATGGCGCGGACCAGATTGTCGATTAAATGACTACGCATTCCTCGGTTTCCGATGTTATAAACCACACGTCAAGTCACGCGCGTGGGCGAATTCGATGTGTGTGTGTGTGCTTTTGATCGGTGCGTGTTGCACGTGCCAAGTTAATTTTTTTGGAACCGCGGGGTGAGACCTGGGGAGACCCAGGAGGAGTCTCATTTACGAGGAAGTGACCAGGGTCATCCAAGTGACAAAAGCAAAGGAAAATCATCGTGGGGGAGAGCAACGAAGCAAATATAAATCTGGAGCAGACAAAAAAAAAACAGCTGCGTCGTAACATGAAAAATCCCAAAATATTGCACGGACAAACAAAAATTAATGCTAAATAATAAATTACACCTTGTGGCGTTAAGTCGGCTTGGGCCGATTATTTTTGTTTTATACCGATCATCGCACAATAAAAATGGTTTTAAGTTACAGGCACATTAAACAGATATATCGGGGTAACTATCGTACTACTACGTACCGAGTCAAGGACCCATGGACGTGAAATGCGCGTGCGACGTTTCCATCGTGTGTCCGCGTTGATGCTCAGAGGGGTACGACTGAAATGTGAAATTTCACGGACAAGTCCGGCAACACCGCACCAGCTCCTTTCAACAACTGCACCCCCAACTACGACGTGCCCACGACGTTTCCCGTGGTACTCCACTTCGCCCGTCAACACGCTTTGTGACCACACTGCTCGCGCGCAAATGTCATCAGATGTCCGCTACCGCCGCTGGTTTAAGTTGCGCGCGCGTGTGTGTGTGTGTGCGAGAGTGCGCACACGTGGTTTTTTTTTAGATTGTCTGTTTTACCGGGGGGGAGGGGAACAGATGCCGATTTACAAAGGGCCAGTTAATTCTGCTGTGACAGCCCACCGCGCGGTGACCCACTCTCGAAAGAGAGTATCAGGGGATCTTTGGTAAACAAGAGGCAGAGGAGACCTCAAACGTCGTGTCCTCTCAGAGGACAGGGATTATTCGTGACATTGCCACCGCTCCGCAGACGCTTACGTTGGGCGTATGGATTTCCGACCCTCCTAGTTTAACACCATGGTGGTGCTGTTGTAGTGCTGTAAGGACGGACTTCTAAACGTCTTTTATGGCACACACCGTTTATTATCTTAATAACACGGTCCCTATCACACTAAGGGGTATATGGTCCCCTCACCCGTTTCCCTGAGAAGGTACAAGCCTCCGGACCTTGCAGGCTACCTAATCTCCCTGCTCTCCCAGCGTCCTCTGGCTGGACCTAGGGGATCTCTCCCCGACCACTGGTTACTCTGAGCCCGAGCCCTGATAAGGGCTGGAGGGCTTTGTCCAGGGTCCTAGACGTCTTCGGCCGACTTGGGTATTCGTGTAGCAGAACTCCTCCAGAGCTCTCAGCGCTCTGGCTTTTATACCTGTTCGTGGCCGGGTTGTCCAATCCCCGGCCACCTTGTGGGACCCTCTGATTGGTCCTTCCCAATCTGGGTTTGGATCCTACCTCACCCCATTTGACCCTGACCGTTTGATTGAGCGGGACAACCTTGTTTACGATCTGCTCTCACAGTTTGCGAACAGCGAGTAGTCAACACCACTACACTGTTACTATTTACGATGCTAATTATCTAAATGTGCCCCCCCAACCAGTCCCCACCCGAGCTGTGTGGAATAAGAGGGCATCTTAGAAGTGGCTCTTTCATATCTGCTTCTGTGGGCCGTTCTCTCAACGCGAGTGGCAAGATGTTTTCTCCCTCGCCTGGTACGCAAGAGGTCGTTGGTTCGATCAAGGACCCTAACGATGCCTTGTTCTTGTATATTTGGAGTTGGCGTGTTTTCTCTCTCTCTCTCTCCCGTGGGGGTCACGTGGATCGTTGTTTGGGTTCCTCCGGGTTTTGCCCTCCACGTTTATAAACAACACGTGTTACATTATTCGGCCACATTTTGAAAGCCACCTTGTTGAGCGAACGCGTGTGGCCAGGTCTGCTCTGAAAACATACTCCCATAGCCAAAGTGGCTTTACGCGCTCAATAAAAGAGCCCGCATGGACACTTCGTCTCACGATCTGACACAGAAAGCAGAATCAGGATACATTTGGGGGAAAATGTATACGCATTAAAAAAATATACACTGTCTCTTTGACTTTTCTGACCATCAGGAAGTGTTCAGCTTCATTGGTGGTTATCAGTCATTTGCGGCCATTACACATTTCTATGACGTGGTTTTGTTTTCTCCGGGTCCTCTTGTTTTCTCCCACACATTTAGTATCAACATGCGTTAAGAGTATTTGCCTCTTATTAATGTTCACATGATCAGCCACTTCACTGAGTTATCATTTGTGGCCTGGTCGCGCACTGAAGCTATGTGGCTCAGTGGGCCTTACCTGGTAAAAATAAGTTCGTTAAAAGTAATAAAAAGAAATCTGTGAACAAAAACATACTGCACAATTTATAAGTGTCATGCCTCATTCGCTACACAATTGTTCTCCCGAAATCATTCTGACGTAGGTTACATAATTATGAAGCACATTTACTCAATGGACCATTCTTCGGAATTATTTATGTTGTATGCACGTACAGATGTTTTGTTGTTGTTATTTTGGTTCCGACAGCCATTTAGGAGAATTACAAAAAAACGATTGGAGGCAAGGCAGGGGGTGGAGATGGGAGCTCGTATTTAAATTCCACGTTCTAGTTTCTCCTCGTCAATTTGTGTACGCGACAAAACCACACACGCACACACTGCAGACGTAAAGAAATACACGGAAGGTCATTTGAGCAATGTCATTTTTCTCTGACCCTGTGTCCTGGTTTAATGGTCTCATGGTTTTGCATTTAACCGCTGTTAGAATCAAAGTGCGTTGCTGCAATGTGGGAATTTTTCACTCGGAACTAATTCCCTTTCATCCTTGCCTCAGCAGCGGCTTTTTGGCGAACCAACGAACAAAGACGGTCACCGTTTAGATTCGCTTCCGTGGCCGTCTGGAACGTTCTACCTTCCGATATTAGGAAGCCGCGGGAGCTATGCACGTTTAAACACGAATTGAAAACTCATTCCTTTAATAACTGCTTTTTGTGTTTAGTCTGTTGTCCTTCCATACGCACCTTCGATTAGCACGGTTGGTTACGTACGGAGCCAAATACGTCCAACGTACATTCTGCAGAATTTACAATCATCGCCATCGTGTTTTGCGTGTTGCGCTAATTTAGTTTGTTCAGGTCTTCACTTTGTGCACACATTTGTTATAGCGATAACGGAAGCCGCCGTGATGTCGTCGTTATGAATCCATATTTAGAGCCGGCGATGAGCTCAGAGAGAATGTCGGGGATACGGATTTTTTCTAGTTGATATACAGTGGTGGCTTTCAGACGCTGTCTCCCCGACAGACCTGGTCTTCACCTGAGGACGGCTGCTTGCGTTGTGGCCGAAACGTCGTGAGAATTAATTTATTATGTTCTATTTTTATTATTTTATTACTTCCCTTCTACGTGACTTTACCGAAAGAACCAAGAATATGAATCCCTGCAGTCACGAAAGCTTTAAATCGAAATTTAGTGGTGGCTTTGCTGAGTTCATAGCAGGGGAGTAATGAAACCGATTATTCAAACCACTGCCCTCCACTTGGCAAATACATCCGATCAATTGTTACGATTCATGGGCACGATTTGATTCAAACTATTATTATATTTCTTCTCATTTTTACTGCCAACTTCGTATTGTTTGTTCTTCCCCATTTACCTGCGTCTCTTGTGCGGGTTTTGTTGAGTCCGTTATCAGTATAGGCAGTGGTCATCTTGTCCTTGTACACATTGATTTAACAACAGCAACGTCCTGTGCAGCATTCTGTTAATTCACCACTGAATGAAGTTCCCCACTACACCCCCCCCCAGCCCCCCACCCTCGATTGTACTGGGGGGGGGCGGGGGGTCCGTGGTGGGAAGTGGTCACCTTGGCATCAGTTGCATAACCTCGAACACGATTCGACGCGCGTATTACAATATGTAACACGATTTTTGTTCCTGGGTACTAAGTGTTTTTTTCGAATTGCTTATGCCGAAACAGTATAGCAAATGGCTATTATTCCCAACAAACTTTGCTTTTGTGACCCAAATGCACACCGCGTTTTCTCATTGAAAATTGGTACATTTCAAAATATCATTGTTCTGGTCACAAAAGCAAAGTTTGTGTGGAATAATAACCATTTTATGTACTTTTGAGGCATAAGCAATTAGGAAATAACACTTACTACCCAGGAACAAAAATATATTTTATCTTGTTACACAGTGCCGGGGAGTTGGGTTTATTATTTCTCTCTTTGTGGTGGGAAGGTTTCTTTAAAAAGCGCTGCGATTTATGGCGAGCGGGCAGGTGCGGCGGGGAAACCCCCCCCTCCCCCCAAAAAAAAAAACGCACCCACAATATTATGACAGCGTAAAGCGACGGTCACATCGTACGGGACGAATGTATAAACGTAATGGAAAAAAAAGAGGTTTAGCAAAAAAACATTTTTTTTGTCACGTGTTGGCCGTGCGCGAGCTGAGCGAGTGCATTAGAATCTGCGCGGCGTGCCGTCGAGCGTAAATGTAATGCCACGGCGCCACTGATTAATGGTCGGTCCTCCTGATTAATTGTCCACAAATCAGCCGCTTTAGCCGGGAGAGAAATGTCGCGGATGAAATATCTCCGGGCGAGGAGAGATGAGATTGTTGTCACGGGAGGGGCGGCGGGGGGGGGTAGATGTGGGAGTTCATTTGCTGAGAGAGAGAGGCCATTGGTTGGGTCACGCAGCGGGGGGTAGGAGGGGGGGGGGGATCATAATAGCTCGGTCTGGGTGACTTAACGCGGCTCAAAATCAACGAAAACTCGACCGCGAACGATTGTAACGAATTAGTCCACCAACTTGATTGTTCCACGCAACTGTGATATACGGAAGTTGCGTGTCTTGTCCAGCATGTTCGCAAGTGATGTGATTCACCAATTAATAATTGCTGCTTCTGGCCCCCCAAACCTAGCCCCCCCCTCCTCCCACCATGCATTGGCATCGCTAGCAGCTGTCGTCTCTAAGATCATTATTCGAAATTCGACGACGATGCCGCTCTGCCGATTGAGAAAGTTTTGGCAGGACGTATATCCGCCTCGTGACACGATTACAAAAGTCCAATGTTTCCAATACGTAAGTTGTTTCCTTTTAATCTCGATTTGAAGCTTTCGTGACTGCAGGAATCCATACTGGTGGATTATATTTTTTCCCGCCTGAGGACGACCTGCTTGTGTTGCGATTTTAACGTCGTGATTTATTTTATTTATACCTACGTGACTTTACCGAAAGAACCAAAGAGTATGATTTCGTTTGGCTTACGATCGGTGAAGGTTTAATGTCAACGATTAATACCCCACATAGCCGTCCGCCACCCGACAGAGCCCATGACTTAAAGTGGTTACGTGGGCGAAAAGTGCCAATATGTGTTCCCACCTTTGATAAATCTTACGCACGACGTTTCACTGGAGATTACATCCGGCATTAGGCAGGCGTTAACAAAACAAAAGAAAAGCCAAGTTTGCTTCCCCAAACAACGCTCTTTCGGATTGTCCGAAGAAATCCCCCCCCCCCCACAAAACCGAATCAGTTGGCGTATTTGGACAACGGCGTGACACACTCCGTTTGGTAATAGTAGTAGTTTTTTACCCTTTCAACTCGTACAAAAACTGACACCTTTATACAAGGGATCATGTTTGCAATAACCACAACACAAGCAGTCAAAATGCAAACAAAAAGAAACAACTCTGATAATGATATGCACTGTCCTTGAAGTTGATTGGTCCACACCCGAGACAGCTTTTCTTAGAGCCTAGTCTCCATTGGTGTTGGACCAGATGACGCCAAAAGGCGCAAACATGATCCCTTGTATAAAGGTGTCAGTTTCTGTCCCAGTTGAAAGGGTAAAACCCTACTACTATATTTTGCCACTGGTAAAGGAGATGTCTCATAGTGTAAACACTCCATTTGTTTGTCCGTGTCGGCTGAGGCTTATAATTACAACAACAAAAATAAAGAAATGCGGCGTCGTACCCGATTGCGTGACGCCTACACGCCGATCCCCGCCCCACTACGAGAGCGGTTGCCACATCGCAGGCGTTGTCGCGACGAGGCACCGACAACTTAACGGGTGACGGATCGGCGGTGACAATCGCCGATATAATTGGCCGTTCGCGCAAGACGAGGGAGGGAACACAACATCGGATGCACGGTGCCCCTTTCGTGCGATAATAGCGGATGCGGTCTTGCAGCAGTTTTTGCTAACTTTAGTTTTTTTGTTTTTTGTTTTTCCCCTCCCCTGGGACCCTATTAAGCCTTGTAAACATGCATTGCTTAGCGGCGGCTTTAATAAGGTGTGCTATAACAAAGCCTGACTCTTCCCCCCCCCCCCCATATTCGTGTCGCGTGGATGCTGCGGGAAGGGCGAATGTTCTAGCTGGCATCGTTCAAATAAGGAGGCTTCAAACGGCACCGGGAGATACGCTACCATCATCTCGTTTACATTGACTTGTTTTGGTCTCGGGCTTTTTTCGGTTTATTCACCCTCCTCCATCCACCCGGGGATTTGATGAATTATCATGATCCAGGACCGTGATTAGATTCAAGAATCAATGCATCCTTTTGCATCGCGAACCATTTATTTTCCAGTCTCATTCGTACGGTCGTATTTAGGCCATTCATCTGAACAGAACGTCTCTCTGTTATTTGCATACGTTCTGCAATAGCCCACTCTCAGCGAGCACGTTATGTGCATTGCGACATTTTCAAATGGATTGTTCTCTACTTGTTTTCCCCCCGTCAGCCAGCGCCCTGTGGTTCAGACGGGGAGCGTTCTCGCCAAAGTCGTCTTGGAGCCCCAGCAGTATTTTGTTGAACCAACCCGTGTCAGATGGGCCTCCTTAATAATTCCACCCCCGCTAACGATGTGAGCCCACGACACTTTGTGCAGCTCAACAGGGTAATATTTGTCTTTGTGTGCATAGGGGTTTCCCCCCCTCCCTTTTAAATAACTCTACGCTCCGAATATACATGCGGTCGTAAGTTAGTCGTGCAAATACTGTGACTAATGCAGCACTACCAAAGCGTTGAGTGTCATAGATTTGTCATTGCTCGCTGCTGTGAGTAGCGCCGCGCAGAGATGACCTTGCGCTAATAGTTTCTCTCCAGAAAATGGGACCTTTTATGAACGACAAACAACATACCTCATCATGCACAATAGAGCAACATGATTGCGCGTTGTAGTAATAATGATGATAAAAAAAAGTTAAAGCGTGTGTATGTATACATATACGCGTGCTTGTGGTTTGTACGGGAAGGGGGGGGGGTGATGGCTCATACAAATACATAATTTTTTTTATAACACACGGAGACATTTCATGCGCGGCCGTGTTTTCCGTACCTCTTTACATTTCCACATGTTTTTGCTGTCTCCACGCGCCGCGCAGGTAATGCCTTCTGAAAACGGCTGCCTGCCCGTTTTAATATAAATAACAAAAGAAATAATTTCGTCCGAGTTGAGATATCTGTGCCGCGCATCTTTCCGTCCGAAGCGCTCACTTTTTGTTTCCGACAGAGGCTCGGAGCAAGGGCTGTAAGAGCCATTTACGAAATTACTTTCGGGACGTGGTGAGACAGCGCGCACGTGCGTGTGTGTGTGAGGATGTGTTGGGAGCGGTGGCACAGCGGTTAGCGCGCTGCTCTATGAACCCGACCCACCCGAGTTCGATTCCCGCTCGCGGCCAACACCAGTGATGAATATCTGAACCGGTCCGGGGCATCCCCCTAGGTCGACTCGGCCTCAAATGAGTACCTGGTGCGGCGTGTAAACATCGCCACTGGGGAAACAAAGGCGGCCGGGTATGGTGCTGGCCACCCACCCTCTCGTGTGCCGTTCTGGCCTTCATAGGCGCTCGCTAACAGCACTTGCCCCTACAGTCTGTTAAGGCTATACGGGTTTTTTTGTCTTTGTACGAGTGGATGCACGTACGCGAGCGAATGTGGATAATACCTTTCATTGGAGCGTCCGCCTCTCCTTTTTGTAATTTACATGACATCATATCGTACGACTAAATGGAAGCAATGTTCCAACAATGTTTTGTCTGCACATAAACCACTTTATCTTGCCGAAGCCTAATTTAATTTTGGAGCTCCCACTGCTATAGATTAGACCCAATAGTTGCAAGTACATGGCTGTTTGGCTGCTGGGTGCCCGCAAACCATCGACCGGTCTCCTTTTCCCAACTTCTCAAAAACCTTTGCTCAATTCAAGAAATGGATCGCAGCCGCCTCTTGCTAAGCCATCGAACAAAGGCGGTCACTACCGCATCGCGCGGCGCTTTCAAATGCGCTTCTGCGGCCGTCTGGAACGCTCTTCCTTCCGGTGTTAGGAAACCACTGGAAAGCCATGCACTTTTAAATAATCGAGATTGACAAACTCATTGTTTAAAAACTGCTTTTTGTGTGTTAGTTTGTTGTCGTTCCCCCCCCCCCCGCGCACCTCCGATTAGCACGGTTGGCTACGTACGGTGCGAAAGAAGTTCGTGGTCAGAAAGCGGTTGACAAACATTGCTGCCGGGTTCCCGAGACCTCTCGGTGTGCGTTCCACGGTGTCGTCCCGACGTCGTTCGGAAGGACCGCCGGCAGAGCCTCGCGCAGAACTCCACGCGAACAATTTCCGCTAATTGTTCGCACGTCGAGACATGCGACATCAAGGGTCTGTGACGCTTTTTATTTCGTAGCTCGTTCATATTCCTCCCCCCCCCCACCCCCACCCCGACCTCAACCCCGTCAGTGCCGTTTCCAGTCGGGGGTGGCAACTGCTCTGCAGTGGCGCCTTACACGCGCGCCTAACGACGCGCTGTCACGATAACCAGCGCGCGATGAATTGGGTTGCGCCACCGCTGCTTCGCAAATTGACACGGCCTGCGGGGGGAGTGGCGGGAGCTTGATCGTCCAGCGGTGCCGCGGTCCCCCGAAGCCACAGCCAGCGCCGCCGGCTGAGCAAGCGGGCTCCGTACGGACACCGCAGACGCGTGGCCGGGTGGCTCGGAGCTGAGCCGGCGCCGCTGAGGTCCTCGGGTTAAGCTCGAGGACCTCCAAGTGTCGGTGAGTCGATGGTCTCGGCCGTCGCATTGAAATTTAGTTCAGCGCTTACTTTTTTGGCGACGCTACCGCTCCGAGAATTGAAATGTCGCCGTCTGAATCTCGCGCTCTCGCACGCAGAGCGGGTGGGCAAGCGCTGATCGTAGGTCACTTGAAGGGATCTCAGCGACGTCGCCGCGATATCCAATTCCGTGGGCCGTTCTGCGACGCAACGGGTCGCACTGCTCTGCGTGTCATAGCAGAAACGGGAGAGAATGTTCTTTAATCCGCGTGTCACATTTGTTGCGTCTCTCAGTGTAACGCCGAGCACCATTGTAACACGCACTGTCCACCAATTGACATTAAAGAAACAAGGGTGCAGCCCTGCAGTGGTTTTGCTCGTGCAAATGCTGGCAGATGGATGTCGACTCGAGGAGAGGGCCCCTCCATCGGCCTCCCCTTGCACGCTGGCGAGACGTCATCAAACACGTGGTGGCACTCACACTTTACCCCCCCATCACACACGACTTTTCGACGACGGAACGACAGCGGAGTTACCCGTTTATGCTGCTGGGCGGACAGAGTTGGCGGCGTGGGATTTAAGAAACGTGCACCCATCCTTGTTTCAACTGCCGGGAGATTGAGTCGAGCCAATGCAGTGTGTTCATCATTACCCCAGAGCAGCAACGTACTACTGATATGCATAGGGGCGCCACGGTGGCTAGGAGATGTTAACTACCTCGCCTGGTATACAGCAGGTCGTGGGTACGATCCCGACCCTGACGCCTGCTGCTGTATATTTGGAGTCTCCGTGTGTCTCTCTCATCATCATCATCACGGTGGCTAGGAGATGTTAACTCCCTCGCCTGGTGTACAGGAAGTCGTGGGTACGATCCCGACCCTGACGCCTGCTGCTGTATATTTGGAGTCTCCGTGTGTCTCTCTCATCATCATCATCACGGTGGCTATGAGATGTTAACTCCCTCGCCTGGTGTACAGGAAGTCGTGGGTACGATCCCGACCCTGACGCCTGCTGCTGTATATTTGGAGTCTCCGTGTGTCTCTCTCATCATCATCATCATCACGGTGGCTAGGAGATGTTAACTCCCTCGCCTGGTGTACAGGAAGTCGTGGGTACGATCCCGACCCTGACGCCTGCTGCTGTATATTTGGAGTATCCGTGTGTCTCTCTCATCATCATCATTACGGTGGCTAGGAGATGTTAACTCCCTCGCCTGGTGTACAGGAAGTCGTGGGTACGATCCCGACCCTGACGCCTGCTGCTGTATATTTGGAGTCTCCGTGTGTCTCTCTCATCATCATCATCACGGTGGCTAGGAGATGTTAACTCCCTCGCCTGGTATACAGCAGGTCGTGGGTACGATCCCGACCCTGACGCCTGCTGCTGTATATTTGGAGTCTCCGTGTGTCTCTCTCATCATCATCATCACGGTGGCTAGGAGATGTTAACTCCCTCGCCTGGTGTACAGGAAGTCGTGGGTACGATCCCGACCCTGACGCCTGCTGCTGTATATTTGGAGTCTGCGTGTCTCTCTCCCTTTCCCCGAGGACCACGTGGAGTGTTCTCCAGGTCCTCCGGCTTTTCTCCTCCACATTTAGAATCATCGGGCGTTCAAGTGTATTTGGCTGCTATAAATTTGCACGCGATAAGCCACTTCGTTGAGCGAATCATTTGTGATAGCCCCTGTCGATTCTGAAAAAGAGAAATATAGCCCAGTGGGCCATAACGTGCTAAAATAAAATGTAACATTTTAGTTTAGTTTTACGTGATAAGCCACTTCGTTGAGCTAATCATTTGCGATGGCCATTTCGCTTCTCAAAAAGACATATATAGCTTAGTGGGCCTTACTTGGTAAAATTAAAAAATTGTAGTTTTATTTAATAAAAAATATTTTAGGTTGACGTAGCTAGAAAAAAAATTGCTCAACACAGGCTATGATCAGTATTTGCATTCGCACATAATTTGCTGATCATCCACGACGGATAAACGTGTGCGTGGCAGCGGGCGGAGGCATTCCGTCCTTGCGGTGAGCAAACCACGTTTTCAAATCCGGTGACCCATACAAAGTGACTGTATAGGAAACCAGCATCGTGATGATCGTCTCATCGTGAAGATTGATGTTGTATTGTGTCATGAAAAATGACATCGCGGCTACCCCCATAATGCACACAATGTGCTTTTGTTTGTGTCTGGGTGTCCATCATTTTTTCACCCGTGCGTGCGTGCGCGCGTCTTTTGGGAGTGTTGGTGCTGCAGATGGCTAGCTCGCTGTTCCACGAACACCGCGAACTGAATTCGATTCCCGCTCGCGGCCGATAACAGTGGCAATGATAATTGTTTTTTTTACCCTTTTATCTGGCAACAAAACTGACACCTTTTTTTACAAGGAGTCATGTTTGCATAGACCACAATACCTGCAGTCATAATGCAAAAAAAAACATAACCCTGATAATGTATGCACTGTCCTTGAAGTTGATTAGTCCACACCCGAGACAGCTTTCCTTAGTTTTCCATTGTCTTTGAGTTGTGCGCCTTTTGGCGTCATCTGGTCCAACACCATGTGAGACTATGCTCTAAGGAAAGCTGTCTCGGGTGTGGACCAATCAACTTCAAGGACAGTGCATACATTATCAAAGTTATGTTTTTTGTTTGCATTATGACTGCAAGTATTGTGCTCTATGCAAACATGACTCCTTGTAAAAAAGGTGTCAGTTTTGTTGCCAGATAAAAGGGTAAAAAAAACTATTATCATATTTTTCTATTGGTAAATGAGGTTCCAATGGTGTAAATGCCTACCCTGAGCTCTCATACTCTGATGGTGCATTGTCTTTGAGTTGTGCGCCTTTTGGCGTCATCTGGTCCAACACCATGTGAGACTCGGCTCTAAGGAAAGCTGTCTCGGGTGTGGACCAATCAACTTCAAGGACTGTGCATACATTATCAGAGTTATGTTTTTTGTTTGCATTATGACTGCAGGTATTGTGGTCTATGCAAACATGACTCTTTGTAAAAAAAGGTGTCAGTTTTGTTGCCAGATAAAAGGGTAAAAAAACAATTATCATATTTTTCTACTGGCAAATGAGGTTCCAATGGTGTAAACAGTGGCAATCATCTGAACGGGTCCCGGGCCTCCCCGAGGTCGACTCAGCGTCAAATGAGTGCGATGTGCAGTAAGGCGACAGGGCGCGATGCTTAACCACCCACACCCCTCGCGTGCCGTGCCGGCCTTCATCGGTGCTACTCGCTAACAGCACTTGCCCCAGAAGTCTGTTGAAGGCTATACGGGGAGACTCTTTGCCTTTATTACGTGCGTGCACGTGTGCATTCATATTTATGCGTGAGCATCGATGTGCCAATCTCTCGACGCGGACGTGCAGGCTACTTTTTTTTGTTGCTTCTGGCAGAGAAAGATTTTCATAGCTCACGCAAAGATTTCCAGTCGAAGGTAAAAAAAAACAGACCGCATACGTGGAATAATTACGATGTTTCTACGATAAAAGCTAAGCTGCGGCGTATTAGGCATTTAATTCGAGTGTATGTTATTTTCTACCCAGCGAAGCGTTCGTTAATTTACGGCATGATCGCCACCGGAAAATCCTGACACAGAAACGTCACATTTCTCATTATTCCCATTTTAATTAAAAATACAAATATATATATTTTTTGACCACTTTCACAATACGCCGAGAATAATTGCGAAGCTCACTGCAATCGCCGCTCACGTATTGCACTCTTGAAAATGAGTCCTTTGTGGGCAGCTTTCTCCGCGGTCTTTCACACGTAGCTTTTGTAAAAAAAAAATCCTGCCACCCCCCCTCCCCACTCCACCCTCGTCCATGCCAGCGTCTGACCCACTGAAGCAAAAACAGTAAACTAAAATAATTATAGAACAACTTTGTTACGTAAACAATTATATAAGAGGTGGCATATTGCGTGAAATTATAACCGGGCCAAATGTAGGTCGTCGTGGTGTTGAATACCTCAAATGAAAGTGTGTATATATTTTATAATTGACAATCCTTTATCATCTTCTTGGTTCTTTCGGTAAAGTCACGTAGAAGGGAAATAATAAAATAATAAAAATAAAACATAATAAAATACATACAATGTTTTATTTTATTTTATTGTTTCCCTTCTACGTGACTTTACCTAAAGAACCAAGAAGATGAATCCCTGCAGTCACGAAAGCTTAAAATCGAAATTTAAATCCTCTATCAATACACTACTGGATGAAGGCCTCCAAATGCAGTGCCGATTATGGATATTGTTTAACCATACTTCACCGCGCTGGTCAATGCGTGATAGCAAAAGCGGTGGCGGTGGGGAAGAGGTAGGGGCCCAATTTGGATATTCGCTTGCCATCGACATCAGCCGTGGCCTGGAATTGAACTCGGGTCACCGGGTTCACAGCGCAGTGCGCAAATAACCGCGCCACCGCTCCCCCAAAGGTGTAATAGCGTACAGAGTTTAAGTGCACGACAAAACAGAGCAAACCCGTGTCACTGCAGTACTTTGTCAGTCCCCAGACCCTGGAAAAGTAATCCATCTGAGAGTGCTTGAGATGAGATAGATCTATTTTTTTTCCTTCCCTGCTGCTCAATGTAATCGCCTCTCGTCCCAACACACCTCTCCCACTTGGAATTCATTGAGGCCGCGTGGCGATAAAATATACAATCCTCTCCGTCCCGAAGCCTCGAATCCTGCCCACCGCTTGGCAATTGACAACCGAGCCGAAGGTGTTTCTGCTTCTTCATCATCATCATCAGCAGCAGCAGCCACGGCCAATCCACTGCTAGATGAAGGCTTCCCCAAGCCGCCACCGTCTCTCACGATCCTGCGATGTAGCAAATCGTCCGGATTGAAAACTCATTTCTTTAAAACTGCTTTTTGTGTTGAATTTGTAGTCCTTCCCCAGCACCTCCAATTAGCCACGGGTGGCTACGTACGGCGCGAAAGAAGTTCGACGTACATGCGGTACATACTTAACAGACGTGGAGCAGTCTCTCGTGAGTGTGGAAGGGAAAAGGGGGAATGTGTTGTTTTTTTCCATAACTACACGTGTTGGGACACGTGGGAGACCTCATTGCATGCCGTCTGTTGTCGGGCTCTACATTATTTAATCTGCAATGCGGCAGAGTCAGCCCGCCGTGTTCCTGTCTCATTAAACAGGCAACCGAGTTTAACGGGCGGAAAAAAAAGAAAAAAACCTACGAAACGAATGAAACCGAGTCGGGTGCAGTCATTCCTAGTCGTATACTAACACTGAGGTGCGCTTATCCGCCATTCGGCGTAGAATGACACCGGTTTCCCACGCGGTGGCTGCATGTCATCATCACGATGACCATTCCACCTTTGCCGTCTCTCACGAAGCTGCGATATCTCGGAAGAGGCGGTCGGCTTTTCAATGATTTCTAGATTTGAAGTTTTAGTGACTGCAAGGAATCATACTCTTTGTTTTTTTTGGTAAAGTCACGTAGGTAAAAAAAGAAATTAATGAAAAACAACTAAATGAAATCACGACGTTTCGGAGGCCACACAAGCCTCCGTCTTCAGGTGGAACCGTTACAGCCAAACTCTTCAATGATTGTCAGATATCTTGGAAGAGGTGATTTGATTTTTTTGATTGTTGAGTGGATGACTCCACTTTTTAATCCAGGCAACAGCACACTAAGTGTTTCTCACCGAACATTCGAGCTAACAATAACATGTTTAGGAATCATCGTCAAGATACCAACAGCACAGAGTGTGTACTCTTACATAATTGAAACACAATCATAAAACTAACCACACTTCAAAATGAGCAAAACTGCCGATCGACTTTGGTGATAACTGTGGTGAACCCATTTATACTGCTGGGGGGGGGGGGGGGGCAGTGGTTGGGGGCGGTGGTCAGTGGGGGGGGGGGGCGATTTAAGAAACTTGTCCCATTGCTTCAACTGCCGCACCACGTGATGGATTTGAAGCGGCGTCCTCCCGATTGCAAGTCGGGTGTGCCAGCAAGTTACACCGCGGCCGCATTTCCCAAGATGCAACACGGGATTGGTGTATACGTATATAGATATATGAGAAACAAGCTCGTGGTGTATACGTGATGCTAACAAGCCCGAGGTTTGCTCCACGTGCATTCTGTGTACAAGGGAGAGCAGAGCATCCCACAAAGTGCACACAGGATGAAATACAATGTCGTAGAGCGGATTCAGAAATTCCTCATTTTTTGTAATGCGGAAACCCCACGGAGCTAATTCAGACAGCCCCAAATTGCGGCACCACGATTTCCCTTTAATACCAAAATTGCAATCATCCATTTCGAAGTAGCAGCCGTGCACCGAATGATAGGGCACACCTTTACATGTAGAAATTGCCAAAAAAGGCGGCGAGTGTTTGATCATCTGAATCCCTGGTAATTCTTGTAATATTATCCTCACAAATGGATTTAGTGGATCACACGCAAATCATGGGTATAGATTCACACTCATTGCAAAGCTAAGCTAGCTAAGCTATTTTTTTATTTTTTTACCAGGTAATGCCTCCTGAGCTATATCTAGCGCTTTTTCAGAAGCGAACTGGTCATCGCAAACGATAGCTTAATGAAGCGGCTTATCGTCACGTGTAAATTGATAGCAGTCAAATACTCTGAACGCGTGATGTTGATTCTAAATGTGGAGGGAAAAACCGGAGGACCCAGAGAAAAATCCACGCGACCACGAGGAGAGAGCCGCGGAAACTCCAAATATACAGGCATCAGTTTAACACGTAGGCTATCGCGACCAATATTTTTCCTAACAGAGGTTTTGGGTTAGATCGTGTAAATATAAATGCGTCGTTAAACACGCCACCACCCGACAAAGCCAATTAGTAAGCTTTGTGATGTAAACAAAACATGCCAATTTGTTACTAGTTCAGCACACCGGTATGTTGGAGAGTAAACTCACAACATTGTAAATGGGTTTACCGGTGTGTTGAAATAGTAACGAATTGGCACATTTTGTTTACGTGACAAATCTTACTAATTGGCTGGTGGCGGGTTTAACGACACATTTATTTTCACGCGATCTAACCCAAAAACATCTCATTATGGATGTAAAAGCATTGTCAGGGTCGGGATTAAACCCACGACCTCCTGTAGACTTGGCGAGGTAGTTCACATCTCGTCACCGTGGCACCCCACGGTACAATCTTTGCCACAAAATGAACCAGAAGGAATCCTCGCTGACACGCGAGTGAGGGGGGCCCACTGTGCGTGTGACGTACTTCCCCTCTTTCTGATTCTTCACTCGCACTGCTCTATAAGGCATTGTACCTCTGCCACAATGCCTTCATATCCGCCTGCCCGCCGTACCTTTCTTCATTACTGACAACTTGCAGCTCAGCGCACGGCAGATGCCTGCGCAGCGCGACTCACGACCTCCTCTTGATACCAAGATCCAGGATGGTCATCGTGTCTACGCGCCGCTTCTCGGTGGCAGCCCCAACAGTCTGGAACGCCGTCCCTCTGCACATTCGCAGCATCACCTCAATCGCCTCTTTCAAGAGAGACTTAAAAACTCACCTCTACAACCATGCTTTCGAGCGACTCTGAGCTTGGCTCCGCGCCTCTGAGTTGCGGCCACTACGTCTGCAAATTCGCGCGCGTTACAAATTGAACTATTATTATTATTATTAATTCCCTCCCATCATCTCGATTTCCACGCGCTCTTACAATAAAAATTAACCTTCGCTCAGTTCAACAAACGTGTTCACTCCCGTGCATTGCACGTGCGCTCCTGCGGCCGTCTGGAACGCTCTTCCCTCCGATATATTAGGAAGCCGCTGGGAGCTATTCCACTTTCAAATGTGGTTTGAAAAAAAAATATTTCTTGCGCACTGCTTTTCGTGTTTGGTATGTTGTCCTTCTTGCGCACCTCCGATTGGCACGGTTGGCTATGCACGGCGCGAAAGAAGTCCAGCGTACGTACGCGCACTTTCAATCGTGCTGCTTGTTGCTGGCGGCTTGGGGTTTCGGCCCTTGGGGGGCCTGTGCTCAGCAACTGTAAGATGACAAACGCGTAACTAAATGACGTGCGCAAAGCAACAAGGCATCCGTAAGGGATGACGGCAACGAGGTTGCTGACCTGGCTGCTTTGCGTGCTATGATGATGGTCCTCTCCTCGTAAGTATCGTGGAGAGATTGTATCCCTGCCATAGGAATGTGGAATTTCCACTTCGGGGCTGCTGAACGGGAGATGAAGCGCAGTCCCGGTGCTCACTCGAGCAGGAAATTACTTGAAGCTCTTTTTGCTTTTATTAATTTACTATGTCGGGGAAGGGTTCTAGTTCTATTGCAATGTTTATATTTATCAAGACAGCCGAGCCGAATGCAAAGGCTAAACGCTGGGAGAGGGGGGCACGGCTACATACAAGGTAAACCATGTTCAGTGCAGAAACTAAACAGGTGATACAAAACGAAAGCGTGAAGCTTGCAGAATATCTGCGCTAACATACACATTAAAGAATCTAACTCTGTGCAACAAAAAAAAAAACATAAAAAAACATAATGTGCCTCGGAGCACTGAGATATTGTACGGTCAGATGCGTCTCACTTTTGTAAGGTCAATGAACGCATTGATTTTATTTATTAAGCAATTAGCATGCTCCGGTATCTTATTGCGGTTATTGCAATGGTGGTGTCGTCATTACGAGATGAAGTTACCAATGTTAACTTCGGCAGAGCAGTGGATCACCTCCGTGGGTGTTACGGAACGGTCCACAGAATGAGATGAAATTCGCTCCAGGTGACCCGTTTCCATCCACACTTTCTCACATGCCCTCGGTAGAGAGAAATGTGTTGCATGACCGTCAAACAAGTAAAGTTGTTTTTATTCTCAGAGCTGAAATTCAGTGAATTTAAGCAAAAAAAACTAATTCAACAATGTTTTGTGTGTGTGTGTAGTTATTGGAAATAATAATTTCAACTTGTAGCGTGCAGCTGTGCGGCATTCGCCCGCTCTCAAGGACATGGAACGACGGAGAGAAACCACAGACGAACGGGCGTCAAATCCCCCCAAGCTCTGCGGTCCTCTACGTAGTAGTAGGTTTTAACCCTTTAAACTGGTACAAAACTGACACCTGTATAAAGGTGTCAGCTTTGTACCAGTTTAAAGGGTAAAAATCTATTACTATATTTTGCCACTGGTAAAGGAGGTCTCATAGTGTAAATGCTTACCCCGTGCTCTCAATACTCTGATAGTGCGCTGTCTTTGAGTTGTACGCCTTTTGGCGTCATCTGGTCCAACACCAATGGAGACTAGGCTCTAAGGAAAGCTGTCTCGGGTGTGGACCAATCAACTTCAAGGACAGTGCATATCATTACCATTATCAGAGTTGTTTCTTTTTGTTTGCATTTTGACTGCTTGTGTTGCGGTTATTGCAAACATGATGCCTTGTATAAAGGTGTCAGTTTTGTACCAGTTTAAAGGGTAAAAACCTACCACTATATTTTTCCACTGGTAAAGGAGGTCTCATAGTGGTCCTCTACGTATTAAGATGTTTCAATCTAACGAATGAGTGCATCCCATGGACAAATCATATTTCTTACTGGTCAAGCGTCCGACGACTCACCACCATGAGCGTGTCCTGCTGAACTGGCGGTCTGACTGGGACGTGGGGTCCAGACGGTGCCAATGCTGCTTCTCCCTCCTCATCCTCTCCCTCCTCATCCTCCTCCTCCTCTGCGGAGGCGGCCTTCCTTCCTTGTTCCGTCGTCGTGGTCACGGTTATCGTGGTGGTGGTCTCCACGAGCGTTGCGGTGGAGGTGCGTGGGCCGGCGGCGGCGGCGGGCCCGGTGGGCTCAGCGGTCGCTGTGGCGGTGGCCGTGGCGATCAGCGTCGCCAGGTGGGGCGACATCCCGCGGACCACCCGCAGGGCGCCCTCGGTCCGCGTGTGCGCGTCGCTCGCGGCCGCCAAGTTCAGAACCTGGTGGGAGGAGTCGAAAAATAACGACGACGACCGACGGCCACGTCACAGTTGCCACCCCTGATAATTGGGTTTTTTTTACCCTTCTATCCGGCAACAAAACTGACACCTTTTTTACAAGGAGTCATGTTTGCAAAGAACACAACACCTGCAGTCATAATACAAAAACATGACTCTGTATGCACTGTCCTTGAAGTTGATTGCGATCATTTGACAACCATGTTCTTTCTTTACCCATAAACCCTTCCTGCCTCCCCCTCCCCCCTCACTTAATCTCAAGACTCTCGCAGGAGCGCCCTGATTTTGGATATTTGACCAATCCCTAATTAGCATCTCTTTTTAAATCCTTTATATTAAGTTCGCTGGCTTGCTTAGGACCGTGCAAATCTTTCGGTCGTTTTTTAACCCACTTCCCGTGATCCAATCGAGCTGACATTTTCCACACAGACTCGTTGTGCGTGACAATTAATGTTCGTGAATTTTTTTTTTTCAAAACTTTACACTTTTTAGGACAAAAATATTATATTTAATTACCAATTGCTTAATGGTGGTAGGCAATCATCTGACCCATAGGTGGCAGACATCTCAAGCCAGAGGACGAGAGGACTCTAGCCGCCACGCATATAAAGGATTTATAGTGAAAAACTTTGTTTTTACGGGTTAATTTTTTACCTTGAAGGAAACCAGAGTGCATGGAGTACACCCTAAGCACACCAGGGGAAAATACTCAAATGGCATATTTTCGGGTCGGCAGAAACCAACCCACTCCAAGATGCCTCCTACAAGCGCACCATCGTACTACAGGTTTGGAGTCATCGGCCGCATCTCTTTGCGATCGAGTCGAGGCTCGGGGTGGCCGCGTTCCCACGACAATCCCGTGGTAGGCCGTCACGGCATATCAGGGAACAGCCATGGAAGATAATGTCGCAGAACTCTTTCGTTTTTATTATCGTTATTCCGGTCATTGGCGAGCAGAGGCAAACATAAAAAATCGCACAGCAACAAAGAGCACTACAGAAGATGGACCAGATAACAGGTAATGCCCTTTCTGAATAGAGCAAGATTATAAGAACTCGGGGGGGGGGGGGAAGAAAGAGATGGGAGACAATTCCAAGTGTCGGCGAGCAGTGCGAGGAAAATGAAGCAGAAAGACAACGTGTGGTGAGCTGCGGTGTGTCGGTTCAACAGGGTGCATGGGAGAGATGAAGGAGGGGGTGTCTGCGTATGGCACAGAAGGGAGTACAGCTGGTGGTGCATCTGCCGGTAATCTCAGTCAGCCAACGCATGGCACCTGCTGGGTCTGTCCCGAGACATCCTGCACCTAGCCTGGCACAGTAGGGGGGTACAGCTGGTGGTGCATCTACCGGTCATCTCAGTCAGCCGACCCATGGCACCTGCTGGCTCAGTCCCGAGACCTCCTGCACCTAGCCTGGCAAGTAGGGGGGTACAGCTGGTGGTGCATCTACCGGTCATCTCAGTCAGCCGACCCATGGCACCTGCTGGGTCTGTCCCGTGACCTCCTGCACCTAGCCTGACACAGTAGGGGGGTACAGCTGGTGGTGTATCTACCGGTCATCTCAGTCAGCCGACCCATGGCACCTGCTGGCTCTGTCCTGAGACCTCCTGCACCTAGCCTGGCACAGTAGGGGGGCACGGCTGGTGGTGCATCTACCGGTCATCTCAGTCAGCCGACCCATGGCACCTGCTGGCTCTGTCCCGAGACCTCCTGCACCTAGCCTGGCAAGTAGGGGGGCACAGCTGGTGGTGCATCTACCGGTCATCTCAGTCAGCCGACCCATGGCACCTGCTGGGTCTGTCCCGTGACCTCCTGCACCTAGCCTCACACAGTAGGGGGGTACAGCTGTTGGTGCATCTACCGGTCATCTCAGTCAGCCGACCCATGGCACCTGCTGGCTCTGTCCCGAGACCTCCTGCACCTAGCCTGGCACAGTAGGGGGTACAGCTGGTGGTGCATCTACCGGTCATCTCAGTCAGCCGACCCATGGCACCTGTTGGCTCTGTCCCGAGACCTCCTCCTGTCAGCGAGCCTTCGACACTTCACGTGGCCCCAAAGTGCACCTAGCCTGGCACAGGCGCCCTGGTCACGTCACCGTCACTTAGTGGCGAATGGCGGTGGTAGTGGTGTTGGTGCGCGGTCGACTGAGTCGTCGACGTGGGTGGAGGAAGCATGGAGTGAAGCTCACGGGAGCAGTGACCGTGGTTAGTAGCGGGAGAAGAGTGATAGGGAGGGAACTGACCACCGGTGAGATAAGTAAAATATAAATTCGTCTTTGTCTTGGGCCAGATATACCTTGCCAAAGAGCATTTACAGTCGTCTGGATGGGTTGTACGTATGTTGAACTTCTTTCGCACCGTACATATCCAACCGTGCTCATCGGAGGTGCGACAAATTCTCACCTGTGCTGCGAGTACAGGTAATCTCCACAGGTATCTCACTACCAGGGCTCCTGGCCACGTGCTCATCCCGTCGGGTGGCTACGTCACAGGCAATTCACGCCTGCCAGCCGTTCGACGAATTGTCACGAATCGGAGTTGCGATTCGGTTCAATTCAAACATCGTCAACTCTTTTTTGTTGTTTTCTCGTGTTTGCCATTTCGTTGACGTCGCCTTCTCGTGTTTGTCTTGTGTGTACAGTCAGCTTCGTTCACTCAGTCTGAGCGAAATGCAACATTCCCGTGAATGCGTGCGTCTGCGGGGGAGTGGTGCTGCAGCGGTTAGCGCGCTGCGCTTACGAATCCGATGATCCGAGTTCAGGTCCCGCTCACGACCAATAACGGTGGCGAACGTTTGAACGGGTTCTGGGCCTCCTCTAGGTCGACTCAGACATAAATGAGTACCTGATGCGGCGTGCAAATTTCAGCAAGGGGAAGACAAAGGCGGCCGGGCGTGGTGCTGGCCACCCACCCCCTTGTGTGCCGTATGTGCTCGCTAACAGCACTTGCCCGAGCAGTGTGCTAAGGCTACACGGGGGGATCTTTGTCTTTGGCATTGACCAACTGACCTTGAGGCCATTGTAGTATAGGCCAGACAGGAGGCCTTGGAACGGATGGGGCCGGTCACGTCCTCCGATACGGATCCACGCTTGGCTGTTGAAAATGGTCAGCTGTCGCACTGTGGACAATAGGTGGAAACATACAAGCAGGCAAGCAAGACGCGGCTGTTAATGCCCTTCGTCGTCGTCATCACCATTAGTCCCAGTGACGTAGGTAGCCATTGAGTACACAGGGGATGGAAATCCAAGATGGCAAAAATTGAACAGGGGTCCCACAGTGTCATTCCTTGCACTGGGTTCAGTTTAGTGCAGTTAAGTGATTAGGTATTGCCCTGTGAGCCATTCGGCTCTTGAATCGGGTTGCAACCGCAACAAACAAAAACATGAACAAGAAACATCTTAAAGAAATGGCAACCACTTTACACACCACTTATCACCCCTGATATTATCCACTGCTGGATGAAGCTCCCCCTCCCCCCCTCTCCAACCCCTGCACATCAGCTGACATCATCCCTCCCATCTAGACGGTGGGGAAATTCTCCTGGGCTCGCTGCCCGACTTTCGCTGCCGTTCACGGTCACCCGTATCGTCCGTATCGTCCGCGAGTCGTCGTGAAGTTTACACGCACCCTGACCAGGCGCGCGCGCGCCTTCCGCTCTCTCGGTGCAAGTTGCACCGAGCTGCCGGGGAGCACGACATTACTTGGGCACGTGTCGCGAAAGGTTCCCGCAAGAGCCCACCGTGCCCGTGCAGTGCTCGCCGCGCTACGCTGTTGGTCTTCAGGTTGTACGAACGACGACGTCGTTACTAAAGGTCGCCCTCGTTACACACGAACGTGACCACGATACCTCGCTGATCTCGTCGAGGATCATAAATCATCACGTGACACTCCGGTTATCCTCGCAGCAGCAGCAGCAGCGGCTTTTTGGCTGCTGCCATCATACACAAGGATTGAATAGAACTTTTGTATTCTCTGCCATAAGCCTGGGGGGTGGGGGGAGGTGAAGGTGGGGGGAGGAGATGGGGGGGGAGGTTGGTTGGGGGGGGGCATCCAGCCCAGCCCAGAGACGTTATTGACCTGTATCAGATTGTTATCCAGGAACGCTCGCCCTGTAATGCATTACATTATGATAGCATATCGCATTGTGCTTTGAAATGTGCGCGTGACAGACGGCACCTTTGTGGAGCAATGCGACCCCCGTGCTCTGCCAAACGAGAGTGTCTCGGACACTCTCGTTTGGCAGCCGTTGCTAAGCGCGCGATTTCGGCGTGGCCAGGGTCATCGGTGGCACGTCGTGCCGGGGAGGCGTTCGCGGGGTGATACAACTTTACTGGCAGGTGGCAACGGTGGGTGGGTGGGCACACAGGTGGGTGGGTACACAGGTGGGTGGGCACACAGGTGGGTGATCACACAGGTGGGCGGGTGGGCACACAGGTGGGTGGGTGATCACACAGGTGGGTGGGTGATCACACCGGTGGGTGGGCACACAGGTGTGTGGGCACGCAGGTGGGCGGGTGGGCACACAGGTGGGTGGGTGGGCACACAGACGGGTGGGTGGGCGGGCGCGTAGGTGAGCGGGTGGGCACACAGGTGGGTGGGTGGGCACACAGACGGGTGGGTGGGCGGGCGCGTAGGTGAGCGGGTGGGCACACAGGTGGACGGGTGGGCACACAGGTGGGTGGGTGGGCACACAGGTGGGTGGGTGGGCACACAGACGGGTGGGTGGGCACACAGGTGGGTGATCACACAGTTGGGTGGGTGGGCTCACAGGTGGGCGGGTGGGCACATAGGCAATGCCACGGTGGGGCCAGAGGGATATGTGCTGTTGACAGGTAGTAATCCTGGAATCCGCGTGACTTCACGTTGATGTGGCACAGCAGCGAGGTCAATGTTGGGATTTGGATTTCGTTCGTTGCGAATGGGAAACGGTGCTACAAACGAGACGGGGCCGAATTTGAGATCGCAATCATACCAAGAAGGATGGTAAAAGCGTGAAGAAAAACGAAGCAATTTGCAAATCTAACCGTCGTTTATAACCTGAACAAACGAATCGGTGACCAGGGACTGCATAGCGTTCATCTCCCATCACGTTCGGTTATCAAACGCGACGCCGAATTGTCGTTACCGAGAACGATCGTCATCATCGTCGCACGCCGTAGAGAAGCGTTGTGGCTAATAATGAAAAACAATCTACAACGCATTAAATAGTCGATGCGTGTGTATATCACCGCGATGATTGAAACCCGTGGGTACGAGGGCGCTGGTCACATCTTGAACGTGCGGCGATGCCACTAAAAAGGCGGCGCGAGGTGATTGATGTGGGCGGCGAAATATCGCGACGTGAAAATGACGACGCTCCCAGGCACGTCCACATCCCTGGCCCCGCTGTTAATAATGTCGGGAAAAATGTGAACCGAGTCCATCGTTCCGTTTGACCTTGACGGAAACCTGTGTTCGATCTCGTTTTTCTTTGTTTACACACACAACGTTAAATGGCCTTGTGAATACGATGGGCGGGTGGGCTTCGTGGTCAGTTGATTGAATGGTCTCCCACACAAAAACTAAATTTATTTTATTTACCGGCTAAATTCCACCGTCGAGCGATTTTTTTCAGAGGCGACCTCGTCACACGTGGTAGCCCATCGAAGTGGCTTGTATCATGGTCGTCATCATCATCATCATCGTCATTACAACTCGTGGGAATTTATAGTAGCAGAAAAATCATCTTAAGCGCGTGTTGTTTCTTAATGTGGAGTAGGCGGGGGGGGGGATGGGCAAAACCGGAGGACCCCGGAGAAAAATCCACGGCCCATTTTTGCTTTGTTGTTTCGTGGCATACGTGAGCACACAGGTGGGGGGGGGGCACATTTCATCACTTGTTGTGTGCGGGACATCGGCTGGTTTCTCATTGGGTGAGTGCAGCTGCTGCAATTCGCCGCATGACACCCATTAGACTTGGAAGTGCACTTCGCCGTACCGTTCCCACTTTGCATTCCGTGCGAGTGTGAATAGAAATTAATCATGGGTGGCCCACTCTTTTGTGCTGCACCACGATGATGAAGATGATGATCGCTATGAGCAGTATTAACTGCCTCGTTTTGCTCGCTTGTGTGTTTCCACCTATCATTGCCCGAAGTGCGCGACAGCCGTGTGTTCGCGTAGCCAACCGTCGCGCTGATCGGAGGTGCGCGTGGTTAGGACAGCAAACTAAAACACAAAAAGCAACTAAAACAAAAAAAACAGCTGACCGCTTTCAATAGCCGAGCGTGGATCCGTATCGGAGGACGTGGCCGACCCCATCCATCCCAAGGCCTCCTGTCTGGTGTTTACTACAATGGCCTGAAGGTCAGTGGTCAATGCCAAAGACAAAGATTCCCCGTACATCCTTAATAGCCTGTTAGGGCAAGTGCTGTTAGCGAGCAGCGACGGAGACCGACACGGCACGCGAGGGGGTGGTGTTGGCCAGCACCACGCCCGGCCGCCTTTGTCTCCCCCTTGCTGATATTTACGCACCGCACCAGGTACTCATTTGAGGCCGAGTCCACCCAGAGGGAGGCCCCAAACCGGTGCAAACATTCGCCACCGTGATTGGCCGTGAGAGCGGGAATCCAACTCGGATTCGGCGGATTCATAGCGCAGCGCGCTGACTGCTGCGCCACCGCTCCGCGCTGTCGCGTGCAGGCACGCACCCGCTCAGAGCGTTCACGCGCACTCACGCGCACTCACGATGACGTACGTGCACGCGCGCGCGCACGCGCACTCACGATGACGTACGTACACTTCAACGATTTCTGCGATGGCAAAGATACACTGCTGGATGAAGGCCTCCCCATGCCACGTGTCGATTCACTGGTTTGTTATTATCGACCCTCCTCGTCATAGGAATGTGGAATTCCAGCCGTTTGGCTGAGAGATGAGGGCAAATGCCTCAATGGTCGTGTGAGTAGGACATCACTTTCATATCGATACCTTCAATTGCCCACCCCCTCTACCGCCCCCCCCCACCACACTTCTGTAACCAGCACTGACCAGCGCGGTGAAGTATAGTCAAATACCGTAACCCCCACAACACATCACGCACCCCAAGGGGCGACTCTCATCCAGCAGTGGAATGACAAACGGCCTGTACGCGCGAGCTCCTGTTAAGGCCGGACACTGCACACAAGGTGAGTGTGTTGTGTTGGTGAGGCCGGAACACTGAGATCTGGTTGTGTTGGTGAGGCCGGAACACTGAGATCTGGTTGTGTTGGTGAGGCTGACACTGCACACAAGGTGAGTGTGTTGTGTTGGTGAGGCCGGACAACTGAGATCTGGTTGTGTTGGTGAGGCCGGAACACAGAGATCGGGTTGTGTTGGTGAGGCTGACACTGCACACAAGGTGAGTGTGTTGTGTTGGTGAGGCCGCCTACTGCACGCTTGGACAGCCACACGTGGCCACATGAACGCAGGGAGTTCGTGGGAGCAAGGAGCCAGCGAGGCCGCCCGTGACTCACCACATCCATAAATGAAGATCTTAGCTTTTAAAAGTGTCAGGCGGTTTTCGCATGGATGGCGCATGAAATATACACAAACAGGGGTCGCGTGGGCTAATGGTTTATGTAATGGTTATCTGGATGTTTCCTGATGAAATATTAACCCTTGCCACTCCGCCGGCGTTGCGAGCGCAATTGAAATGAAGCAATTGTTCCCCCACCCCCGCCTCCCCAAAACTTCGTGTCTTTTAATTCCCCGCTGAAAACTTGTCTCAACGCTAACGATATTTAGTTATTTATACACGATCGCAGCGGGGGAGGGGGGGGAAGTGGGGGTTGGGGGGGTTAGCCAGTTCGAATCCACCTCCCGCCGCCTCCGTTCCTCCCAGCAACCCCTCTGAGTCCACCGGCAGGCTTTGCGTGCTCGTCCGTCCGTGGTTGTCTGGGCAGCGTGGAAGAGTAGGCCAAGTCATCCTCTCCGGATAGCCCCACCTCCCCTCCCCCCCGCCGCCACTAGTGAAGTATAGCAGTGTCATGTGCACGACGCTGTCGTGTTCCTGCTGCACCTTTGCCTTTACCTGGGCGGGCTCACATCGCTGTCGGAGCCCGAACGAATTTGCGAATTAAAATCCGCTGCTGGCGGCGGCGAACCGTCGAGTCGAGTCGTGGGTTAAGCCCTCGGCGCGCGCAAGCGGCCGATACAAAATCTGAATCTCGTACGCACGTGGGAACACGTGGGAGCGCAGGACGGCAGGCGTACTCAGCGAAGAATACCGCTGGTATATATATATATTTTATTAGTGAAATATTCAATTGCCGTTCTGTTGGGGGTGGGGGGGGGGGGAATTGAAAGTAAGACCTTCCACGGAAATACGGCACCTAATCATTCACTCTGACAGATTATGTCCACGGCTAGCCCATAATACCGGCCCACAGTTAACTGGAGGACATTTCCTTTAATGTTTTTTTGTATCGTCATCTCCAGAGAGAGGTTCCATCACCATCGGTTCTCGAGTTTGCAGTCGACGCTCCGCGCGTGTCGATAGGCCGATTTAGCGGCGAAGAATTTACGGCCGCGTGCAATTTCTCGATATGGACCCCGCGAAAATACCGCGTCGTTCCCGACACGAGCGCGCCGCGTTTCTTCTTTCACCGCCAGCGCGGTCGTCGTTTAAACGTGAGCCGCGATTGCCTTTGATAAAAAGCGAGCGCTCGATTTATCACTGAATATTTTTAGGGCGTCGCTAGGAAGGAAACGCGCCTAAGTAGCCCGCACAGCAAGATGTATTCTGGATGCGGTGTGCCGGATGCTTATCGTCTTTTTCGTATTTATAGAGCGGGACACCGACCCGGATTGAAATGAATCCCTGTTGATGCCTCCAACCATGTCCAGGGTTCGTTCTACCTGATTGTGTCTTTGTTTGTACGTTGAACCTCCGGCCAGCCGAGTTCGATTTCCCGCTCACGGTCAACACCAGCGACAATTATCTGTACCGGTTCTGGGCCTCCCCTAGGTGGACTCGGCCTCAAATGAGTACCTGGTGCCGTGTGTAAACATCGCCACTGGGGAGACAATGGCAGTCGGGCGTGGGGTGATGGCCACCCACCCCTTCGTGTGCCGTGCCGGCCTTCGTAGGCGCTCGCTGACAGCACTTGCCCCGACAGTCTGTTACAGGCTAGACAGGGGGGGGGGGGGGATCTTTGTCGTCTTTGAATTTCTTTTGCACCCTACGTAGCCAACCGTGCTAACCGGAGGAGACGCGTACTGCGTTCAACCGCCGCAGTGCGAGGGAGTGAAAACCCCAAACATTCTGGACCTCTCTATTTACTTCCACCAATCACGGCTCATGACTCGCTCAATTCAATAAACAGATGAACTCAACAAGATTCGTCAATAACGCCGTGGCTTTAAAATAAATAAAAACACCTAATATAACAAGTGACGTTTCAGGCAATGATCCTTCTTTACAGCACATAAATGGACCGGCTCGGGAGACGGAGGAGACAATTGGAGGCTGCGTTAGCCACCATGGGGCCTTTACTTGATGATAATTCAATTTTTAACAAGTGTCTTCTGATGACCCGTTTATTTAAATTTTTAAATGACCAGTAAACAATTTAACAATTCAACAAATGTCGCGATGCTCATCCGAGCTACTGCATTCGGAACTTCCTCCCAAGCACCTATTCCCAAGGTCCTATAACCTTTCTCAATTCAACAAAAGTGTTGTGTGCTGCTCTTGTATGCTGTACCGGACTATCATTGGTGTGCCAAGTTGCTGGCTGGTTTGTATTTATCGGCCTTTCGAGGGGGAGGGGGGGTGGTGGAGCTATTACATGCCAAATAATTACCAGGACAAAATATCTTCGCAAGTGTGTTTAAAATCAATGACACATTCCGCGCACCGATTCGCACTCTTGACTACGTACGGTGCGAAAAGAAATTCAATATACGTATGTACGAACCCTACTGAATATTGAATCCCGTACGTAACGTAACGTACGGGATTCTTAGAATTGGTCGGAAATACAGTACCCAAGGTAGGAGCTTATTTCCTCACTGACAAGTATTCCCGGTCGCTGGTAGACTGGATTAGGTGCCACGTTGCTATCAGAATCCGAACCATACTATTCATTTGTACTGTGGGGAATCCGATGAGCTACACAGCTCTTTTTCACAGATGTCCAGTCGTAGCCACGGCCGTAGCGAGAGGCATTCTGGATGCGGTGTACCGGGTGGGGAAATATTTTCCGGGTTGCCTACCCAGACAGACCCAGCTGAAACGTAGCCCTGACCCAAGACGTGTAATAAAGCCACGGCAGCTGATTAAGAATCTTAAGAGCGGTGGGAGGAACACCCCAGGGATGGCTCTTGGTGTCCGTCTTGTTTGGGTTTCTTCTTCAAATTGCGTTGTTGTTGTTCAGTGCAAGATTATCCCCCGCCACGTTATATTATACCCGACTGTGATGATGCCGGTGAGAATGATGGTGGCACGATAATGATGACAATGGTGACAAAGACAACGACCAGAGATCTTCTGCGTTGGGTCTGACGATGATGACAATGATGACGATCACGACGACGATGACGACCACGACGATGACGACGACGATGATGACGACGACGATGACGACGACGACGACGATGATGACGACAATGATGACGATGATGACGACGATGACAACAACGATGACGACGATGATGACGACGACGATGATGACGACAACGATGATGACGACGATGAAGGCAAAGGGCAACGACGCGTGTCGATGGCGACACCAAGCTCCGCTCTGCCCTACTGACCCCACGTGAAGCCCCCTCTTGCCACGCTCTTCGACTCCACGTACATTGTCCGTGTACCCTCAACTCGCTTGCCCGTTTGAGGGCACCCTCACCGAAGTGAGTTGGCAGTATGCACTCGGCGGGCTGGACGTGTGCGTGTTGAACTTGTGTCGCACTGTACGCAGCCAACCGCGCTATTCGGAGGTGCGGGCGTGGGGGGGGGGCAGGACAACAAACTAAACACAAAAGTTAGTTGTGAAGAAATGAGTTGTCAATCTCGATTATGTAAAAGTGCATAGCTCCAGTGGCTTCCTGATATCGAAAGGAAGAGCGTTCCAGACGGCCGCAGAAGCGCATCTGAAAGCGCCGCGCGCTGCGGTGATCGTCTGTGTTAGATGGCTAGCGTCAAGACGACGCTGCGAGTTTGACCCGAGGTTTTTTTTTGCCCACTTCAGCGATTGTTTCTTGCCGTGTTGTCCCACCTGATGACGGGCGCTTGTGTTGCGCCCGAAACGTCGTGATTTAATTTATTTTATTTTCTACCCACGTGACTTTACCGAAAGATCCAAAGAGGATGGATCCCTGCAGTCACGAACAAACTTCCGCAAGGCGATTGTGAATGCATTTATGGAAGGCGTTTGCGTTAAGAAGGCTGCAAATTGAGGCCAGCAAGTAGCCTTGGCGGTATTTGGGAACTACTCCCATTCCAAGCCTGGCTCTTTTTGGCTGCAGGCAATTATTCTTGTGGGATGCGTAGAGGAGGCCGGTTGTTGCGAGCGCATTTTTTCCCTTTAAGACGGATGTTTTTTATTCTTCCAAGTGCTGTGTTTATAGATGTACTTTTAATAGAAAAAACGTACAAACGTTAGCTTTGATACTTACAAAAGGAACATCTGGCTAAAATCTACGGTGAACTTAGACTCCATTTGCCGTCGCGTTGTGTCGTAGAAATGGTCCCGCTGAGTGCTTTTCGGGCAGGAGGAATCGCATTCAACGCCTACCATTCCAGCGTGCACAAACAACACGAAACTCAACACGTATTCAGCAATAACACCCACCGTTATGTCGGTTGTGTGGGCTTCAATGGGAAAAAAAGTACAGTAGAAGCCCTCTTAACGACGGTAATTGGTTCCATGAAACCGGTCGTTAATTGATTTGGTCGTTAAGCGAGTACGGGAAATACACGTTAAAGGTTTAATTTGTTCCGGTAGCATCGAAAGTGATTCCCTTTGACCCAAAATAAACGCTATTTATAATATTTAAAAAAAATGAATATGAATACATAAAGATACTAACGACATTATAAATACATAATATTAAAATAAACACGGTCAATCAATTCATTCATTAATTTGTACTGTATCCATAACTGCCTGTCGTTAACAGGGGAATGGTCGGTAAGCGAACACATTGGGCTGTATGGAGGCTCGTCGCTAAGCGATTAGTCGTTAAGCGATTAGTTGAGGGGTTCTACTCCACACTACTATACACTACACTATACACTACACTATACACTACACTATACACTACACTATACACTATACACTACACTATACACTACACACTACACTATACACTACACTATACACTACACACTACACTATACACTACTATACACTACACTATACACTACACACTACACTATACACTACACTATACACTACACACTACACTATACACTACTATACACTACACTATACACTACACTACTATACAGTGTATAGTAGTGTAGTGTGTAGTGTATAGTGTAGTGTATAGTATACACTACTATACACTACACTATACACTACTATACACTACACTATACACTACACTATACACTACTATACACTACACTATACACTACTATACACTACACTATACACTACACTACTATACACTACTATACACTACACTATACACTACACTATACACTGCACTACTATACACTACTATACACTACACTATACACTACACTATACACTACTATACACTACACTATACACCACTATACACTACACTATACACTGCACTCTACACTACACTACTATACACTACACTACTATACACTACACTATACACTACACTATACACTACACTATACACTACACTATAGACTACACATTGGCTTTTATGGAGGCCCATCGTTAAGCGATCAGTCGTTAACAGCGGTGGTCATTAAGAGGGGTTCTACTGTATATAATAGGCGACATTTCTGTACTAAAAACACGTAAACAGATAGACCATAGCAGTAGAGTGGATAACAAGAGGAGGAGCACCCACCTGTGTACACCATAGGGGAGGAGGGAGGGGGGGCTGATGAGAATTATATTAAAATTCATAATAGAGGTTGTTTGGGTTAGATCGCGTAAATATATAAATGTGTCAATATTGATTTGAAACTTTCGTGACTGCAGGAATCAATGCTCTCTGGTTCTTGTGTTGCGACCGCATCGTCGTGTTTTTTTTGACTATTTGTTCTATCAACGTGACTTTACCGAAAGAACCAGAGAATATAAATATAAATGTGTCATCATGGGACCTCCTTTGCCAGTACCAAAATATACTAATAGGGGTTTTCCCTCTTTTTTTGGCAACAAAACTGACACCTTTTGCAAGTATTGAGGTTAATGTAAGCATGATTCCTTGCAAAAGGTGTCAGTTTTGTTGCCAGAAAAAAAGGGGAAAACCCCTATTAGTATAAATGTGTCGTTAAACCCGCCACCACCCGACACAGCAAATTAGTGAGGTTTGTCACGTAACGTTACAGAACGTGGCCAATTCGTTACTAGTGCAGCACACCGATGTGTTGGAGAGCCAAGCCAGTATTGTTTATTTTTTTACATGTGGATGGAGTCCCATAGTTGAATTGAAGCACTCTTGACACGATAACATGTTAATAAAAAGTGTGCCGTTCCGGGCGCTTCCCCCCTCAACCATTATATATACGGAGTGGTATCTCTTGTAATCTCTCATTTACTTGATACAGCTGTCGTGGCTGTGACGGTTCCACCTGAAGACAGAAGCTTGTGTTGCCTCCGAAACGTCGTGATTTTTTATTTTTATTTTATTTTACTTTTATTAATTTAAATTTAAAATTTTTACCTACGTGACTTTACCAAAAAAACATAAGAATACGATAATATCTGGCAACCTAGCAGCATTTGTTTAAGAAGCCTAACTGTGCTGATGAGACCCAGAAAGTCAACATCTGTTCAGAGTTTTCTGACTTAGACAAATGCTGCCTGATAAATTGGCTCTCCAACACGGACCGGTGTTGCTGTACTCGTAACAAATTGGCACGTTCTGTTTACTTGACAAACCTTACTAATTGGCTGTGTCGGGTGGTGGCGGGTTTAACGACACATTTATATATTTACGCGATCTAACCTAAAAAGAAAACCTGTGTTATGGATGATATTGGTCGCGAAAACCTCCTACGTGTTAATACATTAACATTACAACATTTTGATCGCCATTTCTTTTCAAATAGGCATACGAATAGCCACAGGAATGGTAGCTATTAAGTAAACTTACAAAGCACTTCAAACATGCCATCTCGGATGATCCCTGTAGGGAAGCGGGTATCGTATTACATTGTATAAACCGTACGACTCGAGCAATTCCTGCAGGAATAACATTCGAATTTCTACTCTTCCAACCGGCGAGATGTCTGCAGGAATCTAGCGACTGTCATGTCCTCTACGGGCAATTGCCACGTTAAATCTCCTTTCATTTGAAAGCAATTCTAAGTGGGATTTTGCCATGGAAAATTCGTGCAATAGACCGGGCTTCTATCGCGGTCTCTATTATGAATATAGCTTGGTGCGCCATTGGTAATTCCAGCCGTCCAGAATGGCAAATTCAGGCCAATTTCACGCAGCCATAAACTAAAGCTACCTAATTTCCGGAGGGCTCAACCGGGACACATGTTGAGCTGATTAGAGCACTGAAAAAAGAAGCTATATTCGAATGAGTAACAAACAACGATCCGCACAGATAGATTCAATAATCCTTTGTTATACTTCCATATCCTGGCCATCCTGTAGTCAGTAAGCATTGCCGGTGAGTATTATGGGAAAAAAGTATACCCACAATGCTCCACTGCAACGGATGGTGAGTTTATGTCCAGTATTGTGTTTTTTTAACATGTGGATGGAGTCCCATCGTCGAATTGGAGCACTCTTGACACATGAACATCTGGCAACCTAGCAGCATCTGTTTAACAAGCCTAACTCTGTCGATGAGACCCAGAATGTCAACATCTGTTCAGAGTTTTCTGACTTAAACAAATGCTGCTTGATAATTTAGGCCTGGAAAGCCAACAGACCAGAGTTTCCCTTGTTACGGTATATGATTTTTATTTATTTGTCCTAATCATATTATACAACTCTTACAAGCCATGCCCTCTACGGGATGTCTGCCGCTGCTGTGTGCGGGCATCAACGTAATAATCTCTCTGTAAAATATCCGCTAAAGACGCCACGTCAAGAGGCGAATCTTTTGTTGTTGTTGTCTCCCTCGATAAAATGTTTGCAACAACAACAACGAAACAATATAGACATGTCATGAAAAAAAATAACAATGTGCTTATCGCAAGTGGGAAAGATAGATATACAACTACTTTTGCATCGTCTCCGCCATCCTCTGCACTCGCGATGCAGACAGATTGATGGGAACTAAAACCACCGCTCATTCTCGCTCGTAATCTGTGACGGCCGCGCTAATGCACTGTCACCTCCGCCGCTCGCTATTTCCATTTGCCAGTCGTAGTAGTATTATTATCGTCATTATCACAGACAATAAAAAAAACAAACACACACACACTACCACCGTTTCCTTGCTACTGGCTCGGCAGAGATTATAGCAAATATTTCAGACACTTGCCTCGCAGTAATAATAATATAGGCAGCGTTTCGCCAAGCGTGTATAAACGATGTTTACTTCTCACCCTCCTGTCGGGGGGGGGGGGGGGGGGACTATTGCAGGCTATTCAAGGTTTTCGAGAGGTCACCGAATGGCAGGTCAAAGATTAATGAAAAAAAATTGGGGCCCGGTGTTAATCCAAAAAATATTTTTTTTTCTCTCTCTTTTTCTTTTCTTTTCTTCTAAACGAGAAACTATTGTGTGCACGACATCTCCTTGCACACACAGCCACCCATTAGTGTGTGCGAATTGACTCCAAGAGGGTCCAATGGTTAGCCCATCAGCATGCGCATGTAAGTATTGTACGCGAAACGACACGAAAAGGTCCACCACTCGTGTGGCCGAGTCGGCTGATGGTGGGCGAAGTGCTGTTCACGTTGGCATGGGGATACCGGACGAAGTTGTGGTGTGGCCACAACCACGCTCGGCCACCTTTGTCTCCCCGGGTGATGGTGTCGTATCACACCGCACCAGGTCCTCGTATCAGACCGAGGGAAAGGCTCAGAAGCAGTTCAGCCACTGATGTTGCGCTGGGAGCGAGAATCAAAATTCGGGTCGCCGCGTTCGCAGCACAACGAGCTAACCGCTGCACCACCGATCACCTCTTCCTACTTACACAACAAAGACGGTGGTCCCCTGCATAGCCTGCACGGACTTTTGGGGCAAGTGCTGCTAGCGACCGCCTATGAAGGCCGGCACGACACACGAGGGGGTGGGTGGCCAACATCACGCCCGGCCGCCTTTGTCTCCCCAGTGACGATGTTTACACACCGCACCAGTCGCTCATTTGAGGCTGAGTCGAGCTAGGGGAGACCCAGGACCGGTTCAGATAATCGTCACTGGTGCTGGCCGTGAGCGGGAATTGAACTCGGGTCGCCGGGTTCATGGCGCAGCGTAGCGCTAACCGCTGCACCACCGCTCCCCACATACGCACCTTAAATGTGTGATCTCTTGATTTGAAACATGACACGATTAATATGCTTCCTAGGTTCATCAAGACATCAAGTATCACACATTGCCTGTGAAGCAACTGTTCACACGATCCAAAAGGACGGTGTTGCAAGAACGCCCTTCGTATTAATAACTTCCATGTATACGACAGGCAACTCTATTAAAGATTTTATGACCTCGCGAAATTTAACTTGAGCGAACAAATATTCTCCGTTGCGGCATTATTGCATTTTATCGTTGTATATATTTTTTAAGGTGGCGCTTTTTACTGTTATTATTGTAGCTATTGTGCTGCATCACTGGCAGAGTTCTTTAAAAAAAAAGAATCCCTCATTGCGTTATTTTGCGATCCGCGCGACAGACACCAGGGGAGGTCCGTCCCAATTAGCCTCGATGACCACCACGTGCCTGCCACACCGAAGACAAAGATCCCCCTATAGCCTTCACAGACTGCGAGGGGCAAGTGCCGTAAGCGAGCACCTCTGAAGAGCCGAACGGCACACGAGGTGGTGGCGTGGCCGCCTTTGTCTCCCCGAGTGGCGGACGTTCACTCATCGAACGAGGCACTCATTTGAGGCTGAGTCGACCTAGGGGAGGCCCATAACTGGTTAAGGTAATCGTCACCGGTGTTGGTGGCCATGAGCGGGAATCGAACTCGGGTCGCCGTAGCTCAGAGCGTGAACCGATATAAGACCGCTCCTCACTGCCACGAAACAAAGACAAAGATTGCCCGTATAGCCTGAGCAGACTGTTGGGGCAAGTGCTGTTAGCAAGCACCTTTGAAGGCCGGCACGGCACACGAGTAGGTGGGGTGGCCAACACAACGTCCGGCCGGCTGCCCTCGTCTGGCACCAGGTACTCATTTGAGGCTGAGTCGACCTAGGAGAGGCCCAGGGCCGGTTCAGATAATCGTCACTGGTGCCGGCCGCGAGCAGCAATCGATCTCGCGTCGTCGGGTTCGTGGCGCAGTGCGCTAACCGCGACGCCACCGCTCCCCACTGCCACACGTGCACGCACATGAGCAAAAATCATGCAATGGATATGCGTTGTGCGTACGTGCGATCGTTACGCTGACATTTGCGCTCCTGCACACCGCTCAACGCAATGAGCACGCGTGGCAGGTTATGCGCTGGGGCCATGCGCGCCTGGAGGCAGGGGCTGGTGGATCACGATGAGATTTGCGAAAGTTCCTGCGCGTCCCTTTCTGCTATCTCGCTGCCGATCAGCCTTACGAGCATCCGAATCACCCCGAACGTAACCTACCCCCCCCCCTCCCTCCTCCTCGGCGGAGCTCAGAAGCTAAGCTGGGCTTGAGCCTGATCAGTTCCGCTGAAGGGAGACTGCCTGGCAATACCAAGTGTCGAACGCTTAGGGGTGCAGATGGCCAGAGATGGCAGCACGGCAAGTGGATTGTTGACATCCATCTGTGCGGAGTGTGGGGGAGGGATTTCTCTAGGTCACCCATCCGCTCACCTACATTGATTAAAAAAAAAACACTCAAAACGGTCATTACGGATTCTTGAATCTACCTGTGCTGAGTTGTAAGCATTATCCCCGCACATGCAATGGGGTTTCTCTGGGTACTGTACTTAACAGCCAAACAGCCATGAAGCAGACCCGGCCAAAACATCGCAATGCACGACCCTCCTGAAAATACTTTTTTTTGCCAAGACTCATCGATAATTTAACAACAACAACAACAATCTAAATGTATAAAGTGCCCTTAAACAATCGTTCTCAGGGCGCTATGCATGGAAAGGCCGAACATAGTTAACAACAATCAAGTAAAGCAGAGGAAGGAGTGAGAAAGACGGTTTGAAAATAACTAAAGAGATGAAAGCCTCTTCTTGGTTTTTTCGGTAAAGCCACGTAGAAGGGAAATAATAAAATAATAAAAATAAAACATAATAAAATAATTCTCACGACGTTTCGGCCACAACGCAAGCAGTCGTCATCTGGTGAAAAGGACGGCTGCTTGCGTTGTAGCCGAAACGTCGTCAGAATTATTTTATTATGTTTTATTTTTATTATTTTATTATTTCCCTTCTACGTGACTTTACCGAAAAAAACAAGAAGATGAATCCCTGCAGTCACGAAAGCTTTAAATCGAGATGAAAGCCATTTAAAAAAATATATGTTTCGAGATTTTACGATTCGTAAGTGTCTCGGAATTCCTGACCCCAATGGCCAGGGCGTTCCAGAGGTGAGGTGCCTCAAACGCAGAGGTACCCCGCTCGCTCCCTCGAGTGCGAAGGGCCCAGACCGCGGTGAGACACTCCGGGGTGACAATTTGCATTGTTATGAATATTGATGTTATCATTTAACACGTGCGCACACTCGGCTAATTGCGTCGTTAAGCACTCCCGGCACCGCATCTCCAACGGCTGAAATCATCCCTGTCATTGAGCTCATCGGGTTACGACGAACATTTTGACATGAGCAAAAAGGCCGCTGACGACAATCGTCGATCCTCGGCCTCTGCCTAAGAAGCCTGCACCGTGATGCGGATGCCAATGAAATGAATACGACGAGGGCGATTTACGCGGTAGGTCAGCGAATGAATAGAAATCTATCTATCTATATATTCTTAACATTTTAATTCCGCTAATGTTCTGCCAGCCGATCATCCCGCGGTCGTTTGAAATAGCTGCGTTGAAAAGCATCTCATTAAAGCCGTCTCCTGTTAATTATAACGAAGCCAATGTATGACATTATAGTTATTTAAAAAAAATATCTATATATATACACCGATTACCAGGGCCATACTACTTGTCATCCCTGGAGAGGAATGTGATCGATTCGCGGAACGAGAGGGTGAGTGATGGCTCTTTTGTCATGGGCAGTCATTCTCTTGCTATGACGTCCTTACATTTCTGCTACGACAGAGCAATGAGGCCATTAAAAAAAAAAGTAAGCATGTTGACAAGGAACGAGAGAGGTCGATGTCGTGTGCGCGCGCGTCGCTGCGTGTTGCGTGGGGAGCGGTGGTGCAGTAGTGGCGAGCGCGCTGCGCCACGAACCTCGGCCACCCGGGTTCGATTCCCGCTCATGGCCAACCCCGGTGACAATGATCTGAACCGGCCCTGGGCCTCGCCCTAGGTCGACTCAGCCTCAAACGAGTCCCTGGTGCCACTCGGAAGACAAAGGCAGCCGGGCGTGTTGAGCCACGCCCGAGAATCGAACTTGTGCCGCTGAGTTCGTAGGGGGTGCATTCACTCACTCACATAGGCCACTACTCATTGTATGCATATGGAGCAGTAGCGTGGTGGTTTGCGCACTGCCCTACGAACTGGGCCACCCAAGTTCGACTCGTGCTCACGGCCAACTCCAGTGACGATTATCTGAACCGGTCGTGGGCCTCCCCTAGGTTTACTCGGCCTCATATGAGCTCGCTAACAGCAGAACTTGTCCTTTCACAGTCTATGTAGGCTGCGCGGGGCGCATTTTTGTCTCTTTCATCGTCATAGAATCGACGATATTTGAGATCGCTGTAATTGCTATTGTTAATCTTTACATGTCCATAATTTGTGTGGACTACTCTGCAATATGAGAAGTATTTAGAGTAAAAAAAGACAATAAAAAAATGCAGACATCGGATTTTCTTTCAATAACAATAACAACATGTTGCGACCACAACAACGACCAAAAAAAGAATACGATTATTATAAAAAATATATATATATATACCGCAGTTGCAAGAATCATATGTTGACGATCCGGGGTTGCGAGAGGCAATAACAGTTTTTTTTTACTCGTTAATTGCTCGCATTGTTCAGCTCGGCACGGCGATTGCGCGCGTGTGTGTGTGTGTCGCCCCCGAGTAGAAATGAAAATGGCACTCGATGTCAGACGCTCTCTTGGCTTGATTGATGTTAAATTGGAGGTGATAGTTAGCAAAGAGGCAGGCGGCCCTTTGTGTACAGACGGAGCTTTGCACAAATGCCACTCGCAAGGAGGAATTGAACCACGTGGCACTTCCGCGAGTAATGGTCCACTTGCACGCATCTAATTTGCGAGATGAAGATGATTTAAAAGTCAAAAGTGAGTGCTTGTTTTCAGTGCCGGATTAAGCTAGTGCGGGCCCGTAGCATATGTTATAAAGGGGCCCTAAATAAAAAAACGTAAATATTAAAACACACATTTTTTACTTGCATAGAAAAGTAATTGTCTCTTTTTTATTTGCTATACAGCCAGATGATACATTTAGCGCGGGGCCCTTGAAAGTGCGGGGCCCGTAGCATTTGCTGCTACTTGTGCTACGAGAATAATCCGACAAAGGCTGTTTCTCCCCCCCCCGACTTAGCCGCTGCGTTAACAACGCGGGCGACGTCGAAAGTGATCAAGTAACAATAATGATCATAATGACGAACTGTAAGTGTGCCAACGACATCTGCCTCTCTGCGTAAGATTTCCCACGTTATCACGCACGACGGGAATGACGTCTTGGGCGTGCGGAGGAGCGCCACGAATTATAGAACAATGCACGCGTGGCTTTGCTGGCGTCCTTCAAACCGCGAATACGAAGAGTAAGCGGTCTTCATTTTGAAATCTACTTTGTATCGTGGCCATAACATATTTATTTATGTATAAAATAAATGTTTGACTTAAAACTTTCGTGACTGCAGGAATTCATATTTCTCGGTTCTTTCGGTAAAGTCACGTAGATAGAAAATAAAAATCATAAAATAAATAAAACATTTAAATAAAATGAAAATAAAAGCAAAAACGTGACTTTACCGAAAGAAAATAATATATCGCGACGTTTCGATCGCAACACAAGCGGTCGTCCTCAGGCGGGAAAAAAATATCCAGCAGTTAGACTGCTGGATTTTAAAAATTTATATTATATATAATTTTTATTATTTTCTACCTACGTGACTTTACCGAAAGAACCAAAGAGTATGCATTCCTGGAGTCACGAAAGCTTCAAATCAAGATTTTACCGAAATACTTTACCGAAAGAACCAAGAATATGAATATAAAAAAATTACTAAAATAGTAAGTGGTCTTGGGCTGGCACGCGTCGTTGGTAGAAATTGGTGACGGCCGAGGGAGCGTCCGATGAACGGAACGCATCCGAGAGAGAACGGACGACCGCAGGCAGATGGAGCGACAGAATCGGGCTTATTGATACCTGTGTCCGATTCAGACCAGTGATCCTTGATACCCATGAACTTTGATATCTGGCCTCCTTCGCATCCGGGCACTTTGATACCAGTGCTCTATGAAACTGGAGTGTAAGGTTACCAAGCTTGTCTTTCACCGAGAGCAGTAACATAAATATTTTTTTACGACATCAGATGTATTTATTCATGACAGAAATTGCCTTTGTAGACGCTGTTAAAATAAATATAAATATTGCCCCCATGATTGCACATTATTGTGTCACAATTCATTCGGCATGAAATGATAAATCATCGATTGAAGTTGATTCTCGCCGGAACCCTGCCTCCGCGTTGAATCGCCCTCGTGGGATTTGATAATTAACAATTCATGCAAATTGCATGCAAATAATATGTAAACGTGACATTTGGGCTAAAGGAGCCAACCTGAACACACGAGAAGGTAAATCGGAATCGCTGTCCAGCCATGAGCAATCCGCTGTTGGATGAAGACTCCCCAATCCGTCACCAAATTTCCCCACGGCCGTGCTTTGAAGTAACAATGCACCCGGTGAGCACCCGCACAATGAAATTATCTCATCGGTCCGTCATCATAAACGATCACAACATTATTGTGATGCTTTATGCTAATTGTATGCACATTATATGCGAACGTTACCTTTGGTATAATGTTGCAAACAAAACTACACCGACGACAAGGTGAATTGTTATAATTATGATATGAGTTATGCAAATGATGTGCCTGTGTTACAGTTGGGCTAACGGGGAAAACAGGCGTGAGCAAAACGAGAATGCGAATTGTAATAATTCTAATATGATTCAAATGTGTGAAAATTATATGCAAATCATATGATAATGTGTCGAATAGGTTAATGAGGCAAACAGAACTGTCCAAATGAGACGGTAAATATGAGACGAAACAGCATTCATATTGCCATTGATTCGCGAATCCAAATTGTGGCAACTTATTGAATCACTTACGGGGGTGGGGAAGGCGAGGAGGGAGACGTAGCGAGATGTTAACTACCTCGCCTGGTATACAGGAGGTCATGGATAATACAGGTTTTTGGGTAGGATCGCGTAAATATATAAATGTGTCGTTAAACCCACCACCACCGGACACAGCCAATTAGTAAGGTTTGTCACGTAAACAGAACGTGCCAATTCGTCACTAGTACAGCACACCGGTGTGTTGGAGAGCCAAGCCACAACATTGACAATCTGCTTAAGACGTTTCGCCAGTAATTACAACTAGCTTCATCAGGCGGCAGCCAAATTTGTGGATAAGTCCTCCTGTTTCAGGTCATGGGTTCGATCCCGACCCTGACGCCTTTTGCCTGCTGTATATTTGGGGGTTGCCTGTCTCTCTCATCCGTGGTCGCGTGGATTTTGTCTCCGGGTCCTCCGGTTTTTCCCTCCACATTGAGAATCAACAATCACACGTTTGGAGTATTTGGCTGCTATAAACGTCCATGCGATAAGCCACTCCATTGAGCTATCATTTTTGATAGCCAGGTCGCTTCTGAAAAAGAGCTGTACAGCTCAGTGGGGCCTTACCTGGGAAAAAATGGCGGCAATGATGATGTCATTGATGATGTCATTGCCGCCATTTACAAATTGATGTCGAGATTTGACATCCATTCGACCGCTTCAGGAGTATTTGCTTGCATTTGTTTCAGATCGCCGTTGAATGCTTTGATTGGGGAAGTCGTCCACGATATGTTGCATGGTCTGAGAAAAGGAGAGAATCACAGATCTGGCCATCGCCAGGGAAAAAAAAATCACTTTGTCGCTTTGGACGACTGGAAGCTGGCACTCAGCTGAGTGACCTCCGCCACTTTCCTCATTCAGCGAACCGGCAATTAAATCCCTAAGTGCACCGCGGGCATCGTGATAGGTGTCACACGATAGAATTCAATGACGGGTCGCTTCTCCTTTTGAGCAGAGGATGAAATGACGCCGCGGAGGTACGTGAATTAACCTAACCTTAAATTTCTATTTAAAGCTTTCCTCACTGCAGGGATTCATCTTCTTGGTTTCGGTAAAGTCACGTAGAAGGGAAATAATAAAATAATAAAAATAAAACATAATAAAATACAATTCTCACGACGTTTCGGCCACAACGCAAGTCTGAATGAACTCATTCAGACGCTGTCTTTCCGACAGACCTGTTCTTCACCTGAGAACGGCTGCTTGCTTTGTGGCCGAAATGTCGTGAGAATTGTATTTTATTATGTTTATTTTTATTATTTTATTATTTCCCTTCTACGTGACTTTTACCGAAAGAACCAAGAAGATTAACCTAACCTCTTTTGCAAGGGCGACCAATTTTTAGCCCCCACCCCCCCCCCCCCCTTGTCAACACACAGCGGGGCGAAGGCTTCCCTGCGCCGTGCCGGGGCCGTTGGACCGTACTTCACCGCACTCGTCTCTGCGGCTCGACGCAGGGGGTGGGATTGGGGGGGGGGGCAGAGAACCGGTTTCGGACATCGCTCGCAGATCGATTGTATAGCCGTGGCCACGAATCAAACTCTGGTTGACAAGTCCACGGTGATCGTCGACTGCGACTTGCATTCCGGAGGTCGTTGATTTGGTTCAATCTCCCGGCGTGGCAGCTGAGACGATCGGTAGATTTCTTATCCGCACCCCCCCCCCGCCACCATCACCTCGATACCCACAGCACCTCCGATTAGCACGGTTGGGCACGTATGGTGCGAAAGATATTCAACATACATACGTAGAGACCCACAGACTCACATGGACCCTAAGACTCACACATAGATCCATAGCCTCCTCGCACAGACACCCACAGACTCACGTAAATTGAAAACCCTAGATTGAAAACGAATTTGTTTAGAAGTAAATTTTGTGTGTCTGATTGGCAGGGTTGTCTGCGTATGGTGCAAAATAAGCTCAACACGCATATAAATGCATATGTACAGGCTCGAGACGGAAACTCTAGAGCTTTGTCTAATGGAGGCCATTCCACCAGCAGCAGCAGCATGAGTGAGGGATTTGCAGGGCTGCCCCTTTAACTTGCATCGAGGTCATGTGATGCAAATCGCGATGCGTCTCTTTGATTCGCTCTCCGCGCGCCTTTTGGAAAACCTTTACATGTTTTTTTTCTTTTTGGAAACCAGTTTCAAGTCACAAAGTGACTGCGCAAAGCCCTTAAGACGCGTCTGTTGTTGCAAACGCCGATTAAATGAGCCCTCTCGTGTCCACAGCCCAAGCTGTGGCACGCCGCTCGTATACGAACCAGAGCAAGCGGCAGTCTTAAAAAAAATAAAATCGTACGCGCGCAACACACACACACACACATTCATTGCCTTGAAATCTGTACGGGGGCATTTCGTATTATCTGTCACATCTCTGCACCTTCGTCACTCCCGGGAGGAATAGCGCGTGTAACATGTTTCTGTTTAAGGAATAATATATCAATACCCTTCGCTCTCCTACCCGCAGGTAATCCAATAGTTCACCGCCTTAATAATATGTAAATGGTATGTATGCCACTTAAGTGACTGAGTGTGTGACAGGTATTGGAGATCACCTTGTAGGGAGTGTGTTTTTCTTTATTCCCTCGATTATTAAATTTAAATGATATTTGTCCCCCGCAGAGAAATGAAATTCCTGTATATTCACGTGATCTGCATGCTTAATCCTGTGATATTACTGCCAATTTGCGTTGATTCTATTCAAATTTCACATTCTGCATCGCCAATACGATGTAATGCTCCCCTTTGCTCGTCCAGAATAAAAAAAAGTGAAGCATTGCAGAGTCTCAAGACTCCTATTCAGGTGAGTCCTGATCAGCCCAATCCCATCATTCATAGCAGTTAAACTCTACTGGATCTCAGAAGCTATGCAGGACGTTGAGCTGGCTTGGTATTAGAATGACGGACTGCTTGAGAAGACCAGGTGTTGTCGACTTGGGATTGTGGGACGGCCAGAATATTGGAGTGCAGCAATGGGATATTGAATCGATCTGCATTGGGCTTTGAGTGTTATATCCTCGCCACGGGGGCGAGATGTTAACTACCTCGCCTGGTATGAAGGAGGTCGTGAGTTCGATCCCGACTCTTATGCCTGTTTTATATTTGACAGTTTGCGTGTCTCTCTCCCTGTGGTCGCGTGTATTTGGCTACTGCTATACATTCCCACGTGATAAGCCACTTCGTTGAGCTATCATTTGTGAGAAAGAGCCTTATTGCTCAGTGAGGCCTTACTTGGTAACATCAAAATAGTCCATTGCGGAGGTATATTCCCTCCACAATCAGAGACATGCGTTTGAAGGTCGCTTCTTAAAAATATCCCTTGAGCTCAGTGGGCCTTACCTTGCGAAAATTAGATTTTTGTTTAGTTTCGAGTGGTCGCCTATCTCTGGGAACTCCACTTTCTTTCCAAACTCCGTCCCCCTCCCCGCGGCTTGAAATTGACCAAACATCCCAACAACGCAGGGCCCTCCTAAAAAAAACGAGAGTCATCAGACTCTTGAGTGACACTTTCCCCGAGTTAATAAAGGCGCTTGGCCGTTGTTATCTGGTCTGCACGAAGGCTGCTTGCCGACACTGTGCTGTGGATTGCCTCGGGAAGTTGTGCGGCAACGCTTCGAGCTCAGTGCCCAGTGTGTGCGTGTAGAGTTGAAGGATGAAGTTGCCTGGGAGTACAACAAAAAGACAAAGTTCCCCCGTATAGCCTTGACAGACCATTGGGGTAAGTGCTATTAGCACCTATGAAGGCCGGCGTGGCACATGAGCGATTGGGTGGCCAGCACCACGCCCGGTCGCTTTTGTCTCCGCAGTGGCGAAGATTACTACACACCACACACCACACAAGGAACTCATTTGAAGCTGAGTCTACCTAGGGGAGGCCCAGGATCGGTTCAGATAATCGGCCGTGAGCGGGAATCGAAGGCGGGTCGTCAGGTTCGTAGCACAGCGCGCTAACCATTACACTACCGCTCCACTTCCTCCTACACTCAGACACACACGTGTGCGTGGAACGCGCTGGCAATGAATCCACAGCGAGGTGTGTGTGCGTGTGTGCAGGCCGCCGAAGCATTATTAGGCACCGAAGACGCGAGCTTCGCTCTGCCAACAAGCGCCAATCTGAAAGGCGCCACGTGTCCGTTCGGCACCATGTCCGACGTTTCGCCGCACACACGTCGCCTTGCGAGCTACTCGAGGAAGTGCATTGTTCAACGCGCTGAACAACGCACGTACCACAACCCGAAAGCACACAATGAGCTGATGGCATATAATTGAGTCACTGGGCAGAGCCACCCTCCGTGTGTCAATGCTGATTACAAGGATCCGCAAGGATGCGTTTCGTAATTTTCTTTGAATAGCCTTTCGCGCGGGAATTTGGCACGTGCATTATTACTCCTACCCGGCATATTTGATGAATATTCTCACGAATAAAAAAATTGGCCCCATAAAAAAATTGTAACAAATTTAAAGCGATAAACCGCGTGCAATGCGATCAGCACTCGTGAATCAAATGTCTGTTCATCTGATTCGAGGGCTGGGAACCCATCAACGAACTTAACTTAGTTTTAATCAGGAGGGGTTTGAAACCCAGATTCGAACCCCGCAGACTCGGTAAGCAGTGGGGAGGGGGTGTGGGGGGGGAATTGGGGGGGGGGGGAGGGAATTGTCAGTGGCTCTGTCTTCCGAACACCCGGCCCATCTGACCACCTCGAGAACAAATTCGTGAACTCAAAACAAATTAATCTAACGGCGAGGGGGACGGATTAGGCCGCACCTCAGGTGAGTGAAAAGGGTGAGGGGGGGCACACAGACGACGACACACCACGCGCAAGCGTTCTGCTGTCTCTAGCAGATCACCTCCCGCCTGCCCCCGACAACAAACGCCCCCCCCCCCATCCAACCTCCCACTCGCGCCGATCCTCGCGAGCGACAGCAGCTCCGGCAGTCGCCTCTTGCAAGACGCGCAGCCCCGCGGACAAGGGCGAGCGCTCACAAGCCCGGCGCGCGGACGCGCGATGCGACCACAAGAAAGAAAACCCACCACGTTTTGCCGGCGGAAGTCTTTGTCGCGCGAGGTGCGCTCGCTGTTTATTCGAAAGGAAATTCCCCACCCACGTCTCGGTTCGTGCTCGTTTCGCGCGCCGTCTCTTCGAGGCTCGTCGCAAACTTTCGCCGAGCGCTGTTCAAGGAGTCCGCGACGTTTTCCCTCGAGGGGGGAAAAAGAGAAACCTCGTTTCTGCCGTCTCCGTGTCCTCCAAGCCACTCGTTATCTGACCATTGTTCGCGATTCCCACCACCGTTCCAGGTTAGCGTTTTGTACGTGCTAGGCAACAGGTAACAAGGAGAAAAGACAAAGATCCCCCGCATAGCCTTCACAGACTGTTGGGGCAAGTGCTGTTCACGAGTAGCACCTGTGAAGGCCAGCACGGCACACGAGGGAGCGGGGTGGCCAGCACCACGCCCCCTGCCACCTTTTAGAGTACTCCCACCCACCGCGCCAGGTACTCATCTGAGGCTGAGTCAACCTAGGCGAGGTCCAGGACCGGTTCAGACAATCGTTACTTGATACAGCAATCGTGCTGCGACGGTTCCACCTGAAGACGGAAGCTTGTGTTGCCTCCGAAACGTCGTGATTTTTTATTTTACTTTTATTATTTTTGTACCCACGTGACTTTACCGAAAAAACCTAAGGGTCTAATCCTGTCTCACTATATGGATACACTTGGTCCCAAACATTACAAGTGGGATGCAGCCGGAGCCCAGAACTCTCCGATGCGTTTTCGGGTTCGTGCCGCGTGTCATTCGCCACGATGTCCGACGTTTCGCTCCACCCGCCGGGAGACGACAGCCCATCCGCGAACACGCAGGCAGGGGGCTGAAAAACCGCCCAACACTCGTTTAATCGACGGAACGCTCGATCTTTACGAAGACCCGCTCGTTTTAAAAGCTTTCACGACACGGAAGATTTTGCCACTCGAACCGCTTTGCAGTGTTAGGGCTTAGACCACGGCCGAGGGGAAGAAAGGTGACATCACCAGCCGGGGCTGGGCAAGTGTGGCACGCTGCCACACCCCCTTTCAGCGCTGGCACTCTTGACAATCTTTCACTGCGGCGTCATGAAAACCACTCTCTCCGCCGACATATTTTTAACGCGTGGCGCCACTTTGAAGGGGTCGGCTTGCCACGAAGGGGGGGGGGGCTAATGTCCTCTCAAGCCGCTGGGGTCCCTTTCAACCACAGCCAGCAAATCGGCTCCTTCACCTTGCATTTGCTAAACGCATTCTCACGAAGTCTCGGGTCAAATGTTTGGCCATCGTTGCCGCTGCTTGTGTGGTGTGTGTACTTTACGTTACTATTATTATCATGGGAACGGACGAGGGAGGGGTTGCTTGTTTAGACAGCCGCGCATCGAATTGATTATTTTCATGAATTCATCAGATTTTTTTAAAATCTGAATTGCAAGTTCATTGCGCTAACCATATCACTCATGGCAGCATCCCTCCCGATAATAATGCTAATAATTGATATTTTGCAACCACGTTGCATTGATTTTAAGAGAATTGGGCAGGCCTCCATCCAGCAGTGGCTTGAGCAGATGGCTGACAAGGATGGTGAATGTTCAGACGAGGTGTTCACAGTATGATGATGCGATGCCGAATTCTTGATGAATAGAAGTTAGGGTTAAACTTCGATCAGCGTTTTCTTCAACACAACCGCCGTACGCCCCAGAAATGGGAGACGCAACCCCAAACTTATTATTTGGGACATTTCGTAAACAAAAACAACCCAAAACAACAAAAAGCATTTCCACGTACGGGTAAATACGCCGCAAAAATTCACGGACAAGGGTATGAAAAACAGCGCCGGACGCCGCACTGCCCGATAACGTGGGGATACACAACGCCGCGGGTCTCGGCGCTAATCACAGCGGCAGTGAAAGCAAATGTCATCGGGAATCCGCTCCGTGACTCGGTGCGCAACACTGAGTTCGCGTTCGGCACCGGTTGACCGATTTTTCTCCGGTCGCGTGCTGAACTCCGTTCGGCAAACTGAGTGGCAAGTAGACTGGCCATGGGGGGTGGGGGGCTGAGGCACGTAAGCCGAGTGGCATGTAGCATATGTTGCTAAATATAGACTGAGTGCCAAGCAGACTGAGCGTCACATAGAATGAGGGGAACGTGGACTGAGCGGAGCCACGGCAGCGAGATGTTAACTCCCTCGCCTCGTATACAGGAGGTCGGAGGTTTCATCCAGACCCTGACGCCTGCTGTATATTTGGAGTTTGCGTGTCCCTCTCTTGCCCAGTGGTCGTGTGGATTTCTCTGCGGGTCCTCCGGGGTTTCCCCATCCGCATTTAGAGTCAACATCGTTTAGAGTGCTTGGCTGCTCTGATTGTGCACGTGATGATGAGCCATTTTCTTTGTGCTGCCATTTGTGGCCAGGTCGCTACATAGCTCGGTGGGCCTTACCTGCTAACATGTTATGCCACTGAGTGGCGTAACATGGCTTTGACACTGAACGTACTTGTGCAGTGACGTGGATGTCGAGGTTGCCAGGTTTCGGGTCAGGCTCGTGGATTACAAAGATGCGCCCCCCTACGTGTTCTTGAAAACGCGGCGAGTGAAACAAAAACGTTAATGCGGCGATTTAAACCAAAAAAAGCAATCCGCCAAAGAGATGCTTCATGCGTTACAAAACACACACACACGCGACAAATTTTGTATTTTTTTTACAAACAACTATACCGCCAAGTATATTAGGTGAGCGATAATACGGCGCGCGCGGGAAAAGCGGTGTGTGTGTGTGTGTGCTCTCGCCGGACAAGCCGGAGATGGATGTACGGCCCCAGTAATTGGGTATCACTCACGATTGGCGGGCAGCGAGCGCGATGATTTAATGGGCAAAGTGGTGGGGGGGGGGCAGCACGTGGGGAACTGGCGCTCGCCAATTTAACATCTAAAACGATGAATAAAGGTTAAGACAGCCCGGGTGTGCCTTGGATTGGTGGAGGTGGGGGGTTAATGGTTCCTCCCATCAGGCACTGCGCGGCAGTGTTGGGAGAGGGGGGCGACAGTGGTTCTTCCCATCAGGCACTGCGAGGCAGTGTTGAGAGAGGGGGGCGACAGTGGTTCTTCCCATCAGGCACTGCGAGGCAGTGTTGGGAGAGGGGGCGGCAGTGGTTCTTCCCATCAGGCACTGCGAGGCAGTGTTTGGGGAGGGGGGCTGCAGTGGTTCTTCCCATCAGGCACTGCGAGGCAGTGTTTGGGGAGGGGGGCTGCAGTGGTTCTTCCCATCAGGCACTGCTAGGCAGTGTTGGGAGAGGGGGCGGCAGTGGTTCTTCCCATCAGGCACTGCGAGGCAGTGTTGGGAGAGGGAGAAAGCAGTGGTTCTTCCCATCAGGCACTGCGGGGCAGTGTTGGAAGAGGGGGGCAGCAGTGGTTCTTCCCATCAGGCACTGCGAGGCAGTGTTGGGAGAGGGGGCAGCAGTGGTTCTTACCATCAGGCACTGCGAGGCAGTGTTGGGAGAGGGGGGCGGCAGTGGTTCTTCCCATCAGGCACTGCGAGGCAGTGTTGGGAGAGGGGGGCAGCAGTGGTTCTTACCATCAGGCACTGCGAGGCAGTGTTGGGAGAGGGGGGCGGCAGTGGTTCTTCCCATCAGGCACTGCGAGGCAGTGTTGGGGGGGGGGGCAGCATTCATTCGCGTTGTACGCGCAGTCCGGCTTGCGCGCGTGCGCTGTGCTGCAGATCTACGTATCTAGCACGACTCGGCAAATTAAACTGAACTATGTTTTCATTTTATTTTACCAGGTAAGGCCCCACAGAGCTGTTTCGCTCTTTTTCAGAAGCGACCTCGCCACGACAAATGATAGCTCAACGAAAGTGGCTCATCGTGTGGAAATATTGAGCAGCCGAATACTCTAAATTCGTGTTCTTTGTAAAAACTGTTCCTCAATTCACCGATGAGTGAGCTTCAATAATAAACGATCGGTGCGTTCAACGCTTGTGCAGGTGACACTTTCATATGGTTGGTTAAGTTGGGTGGTGGAGGGTCACACGACAAAAATTTATCCAGATCATTACTCGGCCGAACTCGAAAGTCAACGGCGAATTATCGAGAATATGGGCTGCGAAAATTGTACGTTCTCAGATCGTAATGATGACAGTGGTGAATAAAAAAAAAAGATAATTCCATGCCATCGCAGCACCGATTTAACCGGGTGACTTTGAGATTCCGTTTGTATACGAGGCACCTTTCGAATACTGGAAATCAAAGAACGATTAGCCTGCAATCAACTATAAGAACTAAATCACGATAATACAACTGGGCGGAGGGAGGGGGGGCAGAGTCTTGTAAGGGAGGGGGGGATGGACTTCTGTATAATAATTTCACAGGTTTGGTCAGTGCACGTATACACGCATGCATAAGCTAGTGGGTTCTAGCCCGGAGAGGCACATGGGGGGGGGGGGGGTTAAGCAGCAGACACGGCCAACACTGTGTATATGTGCATTTATAGTGGCTCATTGAAAGCGCTCTCTATGCATTGGCAATATGGCCCTTGGGGGAGGGCGGGGATCTATGGCGGGGTGGAGTTGGGGCCGTGCACTCGGCGTGGTGGCGGAGGGGGGCCCACTGATGGCCTCCTCTGCAGAACCAAACCCTAAATCACTCCACCCTAATGAGTAGTGGCCTATGTGGGTGCGTGGATGTGGTGGTGGGTTGGGGGATATGTATGTAGGCCTTCATAGGTGCTCGCTAACAGCACTTGCCCCAGCAGTCTGTTAAAGGCTATGCAGAGGGATCTTTGTCTCTGTTACCTCTTTAAAGGTCACGTTAGGAAGATGTGGGGAGGAAAGATGGAAAGGGGAAGGAGGGATGGAAGGACGCGGGGGTCAGAATGTGCATTGCTCCTGAAGAAGCTCCCAGCACGAGGGGCGAAACGTCGGACAACCATAAAAACGCATCCAAGAGCTTCGATTAGAGTTGGGGGGGGGGGGGAGGCGGGGTGGAAAGCTGAAATAATGGCACCCAATTAAATTTTACGTCACCCAATCGATTCTTGATTGATACCAAATGATTCCCATCACTTCAGGGCAACAAGTGAAATATTTAAATTGCTCACAGTTAATTTCAAACAATTATAGCGTAATCTGATTGATGGGAAGTAGTTTAACTCTACACATGCTCATACGAATAAGAGCATGGATTTGGAATTGATTGTAATGGATATATATAGAGAGAAAGACTGTCATGTTTGTATTATTCAAATGTTTATAAAAATCAAATCCGCACTTCCGATTCGCACGGTTGGACACGTACGGTGCGAAAGAAGTTAAACATATGTACGCACATATACAAAGTCACCAACGTGTGACCGCCCCGGTTACTTTAAATGCTCTCCCAGGGCACGACAAAAACATTCATCTGAAATGAGATCAGAAAAAGAAATATATCTCAATTAATTCCACTGGATGAATTGGGTTCGTTAAGATATTTCACTCTGATTTCATTTCTCTCTCCCCCCCCCCCCCGACATTTCTCGCCACTTGCTGCCTCGTCTGGGGAGCACCCCCACCCCAGCCCCCCCCCCCTCTGCCCCCCCCCGCCCCCCAAAGGAGACGAAAAAAAACGTAGCGCAGCTCAGCAAGGAAGGACCCGCAGAGCGCCGCTAATGCGCAAGCCTCGGCGGAGATTCACGAACCCCTCTCGAGAGGGTCACAACCCGCGAGCGGGCAGGCGAGCAAGGGGCAGTGTCGTGCTGAGACCCACCGCGCTGCAGAGTTTGACGCCTCGCTAGGCACGCGCGACACTCTACCCCCCACCCCCCCCCACCCAAAGGCGAGCGTCGTGAAAGATGCCAAAAGCGTGGAGTGCGCGCTCCTGCACAATCGCCCGCTCGCGCCCGCTACCCGCCGGACGGTGCCCTCCCGCCAGCGGCAGATCGAGAGAGCCCCGCTCCTCAAAGGGTGTTTAGGCCTACTCTTACAATCGAAACGTCGGATTCTATTATTATTATTTGATTTAATTTTCTACGTGACTTTACCGAAAGAACCAAAGAGTATCTCAATAAGGTTCACAGATTGACTCACTTCTTCCTGTTGGGAAGTAAACTCGTTATTTGGTGATACCGCGTTACCAGGAAGAAGGATTATTGCCCGAAACATCGCCAATTTTACACCAATAATAGTTTTGTTCCCTTCGAGGCGGTGGTTGTTATTGACGAATGTGTTAATTTTTGTTCGTTTGTTAGAAATATAATAGTAATAATGGGGGGATGTGTGACTGCTGTAGTTGAGCGGATCGACAGAATGACTGAATGAAATCCACATGCAGGAACGTGACTCAAATGTCAGAGGGTGTTGCCGACTAGGCTTAAGACTCCATAACTGTACGCCTCTTGGCGTCCTCTGGTCAAGCACCAATTGGGTCGAGGCTCAAAAGAAAGCCGTCCCTTGGTGTGGACCAATCAGTTTCAAGGACAATGCATATATTATCATAGTGTGTTTTTTGTTTGCATCTGACTGCAAATATTGTGGTTAATGTAGACATGACTTCTTGTTAAAAGGTTTCAGTTTTGTTGCCAGAAAAAATGGGAAAAACCCTATTGTTATAGGTTTGTGTGGGTTAGATCGCGTAAATATGAATGTGTCGTTAAACCCGCCACCACCCGACACAGCCAAATAGTAAAAGATTTGTCACGTGAACAAAAGCGTCAATTCGTTACTAGTACAGCACACCGGTGTGTTGGAGAGTAAAAACCCACAGCATTTACAATTGTGGATGATATTGGTTGCGAAAGCCTACGTCTTCTTGGTTCTTTCGGTAAAGTCACGTAGAATTGAAATAATAAAATAATAAAAATTTAACATAATAAAATAAAATAATTCTCACGACGTTTCGGCCACAACGCAAGTAGCCGTCCTCAGGTGGAGAACAGGTCTGTCGAGGAGACAGTGTCTGAACATTCAGACGCTGTCTTTCCGACAGACCTGAGGACGGATAAATAATAAAATAATTCTCACGACGTTTCGGCCACAACGCAAGTAGCCGTCCTCAGGTGGAGAACAGGTCTGTCGGAAAGACAGCGTCTGAATGTTCAGACTCTGTCTCCTCGACAGACCTGTTCTCCACCTGAGGACGGCTACTTGCGTTGTGGCCGAAACGTCGTGAGAATTATTTTATTTTATTATGTTAAATTTTTATTATTTTATTATTTCAATTCTACGTGACTTTACCGAAAGAACCAAGAAGATGAATCCCTGCAGTCACGAAAGCTTTAAATCGAAAAGAAAGCCTACGTGTTAAAGAGACTTCAGACTATGGCTGAAATATACAATGCGACTAAATAAAAAATCGGTTCCGTCACGTGCGCCATCAGATTGACTCGCTGCTGCAGGTGCATACAGCATGCTTCCAAACAATGTTAACACTTCTATGGTCCTATCGGTTTTTAATAGAAAAAGAACGGATGATACGCAGTGACGTGATAACAAATGTAAATGTTAACAATTCTAGATTTGAAGCTTTCGTGACTGCAAGGATTCATACTCGTAGGTTTTTTCCGTAAAGTCACGTAGGTAAAACAATTTAAATTAAAAGTTAATAAAAAATAATAATGGAAATAAAATAAAATATTGTTTGTGATTTATACGTGATATTATATGTGATTTATTATTTTATTTTATTTCCATTATTATTTTTTATTAACTTTTAATTTTATTTTTTTACCTAAGTGACTTTACGGAAAAAACCTAAGAGTATGTAATGTTAACAGCTTCAAAAAGTCTCCCCACTTGTTCGCCATCGTTGTCAACGCGTGCCTGCAATCTTCTCCAGGTGGTCTCTAGAGCCCGGAGGCGGCACATTTAACGTGGTTATTGTTGAAAATTCTCAGAAGTGTTCACATTTTTTTGAAGCGCCTTGTATATGCGTGCGTGCGTGCGTACGCGCGGTCATTCAGAATGTGTTGGTGGACTGCGTTCGTTCCCCGATGGGTGTCTCGTTTGCTTGACTCCACGCCATGCTCTCCTTCCACGCGCGTGAGTTGCACGTGTTTGTCTTTTTTACCCCCCAACATTGTTTACATTTTTGCATTTGTTTTTGTTTGTTTCATAGTCGTAGATCAAAGCGACTTTCAAAACAAAATGATCTTAGACTCGTGCGCAAGGACGCACGCGCACGTGTCGTCCCGTTTGTTTTCCCCGAGATGAAAAGGGTTGCGTCGTCGGCGATTTTTTTGACTTCGTTTGAAAAACAATAATGGAGCGGTTTTCTCACATTTGAAATGCAAATCGCGTGATCACAAATAAAACCAAAAACATTACACAAACGGCATTTTTTTGACAGTGAAGTTCTTTGTCCGAACTATTATCGCTAATTGCAAATTGGCCCAATATGTGTGTGCAACCGATAGACCTATTAGGATCCGCACAGCCCATCACGACGGACGTGCAATAGCTCGAAGCTCAAAGGCACTTTGATGAAACGGGAGGCTCGATTATTCTTCGCTTTGCGTTCGCAGACCGCCAGCCAAACAACAAGGGCGCAGACGCTCGCGGCAAGCGCAAGCAAAACTTAATTTGGAGCTTTCGTGACTGCAGGAATTACTCTTCGGTTATTTCGGTAAAGTCACGTATGAAGATAAAATAATAAATCAAATACTAGCAATTTTTGAAAAAACTTAATCAACCAGGCTATGCGTTAATTGTGTGTTGACCGACTCTCTGTCTTGCATTACATTACATTTCGAAATTTTGCTAGGTTATTTAATTCAGTGTGTCTCTCTCCCTGTCTCCTAATTTTTTCAAGCTTTTGCACCGAACCACTCACCGTGCCACTCATTGACATGCTAATTTCTCTAACCCCTCCCTCTCTCTCCACCCCCGCCCCCCTCTCTCTATTTAAGGCCTCGACACAGAGGCGTGGTTTCTCTGTGTGCCTATGTTTGTCTCTCTCTATGTATCTCTGTGATATCGGTCTGCTTATATGTCTGTCTATATGTCTCTGGTTCTGTGTTTATTCTCTCTCTAAAATTTAGCATTCTCAGGAAGAACGTAATCAACCAGGTAGGGTGTTGACTGTTATGTTATCCGACTCTCTGTTGTATTACATTACATTTCTAAGTATACTAGATTTGTGTTTCTATTTCATTTATACCTGATGACGATTGCTTGTGTTGCAATCGAAACGTCGTATGCTAGTATTTAATTTATTATTTTATCTTTATACGTGACTTTACTTGTGTTGCAATCGAAACGTCGCATGCTAGTATTTAATTTATTATGTTATCTTTATACGTGACTTTACCGAAAGAACCAAAGAGTGAGCGCAAGCAACTTTCATTGAAACACGTGCTCCCAAACATCTCACGGTGCTCTATTCTTCACACACTTTTACCTACTTTGCCGGCAGCAACACGCGGCGCTCCTGTTTCGACGAACACGTGGTGCCGCGATTATCGGTGACATCATCGTCGGCGTTGGTTCCCTCGCCAGACAGAAAACAGTGAACAATCCGTGCCAGCTTTCCAGAGTAACCGGATTGGCAATAGATCAGGACGGCACTGGCTCATCGCCTGTCACCTTCTCATGCCATAGGTTCAATTGCACGTCCTGCACGTGTCACTTGTAATTGGAAAAACCCACGATGGCATTCGTGACCCTACCAAACAAGCTACGAACTGCCACTGCATTTTGATCACTCTCCCCTGTCATCTTACTCTGCTGTCCTCCACGCACTCTCCTGCCTCTCCCCTCTCATCTCGCTCTTCTCCCCTCCACGCATTCTCCTACCTCTCCCCTCTCATTTCACTCTACTACCCTCCATGCACTCTCCTGTCCATCCCTCTCATCTCACTCTACTCCCCTCCATGCACTCTCCTGCCTCTCCTCTCTCATCTCACTCTACTCCCATCCACGCACTCTCCTGCCTCTCCCCTCTCATCTCACTCTACTCCCCTCCACGCACTCTCCTGCCTCTCCCCTCTCACCTCACTCTACTCCCCTCCACGCACTCTCCTGCCTCTCCCCTCTCATCTCACTCTACTCCCCCCCACGCACTCTCCTGCATCTCCTCTCTCACCTCACTCTACTCTCCTCCCCGCACTCTCCTGCCTCTCACCTCACTCTACTCCCCTCCACGCATTCTCCTACCTCTCCCCTCTCATTTCACTCTACTACCCTCCATGCACTCTCCTGTCCATCCCTCTCATCTCACTCTACTCCCCTCCATGCACTCTCCTGCCTCTCCCCTCTCATCTCACTCTACTCCCCTCCACGCACTCTCCTGCCTCTCCCCTCTCATCTCACTCTACTCCCCCCCACGCACTCTCCTGCCTCTCCCCTCTCACCTCACTCTACTCCCCTCCACGCACTCTCCTGCCTCTCCCCTCTCATCTCACTCTACTCCCCCCCACGCACTCTCCTGCATCTCCTCTCTCACCTCACTCTACTCTCCTCCCCGCACTCTCCTGCCTCTCACCTCACTCTACTCCCCTCCCCGCACTCTCCTGCCTCTCCCCTCTCACCTCACTATACTCCCCTCCCCGCACTCTCCTGCCTCTCCCTTCTCATCTCACTCTACTCCCCTCCATGCACTCTCCTGCCTCTCCCCTCTCATCTCACTCTACTCCCCTCCCCGCACTCTCCTGCCTCTCCCCTCTCACCTCACTATACTCCCCTCCCCGCACTCTCCTGCCTCTCCCCTCTCACCTCACTATACTCCCCTCCCCGCACTCTCCTGCCTCTCCCCTCTCACCTCACTCTACTCCCCTCCCCGCACTCTCCTGCCTCTCCCAACTCTGCCACTGCCCGCAGTCAACAGAGCGTTCGCATCATGGCAGAGAATAACCTTGGAAGATTTCACAAAATGAATGTTCCCAAAGTAAGTTCTTACCGGCTGCCATTACTAAACACGCGACGGTATTCACAATCAATGACGCTTAAGCATTCCCAAAAACGATGTATAGGCTCGGAAGAGACAGGTCTGAATTAGTGATGAACCAAACGCGTACTCTGCTCTTGGTGTGTTGGCTGCACCGTGGTGGTGGTGGTGGTGGTGGCGGATCCGTTCACTGCGCAAAGAAACCTCGGTGACCTGAGTTTGTACTTAGATGTCACTTTTTTTTTGTTCCCTCCCAAATATTTTCAGTGAACATTGTGTTTTTAATCTCAAGTCTTTTAAGTGATGCTCACACTTTCTTAACGTTAAGTTGTAAATTAATTTACAATTTGAGGGCGTGCAAAAAAAAACGCTCGAATATGCCCTTGGGCATGAAGGACACTCCGTCAAAATACAATAATAATAATAATGATGATGAACACGATTCATAACAGGCACGTATATCGTGAATTGGACGCAATGTTCGATTGAGAACCTGGAAGCGCAGAGCCACAGTTCAGAGTTCCTCGTATGCCAGGTGAGAGTCTGGGCCAGGTGAGAGCCTGGGCTGGGCTAAAGCTTGAACCGGGCAGGAGCCTGAACCGATCGAGAGCCTGAATCGATCGATAGCCTGAACCGATCGAGAGCCTGAATTGATAGGGAGGGTGGGGAGGAGCTGGGTAGGGAGGGTGGGGAGGAGCTGGGTAGGGAGGGTGGGAAGGGGCCGGGTGGGAGGGGGGCTGGATGGGGAAGGTGGGGGATGGGGAGGGTGGGGCTGGGTGGGGGAGGGGAGCGTGGGGAGGGGCTGGGTGGGGAGGGTGGGGCTGGGTGGGGGGTGGGAGGGGTGGGGCTGGGTGGGGAGGGGCTGGTCACCCCGTGGTGCCCTTATAAAACTCAACGTTTAACCTACTCACGCCGGCTTGTGCTCGCCCTCACAGTCGGGCATATTTGCGGAATACACCACGCCGCCGTTGACCCTGGCCATTGACCAAGCAACCCAACGTTCCTACCAGCTCCCTCTGCAGGAATGTGTTCACGCGCGAGCATCTCTCTGCCAACGCTATCCATTCTCATCAGAGGTGTGGACTCGAGTCATGTGACTTGGACTCGAGTCAGACTCGAGTCATGAATTTGATGACTTGCGACTCGACTTGGACTTGCATAACAATGACTTTGTCCCACCTATGAGATGTGGACTCGAGTCATGTGACTTGGACTCGAGTCAGACTCGAGTCATGAATTTGATGACTTGCGACTCGACTTGGACTTGCATAACAATGACTTTGTCCCACCTATGAGATGTGGACTCGAGTCATGTGACTTGGACTCGAGTCAGACTCGAGTCATGAATTTGATGACTTGCGACTCGACTTGGACTTGCATAACAATGACTTTGTCCCACCTCTGATTCTCATCATCCCCGGCTGTCGCAAGCAACAACTCTGGGGCGACGTGATTCCTGGTGTACGTCTCACCTGCGGATCAAAGCGCTAAAGAAGTTGTGTCACCCCTTTCGTGCGGGTGGAAGTTACTGAGGGGAGCAGCGCCGGAAGAAAGACCCGTCCGTTTGCTCTCTCGTCACTCGAGAACAGCGCTGACAATTTGGCACTACCGTGACCGAGCCCTCGTTTCATGGGGGGGGGGCGGGGGCGGGCGGGGTGGCAGGGTGCAGGTGTTGATCGTTCTCTTTTTTTTTGGTATTCTCGTCTCGGAACACGAGAGCCTTGCGATCGGGCAATGCTGGCAACCTTTAACCGAACTCATCAAAAAGTTCAAAACAACTGGTCCACAGTCTGCTTGTTTGAACAAACACCGCTGCTGCTGCTGCTGCTGCCGCTCGACAACACGAGCCGGCAAAGGCTGAACCTGCCAGAGCCCTGCGGTTTTTTTTTCATGCGCAGATACAGAGCAGGAGAGAGTGGGGGGGGGGCTATGCTTATTTCATCAAAGCAACCTGGGGAAAGAAAGAAAGAAAATATATAAAAGCACTCGAAACATTTCGTCAATGACACTGTTGTTGCCTTCAAAGGAAAATATAATAGTCGACGTTTCCGGCTGTGGCCCTTCTTGATAACTTGGCCGTTTTCTGCACAGCGAACCAAGTAATTAGTTTAACTCGAAAAATATAATTCTCTACTTTTGATCTCTCGGTCATCTTCGCATGACCGGGCTGGGTCACCCCTGAGGACCCGGAGGAAATCCACGTGGCCACAAGAAGAGAGGGCACGCAAACTACAAATATACAGGCATTAGGGTCAGGATCGAACCCACGACCTCCTGTATACCAGGCGAGGTAATTAACAGCTCACCACCGCGGCAAGATATTACTCACGCTACACACCACCACACACGATTCATACTGCTGGGTTGGCCGAGGCACGCCGGGAGATTTAACCGTCAATCTTTGAATTGCAAGTCCAGTGCGCTAACAAAATGGCTTATCACGTGGAAATTTATAGCAGCACCCAAAAACTCTAAACGTACGTTGATTCCTAAATGCAGAGGGAAAGAAAACGGAGGACCCGGAGAAAAATCCACGCGACCACGGGGGAGATAACATGCAATCTCCAAATTTACAGCAGGTGTCAGGGCCAGGATCGAACCCACAACCTCCTGCTTACCAGGAGAGGTAGTTAACATCTCACCACGGGGAGAGAGAGCGAGACATGCTAACTCCAAATATGCAGCAGGCGTCAAGGGCCAGGATCGAACCCATAACCTCCTGCGTACCAGGAGAGGTAGTTAACATCTCACCACGTGGGAAGAGAGAGCGAAACACGCAAACTCCGAATATGCAGCAGGTGTCAGGGCCGGGATCGAACCCGCGAGTTCCTGCGTGCCAGGCGAAAAAGTCTCAGCGTCGCGCACACGCAAGGTTCAAAGGAGCTCCGGAATTTGTAAAAAAAAAAACCCGCCGTTGTCTCCCAAATGTCACCCAGTGACACTGAGTGCCGACTGACATTCGCGTTCACCTGATTGTGCTTGGCGACCTCCTCGGGCCTTACCTGTTGATCAGTGGCTTTGAATCAGCGCGCTTCCCTCCCAGCTATTGTGTGCCCGACGGTGATTAAGCTCTAGCTTATCGTCCACCGGCAATTTGCTTCGAGTTCGCCGTCAAGGACACGCGACCAAACACGAGCAGCACTCGGCAGTAATTTTCTTTTGTCCGATATATTTTCTTTCATTGCGCGCGGTTTTTGTCACCGGTTTTGTTGTTGTTGTTGTTGTTTTTTGAGAATCGCTTTTGTCAGACCTCGACCGCCCCGCAACAAAGCCTTTAATTTGGACTATTGTGGAAATTGTAAAATAGCGGGCAACAATAGCTCACAATTTACCCAGAGGACGTGCACGCATGCCGCGGTGTGCGTGTGATGGTCCCCGTCTGTCGCCAAGGCACGATCTCTCGTGGCGGCAGACGGACCAGACCCATGGTGCGGGTTTCCCCAAAAGCCCCGCCGTATGGCAGCGCCACAGCGAAAGACCTGGGCCGCGGTACGTGAAAACAATTGACGAATGTACCGCGATGCCTCATTAACTCTCTCTCCCTATTACTATTCGGAAGGGAATAATATCCTATATTGTGCAGTACGGTATGTTTTATTCATTGTAAACCCCCCCCACCCCCCAACAAAAATATGGATGGAAAGTCCATTCACTTTGCAACCACAGTTTTTTTGAGAATTGATGGGATTTGAAGTCATGCATCGATCTGTACGACGACAACAAAAAGAAGGAAAAAAAAGAGACCAAAAAACAGTTGTGTTTACTTTTACACCGCAATGATTCCAGCCAAGATCCCCGGCTTTTTACACAAAACAACCGCCGACTCAGAAACCAGGGCCACCTTGGATTATGAACAGCGAAGCGAAATGGCCGCGTTTGGCACGCAAAGATTTCGTCACATGTTGGTGACATTCTAAAGAATCATGAAACCCCTTTTTTATCCGGAATATCTGTGACTCCTATCGCCGTCGCTCGCGCTGTGTACAGAGGAGAGGGGGGATGCACAATTATCAGATCCCATGATTCTTTGATCTCTTTGAGAAAATAACACACGATATTCGCAGGGTTATCAGTGGATAAACGTGCATAATGGGAACATATTCTTAGGTTTTTTCGGTAAAGTCACGTAGGTAAAACATTAAAATTAATAAAAGTAAAATAAAATAAAAATCACGACGTTTCAGAGGTAACACAAGCCTCCGTCTTCAGGTGGAACCGTCACAGCCACGACAGCTGTATCAAGTAAATGAGAGATTGCAGGAGCTACCACTCCGTTTATATAATGGTTGGAGAGGGGGGAAGGGGCAAGTGCAGCACACTTTTTATTCATATGGTAAGGTGAGGCTTAAGAGGGTGAGCCTTTGTTATGGCGAGGTAATTTTAATGTTTTACCTACGTGACTTTACCGAAAAAACCTAAGAATATGAATCCTTGCAGTCACGAAAGCTTCAAATCTATAAATAATGGGAACAATTTGCCATTATCGTTCAGATGACGAGTCACTTTGAGCAACGGGTACCTGGGGTGAATCCAAGGCGATAAACACAGCTACGAAGAAACACCGTAACAAACTACTCAGGCAAGACTGAATAAGCGCAACAACACACGAACAAACAAACCCCGTTAACAACTGACACGTGACACTCATTGTCCCTTATGCAGGTAACTAGAGTATAATTAACAAGCACTGCATTGAAATGCCCTCTTCACCAGCAGGGTAGATATCCCATTTAAGGCTGAAGCTGTTGTTTGTAAGCCCGGGGCCTCGGCTGATGGCTTTGAAAAGTCGTAAATGCCACCTCGGGCAGGGCTACAGTTAATGCGGGAGTCGTGATGATGGTAGTGGAATATTAAGTTTGTCTATCACCCTGCGTTATGATGTCAATGTTAAGGAGGGGGACTGCTTAATGTTCAGGGGCAGTGTTAAGTCTGTGGGTAGTGTTGAATCTGTGGCCAGTGTCGAGTCTATGGGCAGTGTTGAATCTGTGGGCAGTGTCGAGTCTATGGGCAGTGTTGAATCTGTGGGCAGTGTTGAGTCTATGGGCAGTGTTGAATCTGTGGGCAGTGTTGAGTCTACGGGCAGTGTTGAATCTATGGGCAGTGTTGAATCTATGGGCAGTGTTGAATCTGTGGGCAGTGTTGAGTCTATGGGCAGTGTTGAATCTGTGGGCAGTGTTGAGTCTACGGGCAGTGTTTAGTCTATGGGCATTGTTGAGTCTATAGATAGTGTTGAGTCTATGGGCAGTGCTGCGTCTATGGACAATGTTGAGTCTACGGGCAGTGTTGAGTCTACGGGCAGTGTTGAGTCTGCGGGCAGTGTTGAGTCTGTGGGCAGTGTTGAGTGTATGGGCAGTGTTGAATCTATGGGCCGTGTTGAGTCTGTGTGCAGTGTTGAATCTATGGGCAGTGTTGAGTTTGTGGTCAGTTTCGATTTTAAGCTTTCGTGACTGCAGGGATTCATCTTCTTGGTTCTTTCGGTAAAGTCACGTAGAATGGATATAATACAATAATAAAAATTAAACATATAAAATATTTCCATTCTACGTGACTTTACCGAAAGAACCAAGAAGATGAATATGTGGGCAGTGTTGAGTCTGTGGGCAGTGTTGAGTCTGTGGGCAGTGTTAGTCTATGGGCAGTGTTGAATCTGTGGGCAGTGCTGCTTAATATACAGGGGAAGTTGATTCTAGTGGAGAAGGGAGAAGGGTCGCACAGGGGATTGCGCACAGGGAGATGGATGGACAAAGAAAGAGAGAGAAAAGACTGCGAACGAAGAACACGAAAGGAGACGTGAAAAGTGCTCCACTCGTGCGATGTCACGCACCGCAGACCACGTGACCCGCAGCGAACACCGAGTCACACCTTTCACCGACCGCTTGTCGTCAATTCAAATGTCTTTGCTTACCTTTGCTTTTCCAATTTAGAGATGTTTGCAAGTTGCAGGGTGGGTGGGTGTCCCGTTCACCGCTGAATCTCGGAATATGGGAAGCCTCGGGACCGATGACGTTATTTAATTTTAGTTCTACTTCCGTTTCCGTTCCAATGACGTACATGTATGACATCGGAACAGAATCGGAAGAAAATCCGATGACGTACACATACGTACACGTACGTCATCGGAATGGTAAAGGGTTGGGTAAAAACCACGGAGCAACATTGCCACCCCGACCGGCAGACTACACTGGTCTGTGAGAGGTGAAGGATAAGCCGGAGCAAGACCGTGCAACATTTTTGAAGACAAAGAGTGCACAATGTGAAACGGCTCTGCTTAGAGTTCTGATTAGGATATTCTATCACGGAATGACGTAATGGCGATAGCACAATTAAAATACAGTTGAGGGGAAAATTTTATTAGACAAAGCCAACATATAAAATATAAAATAATAAAAGTCTACAACAAAGCATGCTGTATTGATCTGCTAGCTCTGGCTTCTGTGGCCACGGATTCTTTGGTGACATTTCCAATTTTGGAAGCGATGATTCCTCTGGTGGCAGAGCCTAAAACAAAGTGCAGCCATCTGTTCAATCAAGAAAAACCCGCTTTTGGCTTCGTAAGAATTGACTCGTGCACAGATATGAATTTGCGGTCGTGATTGTTCTGACGACAAACGGCAGAACGCATGTATTTTGTCGTGAGGGGAAAAACATTTTTTCACGATAATTTGCCGTAAAAAATGGCCAAACTGCTTCAAGTTTTCCACCAAAATTGTCTGTTTAAAAAAAAATGTAAATAGCATCTCTGGCCATCCTCGCAACGGCTTTTGGCTAACCATAAAAACAAATACGGTCACTGCATCCTCGCTGACACACGAGAGAGGGGGCCCGCTGTGCGTGTGACGTACTTCCCCTCTTCATGCTTATTCCCTCGCACTGCTCTACCTTGGAATTACCTCCCATCATCTCAAATCCCGCAACTCTTACAATACAAAAAACAGCTTGCTCAGTTCGACAAACGCGTTCACTCTCGTGCTATTCACTTGCGCTTCTTACGGCCGTCTGGTAACATTATTAGGAAGCCACTAGAGCCATGCAGTTTGAATTAATCCAGATTGACAAATTCATTTCTTCATAACCGCTTTTTATATTTAGTTTGTTGTCCTTTCCCTGCACCTCCAATGAGCGCGGTTGGCTACGTACGGTGCGAAAAAAGAAGTTCAACAAACGTAACTTATCACTTCTAGATTTGAAGCTTTCGTGACTGCAAGGATTCATACTCTTAGGTTTTTTCGGTAAAGTCAAGCGTGCTGTGACGGTTCCACCTGAAGACGGAAGCCTGTGTTGTCTCCGAAACGTCGCGATTTTTTTTATTTTACTTTATTTTAAATTTTTAAATTTTTTTTACTTACGTGACTTTACCGAAAAAACCTAAGAGTATGTAACTTATCACGTTGGTCAGGTGCCTTTGGAAGAGGTTTTGGAGCACCCACAGTTTAACCCACCATGCAAGACCTGCTGATTGCTTCTCTGTGGCGTGCACATTTATACTGGCTGGGTAAAGACATTTAGGACCAGCGGGAATCAGTTGTTTCGTCCAAGCGCACGTGAGGTTGATAGCTGCTTCATTAGCTTGCAAGTGAAGTGCCAGCCAGCTGAAGGCCTCGCTGCTGAAGACCTCACAGTAGAAGTACTCACACCTGAAGTCCTCACAGTTGAAGGCCTCATAGTTGAAGGCCTCACAGCTGAAGTCCTCACAGCTGAAGGCCTCACAGTAGAAGTACTCACACCTGAAGTCCTCACAGTTGAAGGCCTCATAGTTGAAGGCCTCACAGCTGAAGTCCTCACAGCTGAAGGCCTCACAGCTGAAGGCCTCACAGTTGAAGGCCTCAGAAGTGAAGATCTCACAGTTGAAGTCATCCCAGTTGAAGTCCTCACAGTTGAAGGCCTCACAGCCGAAGGCCTCACAGCCGAAGGCCTCACAGTTGAAGGCCTCAGAACTGAAGGCCTCACAGTTGAAGGCCTCACAGCCGAAGGCCTCACAGTTGAAGGCCTCAGAACTGAAGGTCTCACAATTGAAGGCCTCACAGCTGAAGCCCTCGCAGCCATCTCGTTTTGGGCCTCGACAAACCCCCAACTTCGTCATGGAGGCAAATTAAAATGTGCTTTTGTGGCGGATCAAATATGAATTTCCGTACTCTCGCAGAGGGGCCTCATCGTGCAGCAGAGGCAATGAATTAGCCCCGCACATTCATCTGGTCGTCGTTAAGCGCGGCCCGTGGCCAGGTACAGCGCATGCATGCGCTCACGAAAATTCCTCCGCGGTGTAAACAGGCCCCCTATCCCTGCCTCCCCTGCCCTCCACCCCTTGCCCATCCACCACCCAGCCCCCCCAACCCCCCAATGCCCCCCATCGCAGCGTCGCGTCTCATGCCATAACCAGCTTGCAAGAGTGTCCGACGAATGGCACCACACTAAACATCGTCGCAGGGATTCTCTACGCCCGTGAAAAAATCCGCCGTCGCTTTGAAGCCACGCGCAAGCCCAGCGGGTCGCGAGTTCCTCTACGGCTTTTGCTGTTGTGTTGTTCTTTCGAGGTTTGCTTTTAAAATCGACTCGACAAGCGATGCCTCCCAAGATCAAGTGCTTAATAGAGCCGAACAAAAACAACAAAAAACACCCAATGACACCGCCGCTTTAAAAGGAATGGGACGTGCCTAACGAGCGACGTGCCGGGCAAGTTGTTGGCTGAGCACGAGTGAATTGAAGAGCTTCGTGGCTAAGAGCCCAAAGGCCACCCTGGTCAAGACTGCGCGTGTTAAGTATGAAAACATAAGAATAGCTTTGACCCTTTGGCAAAGGAATCAAGTCTGCATTAACCACGAGTACAAGTACGTGCGCAAGTACGTGTGGTTCATGCAGACTCGATTTGGTGTTTGATTTTGTGTTTGAACATCTTAACACCTGTTTTATTGCCAGAAAGGGTAAAACTATCGTTGTTTTTTTTATACTTTGCTACTGGCAAAAAGGTCTCCTACTTTGGTGTCGTTGGCCGTTAAGTTAAAGACCCCGTGACGTTAATACTAATCATACATGAGTAGGCCTCTGCGTGACGGGGTCACGGTAAGATTTAAAAAAAAATCATGTTTATCCACAAATTGCTTCATTGGATAAAACCACACATCAACATTGATTTTACATGCCCGGTGAAGTGCAAAGATAATAGTTCAATGCCTTTTGTCAATCCCAGCTGCTGGATAAAGGCCTCCCTACTCCTCGCTGGCCGCGGGGGTTGTTTTTAACCATACTTCACCGTGTTGGTCAGTGTTGGTGAAAGATGATGTTGGGGGGAGGGGGGGGGGCAGGTCCGGTGTTGGCTGTGGCCAGGAATCGAACCGAGGTGGCCCGGGTTCGTGGGGCAGTGTGCGCTGACAATTAGTGTTGTTAGAAAATTATTTATTTATTTAAAGGTGCGCATTTTTACGTGACGTCACATTTCTTAAACCCCCTCCCCTCGTCACACATCGTCACAAATGTCTGACCCCCCCCCCTAGGTGCGTGACGTCATTTATGGACGGCCCCTTAACCTTTACTGTGGCCTTGCAACCCCGTTTGGTCCTTAATCGTAATTAATGTTTTAAATAGAGAAGTACAACATGCACACTACGTACATATATGGAATGTCGTGGTGCATGAGAATCGATTATTTTTGGTGAACACATCCGCTGGGTTTACAAGCACAGTGAGATAACCACAGTGCATATCGCTATGAATAAGGTAACTTTTTAAAACATTTACATACTTAGCACGTGTTTGCCACGCAGAATGTAATCGGGGGGGGGGGGGGCATGTAACGTCGTCCAACTAACGTTGGGATGGATCACCGGGACGGGAATATTTTAATATCAAATGCAACCTTTTCATCTGGATCAGCCGTGGACTTGGGGGCAAAGGCTGATGCAAAGCAGGAGAAAATTACTTGGCAAAAAATGTAAATGGATGACAGAGCGGCCAGGCGATTTTTCGGCAGCAATTACCGCACCGAGGGCTCCGTCGCATTGTTCCTCTTAGTGCTCTTGCTTCAAATGCCCCGGGCTCACGAAGTCAATCTGGGGCACGGAGATGAGATCAGCCACGTGTTTATTCTAGATTTGAAGCTTTCGTGACTGCAAGGATTCATATTTTTAGGTTTTTTCGGTAAAGTCACGTAGGTAAAAAATTAAAATTAATAAAAGTAAAATGAAATAAAATTAACGTCGTGATTTTTATTTAATTTAATTTTACTTTTATTAATTTTTATTTTAATTTTTTATCTACGTGACTTTACCGAAAAAAACCTAAGAATATGAATATCAGCGACGTGGCCGCGATATCGCTGGGTTCGAGGCGCATTTCTCTTCGACTCCGAGGCTACGGTGGGTCAGCGTGCACAATTCAATTTGTCCTCGGTGGCAGGAGTAGTTTCGTTTTTTTCTTCCATCTTCATACCGCGCTGAACACGCGAGTGGCAGTCATCGTTAACTAGGAGGACACGGGCTCTGCTAGCGCTGCTCCAACCCCCCCATCCTTTCGCAGGGTAACATTATTTATTCATTTCATTTGAAGATTTATCGAGTTTTCTTTTCTTTTAGTGGCTTAAGGGGTTGAAGCGGCGTTAGCGAGCACAGCTACAAACAACCCTGGGTGCAGAGCCGATGTTCAGTCGACCGTGATTGATTCATCAGGGTTCTCAATTGTATACGCAGGATTTCACGACCGATATTACGCTTTCAATATCGGGGTTTCTACATTATTTTTTTTTAGCGATTGACGGCCTCAGTTCGGTCACCACTGGCCACGCAACAAAACCCGTCACGTGACATTCGTTTTTTTTCCCCGCCTCTCGTCTGAAATTGCATGTAATTACAGCTGTGAAAATTAAGCGTAGAAAAAAAAATCATCTGGACTCCGATTAACATTTCCCTTGGGTAAGTGTGTGCCTCCTTGGTATGTTAATAAACTAAAATAGGTCGCTTCAAGGGAATCTAAGATTTTTTTTTCTTTCAATAAAATCTGCTTCCACGGCCCATGCCCTTGCACACCGCGGGTTCCACTGCCCTGCAAGTGTCTCGACAACATGAGCACGGCAGAGATTTGTCGGGACGTCAGCCGAACGTTGCCGTGCAGAGAGGCGGGCGGGCTCTCGCCGTAGGAACGTGGAATTTCCACCACTGGATCAGGGCTATGAATAGAATACGAGGGACATCCCACTCCCGTTTGAACAGGAAAGAAAAAAAACGTTGACATTTGACCTTTTGTTCGGCGAAAATGAGCGGCGAGTGCGGCTCGTAGCAGAGCCTCCAAGGATCTCCGTGTGCAGAGTTGCCGCTTCGAGAAAACTTACCCAACAAATAACGGTTCATTAAAATGAAAACGAGTTTTTTTTTTTTACCGCCACAAAGCCTGTTATCCCTTTTAATTAATCTTCAGCCATTTACAGTTGACCAGTAAAGGCCCTACTTGTGACTCCTGATGGAGTTTCTGCGAAGCAATCAGTGAGGGCTGTAAGCACGCTCTGCCATTTGAAGGAGTTCTGCAAGGGCGTTGCACTTCTTGGTGATGCTGACTGAGAGCGCGAATTGAATCGTCGTCAACAGCATCATCATCATTCGCCATGTTCTAATTATTGAGCTCTTGCTTACTGCTGGGATGGGCAGCCACCACGCATTTCAACAGGAAGTCGTAGGCTGCTGTGTGCCTACTTGGGCAGCAGAGGGCAGCGCAGCAACATCCCTTGTTGTACCATACATCTATGCTCCCCGCCTACACCGACCCATGGTGACGAGCGGGGTAAAGAAGGCTCCGCACGCCATGGGGAGGCCCTCATTCAGCAGCGGATTGACGAAAGGGCTGTACGTGAGCCACCAACCATCACCTACAAAACAGAAGGCAGTAGAGCAGAAATGGGCTCTGCCTATTCTGCCTGTATGGGGAGAGAGTGTGTGTGTTTTCTCCCACATGTAAGCACTCATGAATCGGCCGATGACACCTTAATATAGAGAGGACTGCAGAGCTTGGGCTATTGTTGGGGCCTGTCTGTGGGGTTTGTTCTTTCGCTTCGAGAGCGAGTTAACACTGTTCGCATCACAAGTTGAAATTATATTTTTCTTAATTATCTTCATTATTACCCTTGCTTGCCCACGAAAATCTCACTGATTCTCACGAGTCTTTCTTTTAGGAGGATCCTGCCAAGTAGAAATGAAATGTGGGAGGGTGGAAGGGTCGGGGGGGGGGGGGGTGCATGATTGCTATGTATAATCTCAATCGAATCATTCGCAGAGAGTGTCATTTTTCAAATGTGGCAAATGTCGCGAGAAAGCCCGCACGTCTGCCACGGCACGCGCGATCCACGGCTGCCAATCGACGCAACGACGTCTCGACATTTAGCGCTCGTGCCCCCTTTCACGGCCGTCTAGATTTACAGCAGCGTACTCTGGTAATTACAAGACTTGACAGAGAACAGCTATTCTGTGGGGGGGGTGGGGGGTGGGGGGGAATACATCCACCCAATACTATTACATCATGTACTTGCAGTCTCAGCTCACTACAACTTTGCAAAGAGGCAATTCTTCGAAGTGCTTTTAAAAATTGAATGTTTATTTTTTTATTTTTTGCCGTCCCGATCCTATCTTGTGGGTAAGCAAAACGTGCAAACGACTCACGGAGTGGATTAGAACGTTTGCATATTTTTTTCATATCTTGGCGTGCGTACTTTATTTCCGTAATCATCGTGGTTCTCACCCACGAGCGTGTGACGACGCAGGAATTCAAATTAAGTTTTGGAATTGTCTGTTTTTGCACCTTAAAGCAGAGGAAATTATCGAAAAAAAAAACCGAGACAATTCCCATTTGTCTTGTGGCGAACACCTGTGCGCCCCCGTTAATTGTGTCTTCTGCTGTCCTGCTTGAGGACAGCGGTCGGAAGGAGGGTTTGGGCTTCCGCGTCTGTGCGTTGGGCACTCAACGACACCGTCGCCCTGTCCACGAAGAAGTATTCATACGCCCGTGAAAGGCACACGTGAAGTCAAGTGTACTCGTTTACCCAGGTGAGATCTCAATGCGAGCAGGGATAGTCTCATTTGAAAGAGCAACTTGGGTAAAAACCCCCGAAAAAATCCATACAAAAGCGGGAGTGTATGATATGACTGTACACTGTTTTATATATATGAATACGCAGCTAATTGCCAATCCACCGTGGGCTGAAGGCCTCAAACACACAGTGTCAGTCACAAAGGTTGCCTGACCATACTTCACCACACCGGTCATTGCGGGTTTGCGAAGGTGGCTGGGTTGTCGGATCGGCTGAGATACCGCCTCGTCACTGATGTCAGCCGTGGCCGGGAAAGTTGCGATTCAATAGCAATGGCAAATACGTAATATATAAAAACAACTTTTTATTAAAACACGCTTCAATGAAATGCACCGTACGAGTAATGGAAGAACTCCACGACTCCAGGAAGTGGCCCCGAAGTTTGCCATCACGTGGTTTATTACAACGAACGTTAGCTTACCGTGGAGAATTTGACCCAGGCCGAAACATAACATATAAAAAATAATGTTTAAAAAATATATATTTTTATGACAGAATATAGTATTGTCATCAGTATGACGTAAGTATACCAAGTTTGCAGTCGATACCACATTGGGAAGTGGGTTAAAATTGAGTTACATGATTTGAAGATACAACAACGACAACAACAGACAGTGAGTTAAATAAAAGCAATGGTAAAAAATGGAGATGATCGATGGAATTAGCATCAGACGCCTCGTGTGATTCGAAATCAACACGACGATTGAACCAAATTACACCGCATTACAGCTCTTAATCAGGATGGTATCACAGTGAAAAATCCACGCGCCTAAAATGGACCGCTATAGCAGAAATGCCTCATTGCTAAACGGAAGAGTTAATTTCAAGATAGCCCTTTTAAAGTAGAGCTTGGATATATTTACACATTTAATTAAATGTGTTGAATTTGGCAGCGAGCCCACGCTTTCCTCCGCCCTGCCCTTCAAACAGACGGAGCGTGCGGAACCAGAGCCCGACTGTTCCATGATTACAAGTATTCCGTGCGCTTCAACATGCCCCGTTAAAATAGCGGCTCCTTTTTGAAGGCTGGTTTTCAAAAGTTCCTTTTGATGAGTTTTTTTGTTGTTGTTGCTGTTGTCCTGTTACAATGGGTTCGTCGTTCACGTTCGCAGTAAACTCGCGGGCCTTGAAGCGTTGTCGCTCCGTCGCCCACGCAGGACGGGAAAATCGTCGTTTGAGAAAACAGCGTCCGCAACTGGGCAATTGGTTGCACGATTGAATCTCGCTCTCTCGCTTTCTTTCTCTCTCTCTCAAACTCCTTTCTCGACATACTCTTATGTTTTTTCGGTAAAGTCACGTATGTAAAAAAATTAAAATTAATAAAAGAAATAATAAAAAAAGAAATCACGACGTTTCGGAGGCAACACAAGTCTCCGTCATCAGGTGGGACCGTCCCAGCTAGATTTACTGTATCAAGTGAGGCAAAACAATTCCAAGATACAAGTTATTAAATACAAGTTAAGGGGGGGGGGGGGAGGAGAGGGGGAGGAGCTTATCTGAGTGTGGTAGCCAATGAATGGAACGTATTGGGGGGGGGGGGGGCTTTTTTTACCTACGTCACTTTACCGAAAAAACCTAAGAGTGTGAATCCTTGCAGTCACGAAAGCTTTAAATCTAGAATCCTTTCTCGACATCCGAACGAGCAGTGGTGTGCAGTGAGGAAATCGAAGAGCGTGTAATGCAGCGTTGTAACGACCGACAGCGGCTCGCAAATGTGCAAAGTGTGATGATGTACGTCGCTAACATCGTTCAGCAGATCGAAGTTTGAAAGTAGCGTTTGTGTCTACTCTTATGCAACCGGTTGTGCGATTGCTCGCAACTGGTTGCGTGCAGCCAAGTTGCGCGACTGATTTGCTCAGCTTGTGAGCCTGGCTTCAGGAAAAAAAAACAGGATGCACTCACACTTCCAAAAGCTTCTACGCGAGAGAATCCGTTCTGAATAGATCTGTTTGGAACAAAGTATAATCATCTTGAGCTATGATCAATCCGCTGCTGGATTAAGGCCACCCAAAGCTGTCACCAACTCGCCCAATGCTGCGATGTAATCATACACCGAGCACCTGCCCATCTCTCTGTTTAAATCAACTCAGGCCTCCCGTAAACGACGTGGCTTTCGTGTGGCCACTGCCCCGCCCCCCACTGTGAAACCCCTCCCCTCTTCCCGCCCCCACTGTGAAACCCCTCCCCTCTTCCCGCCCACTGTGAAAACAGACTCCGCTTCTCCTAGATTTGAAGCTTTCGTGACTGCAAGGATTCATATTCTTAGGTTTTTTCGGTAAAGTCACGTAGGTAATTTTTAATTTTTAATTAATAAAAGTAAAATACATTTTTTATTTTACTTTTATTTAAAATTAATAAAAGTAAAATATTTTTTTTTATTTTTATTTTACTTTTATTAATTAATTTGTTTTTTACCTACGTGACTTTACCGAAAAAACCTAAGAATATGAATCCGCTTCTCCACTTCTGTGCAGCAGCGGCAGCAGCAGCAGCAACGTCAAGGCCCTCATGGAGCCTCTTCCAATCCCCATCTTTCCTAACCCTTTGCTCCCGTCTCTTCGGTTTTCCTCTCCCATGCTGTTCCTCATATTTCCCATTCCTTCTCTTCTCTCGTGCCTTTCAAGTTCCTCTTGCTTCTTCCACGCGGTACATCCTTGACTCCCCCCCCCCCGCCGTGTGCCCGCGGGCATAACCGTTGCTAATCAATTCAACACAAACAGCGCACGTGGTCTTATCTTGTAAGCACGCAACGTACGTATGTTGTAGCCAAACCGTGCTCTTCCGAGTTGCTCACGACGTACGCCGTCGGTGCATCGAATCATTGATTAGGATCGAAAAGGGGCGTTGTTAGGTACACCCCCATGGCCGACACGGCGTGGTGAGCCTTCATCCAGCAGTGGATCCGGTAGAGGTTTGAATGGTGGTGGTGATAATGATGCCGGTGATGATGGTGAGGATGATTGTGTTTGTGGTGATAATGATGTTGATTTTGAGGATGACAGTCGTAGTAATGATGATGATGATGACGGTTGTGCTACTGCTCCCAATGAGAACGATGATGGTGATGATAGTGATGATGGTGGAGGTATATTTAGGCTAATGCGGCCAAACAAAACTCTACAAATTAGATTTACAAAAATCGAAACAAAAGGGATCAAGCGTCATGAAGCTAAAATAAATAACACTATTTATATATTTTTAAGAACCGTCGTCCTTAATCATCTGGATGGGGGAGCGGGCGGGGGTTAGAGAGAATGTTACATGCTCATTTGCCTACTTAACAAAATACATAATCATACAATACGGCACCTTTCCCTTATCTCTCCTTCCGTTTTTGCACAAACAAATAAAAGTAGAAATATATTTAACGTGAACGCATCCTCTTGCCTGGTTGTATGCGTACACATCGCTGTAGGTTAATCGAGTGTATAAACCGCACTACGCGCGTGCATGTGTCTTTGAAGACGTTCGACAAAAATAAAAAAACGCCGTTCAAGGCTCCGTCCACCGGCTCCAGTCAAACGCCGTTTGGGAATTTGTTCAACTTTGCTCAACAATCGCTCCACCAAGAGGCGGGGGGGAGTGGTTGTGGTGGGGGGGGGCAACCTTGACTTTGCATTACGCACACTTTTGGCTCGGCTGCGTTGACTTGCGTGTCATAGTGAAATGAAAAGCAAATAAAAAACCAAAAACGCTACAAGCCCCACACTGCTCCGCTGGCGGACGGACAGAAGTTTACCAGCGAGGAGTGCGAACGATGCACGGGAACTCCTTGAGGCTTTGCAATGCCTTGGCGAAAGTCTGAGCGCTCCATCCTTGGTACATAATTGAAGAGCGTGTCGGTTGAGACGGACGGAATGGAGTAATTTAGCAGCGAAGATCAACTGGCTGTGTCCCATATATCATTGCTTTTGTTGGGGAGGGGGGAATGTTTTTCTTCTTCTTCTATGAAAAGCCCACAGGCTGATGTACTCAGCGTTAACCGTTTTATTTCCCGCAGCCTCACGGCGTTGTGGAGTTGTGAAAGTGCGGCCCTGCGATTGTTGCTTGCTCCTACCGCCACTGCTGGCAGAAGGGATCCCATGACTACAGGGAGCTCCCGAGAGAGAGCGCCTTCTCGAATTGTGTTTGGCCTACTCTTCCACGCTGGGCCAAGACGTTTTTGAAGATGCGGGGATAACAACATTTTACCCCCCCCCAAACCCCACCCCACCATCTCACGTGACCCGCCACCGATCGACCGAACAACCTTGTGGGCTCCACCAAATTTATCCGGAACAAAGACGAACAAACAAACACACATCTGGCATAACACAGGTTTGTTTTGGGTTAGATCGTGTAAATATATAAATGTGCCGTTAAACCCGCCACCAGCCGACACAGCCAACTAGTAAGGGTTGTCACGTAAACAGAACACGCAAATTCGTCACTAGTCCAGCACACCGGTGCGTTGGAGAGCAAATGTAAAACAACCATTTACAATCTGGGTACGACGGCTCGCCAGTAATTACAACCGGCATCATCGGGCGGCAGCCAGATCTTTTTGTTTACACACAGTATCTGGTCGGGTGACGCCGTGGCAAAAGTGTTTGACTCATGCTTACAGGTTTCCCTCGCTTCATGCGGTAGTAGTAGATGCCTTGCAATAAAAAAGGGGCAACACGAATCGAAATAGCGTGTCGTGGACCGCACACTAACCCGACCCACAATGCACCGCACGAGCAGACAGCTGCCTGCCGAGTAGCGCACGCAAAGATCCCCCGTCTAGCCTTAACAGACTGTTGGGGCAAGTGCATTTAGCGAGCACTTATTAAGGCCGGCACGGCACACGAGGGAGTGGGTGGCCAGCACCATGCCCGGCCGCCTTAGTCTCCTGAGTGGCGATGTTTACACACCGCAACAGGTACTTATTTGAGGCTGAGTCAACCTAGGGGAGGCCCAGGATTGGTTCAAATAATCGCCACTGGTGTTGGCCGTGAGCGGGAATCGAACACGGGTCTCCAGGTTTGTAGCGCAGTGCGCTAACCGCTACACTATTGCTCCCGACAGTACACACACACACACAATGTAAAACAAAAGTTAATTATATTATTTGTACCAGGTGGAGCCCACTGAGCTATTAGCTCTTTTTCAGAAGCGACCTGGCCATGAATGACGAAGTGGCTTATCATTTTGACATTTATAACAGTATGCAAACATTCGAAACGCGTGATGTTGATTCTAAATGTGGAGGAAACAACCGGAGGACCCGGAGAAAAATCCACGCGACCACGGGGAAAACACGCAAACTCGAAACATACACTCGTCAGGGTTGGGATCGAACCTACTATCTCCTGCACGCCAGGCGAGGGAGTGAACATCTCCTCGCCACCGTGCAGCCTTGCTTGTTGTCCCCACGGCTGACCGCACAGTCGCGTGTCGAGTGAATTAACGCCGCCCACGAGGAATTTTGCGTAGAAACAGGTGAGCCGCGTGTGCGCTAAATCGCACAAACCGAACGCGCACAAAGCGTGGGACGACCTGCACGGTGACTTGGAAAGTCAACATGTCAACATAGCCCATCATCCCTCCGGAGTGGATAAAACGAATTTACGATTCGTTTTATCCACTTCATCGGCAGGGCCAGGTGAGAAGGGGCGATGCAGGCAGGAGCCATCGGCTGACGGGAGATGTTCATTAATGTAATCTTTACCTCGATTAACAATCCTGTTGCACGACGTTTCGCTGGTAATTACATCCAGCATCATCGGGAAATTCGCCAGAATGGTGAATTGCCCGATTAATAATATTGGTCGCGAAAGCCTACGTGTTAAACTGAATCCTGTTGTCTTAATTAAAGGGGGTTGGGAGATGGGGCAGAGGGATCCGTTCCCCATCTTTCCAACCCCCTGCTTTTCATAGCCGGTTGCAGTTCAAGTCGACGGTGTGTGTACGTGAAGTAACGGTGTGCCTACGTGAAGTAACGGTGTGCGTACGTGAAGTAACGGTGTGCGTACGTGAAGTAACGGCGTGCGTACGTGAAGTAACGGCGTGCGTACGTGAAGTAACGGCGTGCGTACGTGAAGTAACGGCGTGCGTACGTGAAGTAACGGCGTGCGTACGTGAAGTAACGGCGTGCGTACGTGAAGTAACGGTGTGCGTACGTGAAGTAACGGCGTGCGTACGTGAAGTAACGGTGTGCGTACGTGAAGTAACGGCATGCGTACGTGAAGTAACGGTGTGCGTACGTGAAGTAACGGCGTGCGTACGTGAAGTAACGGTGTGCGTACATGAAGTAACGGCGTGCGTACGTGAAGTAACGGGCCCCCGCGCATTGCCTCTCAATAAGTACAAAAATAAAAATAAAAGTTGGTTGGGTGGGTGGAGGTGGGCGGTGGTGGGTGGACATGGGTGGAGGTGTGTGGAGGAGGGTGGACGTGGGTGGAGGTGGGTGGAGGTGGGCGTAGGTGGGCGGAGGTGGGCGGAGGTGGGCGGAGGTGGGTGGAGGTGGGTGGAGGTGGGTGGAGGAGGGTGGAGGAGGGTGGAGGAGGGTGGATGTGATTGGAGGTGGGTGGAGGTGCGTGGACGTGGGTGGAGGTGTGCGGAGGTGGGTGGAGGTGGGTGGAGGAGGGTGGAGGTGGGTGGAGGTGGGCGGAGGTGGGTGGAGGTGGGTGGAGGAGGGTGGAGGTGGGTGGAGGTGCGTGGACGTGGGTGGAGGTGGGTGGAGGTGGGTGGAGGTGGGTGGAGGAGGGTGGAGGTGGGTGGAGGTGGGCGGAGGTGGGTGGAGGTGGGTGGAGGAGGGTGGAGGTGGGTGGAGGTGCGTGGACGTGGGTGGAGGTGGGTGGAGGTGGGTGGAGGTGGGTGGAGGAGGGTGGAGGTGGGTGGAGGTGTGCGGAGGAGGGTGGACGTGGGTGGAGGTGGGTGGAGGTGGGCGGAGGTGTGCGGAGGTGTGCGGAGGTGTGTGCGTCGCGCGGACTCACGCGACGGGTAGTGTTCGTTGGGCGGGTAGTGGTCGAGCTGCAGGGTGGCGTTGGCGCCGCTGCGCATGAACTTCACCAAGTGGTAGCGCCCGTCGTTGACCGGCGCGCGCTCCTCACGCAGCACCACGTCGCCCGTGCCCACGTTGAAGATCACCGCGATCCGCCCGTCCTCCTGCACGCGAGGCGAGCGTGGGTGGTAGGGTGCAGGGCGGGGGGGGGGAGGTAGGGCAATGGACATCGGTTAAAAAGAGCTTCATAGCTCATCGGATTCCTCCAGTATATATAGATGTTCTGAATCGTCAGCGATGTCGTTGGCATCATCATCATCATCATCGCGATCCATGGACAGATAGCCCGTAAGTTGCCACTGCACATTTTGTCATTGATTTCCACTTCCCTCTGTCTTGTGCCGGCATGCTCAAGTAGCGGCCACGTCTTCCTGCCACCGATCTCGTGTGATGTCGTCAATGGCTCGGCCACATCGGCCACCGTCATCAACATCGTCACCATCGTCGTCGTAGTCATTCTCACCACGCAGTGGCGTCTCTAAACAAGGACCACATTGCAGACCTCACGAAGGTAACAGTCCTGGTGTCTCCTTCGTGTCTATATGGTGTCTTTCTGCTACCTCGTCAATGGTGAGGCCCGTTCTCAAACCACGACAACAACAGCAGCATCATCATCAACAATAGCAGCAGCAGCATCATCATCAACAACAACAACAGCAGCAGCAGCAGCATCATCATAATCAACAACAATAGCAGCAGCAGCAGCATCAACAACAGCAGCAGCAGTAGCAGCATCAACAACACCACACGGTAAAAGAAGGTGCGGGGATATTCCCTCCAGAAATGTAACGATCATCAGGGACTCCACCAGACAGCAAATGCGGTGATTTCAGCTCCCCCCCCCCCCCCGCCGAAAACCAGGAACACCTCGTCTGCCTGTCGCCGGACTCAAGACTCGCCTTCCCATAAAATACATAAAAAAGAAAAACTGACTCTTGACTTTTAATTTATTTTCACCTCCGACTTAACTCTCTTACGCAATTCGTTGCGCGCGCGGGGCGCATTTTATTTTGCGCGCGTTTGCAATTTTACTTCTGCTCGGTCGATGTTCGCCGCTGAGGGCGCGTGACGGGTTTGTTTCGTCTCATTCCTGTCTTTCCGTACGCAGCCCATGATCCTCTCCCACCCCCACCCCATCGGCGTAGCGTCCCCGTTCCGTTGCGATGCACACCGGTGCACTACTTTATTGATGGAGATATTGGCACGTGAAAAAAAGGAATATTGATCGATTGATTGACGTGCAAATCATCAGGCGCGCATCACCGATGCCAGCCCCGATACACCACGCGTGCTCCGATGGAACAGGTGGAATCCACTCAGCTACCACCGTGGATGCCATGGAATGGTTTACGACAAAAATAAATATAGAATTTGTGCATGTTGCTATTTTATTAAACGCCATACGAAAGAAGAAGATAATCATCACCATTATCACCGTGATCGTGGTGATACCATCATCCTTCTCCTTGAGTGTTCTCAAGGAGAAGATGTTTGGGTCGATTCTTCCCATAACTAAATCTCTATCAAAGTGCCTCCGTTTTAATTTTTCCATTATTATCATCATCACCACCACTGTTGTCATCAGCATCATTATCATCATCGACATCACCATAATCATAACTCTCATCATTAACATCATACGCCTCATCATTGCCATCGTTATCTGAATCGTAATTTCTACAAGGTATATTTACGATCTCTCACCTAGGCCAAAGACTCTCTGCAGGAGCCCCATAAAGCTCCCTTTAGTGGAGGCCCTTCTGCCAGCAGTGCGGCGAGCGAATAATTGCAGGGCTGAACCTTTTACAAACTGCCCCTCCAACTAAACTCGCCGAGCAGACGCGAGAACGAACGAACGCCCGACCACCGGCACCGCAGACGATCAAACAAAGCTCTAGGTGAGCATCACGGTAGCGATGCGGTCGTGATGAATCACGGCCGTGAGCTCACCTCGAGCCAACGGACGCCCACATGCCCCCACGCCCGTGCGACTGATAAGCGAGGAAGGTTGCGGATTAAACCCCGCGGGGGGGGGGGGGGTCACTGCCGAGTTCACGCCGGTGACCTGAACGCCTGCCCCCTACCCCCCCACCGCCACCCACCCACGCCTACAGCCCCCCCCCCGCCCCGCCCTCTAAACCACCGCAACATCGCAGGGCGCTCCTCCGGCCACAAATCACGTGGGCTATTTCTGGGGTTTAATCACAGGGCATCTCCATTTACGTAGCACAAACTCGCCCCGCCCCCCCCACACACATCCATCCACCCACCACCCCACTGGGCTGCCCCCTCCCACCGCCATCACCGCCCCCACCCAACCCCCGCCCCCCAGCATTTCCATTTTCATGCAATTGTAATGTTATTCATTCAAAAGGATAATTGAATAGTACTATGCTCGGTGAAATGGGGTGGGTTTGTATCTGTGTCTCTCTTCCGTCGCTATCTCTTTTCATGCAGCCAGGCCACCCCCCGCCTCCACCACCACCACCACCACCCCCACCGCTCCAAGCAGCGATGATGAGGCGCGGATACAAATGCTGGCACATCGTTCGGGGCACGTGCGCGGAGACATAGCGCGTGCGTGCGCGTGCGTTGAACTTCTTTCGCACCGTACGTAGCCAGCCGCGATAATCGGAGGTGCAGTGTTGAGTCTATGGGCAGTGTTGAGTCTATGGGCAGTGTTAGTCTGTGGGCAGTGTTAGTCTATGGGTAGTGTTGAGTCTATGGGTAGTGTTGAGTCTATGGGTAGTGTTAGTCTATGGGTAGTGTTAGTCGATGGGTAGTGTTGAGTCTATGGGCAGTGTTAGTCTGTGGGCAGTGTTAGTCTATGGGTAGTGTTAGTCTATGGGTAGTGTTAGTCTATGGGTAGTGTTAGTCTATGGGTAGTGTTAGTCTATGGGCAGTGTTAGTCTGTGGGCAGTGTTAGGCTATGGGCAGTGTTGAGTCTATGGGCAGTGTTAGTCTGTGGGTAGTGTTGAGTCTATGGGCAGTTTTGAGTCTATGGGTAGTTAGTCTATGGGTAGTGTTAGTCGATGGGCAGTGTTAGTCTATGGGTAGTATGTATGTTGAACTTCTTTCGCACCATACGTAGCCAGCCGCGATAAAACGGGAGAAGTACAGCAAGCTAGACGACACGAAAAGCAGTTCAAAAGAAATGTGTTTTCAAACTAGACGATTTAAAAGTTTGCTCAGCTTCAGAGCGTTCCAGACGGCCCGCAGAAGCGTATCCCAGAGTGCGCGACGCGGTGGCCGCTATCGCTGTTCGATGGCTCAGCCAAAAGCCGCTTGCGAGGATGACGAGATCGGCGAGGTGTTGTTGCTCATTTGCGGCAAGCACTTTGTTGTGCAAACAGTGCCACCTTATATCACGTGCGCGTGCGTGCGTGCGTGCACACGCACGAAGATGCAGGTCGCCGTGTAGCTTCGAGCCGCCCGTTGCGGGGCAAGTGCTGCGAACGAGAGGTGCTCATTGAACACTGAGACGACCTCGGGAACAAGAGACAGAGGACTGAACCGGTTCAGATATCACTCGCCACGAAGGGGCCGTCCATAAATGACGTCGCGCGATTTTGGACGATTTTTGACTTTTCCCCCTCCCCCTCTCGCCACACGGCGTCATTAAAGTCCGACTCCCCCCCCCCCCCTCACATATGACGTCACAAAGCTCTGCCCCCCCCCCAAATAAAACATGCTTCAAACCGCTTTAAACTATTGTCATTGTAGTGCGTATTTAATGTGGCGCTGCACTCTGATGTTGTAGGAGAAAACATTTATTAAAAAGTCTATTTCATTAAGAGTAGAACGTGTTGTCTATATTTTTTTAAAGTTGCGCATGTTGATGTGACGTCACATTTCTCAACCCCCCCCCCTCGTCACACATCGTCACAAATGTCTACCCCCCCCCCCCCCCAGGTGCGTGACGTCATTTATGGACGGCCCCTAATATATGAACTCTTGGGCCAGGAATCATACTCAAGGTTTTGCTGGGTTCATTGCGTAGCGGACTCCACCACTCCGTCAATGATGGTGCATCCCCGTCACAAGCAGGCAAAGGCATAGCCGCTGCTGGATGAACAAAACCAAAACACAAAGTCGCAATTGAACGTTGGCCGTGAGCGACAACTGAACTCGGTTCGCCCGGGGCTCGTGAGCGCGTGGTGCTCACCACACCACGGCACTACCGCCGCGCGTAGCCACACACACACACACAACTCACACGCTCGCTCCCACCCCCTCTCCGTCCTCCTCATCAAGGGGAGCAGCGCCCAGGTCAGGCTGCTGTCAGACCCTCGCCTTTGTTAAGGCCACGCGCAACAATAAAGGTTGGTGAGTCGGGCAGACTGCAGTGCCCCGGGCCACCCCAACCCACACCCCCGTTGGCCCGAGGCGGCAAATGCCAATTAAGGCGGCGACTCGAACGATCGCACTCGGGCGAAGGTGGTTTCCAATGGAAGGGAATTGTAACGTCTGGGTCACGGCGCAAATGAGGCAAAGCTGGCGACCGGCGTGGGAACGATGCTAGCGTCTGGCCACGCTGCCGAAATGGATTCCGAATTGGTACGCGGCCGACGAAGTGTCAGATACAAGATGAACCAGACGGCGGTCGAGCTTGCCAGCGTGTAGCGCATCCATCGCGAGCATTTCACGATTTGGAGCGTCTGAAAGTAGCAGCCACGTGGTCACGTGGGCACCTCCGGGGTGTGTGGGGGCTACGGGCGAATGAGCCGCGCGCACAGACTCGCACGCGTTACGCTGGTTCAATTCTCTAACCCCAACAGCAGGCAGCAACACTCTCGTTCACTGCACAGCCAGTGCAAGAGGATAGATGAGGTACATCTTAACCTTTCTTTCACACGACTACAGAATCAGAATACGTATTTATACTGGAGGAATCCGATGAGTTATAAAGATATTTTTCACAGATGCCCAGTAGCAGTGCACAGTACAAGAAAGGTAAACACATCATCCAGACGCAGACAAATTAAACCAAACCATCTCCATCCTAGCAGGCAAAGCCGACCCAGGAATTAACTTATTTTCCATAAGCGACCTGGCCACCGCAAATCATAGCCCAACAAAGTGGCCCATCAAACAAAAAAAGACTCCATATGTGTCAAAACACATATTTTCTCATTTTCACGTTTATAAAAAAATTCGGACCGATAATTAATTTTTTAATACCATATAGCACCGTACTTGATGAATGAAAAAAAAAGAAAGCCCACGTGTGTTGAGTCTTTTTTTTTGCGACGATACACAACGTGAGAAGACGGCGCGTGAAAGTCTGCGCCAATAATGTCACCACGGCTTCACGCGTGTCTTCGCCAGCCAATTAGCGCGACACCGCGAGGAAAGTAAGAGCCAAAAGAGCATTTCGCGACACCGCATGTCGATACGGCAACATCGACACGTAACAGATTATTTATAATTCATCTCACCCATCTCAAGCGCAGCGTAACAACGCGATTGAAGGTATGATAGTAAAAGAGAGCGATTATTTATTCATTTTCTTGGTTCTTTCGGTAAAATTTCAGACGCTGTCTTTCCGACAGACCTGTTCTTCACCTGAGGACGGCTGCTTGCGTTGTGGCCGAAAGGTCGTGAGAATTATTTTATTATGTTTTATTTTTTATTATTTCCCTTCTACGTGACTTTACCGAAAGAACCAAGAATATACATTCACACCTGTATTCTTGTCGGAAAGGGTAAAGCCTATTCATTGTTGTTCATCATCTTGATACTCGCAAAAAATGGGGGTCCCGGAGATGCAATTAATGTGGTAAATAAATATCTATTACCCATTAAATGTAGCGCTTTGCAAAGTGGTTTTGTGAGTAACGGATGGCGTCCTCAGTTTTGTAGTTCATTCAATGGCTTTAATATTTCCTCGTGTAAACTGACAACGCGTGCATTACGATCGTTACAGATTGCAGGGTCGTTCTAGATTGATGGCGCATTCATATTATATATTAAAGCAAATTATTGGAGATTTATATTTCGTGTATTTTGGGAAACGGTGTGTTTTTCCCACTGCTACTTTTTGTGCCCGAATCTTGCATTTGTTTGATCTCTCAATTGGCTAAAACTTAAAAAATATACATTTTGTATTTTAAATTCTATTATTTCTTACCTTTTTTGTAAAAAAAAATGCATTCATTTTTATTGTTAATTTATTTTTTTTATCTGATGTGTTACGACTTTCTTAGCTCACGGGGTACTTAAAAAATCAACTGAAACTGAACTGAGAGTCGCAACGATTCGGCTTACACGCATGGACGTTTGTTGAACCCTTTTTCACGCGTCACGTGAGCCTCGAGAATCGATCTTCACCAGTGCGTCGTTGGTGCGTCGTTGCTGCGTCGTTGGTGCGTCATTGGTGCTTCATTGGTGAATCGTTGGTGCTGCTGCTGCGGCGCCATCTGTCAACGTCGCCCTCTGAAACGTGACCTGAGAATCACTTTCCACCGGTCACCAAAAACTTTTCTGACTCGCTCACTAATCGTGGACGCCAATTCCGCGGGGCGCGGTTTAATGTAGACACTTTGAACGCATCCTCCGCCGGTGCTCTCTCCGTCACGCGACTTTTCGGCGCCTTGACAAAAGAATTTGCATATCAAGAGTAATTTAGCATATTTATGGGAAATGCAGATATATGATTAGTACTACTTGTGAAATGCGTAGGAGGTGGGCGGGGGGTTTCAAAGTCATATTATGCCCGTGCATTATGCAGGATTAGCAGCATCAAGGAACGTACACATCGGGACGTTGGGCCGATGTCGCGAACGTTCGGCGCGCGGAGGCAAACCAAATGCGCTTGATGAAGAAGGCAATCCACCACGCGTGCAGTGCGAGAGGATTGCACGGGGTGCAGACACAACTGCACGCGGATGGATTCACGGATCCGTTTTGGCGTACTGACAATCTGCAATCTGCTGGTCACCCTGCAGGTCAGGTCCGCGTCACAGTCACCCGGGTGCTAACCAGGTTCAAGCCATAATTCTAGATTTGAAGCTTTCGTGACTGCAAGGATTCATATTCTTAGGTTTTTTTCGGTAAAGTCACGTAGGTAAAACATCAAAATTAATACAAATAAAATAAAATAAAAAATCACGACGTTTCGGAGGCAACACAAGTCTCCGTCATCAGGTGGGACCGTCCGGCTGTGACGGTCCGGCTGTGACGGTCCCACCTGATGACGGAGACTTGTGTTGCCTCCGAAACGTCGTGATTTTTTATTTTATTTTTTATTAATTTTGATGTTTTACCTACGTGACTTTACCGAAAAAAACCTAAGAATATGAATAACAGGTTCAAGCCGGCTGAGGCTTCCGCGAGCTAACGTCAATAACAACAACAACAGCAGCTAACAATGCAATTCGTAACGTGAGCAATACATCGCAAGGGAAACGGGCAATTTCATGGTGATTTTGTCATTTTACAACTCTTGATGGATTGGTGTCGTTTTGTCTCTTTCTTTTCTTTTCTTTGGGCCATTCTCGGCAATTGGCAGCTCCAATGGGACGACCGTGCAGGCGTTTCGTCTGAATTTTAATCGCATCCCAGCACTCACGCTGGAGCGAAATAATGAGATCCGAGTCAAAAAATTAAAGGGCGCCACGGTGGCGAGGCGTTAACTAGTGTACAAGAGGTCATGGGTTCGATCCCGACCCTGACGCCTGCTGCATTTGTAGTTTGTGTGTCTCTCTCTCTCCCTCCCCCGTGGTCACGTGGGTTTTTCTCCGGTTCCTCCGCTTATTGCTTCGATATTTAGAAACATGCGCTTAGAGTATTTGGCTGCTTATACATTTCCACTGGAAAAGCCACTTCGTTGAGCTATCATTTGCGATCGCCAGGTTGCTTCTGAATTTTTTTTTACGCAGCTCAGTGAGCCTTACCTAGCAAAATAAAAATAGTTACGTTCGTAAGATCAAGTTCGTAATTTTCATTATGATTCTTCTCCCTCCCCCCCCCTCTCCTCGCCCTCCCTTTTTTTAAAAAGAGCTTCACGTTAATCTATTGTAGTTGAGTTTGTTGTGCTGCACAAATTGAGGATGGACGACTGATACACGACGGATCATGGGTCACCATTGGTGATGATGCATGGTGATGAAGATTATGATGATTTGATGATTATTCATTCATTTGATGGTGATCTTCATGAGAATAATGATGAAAACAGAGCTAAACTGATCTTGGCCACAGTGTGACTGAGTGGCCCAACCCTCCTGCTCATGCAGCAGGAGCAAGTGATTTAATTAACTAAGCCGGTAATTGCAGCGGTGCATTTTCACCTTTTTTTTCTCTTTAACCTTTTCCACGAAGAGCAAATCTTGGCACCCTCGGTGGTTGTCGAATTGAACGGCGTGCCATCCCCACTCTCTCTCTGTTCCTTGTGCAGACATATGGACTGTTGGATTCTCTCTGGTATTTGCACAATATCGAAGCACTGCGTCACTCGCAGATGGCAGTGAGGTGGCGGCCAACAAGCTGTCAATTTACGCCCATGCAATGTTTTTGCCCCCTCGCCAGATGAGAGGTGTAAAGTATTTTGCTCAATATCGAAGCATTGCGTCACTCGCAGATGGCGGCGAGGTGGCGGTCAACGAGCTGTCAATTTACGCCCATGCAATGTTTTTGCCTCCTCGCCAGATGAGAGGCGTACAGGTAATTGCTCATCCTCAAAACGACGTTGCTTGTTCGAGTTACACGCAGCATGACACACGCAAGCATCATCCGATGCAATTTACAGCGGTTGGGTGGTGTCTGTGACACCTGAACAGACTGTAAACGATGGATATTGAAACAAAATTTGACCCTTTAGTTTCCACCCTTCTTCTAATGTCTGGCGCGTAGTTGTTACGCTTCCGCCAGTGGAACGCGACGTTTCGTTCTCGCGGCGTGCACAGGCGGAAGGACGTACGGACAAGCAAGCGGGGCACCGTTGCCATTTCCCCTGCGCGAAACAAACGAACGGGACGAGGCAGCACGAGACGCGGACCGAGGGAGCGCGATTCAAAAAAGGAAATGATGCTTAGCAGAACGGGAGAAACCATCACCATCAGCTGCATCACAGACACACTTGCCTCCACTACCCTCCCCCATCTCCCCCCCCCCCCCCACCCTTAGCGCCCACTCACATAGCCACTTCGCCTGTACGTACACATCATTCATTTTTAATGCTTTTGGACGGAGCACTAAAGGCTGCAGGTCGCACGAACCCGGGCAATTAGGGCTTCGGAAACTCGGCTAATTGCAGCCGGAACTTGTCGGCCAGGTCATCCAAATATTGTGGCAGATGATTGTGTACGAGCCGTTTTCGCGCACGCCCAATTAAATGGATCTCGTGTGAGGCATGAGAATCCGTCGTTTTTAACAATGCTGCCCCTCGCTGTGTGGACCAGAAGTAGCTTTGTAAGGGAGCTCAAGAGGTGGCTCTGTGATATCCACTTACACGCGCCGCTGCGCTGAGATTTCAGCGCGGATTCTTCGTCGTCGGAAAACGCGGACAGCGATCTCGCGATGGGTGGCACAAATGTGCAAGCGGGTAGAACAATGAAACGACAACTTTCAATTTTAATTTATGAGTCGATGTCAGCGATTTGTCCCCGCGACGTGGCCTAGCGTTGGCATTGCGAGTGTCATCGAGAAATCGGCAATTGTCCCAGAAATCTAGATTTGAAGTTTTCGTGACTGCAAGGATCCATACTCTTTGGTTCTTTCGGTAAAATCACGTAGGTAGAAAAATAAAATAAATCACGACCGACATTTCGGGCGCAACACAGGCGTCCGTCATCAGGTGGGACAACCACAGCAACAAACAACTTCAGCAATTGTTTATACCTACGTGACTTTGCCAAAAGAACCAAAAAGTACGTCCCAGAAATTACAATTTCAAGATGCGACGAGGGCTATTGGTGAATTTGTCTGTTTGTCATTTGGCTACATTTCCTTTCGTCGGCTGTGCTGTTGGCATCACGTGGCCATTAGCAAGAAGCATCAATTTGGATCGCTCACAGGGCAGTGTAACTCCCTTGGTGTTGGGGGAATGGCCCACGGAACGAGACATCACAGAGCTACTTCCTAGGAGACACCTTCAAGTGACATCTGATCCGCAAGCGTAGTTGTTTTCTTTTTTAAACAAAGATGTTTGCTAGCGTAGAGGGCTTTAAGAAAAGAAGACAGCTCGCAGCGTTCCCAGCTGGTGTGTCTTCATCCTGCTCTCTTTGGGAACAATTAAACTATGAAACGAAACACATTTTTTTTAATTGTACCGGGTAAGGCCCACTGAGCTATGCAAATATTTTTCACAAGCGACCCGGCCACAAATGATAACTCAACGAAGTGGCTCATCACGCGGATATTTATAGCAGTCAAACACTCTGAACGCACGTTGGCCATTCATCATCACCAATAATGATGCACGGACAGTCGTGAATCATTCATCAACCCTCCAGTTGTGCAGCACAACAAACTAAATTACAATTAAACCACGTGAAAGTCTTTTTAACAAAAAAGGGAGGAGGAAGGGGGGAGAGAAAAATCATTGCAGAATGAAAATGACAAACTTGATCAAATAAACGAAACGATTTCTATCTTAGCAGGTAAGGCCCACTGAGCAATGTCGTCATTTTTTCACAAGCGACCTGGGCATCACAAATGACAGCACAATGAAGTGGCCTTTCATCGTGTGGAAATGTATCGCAGCCAAATACTCCCTTCACATTCTAAATGTGGAGGAGAAAAACCGGAGGACCCGGAGACAAAAACACACGACCACAGGGAGAGAGACACCGCAAACTCCAAATAAACAACAGGCGTCGGGGTCAGGATCAAAACCCACGACCTCCTGCATACCAGGCGAGGTAGTTAACACCTCCTAGCCACCATGGCATTGACTACGCTTAGAATGACTACGGCTGACGCGCCGTATGCTCAGCTTCTCCCCCTCGCACTCTCTTGCCTCTCTCTCTCGACTCTCCTCGTTACATCTGTCTGGCCGTCTGTCACGTCGACTTCACCACCCCCCCCCCCTGCCCCTCTCTCTCTCTCTCAGGCCATTTCCGATTACTGCCGTGCTTCACTTTAACCACCAGGTCTTCACCTCCTCTCTTGGCACCTCCTCTTGCCAAATCGAAATATTCTTTTCCCCATCCATCGCCTCCGCCGGCTGCACGCGCGGCTGTCGAAGACGCGCGGTGCGTGCGCGCGCGCAAACCCGGGCGCCTTTCGTTCCTAACGTTCAACTGGTGGGCAACGTTCGCGTTCGTGCGGCGTCACGTGTGCGGACGTCACGGAGTGAAGACGACGGCGGCAACGTCGGCAGGGCATTGCTATTTTTCGTGTTTGTTTGTCGACCAACACTGCGGTACGACGGCCTCTGGCGCAGCTCGCTTGCCGAGCACCGCTGTGGCTCGACGGCCGACCGCTCGCCGCACGTTTGCCAGGGCGAGCTCCTTCAGCAAAGTCGCGGACGAAAGTTTCCCAGCGGAGAGGAGAAAAACGTCGGACATCGTGCCGAACAACGTGCGTCCGAGAGCCGTGCTGGAGCACGGCGACGGAAGGCCTACGCAGGGAATCTCTTTCGAATCAGAATATTAAAAACAACAGCTATCCTGGAGAAATCCGATGAGCTGTGAAGTTCTTTTGCACAGGTGTCCAGTAGGGTGGGGGGGGGGGGGGTCACAGAGTTATTGACTTGCTGCGGCTACTTTCGATGTTACAACCGAGTTAGCGGCACGTTAATAAGCCTCAGCCACGCTCACCACACACAGGGCTCGGGCAGGTCAGAGGTCAGAACGCAAAGCCGGCACAAAACGGGGTTTCAGCCAAGGAAGATTAATCCGGGTTCTCAAGTGTAACGAATTGACGATCGCTGCTTAGTAGCTAATCACGTTATTTGTTTAACTTAAATTGGCTCCATTTCAGTTCTGAGAATATCGTTTTTTTGGGCAAGATTGGCAAATTAAGCAGTTTCGAAACAGCGCTTGTAAGTTTTAAACTAATGTCAAGCTGCATCCGGGCGTGACCAGCATGCACGCCGTCGCTGTGAGTGTCGGCACTGCCCGTAGACTCAACAATGCCCGTAGACTCAGCACAGCATGTAGATTCAGCACTGCATGTAGATTCAGCACTGCCTGTAGACTCAGCACTGCCCATAGATTCAACACTTGCCATCGGCTCAAAACTGACCATAGACTCAACACTACCCCATAGATTGAACACTGGTCATAGACTGAACACTGCGCATCGACTCAACACTGCCCATATATTTCACACGACTCATAGATTTAACACTTGCCCATAGATTCAGCACTGCCCATTAGATTCAACACTGCCCATAGATTCAACACTGCCCATAGACTCAACACTGCCCACAGACACAACACTACCCATAGACTCAACACTGCCCATAGATTCAACACTACCCATAGACTCACCATTAACCACAGACTCAACACTGCCCATAGACTCAACACTGCCCATAGACCCAACACAGCCTCTGTACATGAAGCGGTCTCCTTCCTTAACCTTCTTCCGTTCCTCTCTCAAATCCTCGTCTCCTCTCTATCGCACATTCCCTTCCTCTTCACTCCCCTCGCCCCTCCACTCCGTCCCGTCCCTCCCCTATAGCCCTTTCGTGATCTCCCCCGTGCCCATCTGTCAACGGTCACTCGTTCTTCGGTCCCTGCACTGCCCCTGTCATCTAAATCACTCGATTTTTATCACCGCTTTTAATCTCCATTACAGAGCACCTTGAGCTAAGGAGCTCTATATAAATATAAAAAAATTTACCCGTAAAAACAAAGTTTTTCACTTTAAATCCTTTATATGCGTGGCATCGGTTTCATTTTATTATTCATTTCTGTTTTTCTTGAGTAAGAGTTTCATTTTTATCACATTGGTATTTTAAATTAAATATGAAAAAAAAAATTCCCTAAAAAGTGGAACATTTAGGAATTTTCTTTTCACGAAAATAAATTGTCACGCACAACGAGTCTGTGTGCAAAATGTCAGCTCGATTGGATCACGGGAAGTGGGTTAAAAAACGACCGAAAGATTTGCACGGTCGTAAGCGCGCAAGCAAGCAAGCAAGTGAACTTAATATAAAGGATTTAATAAGACAACACTGGCAGATGAACGCCCACCTCGGTTAGCTTATCGGCAGGTGGTGTTTTGGTCGGGTTCAGTTATATGCGCTCCCACATCATGCAAGACGTCTTGCGAGCTCGGAAGAGTCGGCCAAAAAAACATTCTATCAATAGGGGGCTCTCTCCAATTGCCTCTTGCGGTGGCCCCTCAGAAATCAGTCGCACAGTCGGCAAATTGCAAGGGCTCCGTCTTTACCTTTGACCTCTACCCCGAACAGAACCAGAGGCTCCGTTAACGTACCGGCTCGACAGCTTGTTTTGCTACTCTACCCCATTGTTTCACGGCTTCGGTATGTCTTCACACATCATCCCACCGCAGGCGAGACAGCGCTCTGGGTGGTACATTCATAATTGTGTGGCACGGGCAATCTCTCCCCTCCATCCTCCCTCATCCCCGTCACGGGGCACCACTCGCTCCGGTCTAGTTGTGCACGCACACACAGTCGCGGTACAGGTGGGTGCGCGCGTGTGTGAGAGAGAGAGAGCGGGTGCGAGGCACGCGTGTGATCAGTGGCATTTTCAAATTCCCTGCCGAGAGAGAGTCAACATAGCGGGGTTGTTGCGCGTCATCGTCGCTGCCGCTGCTACCCGAACGTCCCGGTTTGGTCAGGAATAGTGCCCGTGGTTTGCCATAAAGGCTGCACCCCCACCCCATCCCCACCTGTCCCAAATCGTTTTGCAAACATTGGGATTTTGTTCGCGGTTTAAAATGTTCTGGCCTTCACACTGGGACTGTGAGCAAAGGAGGTGGCCGGTAAAAATGGTACGGGAAATAAAATGGCACGGGTAAAAATGGCATGAGACAATATGGCACGTGAAAAATGGCACGGTAAAAATGGCACGGGAAAATGTCACACGAAAAAATGGCACAGGGAAAAATATCATGAGAAAATGGCATGGGAAACGCCATGGGAAAAATGTCATGGAAAAAATGGCACGGAAAAATGTCTTGGAAAAGGTCATGGGAAAAATGGCACGGGAAAAATGGCACGGGAGAAAATGGCACGTAAAAAAATGGCATGGGAGAAAATGGCACGTAAAAAATGGCATGGGAGAAAATGGCATGGGAGAAAATGGCACAATAAAAATGTGACAATAAAAATGGTACGGGGAAATGCCATTTTCGTTGGATTTTATATTAAAATAGCAGGAAATACCCGGCATTGCCCGGGTACTTTTGTGAAAGTAGAGTGTATTCAGAAGAGGGTCAATGACGTGACAGCAACTGTTAAGATTGTGCTGTGCCATGGGGCCTGTAATAAATGTAATATCACGTGCCACAATGGGGTACAACATGAAATAGCGAATCTTTTTTTGAGGCGTGAATGATGCCGTTTGTTTGTCTCGCCACGGAAAGACGGCGGGCGTGTTCACGGAGGTTTAACCCTTAATTGGAATCACCAACCGGTTTATTTGGTGATGCAATCAACGGGAATTGTTAGATTACCTTGATGAAGAGGGGGTCATGGGTCATTATGCAACTGTTAGATGTGCGGGGCCAGGTTAATGTGCTGGGTTAGGGATGGCGACGTCACTTGGAGTGTGAGGGGTTGCCGTTTTGGTTGGCTACGGGCCCCCCTATATCAAACGTCGGCTCGCCATGTAGCGAAGGTTTTCCGCGGGGTTCTAAAAAGGTGGCGATAGCTTTAATCGCGTGGATTTTTATTCGGAACAGACAGACAGACTTTCATTTTTATATCTATAGATTTCCTTTCCAAAAATGTATTCTGGTAGTTGTAAACATCTGCAGACTTGCTAGTCGGGAAACTGGCATCATTTTCACACTGTCAAATCATGGGTAAATATTAAATTTGATGTTACACTGATTGAATCATTCTTCCCAATGTGTATGCCCACTCGCCAAAATTTCATTTAAAAACATAATCTCCAGATTGTTGGAGCATGAACAGTGCCCACTTTCTTACGTCCAATGTTTTACGCTGTTGAATTCACATTCAGTCCGCTGTCCAAGTTGTTTAACGCATTTTTTCTTGTTGGCGGCGGTAAAAATAACCTTACCGTTGAGCACCGACCGGCGAGCGCATTCGATGTGCTGCTAGTCGTCATGGAGCTAAAGGTGCTTCCCTGAAACGTCTTGCTCACTCCACTGTTTGGCGAAAAGGCCCTCCACTTAAGAGAGAGCTCCCAGAGACACCTCTCCGAAGGGAATTTCGGCCTACTCTTCCACGCCGGCTCTTCGAGGGGGCGAGTACCCACGCTTTACCCCACCACACTCGAACTGACTGCGGGGTGGATAATTCGCGAACTTGACACCGTTGTGACCAACGGAACTGGTGGTGGCTCTGGGTATTGCGAGACCACTGACATCGTGGCCACGTAACACTATTTAACACGATTTTTGTTCCTGGGTACTGAACGTTATTTTTTAATTGCTTGTGCCTCAAAAGTGTAGAAAATGGCTATTATTCCCCACAAACTTTGCTTTTGTGAGCAGGACTTTACGTGAAGGAATGACACAAATGCACACCGCGTTTTCTGATTGAAAATAGGTAAATCACTCTCCTGGTCACAAAAGCAAAGTTTGTGGGGGAATTATAGCCATTTTGTGTACTTTTGAGGCATAAGCAATGAGAAAATAACACTTACTACCCAGGAACAATTTTTTTTTTGTTACACAGTGTATAAGTCATTGGCGAAAAGCCATCATTGACGGGCGCCTGCAACTTCGCTTGATGCGACGATTACCACAAAAGATTTCGCTGAATTTTTTTTTATAATAACAAAATAATATCCCACGACATGTAAATGTTGTGGCTTTACTCTCCGACACACCGGGTGTGCTGGACTAGTAACGAATTGCCATGTTTGGTTTACGTGACAAACCTTACTAATTGGTCGGGTGGCGGCGGGTTTAACGACAGAAACATTCATCATGGGACCTCCTTTGCCAGTACCAAAATATACCAAAATATACTAATAGGGTTTTTCCCCTTTTTTCTGGCAACAAAACTGACACCTTTTGCAAGGAATCATGCTTACATTAACCACAATACTTGCAGTCAAATGCAAACAAAAAACAATACTCTGATAATGTATGCATAATTTATGCATTGTCTTTGTTTCAAAGACAATGCATAAATTATCAGAGTATTGTCTTTGAAGCAAAGACAATGCATAAATTATCAGAGTATTGTTCGCCAGAAAAAAGGGAAAAAAAACCCTATTAGTTGACAGAAACCTTTATTATCGATGATATTGGTTCGCGATTGCCTGCGTGTTAAACTTCTTCTGTCCCTCTTGAACATCTCGGTGCTTTGGCATGTCCAGATCCCCTCTGTCCCTCCTCCTCCCCGTACTGCTGACCACTGAGCCCCGTTCGTGGACCCGCTAAATGGTCCTGATGGCCCCCTTAATGGAGCAGAGGACAAGGCGTGTTAACGATACATTGATCAAAATCAGTTCCAACACTTTCGATGCATGCGATTGGATGGCCGCCCCCGCGAGAACCAATTATTTTCAATTCGTACGACGCGTTGGAGGCAGAGGCGCAGCCCTGCAACTGCTTGGCTCACGCCACTGCTGGCTCTGTAGAGGGTAATATTGATCCTACTCTTCGACGCTGGTTAGATACCTTGCGAAAAGCTTGAGAGCACTCACACTTCACCCAACCGGACGCGACCTGCCGATTGACTGCGGTGTTACCCATCTGTTTCATTGGTTTCGTGGCTTTATTTTGGTGATTTCGAAAAGTGTATTGGTTTAGCCATGTTTGTTTGTTGTAGTACAGAGTTAGACTGATGGCCTTAATCTAAGTTGTCTTGTGGTTGTTGTTGGTTGTTTGACTTGCATCCCACTGGGATTTTTGCACACAGCGTTGGTGTACGGTGTTTTTTTCTGCAATATTTTGCTGTCTTTTCTTGGATTTTCTGTTTGCACTCAGTCACATATTCCCTTTAAGATGTTTTTTTGTTCATGTCTTTGTTTTTTGTTTGTTGCGGTTGCACCCGATTCAAGAGCCGAATGGCTCACAGGGCTACACCTAATAAATGAACTTGAACTTGTACTGCTGGAAGGACAGAGTGGGGTGGTGGTGGTGGGGTAGTGGGGGTGGGGATTTAACTAACTCGCCCCACTATGCTTCAGCTCGTACGGACGGCAGATTGGACCGGTCACCCCTGAGGTTGCAGGTCCAGCGCGCCCCCTCACCGTTCGACCGTTTCCGAATTCGTACGGTGAACGTCGCAATGCAATTCGTTTACGGAAATCCCGCAGCCGCTGAAGGAGACTCCATTTACGGGCAAAGCAAAACACGTGTGATGACTGAAAATAATTGTAACCCCCCCCTGCACGCCACCCCCACCCCCTGCAATCTCGACAATTCATTGAATTGCAAGGTCAAGAGGGGAGGGTGGAAGGGGATATCTCTTACATCGCTACCACACGGCCCATCGCTTAGAATGCCACGGTAACATCGCCGTATCTGCCGTCTACATTACAGCGCCCTTCACGCGCTCGAGTGGTCGCGGTGCCCTCTCTGTCCGTCGCTGCATCGCCAATCTTACGGTCCTAGTTGCGGCTTTTCCATCTTCTTCTGCTGTTTTTCCACCTGAAAACGGCTGCTTGTGTTGCGATCGAAACGTCGTGGTTTTTTGTTCATTAAAAAAAAGAATTTGAATCAATCTACGTGACTTTACCGTAAAGACCCAAAGAATATTAATTCCTGCAGTCACGAAAGCTTTAAGTCAAGACTCTTCTTCTTTTTCTTCTCTCTCCTGATGTCATCTCATTCCATCGCTCTCCCCACTCTCTCTCTCTCGCTCGCTCTCTCGCTCGCTCGCTCTCTCAAAGCGTTCTGGAACCCGGGTCGTTATATTTCCCTCTTCGGCAGAATTACCTCGGAAAATCCCGTTTTTTTGAATGGGTCGCATTTGGTACGTTAATAGCGCGGTTCTTGTCATTCTTGGAGCACAGATTTGTATTTGCGGCGACGTCGTTTTTGTAAGCGATTGCCGCATTTAGTTTTTGTGTTTTGTATTATCGTAGCGGGCTTGGACCGGGAAAAATAGAACGCTGGCTCTTGGACGCAGTACATTTCTTTTATTGCATCTCTCTCTCTCTCGCCCCTGTGCGGAGAGGCCACACCTAGTGGTCGCTCCTGCTCCACCAGGTGAGCGGACAGAGGCCTGGGCTCAGGTGAGAGCCTGTGCCTGGCCTGAAAGGGAGAGTCATCGTTCTTTTCGTTTCCCTTTCTCGCTAAGACCTGCGGTTACTGCTGCCTTTCCACCATGGCGCAATATCCAAGGCTCGAGTGTCTTTCGCGAAGGAACGGTTTAATCTGCTATCCACCGCCCGAGATCACAGCCGACATCGTCGCTGCTGCTGTGGCCACGTGTGTGGGCCATGCGGGCATCCTCACCGCCCAAAGGCAAGATCGAGGTGTGGTGGTGTACGTGACCCAGGAGAGTATGGTGGCGCGCCTGGTAGAGACGGGGCTCGACGTCGGGGGGGAAGGGCTGTTTGTGCAGTGCACCCCGCTCGCGTCGCCCGCCATCAGGGTGATGCTCTCAGGTGCGCCGCCATTTCTCAAGGGCACCGAACTGCGCCGAGATCTACAGCGCTTCGGCACAGTGATCTCGAATATAATTATGCTGCCTTTGAGGTCGAAAGACCCAAAGCTAGCACACGTTTATGATCTTAAAGGAAGGCAACACGGAATTGGATGTGAACTTCAAGTACACCATTGATGGTCACGTCTATACCGTGTATGCCTCCACGGCCGCGCCGAAGTGCTACGGGTGTGGTGGTGTCGGACACACCCGAAAACACTGCACGGCAAACAAACAGGAAAGGGGAAAAGCAGCTCCGCCTGCGCAGACAGCAGCAGCAGAAGTGCGGGAGCAGCAGAAGCAGCAGCAGGCGTCGCCGCCGCTGCAGCAGCAGCAGCAGGCGCCGCCACCGCGGCAGCAGCAGCTGCAGCAGCAGCAGCAGACCTCCACCGACTCTGCTGATGGTCACGCGCAGCCAAGGACTGACGGCGGGGAAAAGGGTTTCACCGTCGTTGAGTCGAGAAAGCGGAAGGCGAGAGGAGGCAATGCGGGGGGGGGGGCGCGGTGGCACCTTTCCAAAACGCGTGGCCGCCGCCGCCGCCGAGAAAGACAACAGCGACAGTGACGAACGGGACAACCGCCCGAACGCAACAGCAGGGCGCGGCGGTGAGGCCGAGCCACAGGGTGAGGTGATCGTCATTGACGAGGCCCACCGGCCGGTTGATGCCGAGGCAGAGGGGCGACCACCAGACCTGGACTCAGCTGCCCCGGAAGGGGGGGGGGTGCTGGAAGCCACCAATGAGCCTGCCGATGACACGGCGCTCGGGGGTGACGACCAGCTCACCTCCTCACCCGACCAGGTGAGGGAGGCAGAGGCCGCAGAGGGGAGCCGGCCCGAGTTGGAAGACACCTCCGATCGGCACGGTGCGTTGGAAGAGGTAACCACCGAGCCTCACACAAGCGTGCCGGGAGACTCAGACGACGGAGGGTCGGAGTTAGAGATAGAAGACAACTTGAGTGAGGGGAGCTACTCACATGTTAAGAAGAAACGAGAGTACACACCCGGCAAGATTGTCGAATTCCTCCGAACTAGTTACAAGAAGCGGGGGGTCGACATCGGAGATTCTTTCCCCGATGCGCAGGCCTTCTTGAAGGTCGCGCAGACAATCATCAGCGACATGGAAAAGCACAAATGCAGCCCGCAGGAAGGCAATCGGCTGAGGGGTTTCATGCAGAAAGCAAGAAAGGGGAGCATGTCCCAACCGGAGTGCCCCCCCGCTGATGCCGTTGCTGAAGCCGACGCCTAAAGCCATGGCTTCCTCAGGTGTAAGGATCGCGAGTTTAAACTGCAACGGAGCTCGAAGCGATCAGAGGTGGCACCGCATCTGCAGCTTCATTAGCGAGCAGAAAGCGGATGTGACGTTTCTGCAAGAAACGCACCTTGACGCAACTCTGCAGGCCCAGCGCCAGCACCTCTTGGGCAGTCAGACCTTTTTCAGTCATGGAGAAGACAACCGCGCTGGTGTTGCAATTGTGTTTAGTCCAAAGTTTCTCCCGGAAGGCGTGGCCTTCAGAGAGATCCAAAAAGGCCATCTGATATCTGTAGACTTCGTGTTAAACAACACGAGGCTACGGTGTTTCAACGTTTATGCGCCGAGTAAGACCAGTGAGAGAAAACGCTTTTTCTCCGGCACACTGCGGAATGCCTTGGAGGCAGGCAGTGCGGACGGGGTGCTCACGGTCGTGGGGGGAGATATGAACTGCACCCTCGACCCGGCTCTCGACCGCAATAGTGCTGAGCCCCACCCGGAATCCGCACGGCCATTAGCCGACATGGTGCAGCAACTGGGTTTGCTCGACACGTGGCGACTGCAACACCCAGGCCAGAGGCAATACACTTGGTGCCGCGCGGGCCTGCAGGGGAGGATGAGCCTCGCCAGGCTGGACCGGCTGTACATCAGTGCGGACAGCGCTAACCGGCTCGGGGGCAGCAACATCACCCCATCCGGTTTCTCTGACCACCACCTGGTCTCAGCACTGCTGCGAGTCCCCAGGGAGAGGCGTCGCTGCCCCTACTGGAAACTCGACGTGCAGCTGCTTGAGGACGAAAATTTCACGGAGGCATTCAGGGCCTGTTGGTCACACTGGGCAGCAACTAGGAGCAGTTTCAGCTCTGGTCAGCGATGGTGGGAACACACTAAAGCGCAAATTAGGGCCCTCTGTCTACAGCTTTCGAGCCAGCACGCCGCCGCCAAGGAGGAGACGGTGAAACACCTGGCGAGCGAGCTGCTGCTGCTCGAGGCTGAGATGGGCTCGGCCCAGGACGCGGACAACAACGAGGGCGAGGTGCTGCTGGAGAAGCGGCGACTTTTTAGGGCCGTCACGGACCAACAGGCACATAGTTCGTTTGTGCACAAAAAGGTGCAACACCTGGCACAGACGGACTCTCCCTCAAAGTATTTCTTTAGGCTAGGCAATAGACCCTCGAGCAATGAGAACAACATTTCAGGGTTGCTTACCCCAGAGGGGAAGACAGCAACTGCCGAGGGGGAAATTGCTAGGATCGCGAAGGACTTCTATTCACACCTGTTCAAGGCTGAGCACGTACAGGACGAGGCGGTTGAAGAACTACTAGCTGCGGGCCCTACTCTGGGGGACGCGGAGAGAGACAAACTGGAAAGCCCCGTCACCCTGGAGGAGCTGCACACTGCCATGAAAGGTCTGGCAGCTGGCAAATCCCCAGGGATCGATGGGCTGCCAGTTGAGTTCTACGAGACCTTCTGGGATGTACTCGGCCCTTGCCTGCTGGGGCTGCTGGAGGAGAGCCTGCGGGACGGGGAACTCCCGCAGAGCTGCAGGAGGGCGGTGGTCACCCTGTTGCCTAAGAAGGGGGACCTGCGTCGCATAGAAAACTGGCGGCCCGTCTCCCTCCTGTGCGCCGACTATAAAATATTCGCCAAGGCGCTGGCAAACCGCCTCAAAGAGGTGGTGGGTCAGCTCGTGCAACCCGAGCAGGCGTATTGCATCCCCGGCCGCTGCATCTATGACAACATCGGCACGGTCAGGGATGTGATCTCCCTCGCGGATATGCACGACATGGATGCAGGTCTCCTATTCATGGACCAGGAGAAGGCGTTCGACAGGGTAAGCCACGAGTACCTGAGAAGACTGCTCCTCTCCTTAGGGTTCGGCCAGAACTTCACGGCACACGTGCACCTCCTATATACGGGGATATCCAGCCTCATAAAAATCAATCAAAGGCTGGGCTGCCCTGTTCCCGTGACAAGAGGAGTCAGGCAGGGGTGCCCTCTCTCGGGGCTCCTCTACACCCTGTCCCTTGAGCCGCTCTTGCGACGCCTGAGAAACACCTTGTCCGGGTTCGTGGTCCCGGGGCCGGAGAATGCAGTCATAAAGCTCTCCGCATATGCGGACGACGTATGCGCCGTGATCAACGACGCGCAGGACGTCGCTGCACTCGGCCGGGCGGTGGAGGTCTATGAAAAGGCCTCCTGCGCCAAAGTCAACTGGCGGAAGTGTGAGGCGTTATGGATGGGGTCACAAGGTGCAGTGAGTTCCGTGCTCCTCCCAGGCGGAGTCACCTGGCAGGGTGAGGGCGTGAAGTATCTCGGAGTGTACCTAGGGAAGCCCCAAGTCGTTCACAAAAACTGGACCGAGATGAGCGACGTATTTGATGCTAAACTGAGAGCGTGGGCACATCTTGCCCCACAAATGTCCTTCAGGGGGAGAGTGCTCATAGGGAATAACCTGGCAGCCTCGGTGCTGTGGCACAGAGCCAAGGCCCTCCAACCCCCGGGCTGGTTACTCACGAGGGCGAACAGGTCGCTTGCCCACTTTGTCTGGAACGGCAAGCACTGGATGAGGCCAGGGGTCCTCTGCCTGCCGGTGGGTGAGGGCGGCCAGGGCCTGGTAGACGTCACTGCTCGAGTGATGAGCTTCAGGCTCCAGGCCGTGAGAAACTTGCTATATGAACAAGAAGAGCTGCCCCGGACGTCGCTGGCCCTCGCCCTGCTGAGAAATGCGGGCGGGCGGCTGGGATATGGGAGGGAGCTCTTCCTTATGGACCTGTCCCTAGTCGATTGCACCGGACTGCCGGGCTATTACCAGAGCCTGTTGGAGGCGTGGCGGAGCCTGGAATGGAGCAGGGCGAGCCCGCACCACGGCCTTAACGGCTTCATGACCGAACCCCTGTTCCACAATAGCCTCCTCGATGGAATCAGGGAGGAGGGAACGCTGGCCCTCCGTTTCGCCTCGGCAGGAGTGCGAACGGTTAGGGATCTTGTGAAGAGCCAGGACGGCCGCTCCAAATGGAAGAACGCAGCTGAGGTGAGCGGCGCCGCTGGGCTCCGCTCCATGATGGCCGGAGAAAAGTTGTTGCGAGAGGCGATCGCGGCGATGCGGAAGCTGCGTTTGCAGCTAGAAACGCCAGGAGACAGCGGTGCCGCACGGCCGCCGCCCTCCTCCTCCCCCCCCCCCCTCCCCTCCCCCCGCTTTCCAGGAGTTGCGCGTCTCCTGCATCCAGCCCCCCGGGCGCTGTGAGGCAGGGAGGTTGCTCAAGCTCGCGAACTGCAGAGACGTGGCCCTCAAGGGTGCCTCCAAGCGGGTGCTGTACGACTGCTGCGTCAAAACACTGCGGTGTCGAGAGCTGGAAAACCTACCGGACACGAAGTGGAGGGAGTTCTTCTCTCCCTTGATCGACACCACCCCCCAGTGGAAACAGCTCTACAAGGCCCCCGTGGCAAAGCGCAGCGGGGACCTCCAGTGGAGGCTGGCGCATTGGACGCTGCTCTCGGCGGCGTGGATCAGCAAGGTCACCCCGGGGGCATCAGACCTGTGCGTGTTCTGTGGCGCGAGGGAGGACCTCGCCCACCAGTACGTGGGGTGCTCGCGGCTGGACCCGCTGTTCAGACTCCTGGGAGCCGTGTTTAAGAAATTGGGGGTGCCCTTCTACAAGAGCGTCTTTATATGCGGGGTACCGTACCGGGCGGACAAGCGCCACATCCTGGCAAACTTTGTCTGCGCGCAAGCCAAGATGGCAGTATACAAAACGCGAAAAAAGAAACTGCGAGGTGACACGGACGATAGTTGTTCAGCGGAGGCAACGCTGAAAGGTCTGCTGAAAGCGAGGCTCCGGCTGGAGCACGCGTACTTTTCCCAGGTTGGAGATGCGCACGCCGTGTTCCAGGAGCGGTGGGGGGCCGGTCAGGCCCTCTGCACCAACACGAATGGTGAACTGACCTTCACTTTTTAATGATCGAGTCGAAACGGGCGTTAGACGCGGCGACGCGGGCAGGACGTATGCGGCGGTACAGCACGCGTGGTGGAGCGGAGCGCGTGACAGTCCGGCCGTGCGGCGCACGCGCCTGGCAGTGCGGCACATGTGCTGAGGTGTGGCGCACGCGGCGGTCTGAATAATGTGGTGTGTGCGCGGCGGTGTGGCGCGCTTGGCGGCGCGGGACACGCGCCGCGGTGTGTCACGCGGAGTGAGGCGGCGTGACGCACGTGGCATGGTGTAGCGCGCGCGGTGGTGCAGAACTCACTCAGCGGTGTGACGCACTTGGCGGCGCGGCACATGTGCTGAGGTGTGGCGCACGCGGCGGACCAAAAATGTGCGCACGTGCGCGGCGGTGGGTCGCACCAGGCGGTGCGGCGCACGTGCCGCGGTGTGGCGCAGGGCGTTGTGGCACGCGTACCTGTGGCGTGACGTGCGCGTCGCAGTATGGTGCATGCGGTGGTGTGACACATGTGTCGCGGAAATCTCGCGGGGTGGTGGTGCGTGCGCAGCGGTGTGGCACATGTGACGTGGATGAATGTGCACGTGGCGGTGTGGCTCGCGCGGTGGCGTGGCGCACGGGCCGCGTTGTCTAGCGGTGGTGATGTTACCGATGACTGTGACCTCGAACCATCAGGGGAGGAAGTGTGGAATAAGCGGGGGGGCCCTGCCAAGCAAAGAGGTGCCAAAGCTAGAAATGACACAGCGCGTCGGATGCTGTTGCGCGGCCGGTGCGTGGGGATTGTAGTGCCGGCGTTGCGTGTCGCGGGGCGGCGGTGGGATGGTGAGCTGTGCTTTTTGGTGTGGCCATTAAGGCTTGAATATTGCAAAATTCCAGGGCATTTTGCCGCTGGTGAATAAACTTATAAAAGTCTCTCTCTCTCTCTCTCGACTCTTACCTTCGCTCGCTCATCCATTCATCTCTCCGCAGCTCTACTCTTCTCTCGTTTGTCTTGCATGCACGCTCCTTTCGACATCTCTTACGCTCAGATTTTTGAGGCGGTCTTGACAACCTTTTTTCAATGTTTTTTGTTTCTTTCTCCCTCCCTCTCACAGCGACAATCGACGTTCATGCCGATCGAGTGGTTTTTATTTTTTTAACGAAGGCGACGTCGTAGAAGCGTCGTTGGAATTTACCTCAACGTAACGATGGCGTAATTCGGTATCTCCTCTTCAGGGATGTACGTGTGTAAGTTGAACTTCTTTCACACCGTACGTAGCTAGCCGGGCTAATCGGACGTGCGTATGTGTGTATGTGTGTTGAACTTCTTTTGCACCGTACGTAGCCAGCCGTGCGAATCGGAGATCGAGGCTGCAAACGGAGGGATTGACGCATTACAAAAAATAACCCCTGGTATTTTCCGCTATCCCAATGAAATTTTCGAAGGTAAAAACTACTTTTTTGCCCACGGCACACACCACACGAAGGGGAGTGGAGTCAAGGCGGTGATGCATGGAAGAAGCACGAGGAACAAGTAGATAAATCATGGGAAACTTTAAAACGAAACTATTCGATGTTCTTTAACCACGTGGCCACAAATGACAGTTCGACAAAGGGGGATTAGCGCGTGGATATTTATAGAAGCCAAACACTCTAAACGCGTGATGTCGATTCTTAATGTTGGAGGGAACAACTGGAAGACCCGGAGAAAAAAATCCACGCGACCACGGGGAGAGAGAGAAAGAGAGACACGCAAACTCCAAATATACAGCAGCAGGCATCGGGGTCGGGATCGAACCCAACGACCTGTGGATGCAAACACGACGGAGAAACGCGAGCAAAGGGTCAGGAAAGATGACGAATTGTAATAAGCTGCATCAGGGACTCGAGGCCGCTGCACGTGGTAGGAGGAGCAGTGGAGTCTGTTTTCACAGTGGGCGGTGACGAGAGAGAGGGGGGCGGGTTAGAGTGGGGGCCGTGGTCACATGGAAACCCCGTCGTCAACGGGAGGTTTCATCCGATTTAGAGAAGAGAGATGTGTAGGTGCTCGGTGCATTGTTACATCACAGGATCGGGCGAGTTGGTGACGGCTTGCGGAGGCCTTCATCCAGCAGTGGATTGATCATGGCCGATGATGATGCTTTGTTCCAAACAGATCTATTCAGAACGGATTTTCTCGTGTGGAAACCGTTGGAAGTGTCAGAGCATCCTGGATGTGTCCTGCATCCGGACTCACACCTGAGCAGATCAGTTGCGCCTAACTTCGGCTGCGTGCAACCAAATCGCTCGTGTGGGGACTTTTCTGCAACCAGTTGTGAGCAGTTGCACAACCGGTTGCTTCGAGTAAATGTTGTGGATTTACTCTCCAACACACCGGTGGGCTGAAGTAGTAGCTAATTGGCGTTTGGTTTACGTGACAATTCCCTTACTAATTGGTTGAATCGGTTAGCGGAGGGTTATGACACATTAATATTTGCGTGATCTAACCCAAAAACCTTTATTATGAATGATATTTGTCGCGAATGCCCACGTTTTAAACTGAGTAAAGACAGCCTCAGCTGTATATCTGCCAAGTCCCTTTATTTATTTTTTCCCCTCTCTCTCCAAGTCACTAAAACACATTTTAAAAAAATGTGCCATCAAAGGGTCTCGGCGAGAGACAAAGAAATCTCAGACAGCGGAGCTCTCCGTACATCACGTCAGTGAGCAGCAGCAGCTGCTTTCAGAAAGGTGGCCCCAGCAAGCAACGATCTCTGAAGGAACTTCCATCGATCTTCCCCACCCACCCCTCACTCGCTCGCCCGCCACTAAATTACTCCCCGCTACGCTTCATAAAGGCTGACCGTCACATGTCAAGGAACCAACAATTTTTGGCCGTGAGAGCTCGGCTAAGTCGCACGAAGGCAGCAGTCGGCAAACCAGCAGCGCAGGAGCCACGTGGCGAGGTCTTTCAAGCGTCTGCTGGCTTCGCAACGTTATTCAGAGTCAGAATATTTATTTGTACCGCAGGAGGAATCCGATGAGCTATGAAGCTCTCTTTCATAGATGCCCGCTAGGGGCGCGAGGTAAGAACGTGACACGCAATAAACAGAACAAAAACAGGATAGTGGTGCAAAGTACAAGAAAGGTAAACAAATCACCCAGACATTAAAAAAATATAAAATAAAATAAAAATCACGACGTTTCGGAGGCAACACAAGCTTCCGTCTTGCCTCCGAAACGTCGTGATTTTTATTTTATTTTACTTTTATTAATTTAATTTTTTTACCTACGTGACTTTACCGAAAAAACCTAAGAATATGAATCCTTGCAGTCACGAAAGCTTCAAATCTAGAATTAAAAAAATACACCAATGGAACCTCCTTTGCCAGTAGCAAAATATGATAATTTGCGTCACCTGGTCCAACACCATGTGAGACTAGGCTCTAAGGAAAGCTGTCTCGGGTGTGGACCAATCAATTTCAAGGACAGTGCATACATTATCACAGTTGTGTTTTTTGTTTGCATTATGACTGCAGGTATTGTGGTCTATGCAAACATGACTCCTTGTAAAAAAGGTGTCAGTTTTGTTGCCAGATAAAAGGGTAAAAAAACTATTATCATTAAAAACATACAACACTAATGCATCCCCATCCTACCAGGCAAAGCCCACTGAGGCATTAACTTATTTTTCAGAAGCGACCTGGCCACAAATGATAGCTACACAAAGTGGCACCATCATTTGTACATTTCTAGCATCTGAATAATCGCCTTTAGTACGGGAGCACCGTTTCGTATTCGTCGCATTTGCATTGCGGATCTTAAAATATTGAACTTTTTATTCAAAAGAAATACCGAATTCTAACAAAAATGCCTCTCTTTGTTGTTTTGGTTGCACTAAAGAGAAGGAAAAACAACCTCTCCTGTACTTCATATGAAGGGCTTCTTGTTTTTTGTTGAAATATGTGAAGTCAGACTCAATCTAAATTAGTATTTATCCTGGAGGAATCTGATGAGCTACAATGCTTCTTTTTTCACAGATGTCCAAGTAATAATATATATATAACAGTATATCCACGACATGAGCAGGTTACATATCATTCTCTCGCTATGCTTGAGAACTTGATTTAATCATGGGTGGATGAAACCTAGATTCCAACCTCGGACCTGACTTATACTGCATTACATTATTACCTCCAACTCCGCCTTATGTACGGATGAACCAGTTAAACAAAAAACAATTTCAATCTAAAGTTCGTCTCGGAATTCTTGGAATTCACAGATCAGTTAACGACCTCACGCTGTCCCGACCGCCAATGAAAACACAGTCGACAGCTGTGCTTCTGGACGCTGTGCACATCCATCTCACTCTTCACGACCTTCCACGTGCCACCGTCGGTTGAAAAAGTCCACAGCCGAACGTGGCGTTCCAACCTCCAAGGTGTCATCGTAGGCGAGCGCTGCTGCCCGCGACGCCGCGTGGAAAATCCTCGAATAAGATCCGACTCCGTGAGCCTCCCCACGTCGCGAATCGTATTGCGCTGGACGAGACACCCACAAGCAGAGGTCGCAACCGGGTACCCGATACCCGTACCCTACCCGATACCCGGTGCGGCCGGGTACGGGTACGGGTAGGCCGTGAGTCACTGGCGAGTCACCGTTTGTCACTCATTTCACAACGTCTTGTCTCTTCTCACAATTCAAGTTCCTAGAATCAACCCACCCGCGCCTGCAACATGGCTTCATCCCAGAGGTCACAATTGTGTACCCGATACCCGTACCCTACCCGATAACCCGGCCGGGTACGGGTAGCCGGGTATCGGGTAGGGTACGGGTACGGATACCCGTTTGCGACCCTGGTGCGGCCGGGTACGGGTACGGGTAAGGAATCAAAACCCGTTTGCGACCTCTGCCCACAAGCCTCGCCACTCACACCCGTTCGTGTGCGGTCGACGCGAGCGATGGCGAGCGACGACTTGATAACGATGGCGTTTTCCACTCGATCGCGTTACTTTCCGGGTTGACGCGGGGAACACACGGACCACCCCCCCCCCCCCACGTGCTCGCGAAGCAATTAAAAACAACAAGAAACACATTCAAATGCGATGGTTAAAGCGAGATATTAAATCGAGTCAACAGTGGAAGCGTGACAATAAAGCCGCAGTGGAGGGGTGGGATGGTGCGAGAGGGGTGAATAACGCCCCCACCCTGTGATGAAAAATAAGAAGAGGGTTTTTTTACCCTTTCCGGCAATAAAACAGGAGTTGTGTGAAGATGATCAAACACCACATCGGTAACTTCTTTTTAGGCAAGACATCGAGTCTGCATTAATTACACACACTTGCGGCAAAACACGCAAACATGATCTGATGACGATGTCTGCATAGTCCTTGAAACTGATTGGCCGACACCAAAGACAGCCTTCTCGACCCGCCTGCTTTGTATTTACTCTAAATTAAATGTTTTTTTATTTATTTTACCAGGTAAGACCCACTGAACTGTATTACGGTAAAACCTTGTATTGTGAGTAACTTGGTCTGCGAGTGTTTTGCAAGACGAGCAAAATTTTTTAATAAATTTTAATTTGATAAACGAGCGAGGTCTTGCAATACGAGTAGTACGTGTATACACTTTGTCTGCAGAGCGTCACGTGATCACAACTGATATACGAGTGCTTTGATATACGAGTGCTTTGGATTACAAACACGTTTCCGGAACGAATTATGCTCGCAATCCAAGGTTTTACTGTAACTATTTTTTAAAAGCGACCTGCTTCATCACAAATGATAGCTCAACGAAGTGGCTTATCACGTGGAATTCCACAGCGGTAGCCACATATTTTCCAGGAGTGATGTAGATTCTAAATGTGGAGGGGAAAACCCGGAGGACCCGGAGAAAAATCCACGCGACCACGGGAAGAGAGACACCGCAAACTCCAAATGTACAGCGGGCGTCAGGGTCGGGATTGAACCCACGACTTCCTGTTTACCAGGCGAGGTAGTTAACATCTCCTAGCCACCGTGATGATGATGATGATGAAAGAGAGACACGCAAACTCCAAATATACAGCAGCAGGGGTCAGAGTCGGGATTGAACCCACGACCTCCTGTACACCAGGCGAGGTAGTTAACATCTCCTAGCCACCGTGATGATGATGATGATGAAAGAGAGACACGCAAACTCCAAATATATAGCAGCAGGGGTCAGAGTCGGGATCGAACCCACGACCTCCTGTATACCAGGCGAGGTAGTTAACATCTCATAGCCACCGTGGTGATGATGATGATGAAAGAGAAACACGCAAACTCCAAATATCTCGCTACAGTTTGAGCCTTCAAGGCCTCCATCCATGAGACGGCGTCCTCCTCCTCCTCTCCCCCAGCTATCTCCCCAGTACCTTTCGATCTTTCCTCGCCCAACACTTCCCCCCACCCCACCCGGCTGTCATCCACTGTCACTGCCCGTGACTCGCTCTCCGCACCGCGCGTCCGTCCGTCTGTTGCCATCTCATCTCCGTCCGCTGGCCTCTCCCAAGCCGCCGTCTCTGCCGTGAGTCATGCACGAGGCACGTCCCTGCCACGCCGAGCGCACGGAGCGAGGGCCCCTTGGGGACGTCGCGGCCACGTGGCTCCGTGGCAGTTGCCACGCGTCTTCTCCACCGCGCCGTGCGACATGAGCCCGGGCAGCACTGCCCCCCATTGTGAAAATAACAAAATAAGGGAAAAAAACCCTTTAATTTGGGAAAATGTTCAACTCTGATAACGTTACATATTCAGTTTGACTGAAACTAAATTGGAGGGGAGGACCCCCAAAATAATAATAATGTTGGGAGCCTGGTAACCCCCATCTGAAGTGTATATAACAACTTCACTGGAAGGGATCTCAGTAGTAGCTCTGCAGTATCACCTTCAGCGTGCCCTTCAACGAACACCGCTCACAGCGCAGCGATGCACTGTTCCGCGAGAGCATTACCTTCATTTCTTTGCCGACAGAGCAATTGGAATAAAATTGCGTGTGGGGGGAGGGGGGGGGGGAGACGGAGGGGGGGGGGGATGCTGGCGAGGAAAGGAGTCCCACAAACAGATTGTGTGAGCTCGCAGGTAGCCCTGCTGTGTTGTTACGAGGACACGATCCGTGGGGGTTAATGCATGACTCCGTCACGGACCTCCGAGCGCAGCGACCTGGCTTAATATCCGTCGGGCGTCACTTTCCAGGCAGTCAGCCGTGCGCAGCATGATTGAGGTGTCTCCTTCCAGCGGTGGTGCTGCGCCTATTGGGGGGGGACGACGACAACTCTGAGCCGAATACATTTTTGGGTGACCCCTTCATCCCCAACCCACCGGCCAAACCCACCATCCCCCCCTCCACCACCCTTTCAATGTCTGAAATCCTCGGGAGATGACAGAAGAGATGCCGAGGATAGTGATGCGAGATGAATTCGTCGACAGAACGGAGGTGTGGGTGGTGGCTTGTACAGAAAAGAGGGACGCAGATGAGCAAGGGATGACGGAGATTTCCTGTCATTGTGTTTCGTTCACGTTCATCAAGATTTGATTTTGACCAGATTATATTTGATGCGCCGTTACGATGTGTTTTATTGCAAATCCGAGGTCCCCTTGAGTTGCTTGGTTATGTTCGCTTTTTTGCTTGGTTTATTTTTTTATCAGAAAAAAATAATGAGAAAAGGCTTTACCCTTTCTTGGCAATAAAAAATTAGGTGTTAAGACGTTCAAACACCAAATAAACAGACCTATTGCAAGGCATAAAAAGTCTGCATTTACCGCACGTAATTGTGGCAAAACATGCGAACAAACATGTTCTGATTATATATGCATTGTCTTTGAAAATGATTGTCCTACACCAGAGACAGCTTTGGTGTATTTTTGCCAAGCGCTGCCACCACTGGCTCTCCCTCCCCTCCCTTACACCCCCCCCTCCCTCCTCCCCACCACCTGCAACCTTTCATGGTTGCTTTCCTGCGATGGAGGACAAAGTCTCCTTTTCCCGGGGGGGGGGGGGGGGGGTGGGGGTGGAAGGGGGAAATGCTGCCGTGTTGCCCGGCGACTGCGAATTCCGAGGGCGGCTGAGTTTCGACTCAACGCAAGAAACCTGGGCCCTTCATCATTCGACGTGCAACGGTGCTCTTGAGTCTTGGATTCGAATCGATGGCGGATCGTCATTAGGTGCCGGTGGGGTCGGTGGGGGCCAGTGGGGCCCAATGGGGCCGCTGAATTCGGTAGAATCAGTGGGGCCGGTGAATTCAGTGGGGCCAGCGGGGCTGGTGCATTCTGTAGGGTCAGTGGGGCCGGTGAATTCTGTAGCGTCAGTGGGGCCGGTGAATTTTGTAGGATCAGTGGGGCCGGTGAATTCTGCAGGGTCAGTGGGGCCGGTGATTTCTGTAGGGTCAGTGAAGCTGGTGAATTCTGTAGGGTCAGTGGGACCGGTGAATTTTGTAGGGTCAGCGGGGCCGGTGAATTCAGTAGGGCCAGTGGGGCTGGTGAATTCTGTAGGATAAGTGGGACCGTTGATTTCTGTAGGGCCAGCGGGGTTGGTGAATTTTGTAGGGTCAGTGGGGCCGGTGAATTTTGTAGGGTCAGCGGGACTGGTGAATTTTGTAGGGTCAGTGGGACCGTTGATTTCTGTAGGGTCAGTGGGGCCGGTGAATTCGGTGGGGCCAGCGGGGCTGGTGAATTCTGTAGGGTTAGTGGGACCGTTGATTTCTGTAGGGCCAGCGGGGCTGGTGAATTCTGTAGGGTCCGTGAGGCTGGTGAATTTTATAGGGTCAGCGGGACCGGTGCATTCTGTAGGATCAGTGGGGCCGGTGAATTCTGTAGGGTCAGTGGGCCCGTTGATTTTTGTAGGGTCAGTGGGGCCGGTGAATTTGGTGGGGCCAATGGGGCCAGTGAGTTCGGTAGTGGATTCGGAGCTCACGATGCATGAATTGAATCGAGTCCGTCAGCAATGGATTTGTTTTGTTTTGGGAATGAATTGAACGTACATGAACTCTGCAGCCACCACAGGCGCTAAACGTTCACAACAATGAAATCATAATTATTATAATGAATCGACCGTTCGTGTGGAATCGCGAAAGGTGCGAATTCTCACGACGCTAACGCACATCGCATGCCTGGCCGGTGCGTAAGAGGCTTTCAAAAATCTGTCGATTCACGGATGGAGGCCGTTCGTTAAGCTCAAGTCAACGCGCACTGCTCAAAGGAGCCGTGTAACGTTCAATTATATACAATACAGTACATGCAAACAATGGGATGTTAAATATTTGCTTAAGCTACGTTTGGGCTAACCTAGCGAGCGAAATGTGTGCAAATGAGATGTTAAACAGACAAACAAAAAACCCAATGACGTAGAGACGGAAAAAAATAATCCAGATATAAAAAAAACTGCTTTTCTGCTATTCTTATGTTCACGCACATTTCTCGTATTTTTTTGTAAGACAAGCATCTTGAGACGCTGTCACATTTAGACGCTTTGTGAACGAACACGTGCGTTTTACAGAAAAAAACTGAAGTAAAAATAAATCTTATTTTAGGCCAAAAAAAAACCTTAATTGTGATCCCGAATCATAATTATGCATATCACTGGTGGAGGCAGATGGGGGGAGAGGGGTTGGCGAAGCGAGTTGTTGGTGGGATACACCTAAATAATTACATGCCCAATTTCTCTCACTTTGTGCGGGGCTCCTATGTAGTCACCGGAGCGGAGGAGACGTCTCCGATACGAATAAATAAACGCTCACAATGCTACATCCTCCCCTGGGCAACTTCTTTCTATACAATTCAAGGAAACCCGCTTCCTCGGAGTTACGAATTGCGCCGATAGAACCAGAGCAAAGGGGACCGCATTTACAATTCAAATGTGGCCACATTTGTTTGTTATTTCCCAATTTCGAATGTTGTTGTTATATCGTTCTCTTACCATTGCTGAACAAAAAAATTCCTCACAAATACCCCTCCTCCCCCCCACGTTTCCTACCTCCCCCCCCACCCCTATACACCCACCTCCCCCCAAAAATAAATAAATGACCACATCATCATGAACGCCTCCGAGTCGCTTTGTCAAATGTCACAAACTAAGCCTGAAGTTCAGCCTGGATAATGCGCGCGTGTGTGTGGTGTGTATGTGTGGTGTGTGTGGTGTGTGTGTGTGTGGGCAGGAGGGGATAGGTGGTGTAGTGATTAGCGCTACGAACTCGGCGCCCCGAGTTCGATTCTCGCTCACGGCCAACACCGGCGACGATTATCTGAACCGGTCCTGGGCCTCCCCTAGGTCTACTCACTCTCAAGTGGGTAAATGGTGCGGTGTGTAGTAAACATCGCCACTGGGGAGACAAAGGCGGCTGGGCGTGGTGCTGGCCACCCACCCCATCGTGTGCCGTGCCGGCCTTCATAGGTGCTGATCGCGAACAGCACTTGCCCCAATAGACTGTTAAGGCTACACGGTGGATCTTTGTTTTTGTCTTTCTGGGCGGGAGGGGACAGCTTTGGGACGCTACGGGGTCGACTTGTACATGCGTACGTATGGTTTAAACTTCTTTCGTACCGTACACGCAGCCAACCGTACCAATCGGAGGTGTGCGTGGGGGGTGGGGGGTGGAAGAACAACAAACTAAACACACAAAAAGCCGTTCTAGAGACGTGACTTTGTCAATCGAGATTTAAAAGGAGGAGGAGGAGGAGGGGGAGCTGAGACTGAGCATATGAGACGTGAGTGATCATCCCCGTGTGTGGAACACAGGCATTGCCACACCACAAGGAATTAGAAGGTTGGGAACGGGGGGATGGTTTGGAACGGGGGGGGGGTAGGGGGGGGGGGGTCTCGGGTTCCTCCAGCCAGCCTATCGCTATGGGAGGGGGAGGGTCTGGGGAGAGCCACCCTCACTCTCCGTGGGCTCCACAACCCCTAATTTTGCAGCATGCCTCCTAATTGGCAGTGGCCGTCCTTCCTTGCCGCAGACACAAACACTCCTCGGAGTATCCCTGCGTCTTGATAAGGGCCCAATAAAGCCAGGAACACTCACTTATTTATATTCCTGCCTGCCTCCCACCCTCCCGCCCGCTTCCACGGAGTCGCTTTCAATTCCCCGATTCACATATTCCCAGCGAGGCTCTCTCCTCTCTCCCGTGCTGTCCATGCCGAGACCGCATGCCTAGCGCGCGCGCTCTCTCTCTCTCGCGCCGCGAAGCAATCTCATTTTTTTAACACTTGCTTTATTTGACAACCGCCGAAGATCTGAAATACGCCTCTGCGAGCCCTTAATTGAATACGATATTTTTCATTATCAAGGAATTAAATATAATCGTCGTCATTTGCAACAGCAGGAGTTTATCCACTGCTGGATGAAGGCAATCTGCACGCGAGCTGATCTTATCGTTTCATTTGCTGCCGAGGTCATCCTCGCTCGAGATCCCTCCCGCCTTCAACTGTCAGTCAATCGCAAGTCTCACTCATTCAGTGGCCATGGTTCCCAATATGTATGTATGTCGAACTTACTTTGCACCGTACGTAGCCAACCGTGCTAATTAGAGGTGCTAATCAGAGGTGCTAATCAGAGGTGCGGGGAGAAAGACAACAAACTAAACACAAAAACAGTTTTAAAAAGTGAGTTTTCAATCTAGATGCAAAAGTGTAAAGCTCCAGTGGCTTTCTTAATATCGGAAGAGCGTTCCAGACGGCCGCAGAAGCGCATCTAATAGCATGCTATGCGTTTGGCCGTCTTTGTGATGCGTCCTGTCTAATCGAAAGACAATCCATTATGAGCCGCGCTTATTCGAGTCATACGTCGTTAGCACGAGAATCGATATTGAATGGATGACGCAATGCTTCATCACGGGATAAACAGCACGGTTAAGTTTGCCCATACGGAGGTGAAGGAAGAGGACTGCAGAGGTCGTGTTCCGTCTCATACCGCTGGCGCGGTGTTTCGGAGTAATCGACCTCCTGTGAGCGCATATTTTCGTGGGCAACTCCAGGCATGAAAAAGCACTCCAAGAGTCTTAATAATCATTACATTTTCTGACCGCCATTTTTTATTGGCCTTATAGTAGCTGTTGAGTAACAAAACCTTTCAATGTTCACAAAATATCATTACTCAGTAAACTCACGATATCATTTAAACCAGGGGTAGGGAACCTTTTTTCTGCCAAGGGCCATTTGGATATTTATAACATCGATCGCGGGCCATACAAAATTACCAACTTAAAAATTTGCCTTTTATATTCGGTCAAACATTTAATTAACTCACCCCTAATGTGGTGGCTGGAACTGCTTCTCTTTGGTGAGGCGTGTGTGATGTTAGCTGGTATTGACGATGTTGCTACTTGCAACTGCTTTTCCAGGTTTGCTCCTAGATTTATTGAATTTTGAGTCCCGCCTGCGGTTGCCTTGGCAGGGCCAGACCAAATGATCTTGTAGGCCTTATACGGCTCGCGGGCCGGACGTTCCCCACCCCTGATTTAAACCATCGAACATAGACGGTCACTGCATCGCGTGCTTTCAGATACGCTTCTGCGACCGTCTGGAACGTTCTTCCTTTCGATATTAGGAAGCGACTTGGAGCAATGCACTTTAAAATCGAGATTGAAAACTCATTTCTCATAATAAAGTGTTTTGGGTCAGATCGCGTGAGTATGAATGTGTCGTAACCCTCCACCACCCGACACGGCCAGTAAGGTTTGTCACGTAAACAACACACCAATTAGTTACTATTTCGATTTAAAGCTTTCGTGACTGCAGGGATTCATCTTCTTGATTCTTTCAGTAAAGTCACGTAGAAGGAAAATATAAAAATAAAAACAAACACAATAAAATAATTCTCACGACGTTTCGGCCACAACGCAAGCAGCCTCTGCCTTCTCGACAGACCTGTTCTCCACCTGAAGACGGCTGCTTGCGTTGTGGCCGAAACGTCGTGAGAATTATTTTATTATGTTTTTTTATTTTATTATTTTCCTTCTACGTGACTTTACCGAAAGAACCAAGAAGATGAATTAGTTACTACTTCAGCCCACCGGTGTGTTGGAGAGTAAACCCACAACATTTACCATTTGAGTAGTACGACGTTTCGCTGGTAATAACATCAACCAGCATCATCGGGCGATTTGCCAGAATAGTGAAGCAATCCACCTGTTTCCGGTCTTAAATAGAGCAAGATGACGTCATCACTGAAACCATCAGGTGCAAAAATCAGAGGCGGAGGGGGGTATTGTAATTATGTAATAGTTTAGGAATCAGTTAATTAGCATGTGTTTCCTCTATAAGGAATTGTAGTTGTAAGATATATTACTTAATAATACGCTTACAGGCCGCACTAAGCCTGGAGCTGTCAGAGCGCTTAAAATGATTTGCATTTCTCTCAATTTCAATGGATTCTCGAATTAGTCTCGGCCAGTAATAATTCGTTTTACACAACACTTCAGCGTTATCAACATAAATTGAGTGTCCTTGTTGGCAAAACATGTTCTGCAACTGCCGACAAGTTGTGTTTGAGAGAATTTAATATATCTTTGATGTTCTTTTAATATTACGCTAATGTTACGTGTATTGACATTAGTGTAATTACAAGCGACACACCATATTCAAATTGTAAATGTTGTGGATTTACTCTCCAACACACTGGTAGGCTGGAGTAGTACACTAATTGGCGCGTTGTTTACATGATAAACCTTACTGGCTGTTCTAGATTTGAAGTTACTGGCTGTGTTGGGTGGTGGAGGGTTACACCACATATACACTTACGCGATCTCACCCAAAAACCTTTATTATTAATAATATTGGTCGCAAAAGCCTGCGTGTTATACAAACTCATTTCTGTAGAACTTCTCTTTGCGTTTAGTGTTGTTGTCCTTACTCCCGCACCCCCGATTAGTGCAGTTGGCTATGTACGGTGCGAAAGAAGTTCAACATACATACTCCCCATGGACTAACACTGCCCATAGACTCAACACTCCCCATAGACTCAACACTGCCCATAGACTCAACACTGCCCATAGACTCAACACTGCCCATAGACTCAACACTGCCCATAGACTTAACACTGCCCATATACTCAACACTGCCCATAGACTCAACACTACCCATAGACTCAACACTGCCCATAGACTCAACACTGCCCATAGACTCAACACTGCCCATAGACTCAACACTGCCCATAGACTCAACACTGCCCATAGACTCAACACTGCCCATAGACTCAACACTACCCATAGACTCAACACTGCCCATAGACTCAACACTGCCCATAGACTCAACACTGCCCATAGACTCAACACTGCCCATATACTCAACACTGCCCATAGACTCAACACTGCCCATAGACTCAACACTACCCATAGACTCAACACTACCCATAGACTCAACACTGCCCATAGACTCAACACTGCCCATAGACTCAACACTACCCATAGACTCAACACTGCCCATAGACTTAACACTGCCCATATACTCAACACTGCCCATAGACTCAACACTACCCATAGACTCAACACTACCCATAGACTCAACACTGCCCATAGACTCAACACTGCCCATAGACTCAACACTGCCCATAGACTCAACACTACCCATAGACTTAACACTGCCCATATACTCAACACTGCCCATAGACTCAACACTGCCCATAGACTCAACACTACCCATAGACCCAACACTACCCACAGACTCAACACTACCCATAGACTCAACACTGCACCTCCGATGACCTCGGTTGGCTACGTACGGTGCCAACCAAGTGCAACATTCATACGAAATCATCGAAACGTTGCTTGCACATTGCATTGTGGGGAAGATTACTTTCTCGTGAGTGCAAGGCACAATCCACTTAGAGAGGGAGTGCAGAGGCAAGGGGCAGTGTACGGGGGGGGGGGGGGGGCTGGTGGGGAGTGAGCCGGGCAGAGGTTATGGGATTACGTTGGAAATTGTGGCGCATCACGAGCCACAGACGAACTAAAAAGCGTTTTCGTTCACCGGGTTTGCGGTTGATCAATTTCGCTCGACTCAATTTCAGCTGCTCGTTTGTCTCACGCAATTATCTTCGCCGTGTTTTTTTTCTTCCTCCTGACACGACTTAATTGTGCTGCTTACCCCCCCACCCCACCCCCATTGCCGAGGCACAGAAATGAACGTGGAGCAAATTAAACTCACGGGTATGAGACGCAAAACAGCAGCAGCAGCAGCCGCAACATCGTCTGCTGCAGCAAAGACGAGAGCACACAAGTTTCTTCCGTAATCTATTTAAAAAAAAGTATTTTTTCCCCCAGTTATCCGCAATTGTATCCCGATAGTGCCACCGGTGACTGCACGTCACGAGATGGAGGATCCATTACGGGAAATCTCACGGTGCAGTGCAGCCGAACTACCACGTTAGAGAACGGCTCACGGAAGTGGACATCACCGATCTACCCTCTGAGACCCCTTCAGATGACCTCTGAACCGCACAGTAAAAGGACGCCGGAGTGATGCAACACGAGAGTAGCGTTCATCGCAAGACAGTCGGACGCGTTACGTGTTTTCTCAGAGCTGGAATATTAGCCGAATTTAAGTGCAGTGCCACATTTTACGTGACGGCTGTTTTTAATGTTGTGACCTACGGCTTGAGAGCTCACTTTTAATCACGGGTGGCGAAACCTGAATTCGAACCCAGGTCCTCAACGGTGGCAGCTCAGCTCGCCGACCTCTGTGCTGCTCACTCGGCCTTCTTAAAAAAAAAAGTTGTTTAAAAAAAAATTTTGTTTAAAGAAAAATCTTCTTTTAAAAAAAAATCTCGTTTAAAATTTTTATTTAAAAAACAAAATTGTAAAAAAAACCCCCCAGAGAAACAACATCGTTTATTAATCGTAGCAGCGTGTTTCTTCAACAACCAGTACTGCCCGATTAATCACCCTGGGCATTTTTCCAAATCGGTGACTGAAAATGGGAAAGTCCTTGCACACTTGCACGCGTGCATTCGTGTGTGTGCGTGACGGTAGTGCGACACATAGCTCGCTGCGCTACGAACACAGCGACCCGAGTTCGATTCCTGCTCACGGCTAACACCGGCGACGATTGTCTGAACCGGTCCTGGGCCTCCCTAAGGTCAAACTCAGCCTCGAATGAGTACACGGTGCAGTGTGCAAACATCGCCACTCGGGAGACAAAGACGACCGGGCGTGGTGCTGGCCACCCACCCGCTCATCTGTCGTTTCGGCCTTCATAGGTGCTACTCGCAAACATCACCTATTGCCCCAACAGGCTATACGGGGGATCTTTGTGTTTGCATGCGCGCGTGAGTGTGTGCATGTACGTGCATACGATTCGCACATGCGAGCATGTAACTCGGAAAGAGCGAGCCCTTTTGTAGCCGTCCTTGGCACGGAGTGTTTCCGTGTCTGTCAGGGCCCTCTAACTCGGTAGCTACTTGCGAACGAGCGAGCGAGAGAGCGGTGGGGGTGGAAGGCGCGCGTTTAAAAATTCGAGACACGGTGCCAACAACGCGTCCTAATAGTACGCGCAGAAAGCTGTCTGCTGCTAATTGGCAAAATAGATTAGTTTTTTTGAGCAGTTGACGAAGTTCAGCGCATCTCTTTGGATTGCGATAAGTGAGCTAGTTTCATTAGTCATTCTTGGACTGCCAGAAGAATCTTCGCCTTTGGCCGAGTCAAATTTTTTTTAGATTTTTTTTTGAAAGGCCAATACTGGCGGAACCCTGGGCCACTTAATGTTGCGTAAAAAAATTGACAAGCACTTTGGGTGCTTCTTCGAGCGCCAAATCGCAAAGTGCACAAACACTGCGATAACGACTGCCTCTCACGTAAACTATTGGTCTTCACAAAGATACTCCGCGTAGCCGTTACATACCTCGACAGGCCGGCACGGCAGACGAGGTGGTGGTGTGGCCAGAACCACGCTCGGCCGCCTTTGTCCCCTGAGTAGCGATGTTTACACACAGCGCCAGGTACTAATTTGAGGGCTGAGTCGTGTTTGTAGCGCAGCGCGCTAACCACTGCGCTGCTGCTCCTCGACAGCCGACAGTTGCATACACAGTCGATTTAAGAAGCACATGACCACAACTCTTTACGGTGCCACTTTGCATTTTGGGGCCCTCGGGCCTGTGATCCACAACCGTGATGCTGCCAGCAGCCATCATTTCATTTCAGTTTTTTTCCAGTTTAATTTATTTGGTATAGCCCTGTGAGCTATTCGGCTCTTGAATCGGGTGCAACCGCAACAAACAAAAACATGAACAAGAAAACATCTTAAAGTGACTAAGCGCAAACAGAAAAATCCAGGGAAAAACTGTCTTCCAGAAAAAAAGCACCGTACACCAACGCTGTGCAAAAATCCCAGTGGGATGCAAGTCAAACAACAACAACCACAAGACAACTTAGATTAAAGCCATCATTCTAATTCCGTACTACAACAAACAAACATGGCCAAACCAAAAAACTTTTCGAAATCACCAAAATAAAGCCATAAGCAATGTAACAGTGATCATAGGAACTGTGACCGAAATTTCACAATAAACGACATAAACAACATGTACTACCACCAAACCCTGTAGCCATAGCTGGCTGCATGAGTCACTCCACAACAGCAGGAGCATCAGTAGGAGTATGCATTTTTTTCAATACACTACTGTATTCTTTCATACTATACATCGTGGAAGTATATTACGAGACATTCATATTTACGTGATCTAAGCCAATAAAACCCCCCCTTTGTCATGGATAATATTGGTCGCGAAAGCCTCAATATTTTGGTAAATTGGACTTCCATGGTAAACTGGACTTCCAGGGTAAACTGGACTTCCATGGTGAACTGGAAAGACTTTCATGGTAAACTGGACTCCCGTTGTAAACTGGACTTTCATGGTAAACTGGACGCCCCTTGTAAACTGGACTTCCAAGGTGAACTGTACAGACTTTCATGGTAAACTGGACTTCCATGGTGAATTGGACGGACTTCTACGGTAAACTGGACTCCCATTGTAAACTGGACTTCCATGGTGAACTGGACTTCCATGGTCAGGTGGGTCGGCAACCAAAATAACACAAAGAGCCATTTTTTTGGTTTTACGGATTTCAAGAGCCGCACTGAACTTCTGTCGCAACCAGTACGAAGCCAACCATGCTCATGGGAGGGGCAGGGAGAAGGACAACATCCTAAACACGAAGATCTGGGTGGGTACTCCGAGACACAATCCTGCGCGCTCGCCTCTGAGTTGCAGTCGTATTTCCGCAGCACCGAGATTCAGAGAAAGCTGATGTTCACAAATAGAGAATCTACACGCAAAAAAACCCAACACATGCCAGTGCAGCCCCTTTTTGCATCAATCCACTGCCCCATGAGGGCCTCGCCATGCCTTGTGGATTCCTGAGAGATATTTGACCATACTTCACCACGCTGGTCAGTGTGGGCTGGTGAAAGTGCCCCCCTCTACAGCCCCGTGGTGCCTACAACAACCGTATAAATATTTTTTGGCCCGGTCATTTCCAGCCAGGATCACACACATGTTGGTGATGTGCACGTCTTCTTCGAACGCTGGGGAGCCGGAAAGGCCCTCTGCACCAGCGTGGACGGCACCCTCGTGTTCACCTTCTGAAGCGCTCGCTCGTCACCGTGGCGTGCGCGATGACACCACAACCACGTGACTTTTCTGTATTGTGCGCGGTGCTTTCAGCGCCACAGCGCGTCGATTTGTAGCGTTTGTTTTCTTTTGTTTGCTGGTGACTTTGTGTATTTCATATTGAAATTGCCCCCAGTGCTTTTGCTGCTGGCGGCAATAAAAGTTGTTTAAAAGTCAAAAAGTCTGCTTAGCTTCCAAGATCTGAAAGAATCACGGAGGGGGTGGGTGGGTGGGGGGTAGACACATTCCAGGCAGTTTGACAGGAGGGCAAAAAAAAAAACCCTCCCAAAAACAACAACAATCCCTTCTTATATCGCCAAACAAACGAGTGAAATGTTTGCGATGGGACATCGCGACTTCACGGATTTATTTTGGGTCAACCTTCCTCCAGTGATTAATGGCGGTGGCAAGCGGGGCCACAGCGCAGAGACCCGTCGACTGGTGTGGAGGAGAGAATACTGAAATCGATTACAATTCTTGGAAGGCAGCGCATCGCTCCTTTATTAGGAAACACACTGCCGCAGACGACAGGCGGATAGGCAGACAGATAGACGTGCGGCATCTCAGGGTTGCCGTAAGATGGCAAATACCCCCGGCGTACTCGTACGGGATTAGGTCCACAGTAACCATCAAAGAAAGATGGTGGTCACCGCACCGCGCGCTCTCAGATGCGCTTCTGCGTCCGTCTGGAACGTTCCCTCCTTCCAATGTTCGGAAGCCCACTGCAGCTATGCACTTTCAAATCATCATATAGATTTAAAATTCATCAAAACTGCTTTTTGTACGTTAGTTTGTTGTCCTTCCCCCGCACCTCCGATTAGCGCGGTTGGCTACGTACGGCTTGGAAAGTATTCCAACGGACGCACGCACTTTGACCCCACCACACCGACTAACTGTGGCGTTACCAAATTGTACTTCTGGCTCGACAGAGGTGGCAGGCGGTGGGGAGGCGGGGCGGGGGGGGGGGAGGGTGAATTAAGAAACTTGTCCATTATCTCAACAGCCGTCTGCAGAGTGCAGCACCGCTCACCGTCACCCCCCTACGACGGGCAATATGCACTTTCCGAGCAGTGTGAATGACATCGCCCTCCCCGCGGCCGAGTGCAATTTGAGCGTGACCCCGGCACGCCTCTCTGTACACCCAAACTGCTCTTTCTTTCCACGGCAAGTCTGTCTTCTACGCTGTCACCAAGTCCATTTCGAGAGTGCGTGCGTGCCTCCTCACGCACGCAATAGAGCGGCTTTTAAGTGACGAGAGGTGTGACGTTCTGGACACAGGGGGGGGGGGGGGGGAATGTTTCTTTTTTAAAAATCCTTTATATTAAGTTCACTTGCTTGCTTGCTTGCGCGCTTACGACCGTGCAAATCTGCACACAGACTCGTTGTGCGTGACAATGTATTTTCGTGAAAATGAATTTTCCAAAATTTTCCACTTTTTAGGAAAAAAAATATTATATTTAATTACCAATTGCTTAATGGTGGCAGGCAATCATCTGACCCATAGGTGGCAGCCATCTCAAGCCAGAGGACGAGAGGACTCTAGCCGCCCGTTTCAAAGACCAATGTGGGCTGGGTCGTGGCCCATTGAACACGCATACAAAGGATTTATAGTGAAAAACTTTGTTTTTACGGGTTAATTTTTAATTCTCAAATAGCGCGGTAATAATATTTCAGCGCAGGCCAGCGTCGGCGTGCCTAGCGATTAATTCCGTTACAACGCCACGAAAGGCTGAGCGTTGCGCGAGACACGCCGCTTTGACAACGCGAGGAGGAGGAGGAGGGGTGACGCGGGGCCTCGAAAAGGAAGATGGCACGTGAAGATGTTTGCAAGGGGCCCGCAGGACGCAATGGCAGCACTGATGCGGAGACAAGGCTCTTTGTCGACGCACGAGGGCGGTGCGTCGGCCACGTGCTTTTGTCCGGTTCCGTCGCCCGCCACTCGAGTCCGCCATAGAGCCTGGCGAACATCGGGGTGGTCGATTTCAGCTGCCTGTACTCCGCTGCTACCCTGCAGCATCGGGTGGGGGAGATGGCGTTGGGGCGGGGGGAGGAGCTGGAGGGGGGGCAACACCCCCCCCCCCTCTGCTGAAGGCTCTTCATTCCCACCCACAAGCCCCCTCAACCCCCCCCCAGCCCGACTCCCTTCTAAATTCTTTATCATGAAGTCAAAAAACGTTGGCACAATATGCGCGTACATGAGAGCTCGAGGCGCAGAGTGCATGAGACAAACGTGCAGATTGTATCGTTACTCATGCTGTCGAGCGGTTTCACATTTGTTTAAAGTTTGTTTACCATCGATTTGTGCCATGCCCCCCCCGCTACACAGCTTCTCAGTTGCCTTTGTCTCCTCGTGCTCATGGTGAACCACAATGCACCAGGCGCTTTATGTTTGCAGAGGGTTCAAGGGTTTCGGAACCCAAGGGCCGCCCTGGTCAATACTGCGAGGGGCTGCTTCCGGTGTAAACGTTTAAATGACTTGTGCACTTTCAGATTCGCAGTGGCGACGTTAAGAATCCCCGCGGTGTCATTTGCACGAGTTAGGGCCTCTGTGTGCCGGCGTTACGATGGTCCAAATTTGAAAATAAATCACCCGCAAATGACTGAATTGGGATTATACACAACAGTGGCCCGTCGCCTCCCCACCATGACTGCCAAAAAACGTGGCAGAACCCTCCAGACAAAGAATTGTCAGACTCAGTGAGGCTCTTCCTGGGTTAGGCCCACTGAGCTACAGCATATAGCTATTTTTCAGAAGTGATCTGACTAGCACCAATGATAGCTCAACGTAATGGGCCTATCATCATGACTTGGAAATGCATAGCAGCCGAATACTCTAAAACGCGTGTTTCTAAATGTGGAGGGGGGGAAATAAACCGCAGGAACCGGAGAAAAATCCACGCGACCACGGCAAGAGAGACATGCAAACTTCAAATATACAGCAGGCGTCATCGGTCGGGGGCGAACCCACGTCCTTGTGCACGGCAGGCGAGGTAGTTTAGCATCACCCCACCATGTAAGACTCCCTCGCAACTCTGATGTGTTGTCAGAAAGCCTTCTTTCACCGGCGATACGTCCCATTTCTGGCCGCATCTCGCAAGAGGTGGCGGAGCTCAACGGACGCGACGCTCAACAACGTTGGCCACGACTTTTTTCTGATCTCAGGGGGGCTCTGCTCGAGCCATTTAGCAGTGGGACTGGCTGACCCCCCCCCCCCACTCCTCCCCCCATTGTTCTGCTGACACAATCACCCCTCCGCCGTTTGTTTAACCCCGCTCGCCCCCCCTACAAACGCAACATCCCCCTAGTAAGAAA